>NC_072422.2:19520227-20162500 GCF_028858775.2 Pan troglodytes
TACTTTGGTGGTGCAAGCCATGACAGGACTGAAAGTGGGTAAAGGAAATACTCCATTTCCTGGAGCTTGTTTTAACTGTGGGAAGCATGGACACACTGAAAAAGAATGTGAAAAAAATCAGTGACTCAGGCCACAAGTTGAGGGATAAAAGGAAAACTGCTGAGCCTGGAATATGTCCAAAATGCAAAAAGAAAATTACTCGGATAATAAGTGTCACTCTAAGTTTGATAAAGATGGAAACCTGATTTTGGGAAAAGCCATGAGGGGCTGTCCCAGGCCGCTTTCTAAACCAGGGCATTTCCAGCTCAGGAAATGCCCTATATTTCATCTCAAAAGGTGGAGTTTGCAGCTGTAATTGAGGTATGGACTTGTTTTCGTATGCCTATAAATGTGATTTCTGATTCTTCATATGTGGTTCATTCTACACAGTTACTTGAAAATGCTCAGCTATGACTCCACACAGATGAGCTTTATTTACCTAATTACACACAGCAGCTAGAAGTAGAATGAACCCTTTTTGCATTACTCATATTAGAGCTCATAAACCTCCTCCAGGACATTTGACTGCAGGGAATCAAATGGCTGATCCGCCAGTTGCTACTACAATATCTAATGCCAGACACTTTCACAATTCAACCCATGTTAATGTTTTTGGTCTCAAACACATTACAGCATTATCTGGAAAGAAGTGAAAGCTATTATCCAGCGACACCCAACTTGCCAAATGGTGCGTTCCTCATCTTTTACAGGAGGAGTTAATCCTCGAGGATTGGGACCTAATTCTCTTTGGCAAATGAATGTCACACATTTTCCCTTGTTTGGGAGACTAGCTTATATACATGTATGTGTGGACACCTTTTCTCACTTTGTCTGAGCTACTTGCCAATCAAGAGAGTCTTCTGCCTGTGTTAAATGTCACCTTTTGCTGTGTTTTGTGGTGATGGGCATTCCAGCTTCTATTAAAAAGGACAGTGACCCAGGCTATAGTAGCCAAGTTCTAGCTACATTTTTCTCTATATGGAATATTAAACACATTACTGGTATCTCATATAATTTTCAAGGACAAGCCATAGTGGAAAGAATGAATCTCTCCCTTAAACAACAGTTGCAAAAGCAAAAGGTGGAAACAGGGACTGTGGGATACCACACATGAAATTGAATCTAGCATGATTTACTCTAAATTTTTTGAGGCTGTCTAGGACCAGATGCTATCTGCAGCCAAACAGCATCTACAGAAGCCAGCTGCAAAGACAGAAGCAGAAAAACTGGTTTGGTGGAGAGATCCAATAATGGAAAGTTGGGAAATAGGTAAAATAATAACATTGGGTGGAGGTTATGCTTGTGTTTCTCCAGTACCAAATCAACTGCCAATGTGCATGCCATTGAGACATCTAAAGCCCTGCTATGAGCCAGATACCAAGAAAGTGGTTTTGAGAGGATTCCAAAGACACATCGGTGGCAGTCTTCTCTAAGTTGACCCTGAGGAGGACCCCAAATATCATGAGCAACACCCATCAAAAGCAGCCACCCACCTGAGGACAGATCAAGAAGCTGTCACAGATGGCGGGCAAAAATCTGAGGTGGGACAACCAGTCCCAGTGAGTAATTTAATGATAGCTATCAAAGCGGTGATCACCATTGCCATGAGTATTTCTTTAACAGAACTGACACAGTCCTGTCCATGCTGACACACATGCTTTCTGGTCTCAGTATATTTCATAATAAATCTGCTCCTATAATTGAGGCATACCACCCTTAAAAACCTATTTGTAAACAGAGCTGGACGTGGCCAGAGAAAATGAATGTACTTGTTTGGGAAAATTGCATTGCAGAACAGACTGAGGTGCTGTGTAACAATTCCTAGGGAATCCTTATTGTTTGGCCCCCTCAGGGGATGTTTACCTTAAATTGCAACTCTCAGTCTGTGTGCCACGGCCACATTATGTTCAGCTGGTCTGAACATAGCCATCAGATGGTAAAAATGGTAAGAAGTACCGCAAGAGTTCCTCTGGAAACATGGCAGTATAATGGCACCTCAACCTCAAATGATATGGCTCGCTCTAGGAGCTAAAAATAAGGATTTGTGGAAACTATTAATGGCTCTTCGTAGTATAAACATTTGGGAAAGAATAAAAAAGCATCTAGAAGGACACTCTACGCACATGTCTTTGGATATTGTAAATTAAAATAACAATTATTTGAAGTATCCCAGGCACACTTGACCTTAATGCCAGGAACAGGGGTACTTGAAGGAGCTGCAGATGGATTAGCAGCTACTAATCCAATAAAATGGATAAGAACTCTTGGAGGTTCTGTGATTTTAATGATGATTGTGCTTTTAGCCTCTGTTGTTTGTCTTTGTATAGTCTGCAGATGCAGATCCCGATTCCTGCGAGAAGTAGCTCAGAGTAGTAAAGCTGCATTTGCTTTTATTGTCTTAGAAAAACAAAAAAAGAAGACATGTTGGGAAAAGGCCCCCAAATTTGGCCATCGACAGGCCCCAAAACTGACCATAAGCAAAATCTCTGAAGCACTATGACATGCTCAAAATAGATATGACGTCTACACTGAAGGTTGTGGGTTTACCAGAATGTGGGCAAGGAACACCTGGCCCACCCAGGGCAGAAAACCGCTTAAGGCGTTCTTGAACCACAAATAATATCATGGGTGATCTGTGCCTCAACGACATGTTCCTGCTGCAGATAACTAAAGAGAACCCCTCCCTTTGTCTTCCATTTTACTGAATCTATAATCTATAGAAACAACGCTGATCTCTGGCTTGCTGTCAAGAAATATGTGGGTAAAACTCTGTTCATGGCTGTCAGCTCTGAAGGCTGTCAGCCCACTGATCCCACTCTGCACTTTAGATTTCTGTGTGTGTGTCTTTAATTCCTCTAGTGCCACTGGGTTAGGGTCTTCACGACCTAGCTGATCTCAGCAGACTTCTCTAAGAATATTTAATTTTGGTGAAGACTTTATTTTATAAAACCACTTTATTGTAGGTAAATCATATCATGTCATTCTCTATAATCATATCTTCCCATGTTTTGCGTTATGAGATTTGGTTTGCATGGAACTTTCAAAGCCGTTCTCAACCATTCACTTCCTAGGATTTCCAGTTACAATGCAACAGCCCAGTGTTTCCTCTAAACAACTAAAACACCATGGATATAATGAGAAAAAAAAACAAGGACAGGCTCTGAAAGGCAGAAAGAGGAAGGCAGTTTGTCTAGGGACTTTAGGACTTAAAGATTGATAACATTGTCACTTTACTGGGTTTTCCTATTTTCTTCCATATATCACAGATGATGGACTGTAGAAGCTTCCAACACAGAATCTCCAATAGGCACAGATAAAAAGGACTTCAAGCAAATCCTATTCTCTCTCAGCCAAAGGACCAGGAGACGATGGCCTAACCATACACAATCACACAAAACATTTCTAGGGGTAATAACCAAGCTATTCCAGACAAACGCTACGAGAAAAAAAAAAAAAAAGCTAGTATTGCCATTTGTGTGGAGCCATATACAAAGACAATCTTCTCACGGGGCAGTAATGCTTGATTCTCCATAAAGTCAAAGTAGGCAGCAATTTTTTTTTTTTTTTTGAGCTGGAGTTTCTTTTTTGTTGACCAGGCTGGAGTGCAATGGTATGCAATCTCAGTTCACTGCAAGCTTCACCTCCTGGGTTGAAGCAATTCTCCTGCCTCAGCTCCCTGACTAGCTGAGATTACAGGAATGTGCCTCCACACTGAGCTAATTTTCCATTTTTTGTAGAGTCGGGGTTTCTCCATGTTAGTCAGCCTGGTTTTGAACTCCTGACCTCAGGTGATCCACCTGCCTCGTCCTCCCAGAATGCTGAGATTACAGGCGTGAGCCACCACGTCTGGCCAGAGGGAATCTTCTATCACCCTCCCGGAGAAAGCAGAGGAGAGCATTCCAATTCCCTTATGTCAGGAGTCTCTGGTAGCAAGCTGATCATCTAGGTTGACTCAACAACAACAATTTTTAAAGGGCTAGAGCTGATTAGGACTGATTGCACTGTGTGGTTTGACTGCCTCCGCACCACCCTCCTCTATTCTATCCTGTCAGTGGGCTTTAGTGGAGAGTTAACCATCTACTACCACCCACCCTCCTAGGAACTGAACAACTGAAGTAAATCTAAACTAATTAGCACTCTGCTATTTTCCCACACTGCAGGTCAACAGGACCCCAAATTAGCAACTGTATGATCTACAACTGCTCCAAAGAACATCAAATGTTTTGATATGCATTTAAACAAAAGAAAACATGTATGAGATCTATGTGCTGAAACATGTAAAACACTGTTGAAAGAAATCAAATAGAGATAATGAGAGATACACTATGTTCATGGATATGAAGACAATATATCCTGTTAATTTTCCCCAGCTTGATCTATATATTTGGTGAAATTCCTATCAGTATCTCAGCAAGAATTTTTGCAAACAAAGCAAACTTACTCACCATGATAGCTAAGACAATTATGAGTATACAAGTATATAGTGGGAGAAATTCATCAACATTTCTAAGACTTATTACACAGCTAAAATGAACATAACAGTTTGGTATTGGCATAGAAATAGATTCATATAAAAATGGAGTGGAAGAGAAGGCCCAGGAATAGAGCCACACTGGTGTGGATATGACCAAGTGATATGACACAAATCTGGCAAGCAGAAATCAGTGGAGGAAAAACAGCCTTTCAACAAATGGTGCCAGGGCACGTGGATATTTATAAATTTAAGAAATAAAGCCATAACATAAATCTTATACTACAGAAATTAACTCAAAATGTCTCATGAATTTCAATGTAATATAAAATTACAACACATTTTATAAAACATTTTCAGAAAAAAAGAACGTAAAAAAATTCAAGCTTCTTAGTTGTAGCAAAACGTTATTATATTTGATACCAAATGCATAAGCCATAAAAGGAAAAAAAAGATTAACTGTATCAAATCAAAATTAAAAACTGCTGCTCTGTGAAGGATCTTATGAAGACATTCAAAAGCCAATCTGCTAAAGAAAGGAGTACCCTTCTTGCTGATTGCTGTAGACAACAGGAGGAGAGCAGTACCCTCTCCGCTGAGAGCAGCAGCTGCAACAGAGAGCTTCACAGACCTGCAGAGACATCTAAATGACTTGCCGACAGACAGGAGCCTCTCTCTCTAGAGTGAACACACCATAGGAAGACGTGCCTATAGAGGTGAGCTACCCACTCCTTTGTGAGGTATTGCTCCTCACAAGAGGGCACTAGCTGCAGGGGTCTGCCCGCAGACCCTGACCCAAATTGCAGATGGATAAACCACACACTAGCACATAGATACTCTTAGCTGAGTGTCTGAGCACCTGCATGACAAGAAAAGTTTGTTACTGAGGCCGGCCCTGAGCAGCTCGCACTCCAGGCATTTATTTAGTATACAATTAACAACAGAAGCTTTGAGTCAGCACACTTGTGGATAATGAACCTGGCTGAGAGAGTAGACCTGTGAATGTTTAAAGCTCAGCTACCGTGGTCTAAAGTAAATTACAGTAAGGGGCAATATCCTTGGTCGACCTCCCTCCAATTGAATAATTGTTCAATTATTACAAGCTATGTAATCTTTCGGCCTTCCAAAAAGTTTGTGACTATTCCTTATACCTTTCCGTAATATTTCCATTTCATATTTCTGCCACCGTACTGAATGAATCCCAACACTTTGAACCGTTTTAACGCTAAATAGAACTCTGCTTCTTCTTTACCCATCACCTGTCTGTGTACCTCATTCTTCCTGCAAACAGGACAAGAAGTCAAGCAAAGGCATCATGGCCACAGAAGTTTCTGGCAAGAAAAACTGACACCATAGTGATCCTTTAACAGTAGCACTAACATTTCTGTGTGAGATTTTTATTTGAAAGTTAAACATTTGGGGAAATGTTAGGAAACTCTGAACCATATTATGACATCCTATTTGTTCATTTGTAGCTGGCTTTGTCTGACACCACCCTAACAAAGGAAAGTGTATGCTTGTAAAGGAAGGGCACAATTCCAAATTCTCTTCTTCACTTCCTTTGACATCCAAGGCAGCCCTTCTAGTTACTGATAAATAAATATGCAGATTCCAGCTTCAACCTGGGTGTTACTTGTACCTCCCTGGCTAGAAGCAGAAGGGTGTCCCCATGTGGCAGCATTGAAAACTCTAACTCTCTACTTTCCCTTATGTGATTCCACTCCAGCAGAGGGTTGGGGTGCCTCATTACTGCCTGGTGCTCTCTATGTTTCAACTTAAACATTTTTGTCCTGGCTAGCTTTTTTGGTTTGCTTTGTTTTCTGTTGTAATGTTTGACTAAAGTAGGAAGGCTATTGTAAAAATATTTTTCTCTTTGTAAGGTGTCCCTTTCCTAGCCCTGTGGCTATAGAAGTTGGGTTTTGGGAGAACTTTTTGCCTGTACTTATTTACATTTTTGGGTACCAGCTCCATCAGGATCAAGTCTGTGATAATACCAGGCAAAAAGAATCCAGGGAACTCACCCATCTTATCACTTGTTGCATCTTAAATTTCCTCACCCGTTTATCTTCTTGCTCCATCCTTCAGTCTTATGTTTGCTTTATATACATTATGTGGTGCTATTAATTGTATTTATGTAAGGGGGAAAGTACATTTGCTCCATCTACTTCATTACTCAAGTGATGACCCAAGATGAAGAACGTCCGTGATGTTCCTTTTGGGCAGAAAATTCAAAGTAGTTTTTGTTGTTGAAACAGTTTAGTTTAACCTAGATGGAGAGAGAATACCTAAGAAGGTACAAGGTCTTTGAATCCTAGAGGAAGCTAGGATATTTTCTGGGTTAGACTACTCCGTGATTGATTACATTAAAATCTTGTCAGGATGTTCCTCAAAATACAAAGAATTTGCAGAGAGTGGGAATGAACAGATATTCTAATCATGCTGATTACTTTACATTTTGCATTTGCTTTCTCTTTTTCCTCATTCAACCTCTCTCTACGCCTCCCTGTGCTTGTTTTATTGTTGCTTTTGTTGTTTTTTTGACACTTGCATTATTCTGGCCTTAAATTTACAATAATGTATTCCACATTTTAATCTGTCTCAGTCCATCTTTCATTACTTTATCCTCACTTTCTAAAATGTCATTTTCTTTTTTCTTTGTTGTCTTGGGGTTCACCCAAGTTAATCTTTTCACTTTTTATTTATTTGGCATTATCCATTTTATTGTTGTCCATTCTTTTGAGATGAAGTCTTACTCTATCACACAGGCTGGAGTGCAAAGGCAGGATCTCAGCTCACTGCAACCTCCACCTCCCAGGCTCAAGTGATTCTCCTGCCTCAGCCTCCTAACTAGCTTGGATTACAGGCACACATCACCAGGCTTCACAATTGTTGATTTTTTAGAAAAGATATGGTTGCACCATGTTGGCCTTGAACCACTGACCTCAGGTGTTCTACCCATCTTGGCCTCCCAAAATGCTGAGATTACAGGCCTGAGCCATCACCACTGGCCTAATTTTTTTAAACATTCTTCATATTAACTATTTAACCATGTCCATCGCACTACCCTCTGAAAATCCAGCTTGAGAACTAAAAAGTTAATAGTATGTGGACATAGGTGAAATGATCTTTGTCTTGTGTCATGGTCTGCCAGGAAAGGAAATCAGGATTCCCTTTTTAGAGCATTGATTCTAAATTTTTTCTACTTATGCACAATCTGAAAATATAGGCATAGGGTAAGATGGCACCACTAGGTTTCCATACCAAGGAATCTGTCTGACCAAATCCATACTCCATTCCAATTTCAGTTGTCCCAGAAAATTGAGTGATGAATCTTGTCAGGCCTTAGCTGGTGACACCAAATGTTGCATAATATACCAAATCCACAGTGAATGCTCCTTCTGAACAATTGTGCAGGTGGATCCCCAGTGTAAGCCATTTCAGCACAACAACTGGGAATCTCTACAGCAAATAAAGGAAGGAGGGGTAAGGATAAAGCTATTCTTTCAGGCAAGGACCTGCCAGTCAAAACAGAAGATGAAAAATAATTTTTAGAAGAAGCTGGGAAAAATCACAACCAGACCTTTTTTTCCAAGATGGTGGAATAGGAACAGCTCCAATCTACATCTCCCAGTAAGACTGATGCAGAAGATGGGTAATTTCTGCATTTCCCACTGAGGTACGGGGTTCACATCACTGGGACTTGTCAGACAGTGGGTGCAGGACAGTGGGTTCAGCGCACTGGGCATGAGCCAAAACAGGGCAAGGCATCACCTCACCCAGGAAACACAAGGGGTCAGGGAATTCCCTTTCCTAGCCAAGGAAAGCTGTGACAGATGGCACCTGGAAAATCAGGTCACTCTCACCCTAATACTGCACTTTTCCAATGGTCTTAGCAAACAGGACACCAGGAGATTATATCCCACACATGGCTTGGAGGATCCCATGCCCACAGAGCCTCACTCATTGCTAGCACAGCAGTTAGAGATCCAACTGCAAGTGGCAGTGAGGCTGGGGGAATGGCACCCACCATTGCTGAGGCCTGAGTAGGTAAACAAAGTGGACAGGAAGCTCGAACTGGGTGGAGCCCACCCCAGCTCAAGGAGGCCTGACTGCTTCTACAGACTCCACCTCTGGAGGCAGGGCATAGCCAAACAAAAGGCAGCAGAAACCTCTGCAGACTTAAATGTCCCTGTCAGACAGCTTTCAAGAGGGTAGTGGTTCTCCCAGCATGAAGTTTCAGATCTGACAACAGACAGAGTGCCTCCTCACATGGGTCCCTGACCCCCAAGTAACCTAACTGGGAGGCATGCCCCAGTAGGGGCAGACTGACACCTCACATGTCTGGGTACCTATCTGAGATGAAACTTTCAGAGGAATGATCAGGCAGCAACATTTGCTGTTCAGTAATATTCACTGTTTTGCAGCCTCCACTGCTGATAACCAGGCAAACAGGGTCTGGAGTGGACCTTCAGCAAACTCCAGCAGATGTGCAGCTGAGGGTCCTGATTGTTAGAAGGAAAACTAACAAACAGAGAGGACATCCATACCAAAACCCCATTTGTACGTCACCATCATGAAAGACCAAAGGAAGATGAAACCACAAAGATGGGGAAAAAACAGAGCAGAAAAGCTGAAAATTCTAAAAATCAGGGCACCTCTCACTCGCCAAAGGAATACAACTCCTCAGCAGCAATGGAACAAAGCTGGATGGAAATGACTTTGATGAGTTGAGAGAAGAAGGCTTCAGACAATCAAACTTCTCCAAGCTAAAGGAGGAAGTTCAAACCCATCGCAAAGAAGCTAAAAACCTTGAAAAAAGTTTAGCTGAATGGCTAATAGAATAACCAACGTGCAGAAGTCCTTAAATAACCTGAGGGAGGTGAAAACCATGGCACGAGAACTACATGATGAATGCACAAGCTTCATTAACTAATCCAATCAACTGGAAGAAAGGATATCAGAGATTGAAGATAAAATGAATGAAATGAAGTGAGAAGAGAAGTTTAGAGAAAAAAATAATAAAAAGAAATGAACAAAGCCTCCAAGAAATATGGGACTATGTGAAAAGACCAAATCTATGTCTGATTGGTGTACCTGAAAGTGAAGTTGAGAATGGAACCAAATTGGAAAACACTCTGCAGGATATTATCCAGGAGAAATTCCCCAACCTAGAAAGGCAGGCCAACTTTCAAATTCATTAAATACAGATAATGCAACAAAGATATTCCTCGAGAAGAGCAACTCCAAGACACAAAATTTTCAGATTCACCAAAGTTGAAAAGAAGGAAAAAATGTTAAGGGCAGCCAGGGAGAAAGGTCGGGTTACCCACAAAGGGAAGCCCGATAGACTAACAGTGGATCTCTCAAAAGAAACTCTGAAAGCCAGAAGAGAGTGGGGGCCAATATTTAACATTCATACAGAAAATATTTTTCAACCCAGAATTTCATATCCAGCCACACTAAGCTTCATAAGTGAAGAAGAAAAAAAAATCCTTTACAGACAAGCAAATGCTGAGAGATTTTGTCACCACAAGGCCTGCCCTACAAGAGCTCCTGAAGGAAGCACTAAACATGGAAAGGAAAAACTGGTATCAGCCACTGCAAAAATGTGCCAAATTTTAAAGACCATCAATGCTAGGAAGAAACTGCATCAACTAACGAGCAAAATAACCAGCTAATATCATAATGACAGGATCAAATTCACACATAACACCATTAACCTTAACTATAAATGGGCCAAATGCTCCAATTAAAAGATGCAGACTGGCAAATCGGATAAAGAATCAAGATCCATCAGTGTGCTGTATTCAGGAAACCCATCTCACATGCAGAGACACACATAGGCTCAACATAAAGGGATGGAGGAAGATCTACCAAGCAAATGGAAAACAAAAAGAGGCAGGGGTTGCAATCCTAGTCTCTGATAAAACAGGCTTTAAACCAACAAGAACAAAAGAGAAAAAGAAGGCCATTACATAATGGTAAAGGGATAAATACAACAAGAAGAGCTAACTATCCTAAATATATATCCTAAATATAGGAGCACCCAAATTCATAAAGCAAGTTCTTAGAGACCTATAAAGAGACTTGGACTCCCACAGAATAATAATGGGAGACTTTAACATCCCACTGTCTACATTAGACAGATCAATGAGACAGAAAGTTAACAATGACATCCAGGAATTGAACTTAGCTCTGCACCAAGAAGACCTAATAGACATCTACAGAACTCTCCACCACAAATCAACATAATATACATTCCTCTCAGCACCACATCTCACTTATTCCAAAACTGACCACATGGTTGGAAGTAAAGCACTCCTCAGCAAATGTAGAAGAACAGACATTATAGCAAACTGTCTCTCAGATCATAGTGCAATCAAACTAGAACTTAGGATTAAGAAACTCACTCAAAACCACTCAACTACATGGAAACTGAACATCATGCTCCTGAATGACCACTTGGGTACATAACAAAATGAAGACACAAATAAAGATGTTCTTTGAAACCAATGAGAAGAAAGACACAACATACCAGAATCTCTGGGACACATTTAAAACAGTGTGTAGAGGGAAATTTATAGCGCTAAATGCCCACAAGAGAAAGCAGGAAGATCCAAAATTCACACCCTAACATCACAATTAAAAGAACTAGAGAAGCATGAGGAAACATATTCAAAAGCTAGCAGAAGGCAAGAAATAACTAATATCAGAGCAGAACTGAAGGAAATTGAGACCCAAAAACCCTTCAAAAAATCAATGAATCCAGGAGCTGGTTTTTGGAAAAGATCAACAAAATTGATAGACCACTAGCAAGACTAACAAAGAAGAAAAGAGAGAAGAATCAAATAAACACAATAAAGAATGATAAAGGGGATATCACCACTGATCCCACAGAAGTACAAACTACCATCATAGAATACTATAAACACCTCTATGCAAATAAACTAGAAAATCTAGAAGAAATGGATAAATTCCTTGACACACACACCCTCCCAAGACTAAACCAGGAAGAAGTTGAACCTCTGAATAGAACAATAGCAGGCTCTGAAATTGAGGCAATAATTAGTAGCTTACCAACCAAAAAAAGTGCAGGACCACATGGATTCACGACCAAATTCTACAAGAGGTACAAGGAGGAGCTGGTACCATTCCATCTGAAACTATTCCAATCCACAGAAAAAGAGGGAATCCTCTCTAGCTCATTTTATGCAGCCAGCATCATCCTGATACCAAAGCCTGGCAAAGACACACAAAAACAGAGAATTTTAGACTAATATCCCAGATGAACATTGATGCAAAAATCCTCAATAAAATACTGACAAACTAAATCCAGAAACACATCAAAAACCTTATCCACCATGACCAAGTTGGTTTCATCCCTGGGATGTAAGGCTGGTTCAATGTACACAAATCAATAAATGCAATCCAGCATATAAACAGAAAAAAAGACAAAAACCACATGATTGTCTCAATAGATGCAGAAAAGGCCTTTGACAAAATTCAACAGCCTTCATGCTAAAAACTCTCAATAAATTAGGTGTTCATGGGATGTATCTCAAAATAATAAGAGCTATGTATGACAAACCCAGAGCCAATATCATACTGAATGGGCAAAAACTGGAAGCATTCCCTTTGAAAACTGGCACAAGACAGGGATGACCTCTCTCACCACTCCTATTCAACATACTGTTGGAAGTTCTGACCCGGGCTATCAGGCAAGAGAAAGAAAGAAATGGTATTCAATTAGGCAAAGCTGAAGTCAAATTGTCCCTGTTCGCAAATGACATGATTGCATATCTAGAAAACTCCATCATCTCAGCCCAAAATCTCCTTAAGCTGATAAGCAACTTCAGCAAAGTCTCAGGATACAAAATCAATGTGCAAAAATCACAAGCATTCTTATACACCAATAACAGACAAACAGAGAGACACATCATGAGTGAACTCCCATGTAAAATTGCTTCAAAGAGAATAAAATACCTAGGAATCCAACTTACAAGGGATGTGAAGGACCTCTTCAAGGAGAACTACAAACCACTGCTCAATAAAATAAAAGAGGAAACATACAAATGGAAGTTTATTCCATGCTCATGGATAGGAAGAATCAATATTGTGAAAATGGCCATACTGCTCAAGGTAATTTATAGATTCAATGCCATCCCCATGAAGCTACCAATGACTTTCTTCACAGCATTGGAAAAAACGACTTTAAAGTTCATATGGAACCAAAAAAGAGCTCTCATTGCCAAGTCAATCCTAAGCTAAAAGAACAAAGATGGAGGCATCGCGCTATCTGACTTCAAACTATACTACAAGGTTACAGTAATCAAAACAGCATGGTACTGGTACCAAAACAGAGATATAGACCAATGGAGCAGAACAGAGCCCTCAGAAATGATACGACATATCTACAACCATCTGATCTTTGCCAAACCTGACACAAACAAGAAATGAGGAAAGGATTCCCTATTTAATAAATGGTGCTGGGAAAACTGGATAGCCATATGCAGAAAGCTGAAACTGGATCCCTTCCTTACACCTTACACAAAAATTAATTCAAGATGTCTTAAAGACTTAAATGTTAGACCTAAAACCATAAAAACCCTGGAAGAAATCCTAGGCAATACCATTCAGGATGTAGGCATGGGCAAGGACTTCATGTCAAAAACAACAAAAGCATGGCAACAAAAGCCAAAATACAAATGAGACCTAATTAAACTAAAGAGCTTCTGCAGACCAAAAAAAACACAAAAAACAAAAAACAAAAAACAAACAAAAAAAAGTACCAGCAAGGCAAATAGGCAACCTACATGACTGGCAGAACATTTTTGCAATCTACTCATCTGACAAAGGGCTAATACCCCAAATCTACAAATAACTCAAACAAATTTACAAGGAAAAAACAAACAACCCCATCCAAAAGTGGGTGAAGGATATGAACAGAGACTTTCTCAAAACAAGACATTTATGCAGCCAACATACACATGAAAAAATGCTTGTCATCACTAGCCATCATAGAAATGCAAATCAAAACCACAATGAGGTACCATCTCACACCAGCTAGAATAGCAATCATGAAAAAGTCAGGAAACAACTGGTGCTCAAGAGAATGTGGAGAAATAGGAACAGTTTTACACGGTTGGTGGGACTGTAAACTACTTCAACCATTGTGGAGGACAGTGTGGCGATTCCTCAAGGATCTAGAACTAGAAATATCATTTCACCCAGCCATCCCATTACTGGGTATATACCCAAATGATTATAAATCATGCTTTTATAAAAACACACGCACGTGTGTGTTCATTGTGGCACTATTCACAATAGCAAAGACTTCGAACCAACCCAAAATGTCCACGAATGACAGACTGGATTAAGAAAATGTGGCACATACACACCATGGAATACTATGCAGCTATAAAAAGGGATGAGTTCATGTCCTTTGTAGGGACATAGATGAAGCTGGAAATCATCCTTCTCAGGGAACTATTGCAAGGACAAAAAAACCAAACACCTCATGTTCTCACTCATAGGTGGGAATTGAACATTGAGAACACTTGGACACAAGAAAGGGAACATCACACACTGGGGCCTGTTGTGGAATGGTGGGGGAGGGATAGCATTAGGAGATATATCTAATGTAAATGACGAGTTAACAGGTGCAACACACCAACATGGCACATGTATACATATGTAACAGACCTGAACGTTGTACACATGTAACCTAGAACTTAAAGTATAATAAAATATACAAATATATATAAAAATATATACAATATATTTAGAAAAATATGCAAATAAATATACAAAAATATACAAATATAAAAATATACAAATATAAAAAATAAAATATACAAATATATAAATAATATACACATTATACAAATATATAATATATAAATAATATAATATATAAATATATAAATTTTTTTACAATATATAAATATAAATATATAATTTTTTTACAAAAATGTAAAAAATACAAACATATACAAATAAATATACAAAAATATACAAACAAAAATATACAAATATAAACATATACAAATATAAAAAAATACATATACAAAAAATATACAAATATATACATATATAAAAAAAATACCTATACCGAAAAAGAAAGCGTGATAGTTGAAATGATAACCAGGGATGTTAATCTCAGTAAGTCAAAATTATTGCACCTCTAGTGAACAAAACTCTGACCTACCCTTTTATGAAAAGTTGTGGTGAGTAATGAAGAATAACAAGTAATACCACAAGACCAATAATGTTCATTTTTGACAATGAAAATAGATTTTATGGTTGTATGTCCACAGTCAACATTCACAAATTCACATACATATGTGTGTGTGTGTGTGTGTGTGTGTATACATATACACACACAAATGTACATATATGTATTAGGTACTGTGTGACATCAGTGCTGGGTGTCCAGGAGAGACAGACAGACAGACAAGAAAACTAATGTGACAGATAAGAAGCACCTCCTGGAAGGAGTGATGTCTGTGTTGTAGGAGTCTTAAGTAGGCAAATAGGGAGAGAGCATTTATCTCCAAGAAAAAATGGGGCCCAAATTACAAGATAGGAAAGGGCACAGCTGAAAGTGGAGTTGTCCAGATGTTGTTCCAACTGGACTGTGGTGAAACAGAAAGACATGAAGCTGACAGGAAAATAAATATTAGGTCTGGAAGGGATTTGTTCAGCCATGCTGAGGATATGGATTCAGAATCTAAAAGGTATCAAATCCTGACAAAAGCCATGAAATCTGACTTTGTATAGATGAAACCAATGTGATGAACATCTGTATTAGAGGAGGGGTTTGGTGGCTCAATCTTGTAATCCCAGCACTTTTAGGGGCCAGGGTGGGTGGATCACGTGAGGCCAGGAATTCAAGACCATCCTGGCCAATTTGGTGAAACTCCGTTTCTACAAAAAATACAAAAATTAGCCCAGCTTGGTGGGCATATATAATTTTACCTACTCAAAAGTTTGAGGCACAGTAATTACTTGAACCCAGAGGCTGAGGTTGCAGTGAGCTGAAATAATGCCACAGCTCTCCAGCCAGGATAACACAGTAAGACTATCTCAAAGAAAAAAAGAAGCAAGGAAATGTGCATTAGAAAACATGAAACATGGACTCTAACAGGAGGTAATTAAAGGCACAAACATGTTGGAATCCTTTAATGTAAGATCAAACGTGTGTACTGTTAATGTTAGCTCCTGATCTAAAATGCTTCTTGTTGAAATCTTCATTGAATAAAGTAGGTATAAGTGAAGCATTTTTAACACCAATTCTTCTTTTCACCCTTACTAAAAGTTGGGGACAGCCACGTTTGAAATTTGGATTATAATAAAACTTTAACTAAAACCAAAGAAAAAGGTAATTCAGTGCCATTTTAAACCGGGAGACAAGTGACAATAACAAACATAACACATAAAATATCAGATTTCTCTTTCGTCACACATACTTAATGACATCAAATAATTCATGAACATTATTTGCTATTTTTAAGAAAGTGCTTGTTGGGGAAAAAAAGCACTCAAATTGTTAAGCCCTCAGGTGAAAACATGTTATATATTAATAGCAACATTACATTAAGTGGCTTTGATACATTTATTTGGAGTTCACTGGTAAGATTCAAAGTTTTAGCAACATTTCTGAAAACTCTGAAAGGTTGATGCTCAAGCTGAACTCAATAATTTCAAAAAAATAAATAATTTCTACCTTAATATTTTATATAATTTTCAAAATCTGGTCTTGTTGCATGTATTAACATATTTACTGATGTTCAAAGTAAAATTACATACATACTTTACATAGAGTGGTAACTGAAATACATTAAATGCTTTGCTTAAGGCATCGGATTCTTTCTCTTCTGCCAGAAAGGTGGCTAGAAAGGCAGATCTTTGAAAATTCTGTTGCAACGGAGACCTACTGGAGGCTTCTGAACCAGTTAACTAATCTTTGGGAGAAACATCTTGAGTTTCTGAAGAAACATGTGCCATCTCAAATAAACATTTCTTTAGCTACTCTTCCAGCCTGCATGGTTTTCAAGACTGCGGCTACAAATGCTGCTTCAGAAGGCCTAGGCAGGTAAAGAAATCTAGACCATCACGATGTTCCCAAGCTGAGTAGCAGTGACATCACAAGAGGATTTTGGTCTCCTAGCAACCAACAAAAAATCTGACCAAAAGTGCTTCCTTCCCAGTCTGAGAAATGTATCCACTGAAAATCAAATATACACTGCTAACTTACACAGTGTCAGCTGCAAAAATCTCATCCCTTCAGCATGATTTAAATAAACAAGAAAATAATGTCCTCAATCCCAGAAATAAATGTAATTTTCTCCCTGACACACACACTTACTAGATTGGTGACAGGAGCATAGGTAATTGCAAAACAAAACAAAAAATGGAAATTATTTAAATAGCAAGTGCTTAATTGTGTTACCATACCATAAACAGAGAATGTGTCCCCATGTACAAATGTTCTCATTTCCCCAGCAAATATCAAAAACAATGTAATGATAATTTTAAAGCTTATAATCTTTTTAATTTATTTATAAAATGGTGAGTAAATAATCATTAACATCATCATGGTAATTATGCCATAACTAACTTAAGCAATACTTTCTTATCAAAGCTTAACATATTTATATATAGCAATCCTTTGGTATCTGTAGGGGATTGGCTCCAGAAACATCTCAAATACCAAAATTTGTGTCTGCTCAAGCTTCTGCTTTATAATGATGCAGTACGTAAGTATAATGCACACCCATCCTCCTGTGTAGTTTACTTTATCTCTACATAAATAATTAATAAAATGTAAATGCTATGTAGACAGATATTTTACTCTAATGACTTTAAATTTGTTACATTTTACCATAGTATTGATTTTTTTGTTTTTGTTTTCAAACACTTTAATATATGTCTAGGGAAATCTGTTTGCAGAACCTGTATATGCAAAAGGTCTCTTATTTGTTGCAAATCAGAAAACATTACTGACACAGAGAGTGATGGCTATGTGGTTCCATATAGCCACTACTATCTGTGTTACTTCTCTAATATTTTCTTTTATGCAATTAAGCAGAATTTGGTGTAAACTGAAGATACAAAGTAAGCAATAATGATAGCAGTTAATACTTATAGTGCTTAAAGTCAAGGTAATACACTAAGAGCTGCACACGTATTAATAAATTTAATCCTCACTGTCCTTTCTTTTTGTGTGACAGTTTCACTCTCTTCACCTAGAATGCAGTGCAATGGCAGGATCTAGGCTCACTGCAACCTAGACCTCCCAGATTCAAGCGATTCACCTGTCCCAGCCTCCCCAGTAGCTAGTATTACAAGCATCTGCCGCCACGCCTGGCTAATTTTCATATTTTTAGTAGAGATGGGGCTTCACCCTGTTGGCAAAGCTGGACTCTCTCTCTTATAAAAAGGTAAAACCTATACATAATACTTTAAACGGTGTGAATTAAGAGTGGCAGGCAGGGTGAAAAGAAATTGTTCCAAGTCTCAGAGGTGAAAATAGCAGGCAGGATGCTGTTAAAAATAAACCACAATTTAAATGGCAGCTAAGTGCAAGATAATGCAGACAGCTTGGAGGTGAGATGTTATGAAGGTCAAGAAAGACATACCTGTCATTTAATATATAATATCTTCAAAGACATTTTACCATTATATATCCCAGTCAAATTGCAAAGAAATAAAATTAGCTGGTTAGGCCTAAAGAAAGAGACCTGTTTGTGAAACTACAAGTGGTCGTTAAAATCTGTTGGAAGCCCGTAAAATGAAGGAACATTTTTGCTTCAAGAGATTTTTGTAGTAGAAAAAGAATAATGCTTTCTTCTACCAACTCATCAAGATTCAATCATTAAAATGCAATTTATTTTAGAGTAGAGATGAAAACAATCTGGGAGATTATTTTACATCTCAAATTATTCACCTAATGAGAGTAACTTTTTTTTTCCTAGTCAGTCATTCGATTTTGTCAATAACATTCTCCTTTAAGCCAGTTATCATCTTGACTACCTCTCTGATACCATGCAAATACTAAAGAGAAAGCAGAAGTTAATTTTGTGGATGAGCACAAACACTTCTAATTGTCTTCTGGTTGTTTTCAATGAGATAATTATTTTTTTCAAAACTGAACAAAACAAACTTTTTATCACATTTTACAATGATGTGCATTTGCACATTCAATTTGATACACTGTTACAAAGAATGAAGAAGATTTTGAAGACTGTTCATGTCCACATTTAAAGTTGTAAAAGATTTCTCACATTTGTATCAAAAGATATTATTTAAAGTACACATTATAAAATGTATTTTTTACTTTTATTTGTGAAGACAGGTTCTTTGTCACTGAAGCTAAAATGCAGTGGCACAATTCCAGTTCACTGTGGTCTCAAACTCTTTGGCTTGAGCTGGGGTTTCCCTAATCAGTATCCATCTGTGTCTTGTTATGAACTGGGGCTACACATCAACAGGTGAGTGGTGGCCAAGCATGGAAACCTTATCTCTATTTAAAACACTAAGTATCGTTCACAGTACTGCCTGAGATCCGCTTTCTGAAGATCAGTGGCAGCATCGGATTTTTATAGAAGCGAGGGAACTACTATTTACCGCACTTGAGAGAAATTTAGATTTTGCACTCTTTATAAGAATCAAAACAACTGATCACCTGCAACTGTCTCCCATCACCCACAGATAGAACCATCTAGCTACAGGAAAATAAGTTTAGGGCTCCCACCGAGTCTGCATTATGGTGAGATGTATAATTATTTCGTTAAATATTATAATGTAATAATAAGACAAATAAAGGGCAAAATCAATGGAGGGTACTCAAACTCCCCAAAACTGTCTCCACAACCCCAGTTGATGAAAATCTTGTCTTTCACAAAAACAGGCTCTGGTGCCAAGTGATCGCAGATGATCACATATAGATGCATGCACACATAAATTATTGAGTGAAAGTTTTGAAGACAGAAGCTCAAAGAGTTATAATAATTTGAGAGAACAAGAACAGAAATGTTGACTAGATTGCAGAAAAAGAAATGTTTTGAGTAGAGAAAGCTAATGAAAATAAATTGTTGACACAAGAAAAAATGAGAGTGAGGGACATGTGCAGATAAAGAATTGAAATATGTAAATTAGAATTATATATGCAAATCATATTTATAACCTAGGTTTACAGTTTAGCTATGAAATTTGGAAACTTTTACTGAAAGCTATAATGGGCAGTCAGTTAATTACATGTGCACTAAAGACTTTTAAAGGAAATCTAAGTGATATGCTAATACATAGAAAGGGAACTACTGTGAGTAAAACAGAAGGCAGCCCAGAAATCAGAAGATCCCTTTTTCTTCCTTACCTCCCAGCTATCTAAGAAATACCTTCTTGAAAGAACACTAAACTCTTTCTCTCTCTCTCTGTGTGTGTGTGTGTGTGTGTGGTTTTGTGTGCATGTGTGGTTGTGTGTGTTTGTGTGGCACAGCTTCTCTTCATTACTCAGTCTGCAATGCAGCAACATGGTTACAGCTCAGGTGATGTTTTCGCCTTAGTGTCCCGGGTGGATGGGACTAGTGCAGACCATTACACTCAGCTAATTTATTGCATCTTAGTAGAGATGGGATATCACCATGTTGCTCAGGCTGGTTTTGAACTCCTGAAATCAAGTAATCTGACTCCCTTGGCTTCCCAAAGTGCTAAGGCTATCCGTGTGAGTGACAGGGCCTGGCCTAGTTGAGCTTTTTCAAATCTAAAAACGGACCAAGTGTTATTGGTAACTTTTGTAAGAGGCTCAAAATCTATGAGATTACATTCAGGCTTGCAAAAATTATGTGTATATTACATGAAGTTATACATTATATATTTATATAAACGTATATCATATAATTTTATCTTGCAGGACTAGGAAGCAGTACTTTTTTGTCAGTGATTAAAAGGTTTATTTGATAATAAAAATGCTTATTTGATGATGAGTAATATGGATTTCTGAGGTGATTATTATACATAATCTCAGGCATAAACATTACTCTAGAAACTAAAAGACATCATTGATGTGCTAGTCTAAATTGAACAGTATAATGAGGAAAGTGTAATCAAATATCAAAGTTAGTCAAATAAGTGGTATTTTATCTTTCCAAGTAGCTGATACTACAGGCTCATATATCCACACCTGAATAATTTTTGTTTTGTTTTCATAGAGGCAGGGTTTTGCTACGTTGCCCAAGGTTGTAAAATAATTTGTATTATGTGTGATAACAGTACCCTGGTCATATATTTTTGAAAAAACTTTAGGGATGTATTAAAATATCTGTACACTTAAAAAATGTACTTGACATTTGCTTCATTTGAGAACTGTTAAATCAAGGAGATGACTTCATTTTAATATTTTGATTATATAGATTATAAATCTTCCTATAAGAAGTCAATTATACCTTAAGAGATGAAAGAATACAGTGGCCTGTCTTTGCTGTGACAATTTTAACCTTTTTCTATTTGTATGACAATAATAAAAATGATCAAGAAATGCAGCTAGGATATTACTATTGTTTAAATATTACACGCCAAATAAACTATGTATTTTAAAGATCTATTTTAAAAATTTAGTTAATGTACAGATGATTTTATCAAAATTAAATTGATAAATCACCCATAATTTACCTGAAGTGTTTCCAAAAAATTTTCAGTGCCTAGTATTTTAGTCAGAAGGCAACTAAATGTAAAAGAGACTTGAAGGTGTCTTTGGACACGAATATTGTTCTCTTTCCTATCTTCTATCTTGTTTAATGTGGGCTCATCTTTAAATTTATGACGTTAACTACATACATCATTTTGGAGATGAGCATTGCTATAGAAACCAAAATACATTGGTGATGCACTAATCTAACTTTAAAATATAATAAAAGAAGTTGAAATAAATACCAAAACTTAGTTAATAAAATGATATGCATGTTTTAATATTATTTTCAAAGAACTTATTGTTTTTAATGTTTAGGATTAGGGATTATTTCACAGGGGGACCATCAGAAAGAGATCACAGAAAAATTATCCTTAGCAATAATAAAACAATAGCATATATTGCAGGTAATAAAATATACTACAGTGTTGTCGAGTAGACAAGATTAAAAACAAATCAGTGCTCTGCCATATGAGGAATAAGATACTTTGTTCTCCTAGAATTCAGTGTCTTTTGTGATTTTAATGCATTTTTACAGATTTCATGATATAATTTATGTGATGTATTTGGAATTATTACTGCACAATAAGTACAGCTATTAAGAGTAGTTGTGGAAGGAATGAGAGCACACACAGGAATGCCAAAGGTCATAATTTCCTTATAGCTACAGAGCAAAATACAGTTGTTTTACACATATCTCTCATGTTTTTGTATGTTTATCTCTACATCTGAGGTTTTTGATACATTAATGAACAATATCCAGTTTGTACCCTGATGAAGTTCATTGTATAGAAAAAGCAGCTAGGCAGACATGCACACCACAGTAAAGTGCTAAGACATCATAAAGCACAAGCAATGAAGCACAAAGGTGGGGATTTAATTTGAATTTTATATTCTGTCTGCTTCATTCACTTCTTGCCAGTGTAATTAACCATCTCTATCTGTTTGAAATTCAAAACCCTAGGGGTAAAACTGATTACAGTACAAGGAACTAAATTTTACTTTTTGTTGTTGTTGTTGTTTATTAGTGACTATTAACCAAGTGTTAGTGAACGTCCCATATGGACATTCTACTAAAAGAAATGCTACCAAGGTTCTAATGCCTGCATGGTGTGATCTATCAGATCTAGAAAGGGAGAGGCAAGTGTGTTTTTAATCTCCATAAATGATAAATGCTGAGATGCTATTTGAAAACCAAACTATTTCTGATCACTGAGGAAGAGAAATGTAGAAATTTAAGAATTATTTATTACAATTAAAATATTCTAATTTCTTTATTTAGTTTCTATCAATACCTATGCAAAAAGTAAAGGAACTACTTGAGTACAAACATTTCCAAAATTCAAGTTTTTGGTATTCACTTATTTAATAGCTATATCTTAAATATGTAATCTGCCACTAAAACCTAATATTTTTGCTGCTTTATTTTCAACCAGATACTATTTATTTTCAGCCAGATGTTTTATACCCTTAGCAGCCTGATTGTAATAGTTACATCATGTTGCTAACAGGTCCATGTAGCATTATCTGAAAATCAATTTTCTTCCTTAGCAGAAAAAACCCTAATTTGAGAAAAATATTTAGAGAATCCTAAAAATAAGCACAACCTATATAACACAGATAGAACAACAGTAAAAAAGCCTACTTTATAAAACAAGATGAGTATATAATTATTAAAAACAAAAATTTCTCATTATTCAAAGAATGAATTGCACTTACCATGCTGTGCAAATGTGATTATATCAACCATGCTTTGAAAACAACAAAAAACAGTGATAAATATTATTAACTAAAATTTCAACTTACTAGATAGTGATCACAATAAATATGCCAGTCATAGTATCTCAGATATTATAGCCATATCATCAAAATGCAGTCCTGATAAAACCTCATGAAACTATACTAATTTGAGGAAGAACAACAGTATCTACTATGAGAATATTCAAAAAATGATAATTAAAACTTACCTCACAATTTTGTTTCTCAACTTTGAACGATCATCGAGTTCATCACTAACTGTGTTTTCAATTGTAGAAATACTGTTTCTGATGACTGGGATTATGTATAGTTGCTGGATCACAGAATTATTAACCACAGACTTCTTAAGTCCACATTTTTAATGACATTGCTTCTGTAACAATTTTCTTAGAAAAGGTCACGCATGATGGTATAATATTAAATTCTAATGTGTTACACACAGACTTAGCATTAATCATTACAAATTTACATATTAAAAAACTTTTGCACTTAAAAAGTGTATTAAAGTGTATTCAATACACTTTAATCAGAACTTTACATAAATAGAACTTTAGAGTTTTCTCAGTTTTAATTGAGCACTATATTTACATTATTGTTCTGACTCATAAAAACTATAACCTTCACATAAATATCACTTTCTTCCTCAGCTAATAGTGACAATTGTTTTATCTACGTTCATAGTTTTATTGTGAGATGAAGTCAATTAGAAGGTGTCTTTAAAATACCTGTGAAAATTGTAAATGCTACTTTTTGTAAAACTGAATATGACTTACACATAAATCCAACTTAGAGATGGATTACATAAATTAGAGCACATTGAACTGCAAGTTATGTAGCTACAAAACAGAATTAAACAGATCTTGATGTATTGACAGGTGTGTGACTAAGTACAAAACAAGGTTAACCATATTGTATATGAACTCATTACTTAAAAGGTCAGATCATTCTGTGTCCTGTGGGATCTATGTAGAGAGAAGAGTTTCCTTTTTGAAAACACTTTTTTTTTGTTAATTTGTTTAACTATTGTATTAGAATAGTAAATATATATTTTCAAAAGATTTTTTTACTTTGATCAGAAATATGATCATTTCTGTAAAAAAAATAGCTAATTGTATGAAGATGTGCATATATCTCAAAGAAAATCTCTGTACCAGAAATATAATATTGGTGGCAAGATAATAGTTTTTAGTGCATGTCTTCTTGTATATTTGAAAATATATATTAATCACAAGAAAACATTGGCTAAATAGTTTAACAACAATAGTGTTTATTTTAAAAAATCTCTTTTGAAAATACAAATTTACTATTCCAATACAATAGTTAAACAAATTAACAAAAAAAAGTGTTTTCAAAAAGGAAACTCTTCTCTCTACATAGATCCCACAGGACACAGAATGATCTGACCTTTTAAGTAATGAGTTTAGCTAGAAACTCCTACAATGTACTAAAAAATATACTCACACAGAGAAAAACATAAATATAATTTCACATTTTCCAATTAAATATCTGTACAGAATGCTGTTATTAATTATGTACTTAACCCTCAGATTTCTCTTGAAATCAACTAAATTTCATGTTATTACTTGTTAATTTACTTACATTGGCTCCCACTCTGAGTTTCAGTTTTGTGTAAGATTTCAACATTGCTACTTATTTTGCTTAACTAATATGGACATTTAAAAGTAATAAAATGAACTCAAATGTTCTCTTCTCACATTATGATTTTTAAAACAATACCTCTCTTATAATATAACTAAAATACCATGAAACAACTTCAAAGTTTGGGTTATGAAAATCTTTTTAATGCATACAGTTTAAATATAAAGTTTTTGTAGCATTAAATTTGGCTTCTTGTTATTCTAAAGGGTTAGTATTTTTTTTTTCACATACAGCTAAATAAAACCCACTGTGGTAAATTACCAAAACCAGCTATAGGAGAGAAGTTAAGAAATACATGCTTATTTTGAAAAATAATGTTCTCTTACTTACATGGTTTTAATGATATACCTGATGGCTACAAAATGGTAAACTAGTTGATCAAAAAGAAAAAACCCATAAGTTAATTTTTGCAAATGAAATAATAGAATTTTAAGCTAAAGTGTGATTAATGAACAAAAACTGCTTTATAATTTAAAATATTCACTAGTTATTGCTTTGTCTTTGTAATATGTTTCGGTCAAACAGTCTAGCATCATTGTGAGATTTTTTACACAGCCAATAGCTGGTGCTGCAAGCAGCTCAAAACCAGCGTTGATGGTAGTGGGTCAGTTACAGACAAGAACAGCCTTCTCTGCTAGCAGTTATTCGTTTCTTATGTATTGCAGGTGAACTTTAGATGAAGGCAAGATGAAAATGAATTAATTTCTAGTAAGTTAGAAGAAGTACTCACATATTATTAGTAGAAAAGACAGGTTATAAAAACTTTCTTTTCAAAGAAAATACCTTTAAGTCTATTTCACATAATTAAACATCTCAATGTATCTTGAAACAATTTTGAATTTTCTTACAAAAGAAAATCCTGAGGAAAAAAAACCGAGTGCAATCAATTAATGTAACTAATTATCCAAATTAGATTTTTAAAGAAATTTCTAAAACCTCAGAACTTTACACCAAAGCAAAACAACATTCTAAATATACCTACTATTTTAATTACATATTAATAAAAATAAATTAATTTCCAAGTATAATACATTAAAATTATATTATTTTTCTTGAATTATGAGACATATAAAGAAACTCATCAAAAATATGATGTAGAAAATAAGGTTTTGCAAGATGGACTTTTTTATTCAATTAGAAATTCAATCAGGGGCAGGCATGGCGATTCACACATGTAATTCCAGTACTTTTGGAGGCCAAGGCAGGCAGAGTACTTGAGGTCTGAATATTGAGACAAGCGTGACCAATATGGTAAAAGCACATGAGTTGTGGTGGTGCACACCTGTAATCTCAGCTATTCAAGAAGCCGAGGAAGAATAAATACTTGAAGCTGGGAAGCAGGGTGCTGCAGTGTGCTAAGATTGCACCAGTGCACTGCAGCCAAAGAGGCAATGTGAGATATCATTCTAAAAATAAAAGAAAATAAATTCAATCAATTAAAAATTGAGATGTACTACTTATTTAACTTTTCAATGCAGTTTGTGACAACTCTGATTTTTAATTACAAAATGTTTTAAATAACGTGTGCACACATTTCAAAGTTACTACAACCCCACATCCAGAAAAAAAGATTTATTTTTATTTAATTAATTTAATTTTGTTTTATATTAAGTTCCACAGTACATGCAGGACATCCTGGTTTATTTCACAAATGACAGAATGTTAGAACAGCAGCAAGTTAGAGAAAATGTCAGGATGGCAGAATAGCCAAAAGTTAGAGAAAAATGAGATCTCATATAAAATTTCAGCGATTTTTTTTTAAGACAGAGCTTTGCTCTTGTCATACAGGCTGCAGTGCAATGGTGTGATCTCAGCTCACTGCAACCTCCACCTCCTGGATTTAAGCAATTTTCCTGCCTCAACATCCCAAGTCGCCAGGATTCCAGCTGTCCACCACCATGCCCACCTAATTTTTCTTTCTCTATGTGTGTGTGTGTGTGTAATTTTAGTGAAAAAGAGGTTTCACCCTATTGACCAGGCTGGTCTAGAACTCCTAACCTCAATTGATCCTACTGCCTCAGCCTCCCAAGGTGCTGGGATTACAGGTGTGAACCACCCCTCCTGGCATCTGCAACATTTTAAAAAGTGGTTTTTAATTTATTCTTCGGAACGCTTGAGAATAGTAAATGTCAACAATTTAGATTCCATGAGACACAAACGTATTAGGGTATTTCAACTACAGAAAAATGATGTTACTATTGCATTTAGCAGAAAATGCCAGAAATGCGCTCATCATCTTACAATGCCCAGCAAAAGTGCCTCCCAAACAGAAACTACATAAGTACAAAATGTCAAAGTCCAGGAATTAGAAATACTGTTTCATAAGCAAGCTTCATAATCTACTAAAAGAATGCTAATCTGAAGCCCAATGCCATGCTAGGCACTGTGGTGGGTGCCTGTAATCCCAGCTGCTTGGGAGGCAGAGGTGCACTGAGCTGAGACCATGCCATTGCACTCCAGCATGGACTACAAAAGTGAAAGTCCGTCTTTAAAAAAAAATGCAGTGTACATAAGATGGATCAGGTGGTTCAACGCAAATAATAATCTTTCAAATTTGATTTTGTAAACATTTTGAAACATAATCATTTCCAAATAAGATTAAAAAAATCCAAAATGTAGGACACTGAATTTTCAGTATTTCAAGAACTAAAAGAAGTAAGTCATTTAAACACAACCAGCTATGCTGCTTTTGCCATGGGATTTTAGGGGAGTCACTTTGTCAGATGAAATCCTCTGTGGCCAGTGGGGCCTTTCCCTGAGCTTTAATCAAGCCTGCTAAGTTTGTTCTACCCACACTACCTGGCAGGCTACACCCAGCTGGAGTTACTGGCTAGGATTTATCACCTGCCAAGGGCAAACATGGATGAGTGGTGAGAGGTGTATGAGCAAGTGTGGCTTCCAGCCTCTAGACATGGTCAGTCATGCCAGCTGTGTCAGGTCAGGAAGTTTTAGGTGCCAACAGAACTGCTAGATCACTGAAAAGCTGCAACTGGGCCAAGCCTACTGCAAGCAGCCTCCACAGCTGATACTGGGGAATGTAGTGATGCCCAGAAGCTTGGAGATGCCAGAAAAGGCAAAGCCCCAAGGAAGGTGTGACAGCCCTCCCTGGCTTTGAGAGCTCCTTGGTCTGTGCGCCCTGAAGGGCCACAGCTCTCGTTTTGTTTTTGTCTACCACAATGTGATAAGCAAGGGGAATGTTTTCTACCTGTTTGTGTTCCAGGTCATTCAGCCCTGCCATTCAGGTGATCTCATATTATTTTCCTGCATCCAGGAAAAATGAGATTCATGCTGCCATCAGCCCTTCCACCTGTGTCTGTAGAGATAATCCCTGTGCTGGTTATGGCAACAGCGATGGCCTCCCCTAGAAGATGCTTGAGTATTCATTCTACTCAACACCTAGAATTATCTAACCCTGGCTATAATCCTTGAAATCTTGGTTTTCATTTGGCTTGGTTATTGTAAAATCTTCACAACTTTTCTGTCATAAGAGACATTTAATATTTGTCTTATGGCAATCATTATGCTCGATGTGTATGCATAATGTAGTGTACCAATGCACATGTGTGCATCTGTATTCTGTATGCCTTCCAGTCGTATTCCAGATTAGCTCTATCCCAAAAGGCTTTCATTCAGTTTTCTCCATGGTATCTCAAAAATAGAGTGTGCCTAGGGTTTTATTTTGCTATATTAGCGTTTTACATAAATATTTAAAAATAATGGAAAAGAAAAGGGGAGAAAAAGGAAATATTTAGTTTACCTTTTTGTTTTTATTTGTTTTTTTTTTTGGAAACGGAGTCTCGCTCTGTTGCCCAGGCTGGAGTGCAGTGGCGCGATCTCAGCTTGCTGCAAGCTCTGCCTCCCGGGGGTTCACGCCATTCTGCCTCAGCTTCCGGAATAGCTGGGACTACTGGCGCCTGCCGCCATGCCCAGCTAATTTTTTTTCTTTTTGTATTTTTAGTAGAGACGGGGTTTCACCAAGTTAGCCTGGATGGTCTCCATCTCCTGACCTGGTGATTGGACAGCCTTGGCCTCCCAAAGTGCTGGGATTACAGGCGTGAGCCACCGCACCCGGCCTATAGTTTAAAATTTCTAATTATTGATTAACTGAACTGACTTGACTTTACTAACGCTTACCCTAACTTGAATCAACTGAACTTTAAAAGAGCTTCTTAACATCCTTCCGATTTACAGAAACCAGGGATTTTGAGTTAAGTGACTGTGAATATATAAAATCAAATTGTTCTAAAAGTGTGCTCCTATTTTTTTGTTTACAATTTTCTGGAGAGATGGTTCAATACTGTTAATTGCTCAAAGGTGCCTGACACTAGATTTTAAGATAGTCAACAGCATTTCTAGCCTCTTGGCACTAGATGCTAGTAACAACCTCACCAGTTCCACTTCCAGTCATGAACTTGGCTTAGAGTAAAACTCAAGTAAAATCTACTGACCTGTAGAAACCCTAGACAATCACATGGACTTTGTGTTACCCCCATGAGCTCATTGTCTGCAATCGTTTTCCTTCCACAGTCTGCTCCATCCACAGTGACCTGGTCGTTTTTCAAACTGTTTATACAGGCTTCTGCCAGAGATCATCACACTTGTAGATCTTGCTGCATGCTTACATAATTATTCCCTTATTGTTTTATTTAGATATGTACATGAAAGTCACTTTGGAAACAAATTATTTTATACTTTTTGTTTGTTTTTATTTTTTATTATACTTTAAGTTTTCGGGTACATGTGCACGACGTGCAGGTTTGTTACATATATACATGTTTTACATAAAACCAAGATGTACTACATAATAGAGAATATTGCCCCTTGCCCTTTATATTAAATTGATAATATCAATTAATAGAAAGCAAACAACAAACTTCATACCGTAACCACTAAAAGAAAAACCTAACAACTGGAAACATAAATTAAAAGTGTAACTATCAATTTAAGTGTTTTAAACAACATTTTCATGGGACAAAAACATAGATCTCCTAAATAAAAATAAACTCTGAGATTACAAAACAATCAGTGCTTCCCAAATAAAAACGCAGACAAAACTGCAGGCCTGGCAGCTTTGAACCATTCAAAGAAACATCACACCAATCAAACACTGTCTGAACCCTGTAAATCAATTGTTTGTATCAACCGAGGAATCCATCCAAAGAGACAATTTTAAAGTAGTAAATGTTTTTTGGATTGCCATACTGCCTCCCAGGCACAGATGAAGCCTTCAAAATTGAAATCCACGTTTTCCATTTTAAACCCTGGTTCCTAATTCTGGGAGGAGTGAAGAAGCACTTGTGTGTTAATTTGTTGTGTTTGTTCTAGTCTTTCTAGAAGATAAATAAACAATTGATGAAACATATTTATTACTGTTTTGCCAAACTCAGAAGTCACTCTTGGTTGAAAATGCCAGGAATTGGTCACAAACAAAATTTTAAGTTGTTGAAAGCAAAGAATACAGTTATTTCATACAATAGACAATATAACAGATTTGTTAATACAGATCCAGTATTTAAAAAATAATAGTTTATATATCACTCTTATTCATAATGCTAATGGAATGCATTCAATGTGTGGTTAACCTTTCTCTAAAAAAAAAAAAAAAAAAAAGAAATGCTATTACTATTACAATTCTGGCAAAGTTAGCTATTACTATTACAGCTCTGGTAGGCAGCTATTACATAAAAATTACAAATTTACTTTAATAGACACTCAGTGTGTGCAGATAAAATCTGAGACAATAATATAAATTGAGAAAGAAAAGTACAAGAGCAGCATATATTTATATTGTTGAAATTAAAATTTAGATTATTCAAATAAGTTAATATTATTCAAAGAAGGCTCTAATAAGTTTAGAATACAATTAAAGTCCCAAATATAATGAATTATAACATAAAAATACAGAAAAAAGTTTTAAAAAGTTAACATTTTTTAATGGACAAAGGAGAAATTGAGGATCCAATAAAATAAAGAACATATAGAAAAAAAGTAAAATGTCAGAGTAATTTTTTACTTGTAATAACTTTAAATGTGAGCTCTTACACAAAACACACAGACTGGCACAAATGCACCCTTAAAAGAACAATTCACTTGTGATTTCTATGCAAGTCTTACTTTAGGTTCGAAAAAACAGGGATTGAAACTAAAATAATACAGTTTCTTGGAAAAGCATGACAACTTATTTTCAAACATAAAAAAAAGAAATTCTGGGCCAGTTCCAGTGTCTCTCAGAAAAAAAAAAAAAAAATTCTGGAGATGAAAAGTAAAACAATTGACATTAAAATTGACTAGAGGCCTGCAATTCCAGCACTTTGGGATGCCAAGATACAGATCATAAGGTCAAGAAGTTGTGACTATCCAAGCCAACATGATGAAACCCCATCTTTACTAAAAACCCACAAATTAGCTGTGTGTGGTGACACGTATCTATAGTTCCAGCTACTCAAGAGACTGAGGCAGGAGAATCAGTTGAACCCGAGAGGCAGAGGTTGCAGTGAGCCAAGATTGTGCGCTGTACTCCAGCCTGGTGACAAAGCAAGACTCCATCTCAAAAAAAAAAAAAAAATTGTATAAATAACTAACTAAATAAGTACTACAGACATTTAAAAGGAGACTTGAGCATACAGAAGAAAATGTCACCAAATTGAATAAAAGGGGCAATTGAAATTATTAAGTCAGGAAGAGAAAAAATAAATAAATAAATATGAAAACAGTCTAGAAACCAGTGTGACACCATCAAGCAGACCCACTTATCCATTTTGGAAGTTCAAGGAGAAGAAACAAAGAAATAGGGAGACTAAAAAAATGTGGTCAAATCTGTCACAAATTTAAGATAATAAATACCAAAGAAACTGAACAAACTCCAAGTAAAATAAACTCAAAGAGGCACATTCAAACATACATGATAGTTAAACTGTCTAAAACAAAGACAAAGAGAATCTTGAAAGCAGCAAAAGAAATTTTGACTAGTAATGTATGAAAGAACCCCTCATAAATAATCAGGGAATTTCTTATCTGAAAACTCAGGGTAGACTCATATATTCCAAATGCAGTAAGAAAAAAAATTTCAAACAAATGTTATGTTTAAACAAAGTGTCCATCAAAAATGAGGGAGAAATTATGAAATTCTCAAATAAAAGCCACATTCTTTTGCCAGTAGACAACCATTTAAGAAATGCCTTATGTATTATTCCAGGGTAAAATGAAAGGACACCGAACAGCAGTACAAATAAACAAAGATTAAGGTAAAGATAAATATCCTGGTGCAGCACAGACTGGAGGAGAGAACAGGTGCAAGATACACTCACTAATGTCTCAGGGGTCTGGCTCGGTTACTACTTCCATGGTTACGGGCTCAGCTATCAAGGAAGGTACATTGGTATTAGCAATTCCATAAACAGCCAATGGAAGAAAAAAACATGCATACATTTGTTCCAAGCATGAGAGGGGGGCAAAGAGAGATTATTGATGATGAAAAAGACCAGCCTTTTATCAAAAGGATGTATTTAACCATAAGGCTAATAGAAAGTGCCAGTAGACTCAGAAACATTTTGGTGAGGGAAAATGGCGGCTTTACCCAGAAAGTGCTATTAATAAGATTGACAGAGGACAACTCACTAAATATTGAAGTAATGAAAAAAATCAAGAATGCTCTGTATAGGGCTGCTGCAGAACAGGAAGCTTATGCTGCCTAGTGCAGCCGGCTGCGTCCCTTGCTGAGGTCTTGATTTTGTTTGCTTTTAAGAAATGACAGAAACAGAGAAAGCATTGAAAGAGTGGATACTGTAAAGAACATTGTGAATAGTTTCATTCAGTTTAAGAAGCCTATTGTTGTATCAGCCAATAGCCCAGCCATTTGACGAGATGCATCCATACTTCCTCTTTGTGATTTGGTTTAGGCTAACAAAAAGGCTTGGTTTTAAACTGCTTCTATGACCTTTGGACAGAGTCCAGGTTGCTGTTTTACCATTAAATTTCCCAAGATGATGGGTGAAGCATAGGCCAATGTAATGTTGATTGGTGGGAGAAAGCTGAAAGCATGGGAGGCATGTGCCAGAGACCTGGTCTCTCAGGTGTCTTGGACTGCAACTTTTCCCCCAAGTGGTTATGATTCAAATTAAGGAATTTGCCTCATATAATTCAGTTGTGCTAGAGAAAAGTAACGCCCTTATTTACTGTAACATTAAAGATGAAGTTAAAACAGGTCAATGAGAGAGTGTGGTGTGCTGGAAAAAATCTGGATCTCAGCACAAGGAATAGAATCTGTGTTGAAGGATATGCAAAGGAAAATTGATAAGTTTTAACAGTCAGTCTGTCTGCTGAGGACACAAGAATGGAGCTAAGCAAAATACATCATTAGCAGCAAGATAAACTAATTTATTTTAATAGTCCTAAAGAGTAGCACCCATTCCTGCTATGCTTGAGCCAGGCACAGAGCAGAGACACATGCCTGAGTGAGCAACTGTTGAGTCCAGCCACTTCCCACCTCTAGGCATGTCAGCTGTGATAAGGTGAGAAGTTCCAGGTGTCAGATCAGGTGCCAGGTGCCTGCATATCTTTGGCTGAATCAGGTATACCACAAGCTGTTTCCTCCAGAGGCACTCAGGAATGAAGTGGCATCCAGAAGCTTAGAAATGCCAGAAACTGCAATGCCCCAAAGATGGCGTTACAGCCCTGGCTTGGAAAAGGTTTCAGTCTGAGCTCCTTTAAGTGCTGAATCTCTTCTATCTTTTTTTTTTTAATCCTTGTAATCAACAATGTCGTAAGTGTGGGTTTCTGTGTTTCAGCCTTGTTTCTGTTACTAATCTTCAGGTTCTCCATTAAGTGGGTCTTGAATTCTTGATGCATATCCAGGGAGAATTATGTATGTGGAAAACAGGAGAATAATTAGGGTAAATAGATGCTTTATTGAGTGATGGCGCAGCTTTCAGGAGACAGAAAGTGGGTAAGTCCATTTCAAAAACAGGAAATACCTGCATCTCTGCAACACTCAGTGAAGACAGGGCCAAGAGAGACAAGATGAAGAAGCAGGTTGTTAAAACATCTCTGAAGGCTTCAGTGGAGAGTAGTTTCAGCGTGGGTAGCTTCTATCTGCAGGAAGGTTGTTGAGATGTATCTGCAGCTTTAGGTTTGGAGAAGACATATCCATTTGCAGCCGTGCAATCCCAAGAAGTGTACAACTCACAGTGAAGAGGTGGCACATTGTTGGTAGATCCACTTTAAGTCAGGTTATTTCAAAGTCTGATGCAGGGCATGGTGGCTTTTGTCTATAATACCAGCAATTCAGGAGGCCAAGGCAGATGGATCACTTGCAGTTGAAAGTTTGAGACCAGCCTGACAAACATGGAGAAACCGTGTCTCTAATAAAAATACAAAATTAGTTAGGTGTGATGGTGGATGTCTTTAATCTCAGCTACTCAGGAGCTGAGGCAGGATAATCGCTTGAACCTGGGAGGCGGAGGTTGTGTGAGCTGAGGTCAAACCATACTACTCCAGTCACGGCAACAAGAGTGAAACTCCGCCTCCAATAAATAAATAAACAAACATATATAAACAAACAAATAAATAAACAAATAAATAATCTAAATACGTATGGAATGCATATGAACTTCAGAAGTCAGAAAGAGAGTGCTGATTAGTCGGGTGAAGATGGGTGAAAAAGATGTCTAACCCTAAATATAACCCCTATTACTAACACTAAAACACTAACAATAACCCTCAAGCCCTAACCCTAATCTCCACATAAACCCAACCTGAACCATTAACAAAACATATCCCTATCCATAAATATAACCCTACCGCAACCCATAACCCTAAACATACACCTACACCTACCCCTAACCCTAAATCTACCCCAAACCCTAAATCTACCCTTAAACATAACACTCAAAAAAACACTAACGGAAGTAGTAAACCAAACCCTAACTCTAACACTACCTCTAAACACTGAACCCTAACCCCTAACTCTAACTCTGACCCCTAAAGCTACCTTCAAAGCTAACCCTAAAAGCACCCTTAACTCTAACCTGAAAATTAAAATTCTAACCTTAAAAACATAAGCATAACACCTAACCAACATCCCTAATCCAAATTTCTACCCCAACCCTAATTCTAAAAATACGCTGACCATATCCCTAAACTTAATCCTGACACTAACCCTAACCCTAACTCTAACCCACAACCTCAAATGCAACCGCAACCAGAGCTCTAACACTAAAACTTAGATGCTAACTATAATCATATATAATAAACCCAATCCCTACTCTAACCCTGAACTCTAACCCTAAAACTAAACCCACCCTAACGCTAACCCTAAAGCTTAACACTAGGCCAAACAGTAACCCCTCATCCTAACCCTAAAGTGACCCTAACCCTAGCCTAAATGCTAAACAATAACCCTAAAAATAACACTGCACCCTAAACACTAGCCCTAATGCTAACCTGAAACCCTAAGCCGAATCCTTATTCTTATCCTAACACAAACCCTAAACGCAAACCCTAACGCTAATGCACTAACCCTCTTACCCTAACCCTCACCGTCACCTTAACTCTCATCCTAAGCACTAACTCTAACCCTCACCATGAAGTTAACCCAGAACCTAACCCTACACTAACAACAACCTCTAACTGTAGGCCTATTTCTTACCCTAAACCTAAACATAACCTGACCCTAAAACTAACATCTAATCTTGATTCTAACTGCAGCCCTAAACATAACACTAAACTTTACCCCTGTCCCTAATCCTAATCCTAATCATAACCCTAATCCTACCACAACACTGACCTCTAACCCAACCCCAGATCTAACCCTCAATCTAAACTTTTTTCTGCAATTGTAAACCCCTATTCCTAATCCCAAACTTCTATCCCATTCTTAATATTATCATATCACCCTTCAAAGAATTTTAAATATATCATCTATGACTCTAACCCCTAATGCCCATAAGAGTACACTTAACCTTACCTCTTAACTCCAATTGAAAATTGAATTAAACAGATGATGTCACTGGGACGAAACACTAAATGTTAACAAATATGATAATTAGAGACATTAGATTATGTAACCAAATAATAGTACATGGAATTAACTACACGAGGAAGATATTATGCACCTACATGATTACGTTCTTTTTCTAGAAAATTGAGGCTTGTTTTAACAATCTGAAGCCATCCCTCTTCAATATACCATGTAAATTAAATGCTGGGAAAACAGTACATGTATATCTCAACTGTTACAGAAAATACTTAAAGTTAGTCAACATGTTTACTGATAACAACATCCAATAAACTGTGATTCAAATGTCTTTCACATGATAACACGTCTTTATACAAAACCCATAACAATCAGCATCTGAATTGTTGGGAACAAAAGCTTTAAGATGAGGAACACAGCACTGATGCTCACTTTCATCATTGCATTTGATACTGTATTAGAAGTTCCATCCAAAATAATCGGAAAAGAAAAATATATATGAAGCCATTCCTATTTCAAAAAATAAAATAAAACTACCTACTCATGGATCTCATGATCTCATATACGGAAAATCATAAGAAATCAACAAGAAATAATAAAATCTAATAAACAAATTAAACAAACATACAGTATATATATCAATACACTAAAATCTATTTGTATACACTAGCAATAAACGATATGAAAATGAAACTAACACAACAATTTTATTTGTAAAAACGAGAAGCTGCATGTTCTCCAACTTCCCTTGAACGCACAGGAGCAGGCAGCTGGGATTGGGGGTGGCCTTGGAGTGGGGTCTGTGCTGCTTTATTGGGACCTGGGCTGCACTGTCCATGGGCTAACCAGAAACTACTCAAGTTCCTGGGGAGTCAAAGTAGAAATACTTAAGTACATAATGGATGAAGAGTAGAAAATCTACAGTGGTTTTGAAAGCCCTAATGCCACGATGTCAAATGGATATCTTCAGAGTCATAAATTAATGATAAAAAGAGAACATGCATGAACATCAGCAACAGTGAAAGCCAGGGAGAGTGGCCCAGGTCATTTTGCTGAGAAGAAATGCATTGAGTTTAATTTGAGAGACGTCCCTTCACAAGTGCTGCTAAAGGCATGCACATATTTTACCTAAATGTTTCACTACGCCTACAGCTCCACAGAAATTCCTAAATTCCCATTTCACCTGAAACTGCAGTAGAACTGTTGATGGCTGTGAACTTTCTATATTGTATATAAATACAATTGATTTATAGGATAAAATAAATTAGAATAAACTCTTAAATTTTTTTTAGTGTTTAAGGCCTGTGGTTCAGTTCATATTTTTTATAGGTAGCACATTCCCTGTATGCAAGGTAACTATAAAATTAATTGCAGAAATCAAAACCACAATGAGTTACCATCTCACAGCAGTTAGAATAGCAATCATTGAAAAGTCAGGAAACAACAGGTGCTGGAGAGGATGTGGAGAAATAGGAACACTTTTACACTGTTGGTGGGACTGTAAACTAGTTCAACCATTGTGGAAGTCAGCGTGGCGATTCCTCAGGGATCTAGAACTAGAAATACCATTTGACCCAGCCATCCCATTACTGGGTATATACCCAAAGGACTATAAATCATGCTGCTATAAAGACACATGCACACGTATGTTTATTGCGGCATTATTCACAATAGCAAAGACTTGGAACCAACCCAAATGTCCAAAAATGATAGACTGGATTAAGGAAATGTGGCACATATACACCATGGAATACTATACAGCCATAAGAAATGATGAGTTCATGTCCTTTGTAGGGACATGGATGAAATTGGAAATCATTGTTCTCAGTAAACTATCGCAAGAACAAAAAACCCAACACCGCATATTCTCACTCATAGGTGGGAATTGAACAATGAGATCACATGGACACAGGAAGGGGAACATCACACTCTGGGGACTGTTGTGGGGTGGGGGGAGGGGGGGAGGGATAGCAGTGGGAGATATACCTAATGCTAGATGATGAGTTTGTGGGTGCAGTGCACCAGCATGGCACATGTATACACATGTAACTAACCTGCACAATGTGCACATGTACCCTAAAACTTAAAGTATAATAATAAAAGAAAAAAAATTAATTGCAAAGAAGATTCTATTCTGTTTTTTTGCATAACAGAGTTGAAATTTATTTGTATTCTGAAAAAACTATGGACATTTTCACAAACAGAGAAATAAACAAATATGCCAATTCATAGGCGGTTTTGCCTTACCCCTTGAATATGACTTTAAAATGAGTAATGTTGACATAGAAAATGATGAAAATTAGGCATATATAATTGCATAATATGCATGTTCATAACTTAGCCAAAAGATTGATTTTTATCTAACCCTAACATAAATGTTATATTAATGCCTGTAATCTCAGCACTTTTGGAGGCCAAGGCAGGCAGATAATGTGAGTCCAGGCATTTAAGACAGGTCCAGGCAACATGGCAAGCCTTTGTCTCTCTCAAAAAATACAAAAAGTTAGCCAGATATGATAACTGAAGCTAAGGCGGAAGATCAGTTGAGCTCAGCAGTTAGAGGCTGCAGTGAGCCATCATAGCACTTCTGCACTCCAGGCTGGGAAAAAGAATGACACCCTGTCTCAAAATAAAAATAAAAGGAGAAGAAGAAGGAAAGGAATAAGAGTTGAAATTTTGTATGTCCTTTGATAAACCTCAGTATTGTTTAATATTGTCTTTTCATTTTGTTTATTGCTACAATTTAAGAAATTTACTTAAAAACACTTTTGGAAGGTTGCTGGGTACAATTTTTGAAGAAGCAACAGAACTATACTCAGATGGTCAACAAGTCAAATATATGACTTACAAGCAAAGCATCCTTGGCAACTTTAAAAACAGAAAGAAAAAAAAATCCGTAAGGTTTGATGGGTTAGGTTATTTTCTATGTTTTTAGATTGAAGAAATCCCTTTTTTCTCTTAGATAATTATAATTTATAACACTTTAATAGGTTATACTTTTGTAAACAGAAGTGAAACACTTGTTAAAAAAAAATTAACTCTCCTGGTCCCCCCACCAACCACAGCCATCTGAATGGACCCCTCCTTTTGATCAAGAGCATTCCAAAATTGCTTCACTTCCTGACAAGAAAGAGGGACACACATGCTTCATTACATACTATTCCCTTTTGAACTTTAGAAAAAGTTGACCACCACTAACAGCAACACATGCCTTAAATCTGATGAGGAATATTTACCACCTATTTTCTCGAGCCTGCTACATGGAGGCTTCATCATCATAATAAAACTTTGGTCTCTACAGCCCTTATTATTTATTGTAACCCAGTCATTCCTGCCTATTGATTTTATGTTTTTAGATAATAATTTAACTCTTTCAGCCAACTGCCAATTAAAACATATTTATATCTACCTGTAACTTGAAAGCCCAGCCCCACACCATCACTATTTTCAAGTTGTCCATCCTTCCTGGACCAAACCAATGTACATCTTACATGTGTTTGATTGATGTCTCAGGTCTCTCTAAAATGCATAAATGTAGGCTGTGAACACATCACCTGGGGCACATGTTCTCAGGATCTCCTGAGTAGGGATGTGTCATGGACCATTTGTCACTCATAACTGGATCAGAATTCTTCAACTAATTTTATGGCATAATATCAACGTTTGATATTGTTAGTATATCTCAGCTAATGTAGGATGTCAATATGTATAAAGCAGACATTTACATTACCATTACAAATGCACTCTCAGTTAAACTGTGACTGTCTCAGGAAAATAAAAAATGTTGCTAACCAGGCATATATCATATATTTAAACTTACATAATAATTCAAGTTCTAATATGCCTACTTAAAAAATGTTTCTATATTGTTTCAACTACTTTAGTTCTCTAAGAAAAATGAGTTATTAAAGCATGAAAAAAAGTGTTGTTGGAGGTTGCAGTGTCTCCCCTGGCCTCAGCCCGTCGTAGTGGTTCCACTCAGCGCCTCTCCTTTCTCTGTACCAGAATCTCCGCCAGAAACAAGCCCAGATCATCTGCAAACCACACTTTGGTAGCTGTGACAATGCGTGGTCACTGCCTCACTCAAGGGACACTTTTGTAAGGTCAGAATTGGAGGCCAGGTCTGGGAAGTAAGGCCCAGGGCAGTGCCCCTCCTCAGTTCTGGGTGCTGCAGACAGGGTGTCTTTTCCTCACTTGGCAGCCAGATGTCTCAATGCCATGTACTCTCCTGGGAGGGTCCTGAGGAGACGTCCTTATTCTCACCCTGGTCGTAGCACCAGATGTCTTGTAGCAACGGCCACTCCTGGACATGTCCAGAAGAGAAGGAGGTTTTATCCTCATGGTGGACCCGACCCCAGGTGTCCAAAAGCCACGGCCACTCTTGGGTGGGTCCTGAGATGAAGTAGGCTTAGTCTTCTTCATGAACGTGGCCACAGATGTCCCCAACTGCCCTGAAACCACGGCCTCTCTCGAGTGTCCTGAGGAGAAGGAAGCTCTGTCCGAGGCACTGTGAAGATAACCTGCTTCTCAGAGAGTTGGTTTGCAGGCTCAGTGCATCAGCTCCGTGCACCCTCTGGTGGTAGCCTTGGAAAATCTCTGAAATTTGGGGTGGGTTAATCCAGGCGGTCATCTCATGAAGCGGAAGTCAGATACAGCCAACCTTCCCATATCTTGAATGGAGATAAAAGGAAGCAAAGAAGACGGTCAATATACAAAACTCAATTGATTTTCTCTATATCAGCAATAATGAATATAAATAATTGGATTTTGAAATATTAAAACACCATTTACAATACTACCCGCAAAATTGAATCCATTAAGTATAACTGTAACAAAATATGCAGAATTCATTCAGAAAACAATGAGTCACCATTGGGAGAAATCAAAAGAAATGTTAGTAAATGCAGACAGGCCAGGCACGTTGTTGCACGCCTGTAATCCCAGCACTTCGGGAGTCTGCAGCAGGCAGATACCTTGAGCCCATGAATTGGAGACCACCCTGGGGAACATGGTGAAAGCCCATCTCTACCCAAAATACAAAAAAAATAAGCTGAGCTTGGTGGTGCATGCCTGTGGTCCCAGCTACTTGGGTCGTTGAAGTGGGAGAATCTGTGAGCTGAGATCATGCCACTGCACACCAACCTGGGTGACACAACTCCTTCTCACAAAGTAAATAAATAAAGAGATGTTTCTTGTTCTGGAGAAGCACATTTATTATTATTTCAGCTATATTCCAATCAAATTCCAGGTAAATATATCAACAACTCTTCCTAAACCTAGAATAGATGAAATAAGACTGAAGAAGTGCAATGCCAGATGTGATATGAATACTTACACTAAAGCTAATGTAATAAACAAGAGTGTGGCATTCATGATTTAATAGACAAGCAGATAAGTGGAACAGAATAGTCAGCCCCAAAACAGGCCCAAGTCAAATGATTTTGTCGAAAATGCAAAGAATGTCCTTTGGAAACAATAAGTCTCTTTCACAAGTGGCAAGAAAGGAGCTGGAAACTATACGGAAACAAATGAACATAGACACAAATTTTACAGTTAAAAAAATTAGTCAAAAATACCCACACATTAAATTTTTTCACTGCAAAGTTGTAATTGGAAAATATCTTCATGAGCTTGGGTTTAGTGATGAGTTATTAGCAAGTCCATGAAAGAAAAAAAAATGGATAATATGAACTTTATTGAAAGTTGAAATGTCTACTCTGTAAAACACTCTGTTACTGTTGGGCATGGCAGTTCAAGCTTGTAATCTCAGCACTTTTGGAGGTCGAAGCGGCCAGATCACCTGAGGACAGGAATTCCAGATCAGCATGGTAAACATGGTGAAACCCCGTCTCTAGGAAAAATTCAAAAATTTAACTGTGAGTTCTGGCGTGCACCAGTAATCCTAGCTGCTCAGGAGTCTGAGCCAGGAGTCTGAATCCCTTGAACTTGGGCGGTGGGGATTGCGGTAAGGCCATATAGGGTCATTGCACTCCAGCCTGGGTGACAAAATGAGACTCCACCTCCAGCTACTCGGGAGGCTGAGGCAGGAGAATGGCGTGAACCCGGGAGGCGGAGCTTGCAGTGAGCCAGGATCGCGCCACTGCACTCCAGCCTAGGTGACAGAGTGAGACCCCGTTTCAGAAAAAAAAGAAAAAAAAAAAAAAAAAAAAAAAAAAAAAAAAAAAAAAAAGAACCAAAGAACCAGCCACAGCCATAGATAGAAAAATTTAGCAAACTTATCTGAAAAGTGACTTGTATGCACAACATATGCAGAAACTCTAAAACTCAAAAAGATAAGCAACCCAATTCCAAGGTAAAAACCTGAGTAGATATATCACTAAGGAAGATACAGAGATGGAAAACAGGCAGGCACACCAAACACTGCTTGCGGAAAGCCTGCTGCTTCTGCTGAAGGCTGAGACTCTAAGCCGTCCCATGGGGAGCAGCAGTGGCTGCCAGAGCGGCAAGTGGCTCCAAAGACCGCCCCCACCTACCCCACCTCCGCTCTTCCTCCAAGGTCCAAGGGTCCTGAAGGCACTAGGCATACTCTCCTAGAAAGAGCCGGAAGCTGGATACTTTATTTCTCGGCTTTCCTTAAAGTTCTGGAAGCTGCCAAGTATCCTTAAGTTGGAAGTTTTATTTTTTTTCCTAAGCACCTTGAGGCACTGAGAAGCATTAGGAGAGTTGGTTTTTAACTCACACTTGTCTTCATAAAGAGATAAAAGAATTTGCTCCAACCCCTTTGTATTAAGTTGTTTTAAAACGTTTGGGTCAATATGTTGTTACTTTGCTTTCCTCCAGACACGAAACACAGAAAAAGCATTAAGTAAAAACCGAATAGGGAGTCATCATAAATTCGTGGATACTATTTAGTCTTTCATTTAACCTGCCTTTTTTTTTATTGTAATTTAAATTCTAGGATACATGTGCAGAACAGGCAGTTTTGTTACATAGGTGTACATGTGCCACGGTGGTTTGCTGCACCCATCAACCCATCATTTAAGTTTTAAGCCCTGAATGCATTAGGTATTTGTCCTAATGATCTCCTTCCACTTACCCCCTACTCCCTGACAGGCCCCATTGTGTCCTCATTGTTCCATTCCCACTTATGAGTGAAAACAGGTAATGTTTGCTTTTCTGTTCCTGTGTTAGCTTGCTGGGAATGACGGTTTCCACTTCATTCATGTCTCTGAAAAGGACATGAACTTATTCATTTTTGTGGCTGCATAGTATTCCATCGTGTATATGTGCCACATTTTCTTTATCCAGTCTATAATTGATGGGCATCTGGGTTTGTGCCATGTCTTTTTGTGTGTAAATAGTGCTGCAATAAGCATACATGTGCATGTTTCCTTAGAGTAGAATGATTTATAATACTCTGGGTGTATACCACATAATGGGATTGCTGGGTCAAATGGTATTTCTGGTTATAGATCCTTGAGGAATCACCACACTGTCTTCCACAGTGATTGAACTAATTTACACTCCCACCAGCAGCATAGAGCATTCCTTTTTCTCCACATCTTCACCAGCATCTGTGGTTTCCTGACTTTTTAATGGTCACCATTCTGACCGATGTGAGACAGTATCTCATTGTGGTTTTGATGTGCATTTCTCTAATGCTCAGTGATGCTGAGCTTTTTTTATATATATTTGTTGGCTGATTAAATGTCTTCTTTTGAGAAGTGTCTGTTGATATCCTTTACCCACTTTTTGTTGGGGTTTGTTTTTTATTTTCTTATAAAATTTTTTAAGTTCCTTGTAGCTTTTGGATATTAGACCTTTGTCAGATAGTTAGGTTGAAAAAATGTTTTCACATTCTGTATGTTGCCTGTTCACTTTGACGATATTTTCTTTTGCTGTGGAGAAGCTCCTTAGATTAATTAGGTCCCATTTGTCAATTTCGGATTTTGTTGCAATTGTTTTTTGGCCTTCTTGTCATGAAGTTTTTGCCCATGCCTATATCCTGAATGGTATTGCCTAGATTTTCTTCTAGGGTTTTTAGGGTTTTAGGTTTTACATTTAAGTCTTTTAATTCATCTTGAGTTAAGTTTTGTATGTGATGTAAGAAAGGGATTCAGTTTCAGGTTTCTGCATATGGCTCGCCAGTTTTCCCAGACCAGGGAATCCTTCCCTAGTTGCTTGTTTTTGTCAGGCTTGTCAAAGATCAGATCACTGTAGATGTGTGAATTACTTTAAGCAGTGTGGTCATTTTAGGATAGAGCAGGATTTCAATCCCAGCTTTTTTTTTTTTTTTTTTTTTTTTTACTTTCCATTTGCTTTGTAAATATTCCTCCATCCTTTTATTTTGAGCCTATGTGTGTCTTCACCCATGATGTCGGTCTCCTGAATACAGCACACCAAAGGGTCTTGATTCTATCCAATTTGTCAGTCTGTGTACTTTAATTGGCAAATTTAGTTCACTTACATTTAAGGTTAATATTTGTATGGGTCAATTTGATCCTGGCATGGCAATGCTAGCTGGTTATTTTGCATATTAATTGATCCACTTTCTTCATAGTGTTGTTGGTCTTTATATTTTGCTAATTTTTTTAGTGATGAATACTGGTTTTGTTTTGTGTTGTTTTGTTTTTTTGAGAGAGAGTCTTGCTTTATTGGCCAGTATGGAGTGCAGTGCTGCGATGTCAGCTCACTGCAAGCTCCAACTCCCAGGTTCCTGCCATTCTCCCACCTCAGCCTCCTGAGTCCAAGTACCTTTGACTACAGGCACCTGCCACCATGCCCAGCTAATTTTTTGTATTTTTAGTAGAAATGGGGTTTCACCATATTAGACAGGATGGCCTTTTACCTTTAGTTAAATAAGTTAGAGTAGAAGCAAAGGAATGTGGGGTGTTTACCTAAGTAGCTTGCTTAGTCATGTGGTCCTAAGACTAATATTTGACTTAGCACAGTGCTAAATTGCTTTCTAACTGGGAAGTCCACACTGTCAATTACCCTTTAGTGGTGTTAACTAGAGCCTTGGTCAATTAATCCTTACTGAATAAATGCAAGTCTCACTAGCTGGCTGGGGCCACAGTCAAAACTGTTTGCAATAATTTGCCTGTAGTCTGTAAGCAGCTTGATGTTCAGCTGGACTGGCAAAGCATAATATCTGTGTACTTTATTCATCCATTTATTCATTGTAGAAATCATGAATTAAAAAAAATAACAGGATAAATGCGACAATATGTACCAGCATATTTTTTTCTTTCTTTTTTTTTTAGTTTTTACTAAGTAGAGCTTAGAATATGATCAGTTTTCTGTGGCACAACACATGCCTGCTTCTTTTGGCAGCAATTATAGAATAATGAGAAAACAATAATAACAAAAAGTGCCAGTCTGAAGAGATCATGTATTTTATGATCATATTTCTATGACATTATAGAAATGTCTACAGAGAAGGTAAGCAGACCTGTGATGTACAGTGGTTTGTAGGGGAAAGAGAGTGAGTTGAATAGGGGAATAGGATGTTGGAAAGGGGATACAAATGGGCCAGTTAGACTTGGACTGCCTCTGGTTCGTGAGGTCATGCTTGGTGTGTGGAAGAGCCAGGAGTGTGTAGTACAAGCATGATAAGAAGGCTTCTACTCAGCCAGATGTGGTGGCTCACCACATCTGCAGTCCCACCACTTTGGGAGGCTGAGTTGGGTGTATCACTAGGTCACGAGCTTGAGACCATCATGGCTAACACGGTGACACCCTACCTCTACTAAAAATAGAAAAATTAGCCAGGCATGGTGGTGGGCACCTTTAGTCCCAGCTACTCAGGAGGCTGATGAAGGAGAATGGCATGAATATGGGAGGTGGACCTTGCAGTGAGCAGAGACCACACCACTGCACACCAACCCAGGCCACAAAGGAAGACTCTGTTTCAAAACAAAAACAAACACAAAACAACGACAGCAACAAAAAACAAAGGCTTCTACTCACTCTAGGAGAGAAAAGGGTCCTTTTCTTTCCACATGGAACTATCTCAGGCCTAGTTCTCAGGAAGGCTTTTTGGTATGTGGTAAAAGAACCATAACATAAATTTACCAATCTAAACATTTGTAGGTGTACAGGTAAGTGGCATTATGTATGTTCATGTTACTGTGCAACCACCACCACCATTTCACATTCTCACCAGCAATGCACAAGGGTTCCATTTTCTCCACATACTCCCCAACTCTCCCTTTTTCAAAAAAAAAAAAAAGACATTCTAGTGGGTTTAAGGTGATAATCTCATTGTGATTTAGATATCCATTTACCTAATGGCTAATGATGTCGAACATATCTTTCTGAGCTTATTGGCACTGAATTTGTTAATGGTTTCCTGCGTATGACAGAGAATGCACAGAAAACAAAAGAAAAAATAGATAAATTGAACTTCATTAAAACTAAAATCTTTCATGCTTCAAAGGGCACTCTCAGGGTGGTCAATAGAAAACCAACAGCATAGGACAAAATATTTTCAAGTCATATATAAGGGTAAGGGCCTAGTATCCAGGATATAGGAGAAATTCTTACAACTCAAGAACAAAAAGACAATCAACCCAATTAAAAAAAATGATAGAGAAATTGAAAATACTTTTCTCCAAAGATATACACACACACACACACAAACACATAAAAATTAGCTCAACATCACTTATTTCAGGGAAATGCAGATCAAAACCACAAGAAGACACCACTTTTCACCCATTATTATTATTATTATTATTTAAAAACCATGAACGAACAAGGGTTGACGTGGAAATGGAGAAAAACAAAAGTAAAATAGTTCATCTGCTGTGGAAAATAGTTTGGTGTTTCTGCAAAAAGCTAAACATGGAACCATCATAGAAACCAGCAAATCCCCCCCACCTGGGGTATATACACAACAAATATAAAGCAGGTATTCAAACAAAACTGTGTGTGCACATATACTCATAGAAGAATTATTCACAATAACTAAAATGTGGAAACAAACCAAATGTCCACGAACAAATACTAGGAAAACAAAATGTAGTATACCTATACAATGGCATAATATCTAGCCATAAAAAGATTGAGACACTCATACTACAATGTGAAGATACTGCAAAACCATTGTGTTTAAAGAAGCTAAGCACAAAAGTCACATAGTGTATGATTTTATGTATATAAATGTCCAGAATAAGTAATTTCATAGAGAAAGAAAGCAGATTTGCTAATTGTCAGGGGTCAGAAAGAGGACAGATTGGGTAGTAGTTCCTTAATAGGTAGGGGATTTACCTCAGTAAAAAATATCCTATCCCCAGTATTCCATCAGCAGGCTGAGCTCTCATTCCATGGTGTCCCCTTAACCTGGGGTTCAAGTCCCCCCACAGTCCAGAAGTGCCTGGGGCCTGAGCAGGCACATTCTGGACACATACTCCAGCCATTATGTCCACCAGCTCCTAGACCTGTTACCGGTGAAAAGTATCTGAGTTACTGGCAGCAAATCCATCCGGGTCTTTAGCAATATCAATTCTTGCCTCCTCAGGTGAAAGAATTCAACTGGTGGGCATAAAGAAGGAAGAAAATGCCATGGCAAGTTTCACAGCAGGAGTGGACGTTTATTAAAAAGCTTTAGAGCAGGAAAGAATGAAAATTGCACTCGAAAGAGATCCAAATGGGTGACTTGAAGAAGTGTGGCCATTAACCTTCCTTCTGGGACGTTTTAGGCTGGCCTACCGCCAGCATCTGGTACACCCTTTCCCATGATTCTTCCCCTAGGGTGGGCTGCCCACAGGCACAGTGCCCTCCTTACCCTTGGGAAGTAAGTATAGACAGTGTGTTTAAGCAGTTATATGTATGCCCATCTGAGGCTTCCTCCCTTTTATTGGTGGGGTGACCCCAGAAAGTCATACTCCACCATTTTGTCTCTTAATGTGCACTCCTGGGTTCAGTCATCCAATGTCTGAGATTTTATGGGACGCCCTTTTCCCTCCTCTCTGGCATGTGAGTTTAATTAACACTTTAATGTTACCAGCTGTGTATCAGGCTATCCCTGGCCCCAGCCACTAAATTATTATTTTTAGAGAAGCAATATGATAACTGTCCAACCATCACCCGATGGCCTGACATTCCTGGTATGTGGATGTGGAGAACCCGCTCCTGCCCCACTCATGACTGTTTAACCAACTGTAACAAACCCACTGGCCAATTTCACTTCCAGGCCACTTTTTCTCTGCTGCCTTTCCAGACACCCAGTGATCAGTGATGCCTCCTCAGGGTTTACAAGGTCTTCAGTATCATCCTCTATTGTGATCCAGACCTCAGCACATAATATCCATGGGTTGTTCCATTTCAATAAAGGGAAATTAACATTTTCTGAGCACAACTGCGTGCAGGTGTCTTACTCAGGTGAACTCACAGCAACTCTGCAAAGTATGGGTAGTCCCACATGTAGAGAAAAATGCCAGGATCCAGTGACTGAGTGACTCACTTTCAATCACACAGCTTCCAAGTAACTTCATACTCACATTCCAGCCCATGGCCTGGTCTCCAGTTGTCATTTAGAAAAGGTTTGCGAGTACTTGAACATATGCCCAGGCCGCACCCAGACTTATTTGTAACAACAAAGATGAGCTCCAGGCACAATGGTTGACAAGACCCACCCAGTCATCTTTCTCCCATTCAGAGCCATTGTAGTACTCAATACTCATCAGAAACAGTCTCTTATCCCAAAGCCCTCTCATACATAGGATGTATCAATGGGAATGGGTCACACATGGGGCACAGAAGGCAAATTTAGTGAGGGAATCAGAGCCAGCACATGAAGAAGGAGCTGGTGATTCCAAGTGTAAAGAAAGGGCGGTATGCTAAGAAGTTATTGCCCTGGAGGGTGAAGGATACAAGAGGTTTGTATGACTAAATCAGAGGGAGCAAGAGAGAAAGCAGGCAATGGACCAAACACTTAGCACAAGGGACAGTGATTCCTTAACAAGGTCAATGCATACCTACCATGACAAGATGTGGCCACTGCACTCCTAGGAATGAACCATGAGAAATGAAGGCAAGCTCACAGGCTACATACATAGATAAATATTCATGACATCCTTACACATAATGGTCCCAAACCAGGAGCCCAAATGCCCATACACAGAAGAAGGGTGAACAAGCTGTGGCACATCTATACAATGGCATGTGGCTCAGCATGAAAAGGAACGGACTGTTGATGCACTCAGAACAGAGTGACTCTGAAAGTAGTTCTGCTGAATAAAAGAAGCCAGATCAGAACGATGCACAAAGACCCAAGTACATACTGTATTTACCTGTAATTCTATAAAATACCCACAAGGTTTTAGTGAAAGAAGCAGATCTGTGGTCCTAGGGTGGCCAGGGAGTGATCGTTATTGATGGGAGGAAGATGTGTTTTCATAACCTTCATCACACTTCTGGCCTTGTGGTGAATGAAATACTGACATGGAGAAACCATCTGTTCTTCCATCTACACAGGTGCAGTTTACCATATGCCAATCACATGCCAACAAAGCTGTTTTTAAATAAGCAATCATGATCCAGAGCTAGGAATCAGGTTGGGCAGGAGACCCGATGAGGCAGATTATTTTGTTTTCCTAATCTATAAGGCTGCACACTGAAATTAAGTTGGCCCTGAGCTCAGACACTGAACAGGCCTTTGGGAAAGGCTCACACAGTCCTTCCTCCTGCACAGAAGAGTGACCACCTAACACAATACCCAGCTGCCCCTCAGGAACTTTATATGTCAATGTGACCTTCCCATCCTTGTGTCTGTGTTCTGCAATTTCCTCTTTCAGGCAGAAGCCAATGTGGCCTCTGATGTAGAGGAAATAATGTTAAAGTTCTAATATGGACATTCTGATTCCACCATAGTAGAGAAACGGGTTGCATCTTCTCTCTTCAAGACAAAGAGAAGGGAAAAGCCATGAGAACAATGTCCACAGTTGTGTGATCAGGTTGCAAGTGGAGGAAGAACATCGCCATGCCAAGGAAGCAGCAGGGCAACTGAAGGTGAAGGTTTCTGCAGAGGAAAGAAGGAAGCTTAGGGATTCCCAGAGGAAATCATCCTTCCCATTTGTAGGCCCCTGGTTTGAAGGCCAGTTCCTCTTGTCCCAATGTGAAATGAGCGTGTGACAATCCCCATTTCAGCCTTAATGCTAATTACAGAGGCAAACGTGAGAGATCAACAGTTTTTAAAAAATGCAAACAAACAAAAAAACAAACAAAGGCAAATATGATCAACCGACAACTCACCTCCAGAGAAATGAGTCTTTAAGATCCTTCTTCCTTCTGGCCTCAAGACCTCTGTTCAAGGAAAGTTCAGAACACATGCTCCCCGTAGTCTCAGAGAAGTATATAATATTGCATCCCTGAAAAATAACAAAATTTAGGAAGATAATAGGAAAATTCAGAGATTAGGAACAACGGCTTGAAATTCTCTTAAAATGCGTAACTCTCAAAAATTGGAAGGCAGAATCTAAAAAATATTTCAAAACCACATACAATTAACAAAATAAACCTAAGAAAAGTGGTTAGCTCTCTGGGAGATTTGTCCCATAGTTGCAGTAGCGAAATAGCCTTTGACATGTAAAAACCCAGGGAGGCAGTTATAATAGCTCTGGGAATGACAGCTCCACCCCAGGCCTAGAGAGATGTTGGTGGGATAGGAACAGGAAAACGGAAGGTGTCCACCAGTGATTTTTCAGATGGGAGGTTAGAAATGAGGGAAGATGATAAGGATGTGATAAAAGGAGATTTAATTTGAATTTTAATTTAGTTCCAACTTAATTTAATTTAATTTTAAATTTAATTTAATTTTAATTTAATTTTAAATAGAAAGAAAGAAGAAAAGGCAATTAGAAAGTCCAAGAAAAGAGAAAGCTAAAGAAAAAATATGTATATACCCATAGAATACCAAGAAATGTAGGTGAATTCAAAGTGCCAATATACTTCCTACAAGAAGAAAGTCACAAGATTCTATTGCATTGGATTGAAAAAATATATACATAAATATATATATACTCTACAGTTACTTTCAACATCAATGATAACTAAGAAAGAAACTAAAATCATGATATTTCTATCATTGTGTGAGGGTGGAGGAAAGGTCGGAAGTCTAAGAAACTCAGCCTTCCTCTGTTGTACCAGGTGTTAACAGGTAATTCAGGGGACTAGGGTTAGGTGCACATGGTGGCAGTTCCTTCTGAGTTACCCTTGCCTCATCTCTGTATTTTTCAGTCATGTGCATATATTTTTATTTTCAAAATAAAATATATGGGAAGTAATTTGTGGTGTCAGAGACTCTAGGAAGATTCTCTGTTCCAGGGTACTGGTTCCACATCTAATTAAACACCACAGATTCCAGCAGAAAATCCTAGCTCTACCCACACTTCCACTCCCTCAAACAAGACTCAAGTAATCACCACATCCAGCTCAAAAACTCAAGATCTGTCCAAAGCAGATCCACATGTAGGCACCAGCAAGGGTATCAATAGACACAGCCACAGAGGTGTCTACAGTGCATCATGAAGTCCAGCCACTAGCTGTAGACCAACTGCACAGTCTGGAAGGAAATTTTCTTGGAGGATGCCAATGCTAGAGGCACCAGCCATGACGCAGGTGCAGCCATAGAGGGGTCCATCATGTTACTGCAAGCAGCCAGAGGGCAGAGGTAATGAGCAGGAGAGATGAGGGGAAGGGTGGCGACATCATGGTTGGGCCCCTACTGGTACATGTTGCCACCCTGCAGTGGCCTGTGGGAAACAGAGAACACCGTATTTTGGTGGGCAGAGGCTCTCTCAGGCCAGAGCAGTAGGACCTGGAAAGAAACTGAAGCCAAGCTCAGGAATGTGGGTTCCTGTTTCAATTTGGCTACTGGTGGCTGTGGACCCCAGGATATAACAAATTACATGCCTTTACCATTTTCCCTGTGGCTGCAAAGACTTGGGTCAGGCTCTGAATTACCTGGCCCCCTTGAGGCGCTTAATAAAGCTTATTACTGGAAACTGATAATATATTAGCACTTTATTTACAATGACCTTCAACGAAGTGTTGTTCTCCAGTATTGAAAATAGGAAAACAATTATCAAGAGCTTAATAGTTATGGGATTAAATGATGGTTGATCCTCAAGAACTATTAGGCAGCACTTGATAATAAAGCATTGGTATTTCATGAATGCTCACTGTGTCTCAATTGTACTCTTAGGCTTTTGACAACCAGCCTGACTTAAGCTTTGCAAAAATCCCCATGGCAGGTCCTGGCACCATCTCTATTTTACAGGTGTAAGGTCACATGAACCTGCTTAGGGACACATACCTGGGCAGTGCAGGATCTAAATGGAAGCAGGCCCAAGAGGTGTCAAGAAAGATGCTAATATCCTAATGGTATGTGGAAAGGAGGAGCAAATGTGCACATGGTGTGAAGGCCAGACAAGATTTAGGACAGCCCTAAATGTAGAACAGATCCACAGCAGGCCAGCCTCCAGTTTTCTTATTCTTAAATGATCCTCCTCACCAAGGAAAGATCACAGAGTGCAGGGAGGGTGCTCAAAAAAGTACTGATATGTAGCAGAAACATGAGAAAAGCAAAAGAAAAAAAATACTAAAAATAAACACACCACAATGACAGCTGAGTTTGTCTTTAGGTGGCCGGCCTACAGGTGTCTTTTTCTAAGTCTGTTTTCCCCATTCTCCAGAATAGACATAAATTTAGGTAATGTGTCCAGCTGCAGGAGCAAGTGTTGGGTCAGAGGAAACTGCTTCCCAAACCTGGCTCCTGACCCAGGCTCCTTGCTGGCAGCTTCCCCTTCCCTGTGGTCTGTCCTGATCCCAGTGATAGGGCACTATCATCCCTACACATATTCCATGTCCTAGTCCCCACTAAAATGTAGAGGGGTACTGAACAGGTGAGATGGTCTCATGGCCCATATGATGACAGTACCTGGCAGTCAGTGGCATTCAAATTGTCTTGTCTCCAGGAAAGTAGAAAGCCAAGCCCAGTGGCTCCCATTGTCCTTGAGTGGTCTCTTGGGATTGTTGAGGCCCATTTTATTCATGTCTCTCTAAAAGAGATAAGATGGGAGAAGAGGTTTTGTGGGACTCTGAGGTACATCCTTCTTCCCAGCAGGTAAAGCAGGCCTGCTGGCTGGAAAATGCTGTTACCACAGGGGCACCCCAATATTCTTTGTTCATCTCTTGCCCTATCTTTGGTCTAAACCAACAACCCATAATTACTAACTGTGGGAAACAGAGTTTCTGGGGTGCCAGTTAAGTTGGTCTCCCCGGTATGAGACACCCATGGGGAGCCATGGGCGGCCTCTGAGAAGAAAAATCTCCTTATTACCTTCATGTATTTATGCCCCCAGAGCATAACCACTCAGCGGCATTCCACTGGTTGCTCAGGAAGATAACGTTCCCTTGAAGCAGTGGAATATAATAAAACATCTTGGCTCCTCCTGAAACCCACTCCCACCCATTTCAGTCACGATAAGTTGAAGATCTTAAGTAGTTTAGACACATGCCTTTGCTCAAGGAAATTCACAGAAACCACCAGTGCTATACATCTTATTGAATGGCTGATGAGTTCTCCTTCACTGCTTAATCCTTTTCCTTATTCCTTCCTCCCCCTCCCATCTCCTTAAGGACAAAGAATTTGTAAACCAATAAATTGGGTGGAGCCTGAGAGCTCCGGGCCATGAGCAAGTCTCCAATGCTCTGGTGCCCTGGACCTACCTTTTAAGTGCTTATTCTGTCTCTTTCTAACACCTTTGTCTCCTCCAGTTTCGGGGTACCCACTGGGTCTTATGTGGCTGGTTTCCCCAACACTAACCTGGGACATTCCAAATCTTGGCGCTTGTGTTGTCTCTCAAATCAACTCACCAAGCCCTCCTCAGAAAACACAACGCCTTTTTCTGCAGCCAAAGACCTCACTGTGCCACACAGTGACCTTGAAATGCAGACGGGCAGCCACAACCCCACTTGGGCCTGTCCTGAACCTGAGATCTCTGGTTTCAGTGATCTCACAGCCAGTTGATTGAAAGGGACAGGGAAGTGTGTGGAGGAAGCACTCTCTACACCACTGCACTCCAGCCTGGACAACAGAATGAGACCCCATCTCAAAAAAAAAAAAAAAAAAAAGTAAAAAAAAAAAAAACCTTTAAAAATGCATCCTATTTTTTTCTGAGGGTGTTCCAAGATGGCCAAATAGGAACAGCTCCAGTCTGCAGCTCCCAGCATGATCAATGCAGAAGATCAGTGATTTCTGCATTTCCCACTGAGGTATCTGGTTCATCTCACTGGGACTGGCAGGGCAGTGGGTGCAGCCCACAGTGAATGAGCTGAAGCAGGGCAGGGCATCACCCCTCCTGTGAAGTGCAAGCAGTCGGGGAATTTCCCTTTCCTAGCCAAGGGAAGCTGTGACAGACTACCTGGAAAAACGGAGCACTCCTGCCCAAATACTGCACTTTACCCAAGGTCTTAGCATCCATCTAGCAGACAAAGTAATTCTCTCCCATGCCTAGCTTGGTGGGTCCCATGCCTGGCTTGGTGGGTCCCATGCCCACAGAGCCTTGCTCACTGCTAGCGCAGCAGTCTGAGATCAAGCTCTGATGTGGCAGCCTGGCTGGTAGAAGGGTGTTCACAATTGCTAAGTCTTGAGCAGGTAAACAAAGCACCCAGGAAGCTAAAACTGGGTGGAGCCCACCACAGCTCAACAAGGCCTACTGCCTGTAGACTACACCTCTGTGGGCAGGGCACAGTTGAACAAAAGGCAGCAGACAACTTTGGCAGACTTAAATGTCCCTGTCTGACAGCTCTGAAGAGAGCAGTGGTTCTCCTAGCATGCCATTTGAAGTCTGAGAATGGACAGGCTGCCTCCTCTCATCTGTCCCTGACCCCTGTGTAACCTATCTGGGAGACAGCTCCCAGTAGGGGCTGACAGACACCTCATATAGGCAGCTGCCCCTCTGGGATGACGCTTCCAGAGGAAGGATCAGGCAGCAATATTTGCTGTTCTGCAATATTTGCTGTTCTGCATCCTCTGCTGGTGACACCCAGGCAAACACAATCTGCAGTGGACTACACCAAATTCCAAAAGTCCTGCAGCTGAGGGACCTAAGTGTTAGGAGGAAAACTGACAAATAGAAAGGAAGAGCATCAACATAAGCAAAAAGTTCATCTACACCAAAACTCCATCTGTAGGTCAACAACATCAAAGACACAAGGTAGATAAAACCACAAAGATGGGGAGAAGCTACAGCAGAAAAGCTGAAAGTTCTAAAAATTGAGTGCTTCTTCTGCAATGGATCACAATTCCTCACAAGCAATGCAAAAAAACTGGACAGAGAATGAATCTGATGAGCTGACAGAAGTAGGCTTCAGGAGGTTGGTAATAACAAACCTATTTGAGCTAAAGTTTCATGTTCCAATCTATCACAAGGAAGCTAAAAACCTTGGAAAAAGATGAGATGAATGGCTAACTAGAATAAATAGTGTAGAGAGGATTTTAAATGACCTGACGGAGCTGAAAACTGTGGCACAAGAACTTCGTCATGCATGCACAAGCTTCAGTAGCTGATTCAATCAAGTGGAAGAAAGGGTATCAGTGATTGAAGATCTCATTAATAAAATAAACTGAGAAGACAAGGTTAGAGAAAAAAGAGTAAAAGGAAACAAAGCCTCTGAGAAATGTGGGACTAAGTGAAAAGACCAAATCTAAGTTTAATTGGTGTATCTGAAATTGATGGAAAGAATGGAACCAACTTAGAAAACACGCTTCAGGATATTATCCAGGAGAACTTCCCCAACCTAACAAGGCAGGCCAACATTCAAATTCAGGAAATACAGAGAATGCCACAAAGATACTCCTCGAGAAAAGCAACCACAAGACATACAATTGTCAGGTTCACCAAGGTTGACATGATGGAAAAAGTGTTAAGGTCAGACAGAGAGAAAGGTTGAGTTACCCACAAAGGAAAGCCCATCAGACTAACAGTGGATCTCTTGCCAGAAAGCCTACAAGCCAGAAGAGAGTGGGGGCGAATATTCAACATTCTTAAAGAAAAGAATTTTCAGCACAGAATTTCATATCCAGCCAAACTAAGCTTTATAAGTGAAGCAGAAATAAAATCCTTTAAAAATAAGGAAATGCTGAGAGATTCTGTCACCACCAGGCCTGCCTTACAAGAGTTCCTGAAGGAAACACTAAACATGGAAAAAAACAACCAGTATCAGCAACTGCAAAAGCAAATTTTAAAGACCATCGATGCTATCAAGAGACTGTATCAATTAACAGGCAAACTACCCAGCCAACGTCATAAAGACAGGACCAAATTTACACATAACAATATTAACCTTAAGTGTAAAGGGGCTACATGCCCCAGTTCAAAGACACAGATGGGTAAATTGGATAAAGAGTCAAGATCCATCAGTGTGCTGTATTCAGGAGACCCATCTCACATGCAAAGATGCACATAAGCTCACAATAAATGAATGGAAGAAGATATACCAAGCAAATGGAAAGCAGAAAAAAAAATAAGTAGGAGTTGCAATCCTAGCCCCTGATAAAACAGACTTTTAACGAACAAAGATCAAAACGGACAAAGAAGGCCATTACCTAATGATAAAAGGATCAATTCATGAAGAAGAGGTAAGAATTCTAAATACATATTCACCCAATACAGAACCCAGATTCAGAAAGTAAGTCCTTAGAGACCTACAAAGAGACTTAGACACCCACACAATAATAATGGGAGACTTTAACACCCCACAGTCAATGTTGTCTCATTAATCAACCGATCAATGAGACAGAAGGTTAACAAGGATATCCAGCACTTAAACTCAGCTCTGTAACAAACTGGCCTAATAGACACCTACAGAAGTCTCCACCCTAAATCAAGAGCATATACATTCTTCTCAGCACCACATCACACTTATTCTAAAATTGACCACATAACCTGAAGTAAAGCACTCCTCAGCAATTGTAAAAGAACAGAAATCACAACAAAGTGTCTCTCAGACCACAGTGTAATCAAATTAGAACTCAGCATTAAGAAACTCACTCAAAACTGCACAACTACAGGGGAACTTAACAACTTGCTCCTGAATGATTGCTGGGTAAATAACAAAATGAAGGCAGATATACAGACATTCCTTGAAACCAATGAGAACAAAGACACAACATGCCAGAATCTCTGAAACACATTTAAAGCAGTGGGCAGAGGGAAATATATAGCAGTAAATGTCACAAAAGATAGCAGGAAAGATATAAAATTGACAACCTAACATCACAACTAAAAGAAATAGAGAAGCAAGAGCAAACAAATTCGAAAGGTAGCAGAAGGCAAGAAATAACTAAGATCAGAGCAGAGCAGAATGGAAAGAGACAGAGACACAAAAAACCCTTCAAAAAATCAATGAATCCAGGAACTGGGTTTTTTTTTTTTTTTTTTTTTGAAAAGATCAACAAAATTTAAAGACCCCTAGCAAGGCTAATAAAGAAGCAAAGAGAGAAGAATAAAATAGAAGCTATAAAAAATGATAAAGGGGATATCACCGTCGATCCCACGGAAGTACAAACTACCCTCAGAGAATACTATAAACACCTCTAACAAAATAAACTAGAAAATCTAGAAGAAATGGATAAATTCCTGGACACATACACCCTTCAAAAACTAAACCAGGAAGAAGTTGAATCTCTGAATAGACTAGCAACAGCCTCTGAAATTGAGTAAATAATTAATAGCTTACCAACCAAAAAAAAGCCCAGGACCAGGTGGATTCACACCCAAATTCTACCAGAGGTACAAAGAGGGACTGGTACCATTCCTTCTGAAACTATTCCAATCAATAAAAAAAAGAGAGAATCCTCCCCAACTCATTTTATGAGGACAACTTCATCCTGATACCAAGGCCTGGCAGAGACACACACGCAAAAAGAGAATTTTAGACCAATAGCCCAGATAAACATCCATGCGAACATCCTCAATAAAATACTGGCAAACTGAATCCATCAGCACAACAAAAAGCTTATCTACAACTATCACATCAGCTTCATCCCTGTGATGCAAATGTGGTTCAATTTATGTAAATCAATATACCTAATCCATCATATAAACTGAACCAATGACAAAAATCACATGATTATCTCAATAGATGCAGGAAAGGCCTTTGACAAAATTCAACAGCCCTTCATGCTAAAAACTCTCAATAAACTAGGTATTGATGGAACATATCTCAAAATAATAAAAGCTACTGACAAACCCACAGACAATATCTGACAGAGTGGACAAATACTGGAGGCATTCCTTTGGAAAACAGGCACAAGACAAGGATGACCTCTCTCACCATTCCTATTCAACATAGTGTTGGAAGTTCTGTCCAGGGCAATCAGGCAAGAGAAAGAAATAAAGGGTATTCAATAAGGAAAAGAGGAAGTCAAATTGTCCCTGTTTTCGGATAACATGATTGTATATTGAGAAAACCCATTGTCTCAGCCCAAAATCTACTTAAGCTGATAAGCAACTTCAGCAAAGTCTCAGGATACAAAATCGGTGTGCAAAAATCACAAACACTCCTATACACCATTAACAGACAAACAGAGAGCCAAATCACAAGTGAACTCCCATTCACAAGTGCTTCAAAGAGTACAAAATACCTAGGAATCCAGCTTACAAGGAATGTGAAGGACCTCTTCAGGAAAAACTACAAAACACTGCTCAACGAAATAAAAAAGGACAGAAACAAATGGAAGGATATTCTATGATAATGAGTATGAAGAATGAATACCTTGAAAATGGCCATAGTGTCCAAAGTAATTTATACAAGCAATGCCATTCCCATCAAGCCACCAGTGACTTTCTTCAGAGATTTGGGGAAAAAAAATGTACAGTTCATATGGAGCCCCAAAAGAGGCCATATTGCTAAGATAATCCTAAGAAGAAGAAGAAGAAAAAAGCTGGAGGCATCATGCTACCTGACTTCAAACTATACTACAAGCCTACAGTAAACAAAACAGTATGGTACTTGTACCAAAAGAGATGTATTGACCAATGGAACAGAAAAGAGGCCTCTGAAATAACACCACACATCTGCAATCACCTTATCTCTGATGAATCTGACAAAAAGAAGAAATGGGGAATTGACTCCCTATGTTGTAAATAGTGCTGGGAAAAGGGGCTGGCCATTTTTAGAAAGCTGAAACTGGATCTCTTCCTTACACCTTACCTAAAAGCTAATTCAATATGAATTAAAGACTTAAATGTTAAATATAAAACCGTAAAAACCCTAGAAGAAAACCTAGACAATACCATTCAGGACATAGGCATGGGCAAGTACTTCATGACTAAAACACCAAAATTAATGGCAACAGAGGCCAAAATAGACAAATAAGATCTAATTAAACTAAAGAACTTCTGAATGGCAAAAGAAACTACCATCAGAGTGAACAGGCAACGTACAGAATGGGAGAAAATTTTTGCAATCTACCCATCTTACAAATGGCTAATATCAGAATCTACAAAGAACACAAACAAATTTTCATTTAAAAAAAAAAAACCACCTCATCAAAAGGAGGGCAAAGGATATGAACAGACACTTCTCAAAAGAAGACATTTATGCAGCCAACAGACACATGAAGAAATGCTCATCATCACTGGTCATCAGGGAAATGCAAATCAAAACCAAAATGAGATATCATCTCAAGCCACTTGGAATGGCAATCATTAAAAAGTCAGGAAATGACAGATGCTGGTGTGGATGTGGAGAAATAGGAATGCTTTTACACTGTTTGGGGGAGTGTAAATTAGTTCAACCATTGTGGAAGACAGTGTGATAATTCCGCAAGGATTTAAAATTAGAATTACCATTTGACCCAGCAATTCCATTACTGAGTATATACCCAAAGGGTTATAAATCATGCTGCTATAAAGATACATGCACACGTATGTTTATTATCGCACTATTCACCATAGCAAAGACTTGAAACCAACCAAATTGTCCATCAATGATAGACTGGATTAAGAAAATATGGCACATATAAACCGTGGAATACTATGCAGCCATAAAAAGGACAAGCTATTAATGGTATTATAATTAATATCTTGAATTAATAATAATATAGTGTGAATTATAACAACTGAGCATTGACATTACACAAAAATCATTTTCCCATACTGTTTTCCCCAGCTTTCTATTTTTTTGTCAAAAATAGTTCGTTATGCAACATTTGCTAACAACCCAGATGTGTAATTATTGTTTTATTTTTTTTGTCATTTCTTTATTTTATTATTGTATTGTATTTTAATTCATTGAGACAGGGTTTCAGTCACACAGGCTAAACATGGTTCACTACAGCCTCGAGCTCCTGGGGTCAAGGGACCCTTCCAACTCAGTGCCCTATGTTGGGACAGAAGTCCATGCCACCACAGCTGGCTAATTTTGTTTATTTTCTCAAAAGACGGTCACATTTTGTTGCCCTGGCTGGTCTCAAACTCCCAGACTCAAGGAAATCCCCCTACTTTGTTGGGATTACAGTTGTGAGATACTTTTAAATCCAGAAGAAAAATAAAGTCACAGAAAATCCAAATACAATAATATTGGCTTTTCTATTTCATGACATAATTATTTTATTGATGTTCTTATTTCTTTATTTGCACATGAGGTACCATTTTTCTTTCATTCCTTGCTTGTTTTCATCATGTTTTGTAAGGCTGATCTAGTAGTAATGTACTCTCTTTAATTATGTTTGCTTGGAAATGCCTTATTTGCTCATAAATTTAAATTTTTGTTTGGCCAGATATTGAGTTTATGATTGACTTTATCTTCTTATTCCAGCACTTTAAAGATCTCATCACAGTGACTTCTTTCCACTATAATTTTTAATGAGAAATTGGCTGTTAATGTTATGAAGGATAACTTGCATGTGATGAGTTACTTCTGTCTTGATTCTTTTAAAGTTCTCTATTTATTTGTCCTCTGTCAATTTCAATGCATGTGTTTCAGTGTGGATATCTTGGAGTTTATTCTCCCTGGAGTATTGTGTTCTTTAGAGATACTTGGATCAGTAGATTTGCATCTATCGACACTTTTGGGAAGTTTCAGCCACTATTCATTTAAATATTCTTTTTTTCCCCATCTCACCTATTCCAGTGGGACTCCCATTATGAATATGTTGATATTCTTGATGGTGTCCCATGGAAACCTTAGTTTTGATCATTATTCTTGTTTCTCTTCTTGTTCCTTACACTGAACAATATCAAACAATCCATCTTCAAGTTGCCTTATTAGGTTTCTACATGCTCACACATGCTATTCAGTCTTTCTAGTTACAGATTATTGATTTCATTTTTCAAAATAATTCATACATTTTTATTGATATTTTCAATTTTGAATCACTGTTCTCCTGGGTTCCCTTAGGTCTTTGAGAACACTAAAACGAAGTGAATTGAAATATTTCCCTGGTTAGTACCATGACTGAGTTTCCTGAAATAGTTTCTTTTAATTATGTTTTCTTTGAGTGTGCCCTTTTTTTTTTTCTTTGAGCGCCTTTTATTTTATTGTTGAACACGGAACACTTTGGATATTATTCAGCATATTTGGATAACAAAATATTGACCTCCATAATTGTTTACTTGGTGGGTTGTTTACTTGTTTAGCAACCCTTTAAAGCTATTTTTGTAGTCTGTATTCTTAGTCATGTATGGCCACTTAACCTGTGTTCTGTCACCCTTTTGGTCATCTACTCCTCTCGACATATTTTAAAAGAAAAAAAGAGGAAAATAAAGAAAATAAAATAAAAACCACCCAGACTTCGCATATGGACTCTGTGAGGAACTCTAGTGTTTAGCCCAAAGTCAGGGAAAACAAAAAGCTTTGGGGTCTTCTCCGTGCATGCATCCAGAAATGGACATACTTATATTCTTCTAAATATACAATAGGAGTCTGGGTGTGGTGGTTCATATCTGTAATCCCACCAATTTGGAAGACTTAGGAGAACAAATTACTTGAGCCCAGAAGTGCGAGACCAGCCTTGACAACATGGCAATATCTTTTCTATAAAAAAATAAAAAAAAATAAGCTGGTTGTGGTAACACATGCCTGTAGTGTGAGACGCTGAGGTGGAAGGATAGGTGGAGTCCAGGGAGGTGAGATACTCAGGAGGCTGAGGTCGGAAGATCAATTTGAACCCAAGGAGGTTGAGGCTTCAGTGGGCCATAATCATGCCACAGGACTCCAATGTGGGCCACAAGGCAAGCTCTGTCTCTATTTACAACCCAATCCAAAATGAAAAACAACAAACTGTGAGAGTTTTTCAAAGCTGATTTGGATCATCAGTTTTCTTCCTCAGCCTCTTCCTTCCAGGCATTTTGTTTGTGTACTGCTTGACCTGACTCTTATTCCTTGCTACAGGTAGCTCTGACTAGTGTATTCCCTTTCCACAAATGTCCCCTGAGAGTCACTTTCTGCCCCCAAGAAAAATCTGAGGTGGGCTAAAGGAAAGCCTCTGAGCTAATAATCTCCAAGGGAACCTCAGACATTTTAAATCACACAACCCACATTCTGTCTTGCCCAAACTTAGAGGTCAGGTCTTTCTTCATTAAACACTCCCCTGATTACTTAGTTAGATTCCAGAGCTCCGAAAATCAAGTCTGAGGTTTTTTTCTATTCCTTATATCTCTTCACTTTTAACCTAATGAACTTTAATGACAGCATAAAATAGAAAGTTGATTAAATTCACCTTGCTTTTTAAAGTTCAGAGAGATGTTTTTGAGATGAGTTTCACTCTCTCACCCAGGCTAGACTGCAGTGGCGAGATCTCAGCTCCCTGGAACCTCTGCCTTCCGGGTTCAAGGGATCCTTTTGCCTCAGCCTCCTGAGTAGCTGGGATTACAACCATGCACCCCCATGCCTGGCTAATGCTCTTACTTTTAGCAGAGAGGGTGTTTCACCCTGTTGGCCAGGCTAGTGACAAACTCTTGACCTCAAGTCATCCAGCTGCCTCAGCCTTCCAAAGTGCTGGGATTACAGGCATGAGCCATCATGTCCAGAGTGTTTTGTAAGATTTTATTTGAGGCTGCTTCCATCATTATCATGAGACACATTATGTCTTTCATATAATAAGAAATACTTGAAAGATGGCTGAATAGGAACAGCTCTGGTCTACGGCTCCCAGCGTGAGCGACACAGAAGACAGGTGATTTCTGCATTTCCTTCTGAGGCACCGGGTTCATCTCACTAGGGAGTGACAGACAGTGGGTGCAGGACAGTGGGTGCAGCACACTGTGCATGAACCAAAGCAGGGTGAGGCATTGCCTCACTCAGGAAGCCCAAGAGGCCAGGGAGTTCCCTTTCCTAGTCAAAGAAAGGGGTGACAGATGGCACCTGGAAAATCGGGTCACTCCCATCCCACTACTGTGCTTTTCCAATGGGTTTAAAAAACAGTGCACCAGGAGATTATATCCCACACATGGCTCAGAAGGTCCTACGCCCATGGAGTCTCGCTGATTGCTAGCACAGCGGTCTGAGATCAAACTGCAAGTCGGCAGAGAGGCTGGAGGAGGGACGCCCGCCATTTCCCAGGCTAGCTTAGGTAAACAAAGCAGCCCAGAAGCTCGAACTGGGTGGAGCTCACCACAGCTAAAGGAGGCCTGCCTGCCTCTGTAGGCTCCACCTCTGGGGGCAGGGCACAGACAAACAAAAAGACAGCAGTAACCTCTGCAGACTTATATGTCCCTGTCTGACAGATTGGAAGAGAGCAGTGATTCTCCCAGCATGCAGCTGGAGACCTGAGAACCGGCAGACTGCCTCCTCCAGTGGGTCCCTGACCCCTGACCCCCAAGCAGCCTAACTGGGAGGCACCCCCCAGCAGGGGCACACTGACACCTCACACGGCCGGGTACTCCAACAGACCTGCAGCTGAGGGTCCTGTCTGTTAGAAGGAAAACTAATAAACAGAAAAGACATCCACACCAAAAACCCATCTGTACATCACCATCATCAAGACCAAAAGTAGACAAAACCACAAAGATGGGGAAAAAACAGCAGAAAAACTGGAAACTCTAAAAAGCAGAGCACCTCTCCTCCTCCAAAGGAACGCAGCTCCTCAATAGCAATGGAATAAAGCTGGACAGAGAATGACTTTGACAAGTTGAGAGAAGAAGGCTTCAGATGATCAAACTACTCTGAGCTACAGGAGGAAATTCAAACCAAAGCCAAAGGAGTTGAAAACTTTGAAAAAAATTTAGATGAATGTATAACTAGAATAACCAATACACAGAAGTGCTTAAAGGAGTTGATGGAGCTGAAAGCCAAGGCTTGAGAACTACGTGAAGAATGCAGAAGGCTCAGGAGCTGATGCAATAAACTGGAAGAAAGGGTATCAGTGATGGAAGATGAAATGAATGAAATGAAGTAAGAAGGGAAGTTTAAATAAAAAAGAATAAAAAGAAACAAACAAAGCCTCCAAGAAACATGGGACTATGTGAAAAGACCAAATCTACGTCTGATTGGTGTACCTTAAAGTGATGGGGAGAATGGAACCAAGCTGGAAAACACTCTGCAGGATATTATCCAGGAGTACTTCCCCAGTCTAGAAAGGCAGGCCAACATTCAGATTCAGGAAATACAGAGAACGCCACAAAGATACTCCTCGAGAAGAGCAACTCCAAGACACATAATTGTCAGATTCACCAAAGTTGAAATGAAGGAAAAAATGTTAAGGGCAGGCAGAGAGAAGGGTCAGATTACCCACAAAGGGAAGCCCATTAGACCAACAGCAGATCTCTCAGCAGAAACTCTACAAGACAGAAGAGAGTGGGGGCCAATATTCAACATTCTTAAAGAAAAGAATTTTCAACCCAGAATTTCATATTCAGCCAAATTAAGCTTCATAAGTAAAGGAGAAATAAAATCCTTTACAGACAAGCAAATGCTGAGAGATTTTGTCACCACCAGGCCTGCCCTAAAAGAGCTACTGAAGGAAGCACTAAACATGGAAAGGAACAACCGGTACCAGCCACTGCAAAATCATGCCAAATTGTAAAGACCATTGAGGCTAGGAAGAAACTGCATCAACTAATGAGCAACATAACCAGCTCACATCATAATGACAGGATCAAATTCACACATAATGATATTAACTTTAAATGTAAATAGACTAAATGCTCCAATTAAAATACACAGACTGGCAAATCGGATAAAGAGTGACGACCCATCAGTGTGCTGTATTCAGGAAACCCATCTCACGTGCAGAGACACACACAGGCTCAAAATAAAAGGATGGAGGAAGATCTAACAAGCAAATGGAAAACAAAAAAAGGCAGGGGTTGCAATCCTAGTCTCTGATAAAACAGACTTTAAACCAACAAAGATCAAAAGAGACAAAGAAGGCCATTACATAATGGTAAAGGGATCAATTCAACAAGAAGAGCTAACTATCCTAAATATATATGCACCCAATACAGGAGCACCCAGATTCATAAAGCAAGTCCTGAGTGACCTACAAACAGACTTAGACTCCCACACAATAATAATGGGAGACTTTAACACCCCACTGTCAACATTAGACAGATCAATGAGACAGAAGGTTAACAAGGATACCCAGGAATTGAACTCAGCTCTGCACCAAGCAGACCTAATAGACATCTGCAGAACTCTCCACCCCAAATCAACAGAATCTACATTTTTTTTCAGCACCACACCACACCTATTCCAAAATTGACCACATAGTTGGAAGTAAAGCTCTCCTTAGCAAATGTAAAAGATCAGAAATTATAACAAACTGTCTCTCAGACCACAGTGCAATCAAACTTGTACTCAGGATTAAGAAACTCACTGAAAACAGCTCAACTATATGGAAACTGAACAATCTGTTCCTGAATGACTACTGGGTACATAACAAAATGAAGGCAGAAATAAAGATGTTCTCTGAAACCAACGAGAACAAAGACACAACATGCCAGAGTCTCGGGGACACATTCAAAGCAGTGTATAGAGGGAAATTTATAGCACTAAATGCCCACAAGAGAAAGCAGAAAAGATCCAAAATTGACACCCTAACATCACAATTAAAAGAACTAGAAAAGCAAGAGCAAACACATTCAAAAGCTAGCAGAAGGCAAGAAATAACTAAAATCAGAGCAGAACTGAAGGAAATAGAGACACAAAAAACCCTTCAAAAATTAATGAATCCAGGAGCTGGTTTTCTGAAAGGATCAACAAAATTGATAGACTGCTAGCAAGACTAATAAAGAAGAAGAGAGAGAAGAATCAAATAGATGCAATAAAAAATGATAAAGGGGATATCACCACCAATCCCACAGAAATACAAACTACCACCAGAGAATACCACAAACACCTCTATGCAAATAAACTAGAAAATCTAGAAGAAATGGATAAATTCCTTGACACATACACCCTCCCAGGACTAAACCAGGAAGAAGTTGACTCTCTGAATAGACCAATAACAGGCTCTGAAGTTGTTGCAATAATCAATAGCTTACCAACCAAAAAGAGTGCAGGACCAGATGGATTCACAGCCAAATTCCACCAGAGGTACAAGGAAGAACTGGTACCATTCCTTCTGAAACTATTCCAATCAATAGAAAAAGAGGGAATCCTCCCTAACTCATTTTATGAGGCCAGCATCATCCTGATACCAAAGCCAGGCAGAGACACAACCAAAAAAGAGAATTTTAGGCCAATATCCTTGATGAACATTGATGCAAAAATCCTCAATAAAATACTGGGAAACTGAATCCAGCAGCACATCAAAAAGCTTATCCACCATGATCAAATGGGCTTCATCCCTGGGATGCAAGGCTGGTTCAATATATGCAAATCAATAAATATAATCCAGCATATAAACAGAACCAAAGACAAAAACCACATGATTATCTCAATAGATGCAGGAAATGCCTTTGACAGAATTCAACAAAGCTTCATGCTAAAAACTCTCAATAAATTAGGTATTGATGGGACGTATGTCAAAATAATAAGAGCTATCTATGACAAACCCACAGCCAATATCATACTGAAAGGGCAAAAACTGGAAGCATTCCCTTTGAAAACTGGCACAAGACAGGGATGCTCTCTCTCACCACTCATAATCAACACAGTGTTGGAAGTTCTGGCCAGGGCAATTAGGCAGGAGAAGGAAATAAATGGTATTCAATTAGGAAAAGAGGAAGTCAAATTGTCCCAGTTTGCCGATGATATGATTGTATATCTAGAAAACCCCATTGTCTCAGCCCAAAATCTCCTTAAGCTGATAAGCAACTTCAGCAAAGTCTCAGGATACAAAATCAATGTACAAAAATCACAAGCATTCCTATACACTAGTAACAGACAAACAGAGAGCCAAATCATGAGTGAACTCCCATTCACAATGGCTTCAAAGATAATAAAATACCTAGGAATCCAACTTACAAGGGATGTGAAGGACCTCTTCAAGGAGAACTACAAACTACTGCTCAATGAAATAAAAGAGGATTCAAACAAATGGAAGAACATTCCATGCTCATGGGTTGGAAGAATCAATATCCTGAAAATGGCCATACTGCCCAAGGGAATTTATAGATTGAATGCTATCCCCATCTAACTACCAATGACTTTCTTCACAGAATTGGAACAAAATACTTTAAAGTTCATATGGAACCAAAAAAGAGCTCGCATCGCCAAGTCAATCCTAAGCCAAAAGAACAAAGCTGGAGGCATCACACTACCTGACTTCAAACTATACTACAAGGCTACAGTAACCAAAACAGCATGGTACTGCTACCAAAACAGAGATATAGATCAATGGAACAGAAAAGAGCCCTCAGAAATAATGCCGCATATCTACAACAATGTGATCTTTGACAAACCTGAGAAAAACAAGCAATGGGGAAAGGATTCCCTATTTAATAAATGGTGCTGGGAAAACTGGCTAGTCATGTGCAGGAAACTGAAACTGTATGTCTTCTTACACCTTATACAAAAATTAATTCGAGATGAATTAAAGACTTAAATGTTAGACCTAAAACCATAAAAACCCTAGAAGAAAACCTAGGCAATACTATTCAGGACACAGGCATGGGCAAGGACTTCATGTCTAAAACACCAAAAGCAATGACAACAAAAGCCAAAATTGACAAAAGGGATCTAATTAAACTCAAGAGCTTCTGCACAGCAAAAGAAACTGCCATCAGAGTGAACAGGCAACCTACAAAATGGGAGAAAATGTTCACAACCTACTCATCTGACAAAGGGCTAATATCCAGAATCTACAATGAACTCAAACAAATTTACAAGAAAAAAAAAAAACAACCCCATCAAAAAGTGGGCGAAGGACATGAACAGACACTTCTCCAAAGAAGACATTTATGTAGCCAAAAAACACATGAAAAGATGCTCATCATCACTGACCTTCAGAGAAATGCAAATCAAAACCACAGTGAGATACCATCTCACACCAGTTAGAATGGCAATCATTAAAAAGTCAGGAAACAGGAGGTGCTGGAGAGGATGTGGAGAAACAGGAACACTTTTACTCTGTCAGTGGGACTGTAAAGTAGGTCAACCATTGTGGAAGTCAGTGTGGCGATTCCTCAGGGATCTAGAACTAGAAATACCATTTGACCCAGCCATCCCATTACTGGGTATATACCCAAAGGACTATAAATCATTCTGCTATAAAGACACATGCACACGTATGTTTATTGTGGCACTATTCACAATAGCAAAGACTTGGAACCAACACAAATATCCAACAATAATAGACTGGATTAAGAAATTGTGGCACATATACACCATGTAATACTATGCAGCCATAAAAAATGATGAGTTCATGTCCTTTGTAGGGACATGGATGAAATTGGAAATCATCATTCTCAGTAAACTATCGCAAGGACAAAAAACCAAACACTGCATATTCTCACTCATAGGTGGGAATTGAACAACAAGAACACATGGACATAGGAAGGGGAAAATCACACTCTGGGGACTGTTGTGGAGTAGGGGAAGAGGGAGGGATAGCATTAGGAGATATACCTAATGCTAAATGACAAGTTAATGGGTGCAGCGCACAAGCATGGCACATGTATACATATGTAACTAACCTGCACATTGTGCACATGTACCTTAAAACTTAAAAGTATAATAATAAAATAAAATAAAATAAATAGTTAAGAAATATAGATTTTTAAATAACTTTTAAGTGAAATAACTTTATTATTTTCCAAATTAAGATTTCAGTTAATTCATTTCACCACAGCATGGTAGTTGTTACAAATAATTAAGTTCCATCTAGGGCCAATTTAATTTCACAGTCTCTAACTAAAGTATTTGAGTGTAAAAATTAACTCTATAATTAGACTACGTAATGAACAGCTCATATATTATTCTCACTTTAGTGGTGTTTTATATAATTAAATGTAACAGTGATATTTTAGGACATTATCATATTGATCCTGTAGAGTCATACCCTCCAAAGAAGACAGAATTATACTGTGTAGTTGTAGGCATATCACTAGGGAATTCAAAACACACTCCTCAGATTTCATTGGGAAATGAAAAGTGACTGTTCTGTAAATATGACCCTAACCAATAAGGAGATGGCTTGTATCTTCTATGATAAGAACAACGATAATGAATTACTTGAGATTTTCCCACATGTTTGTTTCTTATATTGAGTTTTAAAGAATGAAAAATCTAAATAATATTTGTTACAATAAATTTAAGTAATAAAAACATTTAAACAAATTTTAAATATTAAACATTATATTTAGCTATATGAATTAAATGGTCACTGTACATTTCTTTATTCATATAACCTCAACAGACTCTCAAGTGTAGGGAAGAATATGCCACTTTCACACCTCTAAATGTCTTACAGCTAGTATGGATAGAAATGGAAGGAGTGAGTTAAAAAAATAACAAGCTCCTCTGCAACACAACTAAAATCTTGTTTCATAAATAATCTATAGACTTAGTATTCAAAAATTTAATGCTGAAATTACAAAGTTGTGTTATTTATTATAATATTAAACACTTATAGAGGGGTTATGATATCTCAGACTTTTAGCTTAAAATTGTGGTATAATAGGAAATAACACTGAAATGGCTCCTCTCTCATAAAGTAACAGTTAATAGTAAAGCAGAAAGGAAGAATAAAAAGAAAAAGAAAAGTGATTTGTTTTATTCATTGAAAGGAAGAATAATTCTAGAACCCTCAGTGAAAAATAAATTGAATATAGTAACACAGAAGGAGGAAGTAGATTAAGATGTTGATACTACAATTTAGGGAGCAATGAATGATGACCTCCAGTAGAATGTATAAACAGCAACAAGAAAAACACATTTGTAAGTGTTTTTTGTAAGTGGATTTATATTTATTTATCCATTTGTAAGTGGATAATTAAAAAAGTTATTATAGGTAAAATGTGAAAGAGATGAGGGAAAATAATGTATTTGGAATATTTTTATGTTATATAGATGATGTATTTTGGGACAAAAATGATGGAAGGGAGAGGTATGTAGAAAGTGTAAGGAAGTTCAGGGGAAGCTTTCAATTTAGCTGTCTTAATCTTGGAACGCTCGTAAGAAAAAAAATCACAATGTATAGGAATTTGGAGGTCATATCACTGAATTCCTTAGAACTACAGGTTTAAAACCTTACAGGCTTTTGTCTCAAAACATCAATAAAAAGCCAGGTGTGGTGGTGTGCATCTGTAGTCTCAGCTACTGAGGAGATCAAAGCAGGAAAATTATTTGAGCCCAGGAATTTGAGGTTGTAGTCAGTCCAGGTCTCACTACTGCACTCCAGGCTGGGTGGCAGAACAGTTTCCTAAAAAAAGAAAATGAAAAAAAAAAAAAAAAAAAAGAAAGAAAGAAAAAGGGAAGGGAAAAGGGAAAGGAAAAAGGGAAAGAGAAAGAGGTATTCTGTGTAGTTAGATTAGTGGTCTAATGAATAGACATCTATGAGATAAAATGAAACCAAAGGCACTGACAATTAAATAGAGAAATCAGAGGAAAGTTGAGTCATGTAATCAAAAGCAAAATAGTATTTCAGGAATGAGGGTGTGAATCAGTTTTACAGATACACATGACGGTTTGAGTAATATGCAACAGATAAGTGAAATATGGTATTTAGTGAGAAGTATAAGATATGATTCTAAAAAACAGGGTAAATGCCTGAAGAAAGGAGGGCTAAGAGAAATAAAATTAAACCTTGTCAGGGCCAACTCTTTCCATGAGTCTTGCTATCACAGAAAATAAATACATGAGTTGACAGTGGCATATCTAAGGCTAAGACAAGCAGCATGTAGATCTGGTAAAGAAAATGATCAAGCCGGATGTAGTGTCTCATACCTGTAATTCCAGCATTTTGGGAGGCTGAGAGGGTAGATCACTTGAGGTCAGTTCAAGACCAGCCTTGGCAAAATGGTGAAACCCTGTCACAATTAAAAATTCTAAAATTGGCCAAGCATGGTTGTGCATGCCTGTAATATCGGATACTCAGCAAGCTGAGGCAGGAGAATCACCTGAATCCGGGAGGCCCAGGTTGCAGTGAGCCGAAATTGTGATGGAGACTCTGTCTGAAAAAAATTAAACTAAAATATAATAAAAAGAAAAGATCCTGCAGGTAGAGTGAAGAAGTAATGGTACAAGGAGACAACAAATAACAAGTAAATCAGTGTTTTAAGAAGCTGTGAAATCCAAAGCAAAGGTGAAGAGGGTCATAGCTAGGGGCAGAAAAAAAATTCGCAAATCTACACGAGCTTTATTTTTGGTGGTGATTTCTCATAAGAAAGAAACAGAAAAGAAAGTGTGACAAGAAAGTTGTCACCATTGCTTTGGTAGAAAAAAAAGGAGAAAAAAGAAGAACAAAATAATGTAAATTATATACTATTAAGCTTTAATGTTCTTCATCCATTCCCATGGTGTTTGTTTCCCCAAGAAATAACAGAAGCCAAATAGTCAAAATAGAAGAAAACATTTGCATATATTACTGTCTATATATATTAAGCCAAGTTTACTTTAATTTTAATTCATTTAAAAAAATTTTATTTTAAATTAACAATTGTAAATATTTATGGGATGCAAAGTGATTTTATAATGCATGTATATATTGCAAAAGAATTAAATTGGGCTAGTTACCCTATCCATCACCTCACATACTTATAATTTCTCTCTTGTGGTAAGAATACATAAATTCTGCTTTTTAAACAATCTGTTTTTTTGATATAGTTTTGCTCTTGTTCCCCAGATTTGAGTGCGGTGGTGCAACCTCAGCTCATTTCAACTGCCACCTCCTGAGTTGAAGTTATTCTTTTGCCTCAGCCACTCGAGTAGCTGGGATGACATGCACATGCCACCAAACCTGGCTAATTTTTATATTTTCAGTAGAGACAGTGTTTCATCACTTTGGCCAGGCTGGTCTCAAACTCCTGACCACTAGTGATCCTCCCACCATGTCTACCCAAAGTGCTGGGATTTCAGACTTGGGCCACCATGCCTGCCCTTTTTTTTTTAATTAAGCAATTTTGAAGTTGGCATTCATTAACTGTGGTCACCATTCTGTGCAACGGATCACCAGAACTTCTTCCTATCTCACTGAAATTTGTTACCCTTTGATGAACACATCCCATTTCTCTATCCACTGCCATCTCCACCCCACACTCCAATCTCTGACTACATTTTGTGTATTTGTATAAAGAGTCAGGGCCTTGTTGCATTGCCCAGGCTGGAGTACATTGACACAGCTATGGCTCACTGTGGCCCAAACTTCTGACCTCAAGTGATCCAACCACCTCATCCTCCCAACGTGCTGAAGTTACAGGCATGAGCCACCACAGCTGGCATATTCACAGTTTGAATGAGTTCAACTTTTTTAGATTTTACATATAATTGTGATCATTCTTTACTAGTCTTTCTGTGCCTCTCTTAGTACACTGAGCATAGTATCTTCCAATTCCATTCATTTGGTGACAAATGTATAATAAAACTTCCTCCTTTTTTAAGGCTGTATAGTGTATCTCATTGTGTATATGTGCCACACTTTTTCTGTTGATCTGTTGATGAGCACTTGGGTTGTTACCATATCTTGGCTATTATGAATAACGCTGAGATGAATATAGGACTGCAGATATCTTTCTGACATGCTAATTTTATATCCCTTGAGTACACATTCTGAAGTAGAGTAGTTGGATCATGTGTTAATTCTATTTTTAATTTAATTTAATTTTTGAAACCTCAACGCTATGGCCCCAAAAGCACAGAATACAAAAGCACAACAAAAAACAATTGAATCACGTTATATCAAACTAAAATGTTTCTGCACAGCAAAGGGAAAAGGAAAACAAATAGTAGAGTGAAGAGACAACCCAAACACTTGCAGAAAATATCTGCAAACCATATATATGATAAAGGGTGAATAACAAATACATACAAGGAACTCAAGCAATTTAACAACAACAACAACAACAACAACAAAACTAAGCCTATTAAATATGGTCAAAGACCTAAATTTATATTTCACTAAAGAAGACATATAACTAGCCAACAACTCTATATTTAATATTGATTGATTGTTCGATGGATTGATTGATTGTTTGATGGATTGATGGATGGATTGATTTCATTTCTATTCTCACTCTGTCATCCAGCCTGGAGTGCAGTGGTGTGATCTTAGCTCGCTGAGTCTTCTACCCACTGGTTTCCAGCAATTCTGCCTCAGCCTCCCTAGTAGCTGGGATTAAAAATGTACGCTACTTTGCCCAGCTAATTTCTGAACAACTGTATACTTAAAGATGCTCAACACCACCAATCATCAGGGAAATGCAAATTAAAATCAACAATGAGCTCTCCTCTTACACATGTTGGAATGCCTATTATTATCAAGATGAAAGATGACAAGTGTTTTTGAGAATGTAGAGCACAGAGAATTCTTGTGCACTATTGGTAGGAATGTAAATTTGTATTTTAAATTATTAACCTGAGTATTTCCTCTTAATAGAACAGGTTTTGTCCTTTAAGATGTATTAATATGAGTTGCTTTCTGTTAGTCAAGGTTTAATGAGAAAGACTTTCGATATCTTAAATTAATATAAGTAGGATTGTACTCAAAAGACTTCTGTTTCAGGCTCTTCTTAAGTACAGAATGAAATCTGCGGTAAGTACTCTTTCTGAAAAGAAAATGTTCTCTGATAATATATGTGCTAGATTACAAACACTTGTTAAATTAAAAACATAGGTACCAAAAATATACTAGGTGAAAAATTCATTATGGTTATTTTTTCTGCTCAGTTTTTGGACAGAGATGGATTTTTTATTTTGTTTTGTTTAATAAGTTGTACAATTATATTTAAGAAAACAAAAATTACTTATGCATAGTCACAGGAGAAAGATCAATCTTATTGGAAGCTACTTCCAAGGTTTTGCTGTTTATAATTTTTATGAGTATCTTTGTAATGTCATATTCAGCCTCTTTACTCTTTGTTCTGTGAAAGTATATATGGATAGTTTATGGATATTGCATACTTTTTTTATTGAAAATATCCAACCCTTCTCCATGAGTGATATTAATTCCTCAGCCGCTTATTTTTATTCTTTTAATTGAGTTTTCTCCAGATGTTTACACAATATCACAGTGCTTCTGAATGATTTTCAGTATGTCCTCACAAAAATTTGCTTGACCACCTTGGGTGCAAATACTGACAGAAGAGGAGCATAAAGCCAATGGCTAATAGTTAGGTTATGATGATCTACATGGCAATTAATGAGTCACAAGACTTCAGTGAAATTTTCCCTCCAAAGAACATAAATATCAATATTATTATCACATTTTCTAAAAACTAGAAGCTGTAGTGTAGGATTCTATGGCCCACCTCAGTCTCTTGTCAATTACTTCCTCATTTGAGAGCTGCAGTTTCAGTGCTGACCAGCCGGAGAAGTTGATAGCAGCATACAGTAGCATGATTAAGGTAAGCATCCGTATGTACCCACCATGCTGGAATTATTTTCTGTGTTGTTATGAAGATGAGCTCCACTTTTCCAAAACTCCAGCCATGGTGCCAACAATAATACAAAATATATGATTAATAGTAATGGTAGGCTCCTCTGTTTCAGAGATGCAGGAAAAAATTCCAGAGTCACTACACGTGAGATAATCACCAAGGAACACTGTATCATGACAGATGAATTTTATCGCTTGTAGCTTAATGTCAGCAAAGTCGTTGCTGGTATGGATGGCCAGTGTATTGCAGTGAATGGCCGCATACACAAGTGGTAAGAGGAAACATGTCATCAGCAATGCTACTAAAGATAAACAAGAAAATGTTAGAGAATAATTTTCATTAGTAATGACCACTTTCTCTTTTAAAGTTTCCATGTTAAGGTATATTCCTCCCAACCCGCATCCTTCAGAAAATAATTTACTTAAAAAAAGAAAAAAATTGTTAATTTTACATTATCAGGGATTTAGTAAATATATGCATGCAAAACCTATATTACACATGGGAAAAACAAATAATAAGTAATTACATACATACCCATGTTTGTAAATGTATATACACATCCCCCCAATAAAAAAAAAATAACTGGAATACATGCAATTGGATAGAGACATTCATATCTGATACTATAAGGTGTGAAAGCACATAGAAAGAAGTCTCAATTAAGAAAAAGCAAAATTACCTGATTAGATTTTGAAAAGGTAGTTACCTTTTCATAGAAAGCTCGAGTGTAAAGAGGAAATTACAATGCAAAGTGGAGGCAAATATAATGTAAACTGTGTTTTAGACTATGGTGATAAAGGGAAATAGAAATAAGCTGTGCAGTTAAAGTAAATCCTGGAAGTGGAGCTGACAGATTTTTCTGAGTGACAAAATACAAGGTATCAGAGAAGCAGAAAAATTAAACATTTTAGAAATTAGGTGGTATGAGTGTGCATGTTTTTGTTTGTGTGTATTCATGTAATTTTATCAGAAAGTTTTTAATAAGCAAATTAATTTAATTTTGACATTGTTCTCCCAATAATTAGACTAATATGCAAAAGGAACAAAGTCAAAATTATGAAGTAGTTGAATAATCAGTTTAAACAATTTTGTACTACCTTCAGTTGAAAGAGTAAAATTTCATTTCCCATAAACAGGTGGGTTAAAAAATACACTCTTCATACACAATGAAATGAAGCCAGAAAACAAAAAGAGGCCATATAGTCATTACTCATCTAAAGTAATTATTCATTTTCTAACACCATTTAGAAAATGAATATCAAGAGTTCATTTATTCCTTCAGGAATACCCAGAGAGAAACTAAAGCAATAACATGCTTAATTGCATTTATCAGAAATAAGACTGAATAAAAATAAATGACCTAAAAATTAAATTTTAGAAAGTAAATTTTAGCTGGGTGTAGTAACTCATACCCTTAATCCTAGCACTTTAGGAAGCTGAGGTGAATAGATCACTTGAGCCCAACAAAAACAAAACCCAAAAAATATTAGCCAGGCATAGCTGCACATGCCTGTAGTCTCTACTACTCAGTAGGTGGAGGTTGGAGGATTCCTTGGGCAAAGGAAGTAGGCATAGGACCTTTTTGCCTTGGGACTTTGATTTGCCTGTCCCCTGACCCCAGCACTTTGGGAGGCTGATACCCAGGGGTAATCTTGCAGACCAACCGCAGCAACAGACTAGAAACTATGACCTCAGCCGAATGGACTTGAGTTCCAGTCAATATTCCTGCTGATTGACTACTGTAACCTCAGGCCCCGAATAAGGAGCAGAGGGCAGACCATGGAAGCTACAGGCCTTGAGTGCACCAAGTGCTCAACTGTGTGCTACAGGTACAACCTGGCACTGAGTCAGCTTTGTGTATAAATTAATCCAGCCATGAAAATCTGCTCATTAGTGTTTCCCCTAGTGCTACCAGGGCTGAAGTTATCATAGGCTTAAAGACCTTAATTTCCTTCTTCTCCTTGCCCTGAATCTCCGGACAGGATTACTGTGGGAGAAAGCATCCAAACAAAGCCAAACCATGAACACTGAATTAGGCACCTACATCACTGCGCAGATTTCCATGCATAGTCACAAGGATTAGGATCAATGAGAAAAACATGACATCAAGTGGTCAAAGTAAGGTGCCAGTGGTGACTGACCCAAAAGAGATGTGCATGGACACATGGCCCGAAAAGGAATTTAAAATAGTTATTTTATGACAATGCGGTGGACTTCAGCAAAACACAAAGAATTCCGAAATTTATCAGAGAAACTCACCCGAGAGACTAAAATAATGGGAGGAAAAAACAAACAGAAATCTTGAAGAATAAAACACAACAAAATAAAAAATGCAATTGACAGCACTTACAACAGAAGTGGTCAAGCAGCAAAACTCAGACAGGTCAATTGAAAATATACAGTTAGAGGAGAAAACATAAATAAGATTCATGAGATTAATGAGATAATATCCAAAGAGCAGGTATTAGACACTGGCATTTAAGAACTTGGTAGAGCTGGGCATGATGGCTCATGCCTATATCTCCAGCACTTTGGGAGGCCAAGGTGGGTGGATCGTATGTTGTCAGGAGCTTGACAGCAGCCTGGACAACGTGGTGAAAACATTTTTCTATTAAAATACAAAAATTAGTCGAGTATATTGGTGGACACCTGTAATCCCAGCTACTCGTGAGGCTGAGTCAGGAGAATCACTGCAACCCAGGGTGTCGAGGTTGCAGTAAGCCACAATCACACCATTGTACTCCAACCTGAGAGACAAGAGCAAACCTCCATCTCAAAAAAGAAAAGAAAAGAAAAGAAAAGAAAAGTACAAAAAAAAGAGTAGAAAGCCTATTTAGAGAAATAATAACAGAAACCTTTCTAAACTTAAATAAAATATAAATATTCTGCTACAGGAATATCGAAGACTTCCAATCACATTGAATTTCAATAAAAATATCCCCATAGCTTAATGTAATCTTAATGTAATCAAACCACCAAATATCGAAGACAAAAAGAAGATACAGAATTAAGGAGGAGAAAAATAAAAGAAAATATTATACCAGGAATACACCTATATAAGTAATATAAGCATATATATAATTCAAATATTAATAGATCAAAAGGAAGAAAAAAGTGCAAGATAATACTGGAAAACTTCAGCACCTTACTTTCAGCAATGAATAGATAATGCAGACATAATTCAATAAGTAAACATTGGACTAAAATGCCCTGTAGGACAAATGCTAAAAACAGGTACTGAACTATCCATCCAAGAGCTATGGAATAAACATTCTTCTCCACTGCATATATGGAACATCTTCCAGGGTATATCATACATTAGGCAAAAATCACTTCTTAACGAATTGGAAATGATCAAAGTCATATCAAGTATCTCTTCTGAAATCACTAATTCTTAAGTACATCAAAATTAAATAATATACTCCTGAAAAGCCAATGAGTCAATGAAGACATTAAAGACAAAACACCGTATTTCTTGAGACAAAAATAGAAACACAACACACCAAAACCTAAGGGATACAACCAAAGCAGTTTTCAGAGTGAAGTTATGGCAATAAATGCTTTCAACTAAAAGAAGATACCAAAAACACAACCTGATGTTTCAATCAAGGAATTAGAAAAACAAAAAGCTAAACTCAAAAGTACAAAAAAAGCCCCTAATAAAGAAAATCAGAGTCAAAAAAGAGATACCATAACTCATACCAAGAAACAAATTAATGGTAAGAAATCAAATCAGCAGTAAAAACTCACCTATTAAAGATAAACCCATTACTTGATATATTCACTACTGCATTCTTCTTACCACAAAAAAGAAACTACTGCAACTTTTAAAAAATGTAGTCAAAACAAAACAAAAAAACAATTAAACAACCAAAAAAGAAGATATGGGAACTGTTCCAACTCATTTCATTGGGATGGCATTATTCTGATTACAAAAGCAGACAAGGATACAAGAAAAAAGGAGAAAACTATGGGCCAATATAATGTAAAAATCCTCAACAAAATACTGGGAAACTGACTTATAATGCACATTTAGAAAATCATTCACCAGGAGAAGAAGGCACTGCATTTAATGTTACCATGGGTTATAAATACTCACCTCTGGGCTTCAGACATGGACCCGGTTGTATCTGTCTATAAACTGAAGTCTGGGCTGCTTGTCTTCCAGAGAGATCAACTACAGAGGAACGGGGACATTTGGTCTTTGGCCTCTCCTTTCTCCTTTAAAACAAATGAAAGGAGGAGTAATGGGAGATACCCCATACTTTCAATATAAACCTGCAGGAAAACCATGCCTAAAAAATTTGGAAGGCCCATCTAAAACTTTAATCTGGGAAGACTGTGTTAACTCACATGCAGTAATATTTAAAAATGACTCATACAGTTTAGTAACAGACTGGGCCCCAAAGGACTATTTAAAAAACAATTGCTCCACTGGTGGAAAGGAATGCCAGGAGGCTACTTATTTTATTTCTTATCTGGAGAAGGAGAACCATCACTCTACTTTGCATAGGAGATTCAGCTCATTCTTTCCCTTAAAATGGGAAGATAAAGGCATTAACCCCCACCAAGGCCTTGCATGATACTCCACATTCTGAGCCCAGAACACCCAGAATTTTGGAAATTGGCTATTGCCATGTCTGGACTGTGAGTATGGGAAGGGGAAATGATTCTGCTGTTGTCCCCACTACCATCCCACTCTCTCAGTATCAACGCAGATCCAGACATTCTGCTTTACTTACCTCCAACCTGACTGTTCCCAAACAGAGTTGTGTTAAGTCTCCTTACATGCTGTTAGTGAGAAATATCAAAATTTGGACCAACAATCAAACTGTCCAATGCATTAATTGTCATTTTTACACTTGTATTAACTCCCATTTGGACTCCAGGAAAAGTGTAATGTTGTTCGAGCTCAAGAAGGAAACTGGATGCCCAGACATTGGGAAACCTCCCCCTCAACACATTTAATTAATGAAGTGTTACAGTGAATTCTAAAAAGGTCCAAGAGATTCGTGTTCACTTTAATCACTGTGATCACGGGCCTAATTACAGTCACTGCAATGGCCACCACAGTCAGAATGTTGTTACATCAACCTATTCAAACGGCTCATTTTGTTAATGATTGTCAAGCCATTTCCACCTACATGTGGAATTCTCAACAAAGCTTTGATCAAAAATTGGCTAATCAAATTAATGATTTAAGACAGTCTGTTATTGGGCTTGGAGATTAAGTATGGAGTCTTGAACATCACATGCAAATGCAGTGCAATTGGAATACTTTGGACTTCTGTATCACCCCATATTCCTATAATGAGACTGATCATTCATGGGAAATGGTCAAAGGACACCTTCTGGGTAGCAAAGATAATTTATCATTGGACATCACTAAATTAAAGAACAAATTTTTGAAGCCTCTCAAGCTTGCATATGCATTACACCTGGAGCTGAGGCATTAGATCAGGTGGCTTTTTAGTGTGCTGGACCAGTCATAGAATCCTGTGTCAAATTGAGAGAACAAACAAGCCTTCATCGTTATGGCACATTTGCATAAAAAGAAAGGCAGAGATGTTGTGGGAAGTCAGGGAGCCTGAACAGAGGGACCAGCTGAAGTCATGGCAGAAAAACATAAATTGTGAAGATTTCATGGACATTGTAGATCCCCAAATTAATACTTTTATAATTTCTTATGCCTGTCTTTACTGCAATCTCTGAACATAAATTGTGAAGATTTCATGGACACTTATCACTTTGGCAATCAATACCCTTGTGATTTCCTATGCCTATCTTTACTTTAATCTCTTAATCCCATCATCTTCATAAGCTGAGGAGGATGTATGTCACCTCAGGACCCTGTGATGATTGCACTAACTGTACAAATTGTAGAGCATGTGTGTTTGAATAATACGAAATCTGGGCACCATGAAAAAAGAACAGGATAACAGCAATGTTCAGGGAACAAGGGAGATAACCTTAAACTCTGGTTGCCTGTGAGCTGGGTGGAACAGAGCCATATTTCTCTTCTTTCAAAAGCAAATAGGAGAAATATCACTGAATTCTTTTTCTCAGCAAGGAAAATCTCTGAGAAAAAGAATGCATCTCTAAGGGGAGGCCTATGAAATGGCTGCTTTGGGGATGGTTGTCTTTTATGGTGGTAGGTAAGGGAAGAAATAAGCCCCAGACTCCCATAGTGCTCCCAGGCTTGTTAGGATGAGGAAATTCCCACCTAATAAATTTTGGTCAGACTGGTTGTGTGCCCTCAAACCCTGTCTCCTGATAAGATGTTATCAATGACAGTGCACACCCAAAATTTCATTAGCAATTTTAATTTCACCCCAGTCCTGTGGTCATGTGATCTCACCCTGCCTGCATTTGCCTTGTGATATTTTATTACCTTGTGAACCATGTCATCTCTGTGACACACACTCTATTTGTACTCTCTCTCCCTTTTTGAAAATCACTAACAAAACCTTGCTGGTTTTGTGGCTTGTGGGGCATCACGGAACCTGCTGACATGTGATGTCTCCCCCAGACACCCAGCTTTAAAATTTCTCTCTTTTGTACTCTGTCCCTTTATTTCTCAGACCAACCAACACTTAAGGAAAATGGAAAAAAAACTATGTGAAATATTGGGGGTGAATTTCCCCTGATACACCATGATCAAGTGAGATTACAGGGATGCAGGAATGGTTTAATACGCAAGAATCATTAAATGTCATAAATTATGTAAAAAAATAAAGAACAAAGTATACTCAGTCATTTCAATAAGTGAAAAAAATTTGACAAAATTCAACATTTTTTCTGAATAAAAACTGTTAACAAATTATGCATAGAACAACTGTAACTCAACACAACAAATGACATAGACCCAAAGAACCAGTTAACATTCTATATACAAACCCTTAGCTAATATCACACTCAGTGGGAGTTAAAAGTTGAAAGCTTTTCTGTGAAGATCTGAAAAAAGACCAGGATGTTCACTTTCACTACATCTATTAACAGAATACTAAAATTCCTTAGCCAGAGCAATTAGACAAGAGAAAATAAGAAAAGGTACACAAATTGGAAAGGAAGAAGTAAAATTGTCCATATATGCTAATTACATAATATGGAAATCCATAAACACACCACTAGAAAGTACTTAGAGCTGACTCAGTCAGTAAAATTTCAGTTTACAAAATCAACATATTCATTTCCTTAGTATTTCCATAAACAAATAGCAAAATATAAAAAAAAATTAAGAAAACAATATCATTTACAATAGGTACAGGGAATAAAAAGGAGTAAATTTAAGCAAGGAATTAAAAAAATCTGCATTCTGAAAACTATGAAACATTAATAAAATGTTAGGATGACATAAAAATATGGAAAAATATCTATATTCATTGATTGGAAAAATTAATATGGTTAAAATGTTTATATGATCCAAAGCAGTGCACAGATTGAATGCAATCTCTATCAAAACACCAATGGCATTTTTCACAGAAATTGAAAAATATCCTAATTTAATATGAAACCACACACACAAAACCCTGAATAGCCAAAGCAATCCTGAAGATGGCAGTGGGGTTGGGGAGTGAATCCACAGAACTGGAGATGTCACAATGCTATCAACCAATACAACAGAATGCAGTCAGCAGAAATAAATTTACACCTGTATAGCCAACTGATATTCTGCAGAGGTGCCAAGAACACAAAATGAAGAAATGTCAGTCTCTTCAATAATTGGTGCTGGAAAAACAAGACAGCTATATGCAGAAGAATATAATTAGAACCCTATCTCTCACAAAATACAAATGGATTAAAAAGCCTATTGCAGCGGAGTCCACCTACAGTTTCAGTTACTTTGGGGTCTCAAATGGGAGGATCATGAGAGCCCAGGTGTCCAAAGCTGTAGCATGAAACACTTATGCCACTGTACTCCACACTTGGTAATATAGTGAGAGCTCACCTATAAGAATATATTTTAAAAAACATTTAAAAAAAAGATGTAATGAAAACACAAAACTGTCAATCTAGGAGAATAAATCACAAAACATATTTAACGACCCTGGTCTGAGCAACAATATTTTTTGGATAAGACTTCAAAAACAGAAGCAAAAAACACACAAACAGAAAAATAGGTTACATCATACTAGAAAACTTCCATACACCAAAAAATAAAAACAAAATAAAATAAAATGAGAGCAAATATTTGCAAACTGTACATCAGATAAGGGGTTAATCAAAATATACAAGGAACTAAAAACAGATTCAAAAGAACAAGCAAATAATAACCTAATTAAAAATAAGTATCTTCTGTTTTCAAAAGAATATATATACACAGATAACAGCTGTGTGTGTGTGTGTGTGTTTGTGTGCTTGAGTGACTGTGGCTGTGTATATCTACATCTACATCTATCTATCTATCTATCTCTCTCTCTATCTATCATCTATCTATCTAATTATCTACATATCTCAACTTTTCTCATCATCACAGAATTGTAACCTCTACTTCCCAGGTTGAAGTTATTCTACTGCCTCAACCTCCTAAGTAGCTGGGATTACAGGCACTTGCCACCAGTCCAGCTAGTTTTGTATTTTTAGTAGACATAGGGTTTCATCATGTTAGCTAAGCTGCACTCAAACTGCCAACCTTAGGGGATCTGCCCGCCTCGGCCTTTCAAAGTGTTGGGATTAGAGTTGTGAGCCACCATTCTCGACCTATTGCAAGAAATTTAAGAAATTTTATAAATTTCTTAAATTAACCTGGTGAAAAAGAAAAAGTTGGCCAGGCATGATGGTACACACCTGTAATTCCACTTTGGGAGGCCAAGGTGGGTGGATCACGAGGTCAGGAGCTTGAGGCCACCTGGGCCAATATAGTGAAACCCCATCTCTACTAAATACACAACAATTAGCTGGGCGTGGTGTTGTGCTCCTGTAGTCCCTGCTACTTGGGAGGCTGAGGCAGGAGAATCCCTTGAACCTGGGAGTTGGAGGTTGAAGGGAGCTGAGGTCATGCCACTGCACTCTAGCCTGGGCAACAGAGTGAGACATTCTCTCCAAACAACAAGAACTACAGCAACAAAATTAGGTACATTTTTATGACACGGATATTTATTGGTTCTAATATTGTCAGCAGTTTTATTTATTTGTTGAGATTTCTGGCTAATGTGTGGTTCATTTTTGGTTGTTTCTGCCTATGTCCTTTTCTTTCAGGAGATTCAGTCAATTAAACTTAAATTAGCTCCAGAGTATGGCCCACAATCACTTCATGCATTGTCACTGGGATTAACTCTTTGGCTTTGCAGAAGTGTTTCTTGCCCTGCTAGTGTTACTCATTGCCCTTGATATTACTAATTTTTATTTGCATAGAAGATTAAATCTTGAGGTTGCACATTTTTGCATGTGTTTATAAAATTCTGCAGTTACCATTTTAATGAAAGGTAACAGTTATCCCCAGTGACTCAATTCTATAAAATGTATGTAATTTTTTATACATTTTACTATCTTGGAACTCTAAATGCAGATCCGAATGAAATTAGTTTTTAAAAAATTTATAGTACATGTGCAAATCAGTATAGTAACAGACAGGAGACATATGGAAATGAATTGCTTAGCTATGTTTTGAAGTTCCAAGTCACAGCTACAAATGTAAGGATGTCTAGAAATCTACCACTAACATGTTAATACACGTCAGTTGACAAAAAAAAATTATGAGATTATTTTCAAGCCATACTCTCTTCTCACTCACATTATGCTCATTCCTTAATTTAAGATTATATTTCTATCCCTCATAACTATTTAGAATGCCCATTAGGCGGAATGAGAATAATATCAAAAGGAACAAAAAAAATGACTGACTTAATCCCACTTGAATTTTTAAAAAACTATCATTACCTTATGACTGATAAAAATTGCATAGGAAAATTTTCAATATTGTGAAAATTAAACAAAACTAAACCACAGTGCATTTCAGTTAGAGGAACCATGATTATCACATTTTTAAGCTTATTAGCAAACCATTTATGTTCTACTTATTTGTTGGAAACAGAGAATGAGAGATATTTCGGTCACTTACCTCATTATAGGTCCTAAAGCAAGAATGTGCCAAAAAAAGTAATGCAGCTTTATTTCTCCTCACGTCTTTGTTGAAAAACGTTAGAGTAATTTGATCCAAAATTACCTCCACAACAACGAAGCTCATAGCAAATGATATCAGAATCTGTCACTAGCTTTTCAATTAATTTCAAACATACACAAAGCATAGGTGGCCTCACCACAGCAGAGAACAGTTGAGCAGAGAATGCTGAAAGGAAAGCTCATATGGTGTCTGTGCTCAAGGACCATTTCTTCTTTCAAAGATAAAACTCCTCCTGTACTTTCTTTATCAGTTTCTTCAAACACTGTGTCCATTCTCATCATGCTGCTAATTCAAACTCTTCTTGTCAGTGAATCTAGTATAGTTCGGTATCAAATCCAAACAGAAGAAAACAAGATTCTGTATAATTCACTATTCATGGAAAATGTAGAAAGGTAAATATGGATCACTAATCACAATTTAAAAAATCGATGTCTGGTTTAGGAAATAGTGAACCACCATTTGACATAATTGAGTCAATTAAAGCAGTTAAACTATTTGACATAATTTAGTCAATATGTCAAATAACTTGACATATTATTTATTCAGCAAACAATGTTTTAAGGAAATAGACAATCAAACTTCTACGAGGCATTAACTACCTCTTAACACCAAGATGATAATCCTGTCTTCAGGTAGTATGAAAAAAGGTGTATATTTCTCATTAGTTTTCTTTTTGTGTTCTTCAGCCAACGTGTGTGGCTGACATCGACTAAAACTAAACTTCACAAGGGATAAGCCCAGTCTAACCATGATGACACTAAGAAAACTATCTAGCAGATATTTCTGATTCGGAAAGGAATACAAAACAGTGAGCCATTTAAGTTCCACTAATTGTTAGATGTTGGTCATTTTGCATTTAGTATACTGTTTCTTGGCTTGATTTAATGCTATGAAGTTATTAATCAAGTAAAGTTTCAATTTAAATAGATGTGAAATCCAGACTTTGCATGGCTAGAGAAGATCTAAACTCTCTTTTGTTTGAGGGGGGTGGCAAAATAGCTCATATTAGATTATTTCTAGACAAACTGTCAGAGAAATTACTGATATATTGTGAAATTCAATTAGTCATTATGGGTGGGAAGCAATATTCAGCAAAAATGAATAAGAAGGAAGATAAAAGGCAACAGTTGTTTTAAACCAAGTAAATATTGGAATAGAATTTAGACAGAAAATTTTTCTGACTAAAAGTGCTGTTAATATGAGAAAAGAGCATGAAATGTGTAAGAAGCTAATGCAAATTACCAGAGAGAAAGCATAATATTTCCCCAGAAGATATTGGTCATTTATTAAAATATATCAATGGGAAAAATAGAAGTAGTAGTTTAAAAAAGTGGGAGAGAAGAATCAAGAGGTTGCCTATATTATTTTTATTTGATAAGATGTTCATTTCCTGAACTTTCTTTGCATTGCTTTTATTCTCATAGCTTATCATAAAAATCATTTCCTCTAATTTGTTAAGTTTTATGCTGCAGAGTATTAAATTCCTCAACTTCTGTTGTTTGTTACTGTGATCTAAATCATACCTCTATCTATATGCACTTATTTATTCAAAGATAAAACCTTTATCACATTTTAAAATACATCCTCCTGGACTCAGCCCATCAATATGATTGATCTTTTCCTCTTTCGTGTAATTTTTTATCCTCTTCTTCACTGCCTTGATTTCCTAATCACATATGTATAAAAAACTCCATATTTTATGACACACAACAAAAACCGTCTCCTTTGGTACTGACTTTTTGGTCTGCTTTTAATTTCCACAGAGAATGTCTATTAGCTATCTTCTTTCCATCAGTTCTTATTGTCTCAGGTTTTATCCCACAACAATGAAGTCACAGTCCTTTCTCAAAGGTAATCAGTGACACCCTAATTGCTAAATTTAAAATGTTACCTTGAATTTCAGGTGAATCTTTTTACCATTGGTGATATGCTGTCATTTGAAAATTCCACTTACCTTTACCAGGCAGGCTTTCATCCCCAACAGTCTACCAAATATGTTCTATATTTAAAATAATCAACTTTGTTTTGACTAATATAATAATAGTTTTTTTTTTTTTTTAATTTCTAGTCTTTGCTGTCTGTTTGTTTATTGAGACAGGGTCTGCCTCTGTTGTCCAGGCTGGAGTGCAGTGGTGAGATCAAGAACTCACTGCAGCCTCAACCTCCCGTGCTCAAGTGATCTTTCCACATCAGCCTCCTGCTTGACTGTGACTACAGGCCACGCAGACTAGCTACTTCTGGTAGAAACAGGGCCTCTCCCTGTATCTCAGGCTGGACTTGAGTTCCTGGGATCAAGCCGTCTGCCTGCCTCAGGCTCCCATAGTGCTGGCACTGGAGGTGTGAGCCACCAGGCCTGGCCAAATATAACAGTTGTTTCTTAGTCATCCTCTTCCTTAAATTATTGCTGATGAATTTACGCTCAATCTCCCAGTTATCTCTTCTTGTACAATGGATTTCTGAATGGTACTATGAGTCCCAAATTGTTATCTCCAGCCAATCTCTTACCAAAGCCCAAATCATATATGACTCTATTGCACATACTCATGTTTAACAGGCAATCTGGTCTCAAGGCTACACACTGAATTTTGATGCTACTTCCTAACAACTTTCCCCAAGTGTTTCCCATTTCACTTCATAGTAATTACATCCTGTTGCAAAGGCCTATAACTGTAATGTCATCCTCCATGCTTTTTATCTCATCGTTTCTATTAATCCTCAAATTCTGCATGTTTTGCTTTTAAAACAGGTCAAGAATCTAAACACTTTTACCTATTTCTCCTGCTGTCAGCAAGATATAGGTTATCCACATTTCTTATCTGATTAACTCAGCCGCTTTAGTGATCTCCTACCTTCCGCTATTACAACGATTACACTATTACTTCTATTAAACTATGTGAGTTATATTTCAGATACTATAAAATTAACAATTTTAAAGTATGCATTCAATGATTTCCAGGATATTCCCAATGTTTTGCAATCATCACTATTATTTAAATATATAATGTTGTCCTTACCTTAAAATAATTCTACCTATTTATATTCAATCCCGGCTTCACTTTTTCCTAAGCTTAAACCATGGTTTTTATAATGTAACAAACAACCATATATTATTTTCTTCTCATTCTCTTTTGCATATCTTCTTCTACCACACTCTTTCTTGTTCAGAGTCTTAGTATACACTACAACATCAGAGGTTTTGCTGTCTTTGTTGTTTCAAGAAATTTGCTCAAATCCCCTTTGAGTTTATACTATTCACCTGCTTATAAATGAACCCACCATCCTTATCCATCTGACTTAAAAATAAAATCACTAGATTTTGTCACTGCTTTCCATTAAAGCCGAAATATAAGTTCCATCAGTACATGGATTTTTCTCTTTTGTTAGGTGAACTGGCATTAACAATACCTGATATATTTGCAGTTGATTTGATCCTTTTATTTTTCTTATTTATTTATTTTTTGTTTGTAGCAGGTGGGTGAATTGTGATTAAATCTTGTTCTGTTGCTCAACCTGGAGTGACAGGATCTCGGTTCACTGCAACCTCTGCGTCTCAGGTTCAAGCAATTCTCCTGCATCAGCCAACTGAGTAGCTGGGACCACAGTCACCCACCAGTCCAAATGGCAGTATTTTTAAAAATTATTTTTTAACATTTTTAGTACACACGGGTTTCATCATGTTGCCTAGGCTGGTCTCAAACTCCTCACTTTGAAAGAAATACATTACATAGATAAGGCAATGCATACTGAGTTTTTAAATTATAAAACTGTTTTGTTCATTAATAATACTTTACTTTGAAAGTATATTTTCATTTGGAAAAAAAATTAGCACATGATTTTTTTGCTTGCTTTTGATCAACTAGTTGAACATTTGGTAGCCATCAGATATATATTTAAAACCATTTACGTCCATGTCCTTCACCCACTTTTTGATGGGGTTGTTTGTATTTCTCTTGTAAATTTGTTTGAGTTCATTGTAGATTCTGGATATTAGCCCTTTGTCAGATGAGTAGGTTGCAAAAATTTTCTCCCATTCTGTAGGTTGCCTGTTCACTCTGATGGTAGTTTCTTTTGCTGTGCAGAAGCTCTTTAGTTTAATTAGATCTCATTTGTCAATTTTGGCTTTTGTTGCCATTGCTTTTGGTGTTTTAGACATGAAGTCCTTGTCCATGCCTATGTCCTGAATGGTAATGCCTAGGTTTTCTTCTATGGTTTTAAGTCTAACGTTTAAGTCTTTAATCCATCATGAATTAATTTTTGTATAAGGTGTAAGGAAGGGATCCAGTTTCAGCTTTCTACATATGGCTAGCCAGTTTTCCAGGCACCATTTATTAAGTAGGGAATCCTTTCCCCATTGCTTGTTTTTCTCAGGTTTGTCAAAGATCAGATAGTTGTAGATATGCGACCTTATTTCTGAGGACTCTGTTCTGTTCCATTGATCTATATCTCTGTTTTGGTACCAGTACCATGCTGTTTTGGTTACTGTAGCCTTGTAGTATAGGTTGAAGTCAGCTAGCATGATGCCTACAGCTTTGTTCTTTTGGCTTACGATTAACTTGGCGATGCGAGCTCTTTTTTGGTTCCATATGAACTTTAAAGTAGTTTTTTCCAATTCTGTGAAGAAAGTCATTGGTAGCTTGATGGGGATGGCATTGAATCTATAAATTACCTTCAGCAGTATGGCCATTTTCAGGATATTGATTCTTCCAACCCATGAGCATGGAATGTTCTTCCATTTGTTTGTATCCTCTGTTATTTCCTTGAGCAGTAGTTTGTGGTCCTCCTTGAAGAGGTCTTTCACATCCCTTGTAAGTTGGATTCCTAGGTATTTTATTCTCTTTAAAGCCATTGTGAATGGGAGTTCACTCATGATTTGGCTCTCTGTTTGTCTGTTATTGGTGTATAAGAATGCTTGTGATTTTTGTACATTGATTTTGTATCCTGAGACTTTGCTGAAGTTGCTTATCAGCTTAAGGAGATTTTGGGCTGAGACGATGGGGTTTTCTAGATATACAATCATGTCATCTGCAAACTGGGACAATTTGACTTCCTCTTTTCCTAATTGAATACCCTTTATTTCCTTCTCCTGCCTAATTGCCCTGGCCAGAACTTCCAACACTATGTTGAATAGGAGTGGTGAGAGAGGGCATCCCTGTCTTGTGCCAGTTTTCAAAGGGAATGCTTCCAGTTTTTGCCCTTTCAGTATGATATTGGCTGTGGGTTTGTCATAGATAGCTCTTATTATTTTGAGATACGTCCCCTCAATACCTAATTTATTGAGAGTTTTTAGCATGAAGCATTGTTGAATTTTGTCAAAGGCCTTTTCTGCATCTATTGAGAGAATCATGTGGTTTTTGTCTTTGGTTCTGTTTATATGCTGGATTATATTTATTGATTTGCATATATTGAACCAGCCTTGCATCCCAGGGATGAAGCCCACTTGATCATGGTGGATAAGCTTTCTGATGTGCTGCTGGATTTGGTTTGCCAGTATTTTATTGAGGATTTTTGCATCAATATTCATCAAGCATATTGGTCTAAAATTCCCTTTTTTGGTTTTGTCTCTGCCCAGCTTTGGTATCAGGATGATGCTGGCCTCATAAAATGAGTTAGGGAGGATTCCCTCTTTTTCTATTAATTGGAATAGTTTCAGAAGGAATGGTATCAGTTCCTCCTTGTACCTCTGGTAGAATTTGGCTGTGAATCCATCTGGTCTTGGACTCTTTTTGGTTGGTAAGCTATTGATTATTGTGACAATTTCAGAGCCTGTTATTGGTCTATTCAGAGATTCAACTTCTTCCTGGTTTAGTCTTGGGAGGGTGTATGTGTCAAGGAATTTATCCATTTCTTCTAGGTTTTCTAGTTTATTTGTGTAGCGGTGAACAGACACTTATCAAAAGAATACATGTATGCAGCCAAAAAACACATGAAAAAATACTCACCATCACTGGCCATCAGTGAAATGCAAATCAAAACCACAGTGAGATACCATCACACACCAGTTAGAATGGCAATCACGAAAAAGTCAGGAAACAACAGGTGCTGGAGGGGATGTGGAGAAATAGTAACACTTTTACACTGTTGGTGGGACTGTAAAGTAGTTCAATCATTTGGAAGTCAGTGTGGCGATTCGTCAGGAATCTAGAACTAGAAATACCATTTGACCCAGCCATCTCATTACTGGGTATATACCCAAAGGACTATAAATCATGCTGCTATAAAGACACATGCACAAGTATGTTTATTGTGGTATTATTCACAATAGGAACAACTTGGAACCAACACAAATGTCCAACAACGATAGACTGGATTAAGAAAATGTGGCACATATGTGCCATGCAATACTATGCAGCCATAAAAAATGATGAGTTCATGTCCTTTGTAGGGACATGGATGAAATTGGAAATCATCATTCTCAGTAAACTATTGCAAGGACAAATAACCAAACACCACATATTCTCACTCATAGGTGGGAATTGAACAATGAGAACTCATGGACACAGGAAGGGAACATCACACTCTGGGGACTGTTGTGGGGTCGGGGGAGGGGGGAGGGACAGCATTAGGAGATATACCTAATGCTAAATGACGAGTTAATGGGTGCAGCACACCAGCATGGCACATGTATACATATGTAACTAACCTGCACATTGTGCACATGTACCCTAAAACTTAAAGTATAATAATAATAAAATAAAATAAAAAATAAATAAAACCATTTATGTCAGACAATAGTAAATTAAAAAAATATGTATTTCTTAAGTGCTCCCCTATATTTGATGTTGGTAACCAAAGTGGGTTTTATTGAATCATGTGATAAAAAATACTGAAACCTCAGAGTAATGGGAAGCCAAAGTTAGTGTTATGTTTATATTTAAAATGTATGCATTAAAAATATTTTCATATCCCAAGCCTTGAAGTTGCTTAATGTTATTTTAGTTAAAGTATAAGAGAGGTATGGCTTTAAAAATGATAATGTGAGAAGAGAACTTTTGAGTGCATTTTATTACTTCTAAATGTCCACATCATGCCAAAAAAGTAAGTAGCAATGTTAAAATCTTACACAGAACTGAAACTCAGGGTGGGAGGTAATATAAGTAAATTAATGAATGATAACAAAATTTAGTTTATTTCAAGAGAAAAGTGAAGGTTAGAATACAATTAACAATAGCATTCTGTACAGATCTTTTATTGGAAAATGTGAAATTATATTCATATATATTTTTCTTTGGGTGACTATATTTTCTACCACATTGTAGGAGTTTCTAGCTAAACTCACTCCTTAAAAGGTCCGATCTTTGTCTTGTGGGATCTATGTAGAGAGAAGCATTTCCTTTTTAAAAACTCATTTTGTTAATTTATTTAACAATTGAATTGGCACAGTTTATATATATATTCTAAAGAGATTTTTTTTAAACAAACACTTTTTTTAACAAATAGATGTAATATCATTAAAATACAGAACTAAGGGGTCTGTAGTTAAAAATCTATATGGTCACTCTATTTGTTGTTAATATGAAAATTCAAAGTGTTCTTTCAAAATGACTGTGTTGATGCTTTGTTGATGAGTTGTTGTTAATATTAATTTGTCAGTTGATGGAAATAAGAGTGGGCAGAATTATTATTTTCATAGTACAAGCATTATTTTTTCTTCTTATCTCAGGTTGTGAATCACTTTTTGAATGGGAATATCTGCTCCCTCTTATATCTCACCCACCAGAAAATCTCGTGGGACTTCAAAATGCTGGTACTTTTTATCACATGAATTCTGTGATCCAGCAGCCATATATATATGTGTGTGTGTGTGTTTGTGTGTGTATATATATTCCAATGGAGACAGTATTCTTGCAATTGAATGCATAGGTAAAAATACAGACAATGATTTTATGAAGATGAGAAGCAGAACAGTGAGGTAAATTCTAATTATTAATTACTATTACTTTGAAGATTCTGATAGCAGCTACTGTTTTTATCTCTGAAATTATTTTACTTTAAAAGAATTATGTGGGAATTACTTTTCATAATATGGCTAAAATCTCTGAGATACTATGACTGACATATTTATATTGTCTGTGTATCATAAGATGTGCTTCTATTTAAATTCTCTAATATTTTCCTCAAATGCGAGGTTTTCCTGCTAAAGAAAAAAAAATTATTCTTCAAATTTGCTATGTGAACTTGTAAAAAATATTAGTTAAGAATTATCATCAAACTGCCTATGAAAAGTATTCATTTGAAAATAAAGCAGTGAAAAAGTTAAGTTATACTGATAGATCACCTATTTAGGGCATACCTCCAAATAAGTGAATATGGAATACCTGAATTTTGCTGTTTATACTCAAACTCTTTATTATTGTTATTATATTTTTACTTTTCTTTATAGACACTGATAGAAACTAAATTTTAAAATCAGTATATTTTAACTGTAGTAAGTGGTTTTCCTACAATTTCTTCATTTTTTTCCTTTCAGTGGGCAGAAATAATTTGTCTTTCAGCTACTAGTGTCTCCATACTTATCATTTATAGAGATTACAAAACACACACTGTCTTTCTCTTTGCTAGATCCGGTAAACTATACAATCCAAGCATCACAGTCGGGGTAGCTTTACTTTTAGTAGAGTCTTCATATATGATATTCACCAATACTTGGTTAACAGCCACTACTGGAAGAAAAATTGGAATGTAAGTTCTGGTACTATAGCATGTGTGGCGCCTAAGGTGTTGAATTTAACACATATAAAGATGGTTAACCATACCAGCAAGAAACAAATGAAACAGACAGAATATAAAATTTCAGATTTGATGTCTTACCTTTGTACTTGGTTGGTTGTGCTTTATGTTGTCTCAGCACTGTACTCTGGCATGTATATCTGCCTTGTTCCTTTTTCTATGCAATCAGCTTCTCCAGGGCAGGAACTGGATATTATTTACTTCTTTGTCACAAACCTAAGACAAAATGAAAAACACAGAAACGTCTTAGATACTTGTAAACCAACTGTATGTTGCTTTATGGCTACAATCATGTTTTGACTATTGGAGCTTCTGTCTATGCTCCCTTTCCTTCCACAACTATGGTTAATAGATATACTTACTGAGTGTTAATAATTCTGATTTCACCATGTAAATAATCTTATCTAATTTGGAAAACACATTATTCTCAAAAGAAGATACTGAATCCTAGAAAGACTAAGTAACTTATTCCCCAAAAAGTTACTTATTCCCCAAAAGTTACTCATGGCAGATGACTCACTTGTCTTTACTGCTGCCTACTTGTTCAAACTTTACTATATTACTTCCAGTATATGTTATTATTTTATTACTCTTTTATAATAACTTTTCTGTGAACTCAATTATAATAGCCCATGTTTGAAATAAGCAATAATAGTAAAAATTAAAAAATAAATTAAGTACTTTGAAAATTAGGAGTATAAAAATATATCATTTTATTCAGTAACTTTTGGTATTGGTTGCAACTTCTTTCCTTATATTTGTAAAGTTAAATTAGTGCATTACTGATTTCTTTTGGTCTTTAATGTTGATCCCCAAGATAATTTACTAGAATATTTTTATTAATTTGAAGACAAATCAGAGTTAAGTAAGACAGGAGGTAGAAAAGAGTAAAATATTAGTGTCCTAAGACACCTTCAAGACATCTTTGTTCATTTAGCTATTTTCAAACGACAGTCCTATATACCCAAAGAATTTTGGTAACAATTAAGGTAAATTTTAAGTGAGTGATTATTTCAGTTTTATAAAACCTCAATACATTAGCTGAACATTACTCAGAAAAAGGCTTCCTATAAGGGACATTATATTAAGTGAAATTAGCCAGGAAATATAAGGGACAAGGATTGCATGTTTTTATTCATATGTGAGAAATAACAAAGTTGATCTCATGAAGGTAGAGAATAGAATGACAGTTTATTATAGGCTGCCAAAGACATTGAGCAAGCAAATAAGTGAGTCAGTTAATGGATAAAAAACACAATTAGAAGGAATAGGTTTTAAAGTTTGATTGTGTAGGAGGGATATTATAGGTATGAATAATTTCTTGTAGATTTCAAAACAACTAGAAGTTTAGATTCGGAATGTTCTTTAAACAAATATGTCATATATGTCTGAAATTACTAATATACCAATTACTAATATGCCATTTAAAGATTTGGTCATTTCTCATTGTGTGCATGTATACAAATAATAGTTCTACTTTGTAAATATGTAAAATTATAATGCATCCATTTAAAAACAATAAATGGTGGTCTATTTAAATAAGAAATTTCACTAAAGCTGGCCATTTCTGAATGGTAAAATGCTCTTTCTCTCTACACATTGGGTCTTTGTGATCCAAATTCTGATTTTAGAAGTACTTGCAACATGTTCTTGGGCACAGTGAGGCCATGGCAGAAAACCCACACATGCCCCTCTTCAGCATTAGCTGGAAATTGTGGTCCAGGGCACTCCTGGATGCCATGAAACAATATGTGCCATTGGAAAGATAATTACTAGCTTGTCTTGCCTTGGTATTGAGACTGCTTCTTTGACAGAAGACCGTAAAATAATTATAAAATTTGGAACACCCATAAGGTGTTGGGCATATTAAGGAAACAGTTTAATGAGGAAGTGCTCAGAAGACTTCCAAAATAACATAAAATATGGCTTTATAGAGTACAGTGTTAACAGGGAAGTGCAAGGAGGTGCTTATCCTGTTCAAGGGCAAGTAGTCTGGTATTTTCTAGCATCAAATTTGGAACAACCACAGGAATTACTGGATCCCACTCTTACATGGGCAATGCCCTTTGAAGAGCTCCCTATTGACTACAACAACCTGCTTGGTTGACGAATGACATTTCAAGGTGGATGAACAATATCCTGTTGGCAGGCTTTCACAGAGACCAGAAATAAAAAGACCAATTGAAGATGGAATGAGCAAATTAGCTCAATGATTGAACTGCATGCTGTTTTTTTTGTTTGTTTGTTTTCTTTTTTTTTCTTTTCCTTTTTTTTATTATACTTTAAGTTTTAGGGTACATGTGCACATTGTGCAGGTTAGTTACATATGTATACATGTGCCATGCTGGTGCGCTGCACCCACTAACTCGTCATCTAGCATTAGGTATATCTCCTAATGCTATCCCTCCCCCCTCCCCCAACCCCACCACAGTCCCCAGAGTGTGATATTCCCCTTCCTGTGTCCATGTGATCTCATTGTTCAATTCCCACCTATGAGTGAGAATATGCGGTGTTTGGTTTTTTGTTCTTGCGATAGTTTACTGAGAATGATCACATACACACCATGGAATACTATGCAGCCATAAAAAACGATGAGTTCATGTCCTTTGTAGGGACATGGATGAAATTGCATGCTGTTTCTTTTTAAATGAAGGATTAAAACTTTAAACTATTATTTTATAAAGACAATTGTCTGAATGCATGAGTAGTAAATAATAATGAATGTCCTGACCACATGAACAGTAGAAAACTGGACTTTCAAGCAGATGCCAGCATGTGACACTTGTACTTTCAATGGGCCGAGTGACATCCTGACATCTGCATAATATTAAAAATTTAAGAGGTACATTAAAGAAGGACATGTTGATTTCCATTTGAAGTATTCTCTCCAGGATGATTGGGAGGTGATTGGAACCAGGACAACATGATGTATTTACTTGAGGTGGCAAACTTATAGAGGTGCAGCAGTAATGCAGAGATAGGATTAATCTACCCAAATTTCTCTTGTACTCTCTAAGGAACAGAAATTCCAAAATCTAAGTCTAGGCCAGAAGAGAAATGTAGATGGCAAATAACAATAGGCCAAATAGGAAGGGCATAACATAGTTGGATTAAAATGTACAAATATCAGTAGCCCTGATAGTGTATTTATAGGTCTTGACTAATGTAGACTGCATTTTGCATTCATAGTGGTCAATGCTAATGCTAATATACTATAAAAAGATTTAAAAACATAGTATATTCTAACCAATTTGAACAAACTTCACATCCTATTGTTTCCAACAATGGGCATAGAGATATTACATGAAATTTTTAAAAAACACGAATTTTTTTAAAATCAGAAGGCATTTATATCTTCAGTGAACACTACATCTAACAACAAAAGCTTTAAAATAATAAACTAGGAGACTTACTGATTTCGAGGAAAATTGTGACTGGCTATCAAAGCAGTCAGAAATCTTGGCGCAATGGGACTTCAAAGTATGTGGATTCTGATAATATGCACTTCATGGGATTAGATGAAACCAAATTTTAGAAGCATCACTTAATAAATTCTACCACAACAGTGCCCCAAGCACAAAATACAACCTACCATGCTCCACACATTGTGACATATGAAACTTGTGCAGATTGGTTTTAATATTTTAGAATTTCTATTAAAAATATATCCATATTCTTTATTTTAACAAGAAATTAAACTATCAAACATTAAATGTAAAGAAAATGTAGAATGAAAATATCCTTTTTTTACATTTTTCCCCTGTTTTATATTTTTTTCTGGTGATAAAATAAGGTTTCTGAGCAATACAGCTGTTACTCTGGGCACCTGCTGTAATTTAGGTAATTCCATTTCTTGGCTACATGAACTTGATGAGAAGTCATGCTAAATGTTACAAGAAAAGCTTTAAATGATTAACCTGGCCAGGTGCAATGGCTAACAATCTGTAATCCCAGCACTTTGAGAGACCGAGGTGGGTGGATTGTGAGGTCAGGAGATCCAGACCACCCTGGCCAACACAGTGAAACTCTTTCTCTACCAAAAATACAAAATTAGCCAGGTGTGGTGATGCATGATTCTAATCCCAGCTACTTGGGAGGATAAGGCAGGAGAATAGCTGGAATTCAGACGGTGGAAATTGTAGTGAGCCAAGATCGCAAAGATTGCACTTCAGCCCAGACAACAGAGCAAAACTCTATCAAAAGAAAAAAAGAAAGGAAGGAGGGAAAGAAGCAAGGAAGGAAGGGAGGAAAGAAAAAAGGAAGGTAGCAAAAAAGGAAGGAAGAAGGAAGGAAGGAAGGAATGTGGGAAGGAAGGAAGGAAATGAAACAAGAAAGGAAATAAAGAAAGAAAGAAAGAAAGAAAGAAAGAAAGAAAGAAAGAAAGAAAGAAAGAAAGAAAAGAAAAGAAAAAAAGAAAGAAAAAGGAAAGTGAAAAGAAAACTACCTTACTTATGTTGTGGCTAATCTTCCTAGAATATTTTAACAAAAATATTTGTTTCAACTTAGAAGTGCTTATAAATGGTTTTTGTTTATATTTTTGGTGAGTATTTTTTTAAGTATACTTTGTATTACAGCTGTTAAAATTGTTAATTTTTACTCTCACTGGATTTTGAGAAAATCTAAATAAATTGCTTTATGCTCTTATTGAAATATCACACTTTTTATGAACTAGGACAAGGTAGTACCTAGTTACAAAAAATAAAAATAAAAAATCACAAGCGTAAAATAAAACATGACCCCACTTAAACTATTCTTCTGATCATCTTGTCACAGCTGTCCTAGATAATTTTTTCTTAATTTGCAGTCACAGCTGATATGTTACAAAATATGTAAGAAAATAATAATTGAAGACTACATAAGTAAAGCATCCAAATAAGTTTGAAAAAGAAAATTATTATTATTATTTTTATTTTACCAGTTGATACATAGAGCCTGTTGAATGAGGATATAATGGAGCATCTTCTGCTGGACAGGTCTTATGCCCATCTAAGACATCTTGGTCATCTGGCTCGAAATTCTAAATATTTAACAAGATTGACAATTTGATTATAAAAGTAATTTTGTACCTTATATTATATTTTCTTCATTTAGAATAAACTTTTAAGAAATGTAAGAAAGCTGACATCTATAACATATTTACAATTCCTGCAAATGATTTATAATAGAGGGGAAAAATCTGAATTATTTTAGCTACATCATTTTTAGACCATTTCACACAAGTTGTTTCCAAAAGGAAACTTACTTTTTAAGAACAAACAAACCAATGTTAATCATTTAACAAAATAAATATTTTCAGGGCAAGATTAATACATAAACATTGGCTTACACATTTAAAAATTACTTGTCTTTTTCCCAGATTTATATGCTGCCCTGTGGAGGCTTCCCCCCACCCCCTTATCTAGACAAAGTTCTCAAGCATTTGCAAATGTCATCTTAACACTATTTGATCTTTCTAAGAAATAACCACTTGCTGTGTTATTGTTTTGTACTGGAGGAGACCAATTTCTGTAGACACACTGAATTGTTTCCAGTATATGGCCTTCTTTCACCTTTCTATATACACTAAAAGAGTCAATTTTCTTTTCTTTTCTTTTTTTTCCACATGAAAGCGCAAACACAGTCCTTCACTTCCACAAATTATGCAGCTGAGTTTCCCACATTTGGGGAAATCTCAGGGGTCAGCACATCTGGAGTGCAATAAATCAGCCTTTCCCTGAGAAAGCCACCTTTGTGATCATGGTATCTCCCCTGGCAGAGAAGTTTCCATTTTCTTTTTAAGATTTCCATTAGCCTTCAAAAGAAAATACAAATATAAATGTAATAGAATTTAGAATAATTTCCAGTATCAGCTTAAAATGTTAATTTCAATCATCCATGATTACTATCTTCTAAAAAAGTTCAAATTCTGACACAGGCTTCTACAAAATTGTAAGAAAAAACACTATGGTAAACAATGAAATAACTGCTAAATAAAGCTACCATACATTTTATGCACTGATATGCTCATTTTTGATAGTGACTCTTTTTTTTTTTTTGAGATGGAGTCTTGCTCTTATGGCACCCAATTGTATCTAACAGCCTTTCCAAGCCTTCTGGAATTTTATTATGTGGTCTAAGAGCTTTAAAAATAGGCAGATGAAAAGAATTTATTATATATAATAGTAGCTAATATTTTGTTGCCTATTATGTGCCATTCAGAACAAGTGTTTGAGGTAATCTAATTAATATTAGACTTAGTTTCTTAAGCGGGTAACCTTAGTAAATCCATTTAACAAATTAAAAAATTACAGTTAGGAGAAATACTTTGCCAGTTATTACAGATTTAGCCAGTTGAGGGGCTAGCTAGCAATCTGACTCAAATATCTGACCTCTTGACATATTACCAACTTAAAATGTTTTGCTAAATATACTATCCATGCATTACTATAAGTGAATTAAACACAGTAATGCTATATTACTTTTCATAGTTCCATTTGTTATTCTATACTTAGGATTATGCTCTGTGGCACAGGCTGGACTACAGTGAGAAGATGATAGCTCATAGCTCAATGAGGCCTCACACTCCAATGTTCAAGGAATATTCCTGCCTCAGCCTTCCAATTACTTTGGATTAGAGAAATGCACCACCATGTCCAACTCACCTCATTATTTTTACTAAATATGAGCAGTCTTTTATGACTACCTTTTTTAAGAAAAACAAAACTTACTTGGTGTTCACTCATTTTTCAGGGACATTTTAGAAGGTAAAGCAAGAATCCTGTGATTATAAAACAGCAATATTAATTGGCAGTACAAAATTGATTTCAATTCTGTTAATATAAGAACACACACGATGGGTAAAGCAATTTTCAATGGCAACAATTAAATTTGCCTGATTTGCTAATGATCAGTCATTTTCTTTCAGAGCTGGCTAAAATGCAACATATTTACACTGCTTGGTGTTTACTGTTTACTGTCTACTGTTATACTGCTTACTGTTTACTGTTCTTAGGAGTCAATTTTAAAAGTTGCAAAAAAATGGCTTGTCTTTTTTCTCATTACCATGACAAAAAAAATAAAATAGTTTTTTTCTCTCTAGCATGTATCTTACTTAATACAATTATATTATATTCCAAGTCAGAGGCCAGGTTTTTTCTTTTTGCCATGGGAGCATTTATAATATAAATTTCTTTGGAAAAGGTAATTTTAGTAATCTAATTATTTAACGTAAAGAATAACACGAATAGGCTTCCTGTTACACTTATAGTACACATTTCACTATCTTATTCTCTTAAAAATTATAATAAAGGGAAAATCACGTCATTTGCCACATTATCAATAGTATCAAAAGTTTTCATGTGCAATTTGGATTAATATTATCTTTGCCTGTATTGTTATCTACTGCCTTGAACGGTGCTTGGTACACAGCCGATGCTGATATATATCTGTTGAATACTGCCTGTTGAATAGACTAAATGTTCATTACACAAACCATTACAAACTTAATAAGGAGAATAATAAATTAATACATGAATCCCATATTATCCACGTAATTGATTTTCCACGTTAACCCAACATGTATACCTTTACGGTAATCACATCCTTTGATGAGATGAGGCTAAGATGTGATTTAGCCTTATTTTAGAGCAAATAAAAGAAGTTACATAGTAAACAATATATGACTACAAATAATTTTTAAAATGGCATAAATTAAATTCAATTGATAGGAACTCTTAATGTCATTTACAACATTAATTAATCTGCTTGAAATCTATGATGGTGGACAAAAGAAGAATTAGAAAATTTTCATTGTTAAAATCTAATATTTCAGTTGTTTACAATTTAAGATGATCATTTGCCTTTAATCATTGTGTTCTACAGCTTTATAATAACTTTAGTTTATTATCAGGTTTTCAGTGTGCTTATTATAATGTCTATTGAGTGAAAATTTTGTGTGTTTGTGGGGGTGTGTGTACAGAGTTTCCAGATATATAGTATGATTTGTTTCTAGAATCCTATAACAATAAAACTTTGAATCTCCTGGTAGAGTTGGGCAACAAATTCTGGTGCAATTCTTAGGCTTCTTTTACTGCAGATGATACAACTAAGAGTTCTAGAATAATGCTAAAGATCAGTTTTTAGAATAAGCACAGTTCTTTAAAATTATCATTTTTCTCAAAACCAGTCTGGCCAAGATTGTGAAACCCCATCTCTTCTAAATATAAAAAAATTACTTAGGCGTGGTGGTGGGCGCTTGTAATCCTAGCTACTCAGGAGGCTGATGCAGAGAATTGCTTGAACCCCGGAGGTGGAGGTTTCGGTGAGCTGAGATTCTGCTCCTGCACTCCAGCCTGAGTGAGAGAGTGAGACTCCTTCTCACACACACACATCATCATAGTAATAATAATAATAATAATGATAATAAAAGTCTTCTCTGACATACTAATTAAACTAACTACTTAGAGGCTATGGATTGCTTTTGGATAAGTTAATATTATCTACCATGATAACATTAAATTAAAAAAAAATCCATTCTAAGACATACCTTTCTGTGACTCTTTTTCATTATTACATCTGTGGTAACACACGTATCCTTTTAGATGATTCCAAATTGTGGACATATGTATCCAACTCCCCATTACAATTTTTTATTTGGTGTCCCACATGTTTCTAAAATGCAATCCACTCAAAGAGGTTCTATTTTTTCTATCAGTAAATTGCATTACTATTACCACAGCTTATCAAATCACACCCAGGACATAGGTGTTAACATCTCTTTCCTGCTCCACTTCCTCAAATCTCCAATTACGAACACCTGGCTATCCTAACTCATAAAGAGCTCATAAATTTGTCTACACATATGTTCTACATTGCTAGTTTTTCTATTATGGAGCACCCACAATCTTTTTCTACAGATAATTTTGAATACTTCCTTACTGTGGTCTATTGTGGAACTTTCTATTTTATAGCTAATGACATGCTACTAATATATGCCTTTTGTGATCCTCTAGTGGTTTATCATGTTACACTGAATATCTCACATGATTGCTAAAAAGCCAAGTTATGTCAATACTAAGTCTGTACCCATTAGCTACTTAAAAAAAAAAGCTTAACAAAGTAACCCTTTCTACTGCAAGATGCTTTTTACTCTTCAAATCTGTCACATACTCCCTATAGTAGGCAGGAGAGCACTTTGTATTTCTCTTGTTTATTATGGTGCTTTGTAGCCCACCTGGGCTGTTAATTCAGTACTGTATTTTCAAAATCATAATTAAGACAGATTCAAAATACTTTATCTGAAATGCAAAAAGCCCAATTAAGCAAGGCTTTTAAAACTAAGATTCGTATGTAACTCAATTTCCGATGCAAAAAAGACTTAATTGAGGGAAGCTACTTAAGCCTTCATTCACGTACCCTTCACCCTTAAAGGGAATACCCATTACTTTTATAGAAGCATTAGTATGTTTAATTCTTGGGTACTTTTGGGAGCCTTACAGGGAATAACACACAATGTGATGCAAATGTGATGACTCAGTTTTCTCAAATCCAAAAATTCCTAAAACCTAAAACATACTACCTAAATGCCTTAAGATGTATAAATGTATATTGAACCTTGGCAATTACATTTAAACTTACGTTATATCATAAACCAACCATGTGTTGTGTATGAGAAACTAAAATCTCAAGTTAAATTGAGCAAAACAAAAATTTTGTGAGTTCTTAAGTTTCATAATTTTAAATTTAAAATAAATATTGTATTTGTGTTTCTATAATGTATGCTTCTACTCTACTAGAAGTATCCCAGCATCTCAGATGTAGTCAGACTAGGCTGAGAAAAAGAAAGCACAGAGATGGTCAGAGCAGGAAGAGGAAAGGGTAAAATTTATTTCCTCCTGGAGGTATATATTAATAATAAAAATACACTTTCATTACAGGAATGTGTGACCATAGAACTTAGTTTTAGATAGTAAAATATTTGTGATTCTAACAAGTTACTTAAAATGATCTGCTAATTGTCTGAGTCATCATATAAATGTGACCTAATATTTATCAATATCAGGTAGATATTAACTAGTAATTAAATTCTAGCTATATCCATAAATTAGTAATTTTTGAAAAGTTGCACTAACACCTGAATTGCTGATATTCAAATTGGACAACAGCATCTGTAATAAATTTCCCCTTCTTTTCACTCATAAAAATGACATAAAATAACACTGAAAACACTACAAATATTTTTGTTGTACATTTCTGACAATCTATCCATGCCTTTAGTACTACTGTGCAATAGGTTGATGTGACAAAAATCAGGCTTCTCTAAGAGAGCTTTACTGAATATCGCATTTCTTAATTTATGCTAACATCAACAAAAAATTTAACTGAATTATTTATTTACATTATCACTAAATTTCTTTTACTTTATTTTAACAAAAACATACATATATGGTAAGTTTCACATAGAAGTCATTTTTAAACCTGACCAGCAAAACAACCACTTGGGATCCCTTAAGGATATGGATTCCTTTTCAAGGTTCTAGAAATTCTGATTTAGATAGTGTGGATATGACCTGGAAGCCAGTACTTTTCAAAAAGCAACATTAAGAGATAACATCGGCTTGGCACAGTGACCCAAGTCTGTAATCACAGTACTTTGGGAGGGCGAGGTGTGCGGATCACAAGGTCAGGAGATCGAGACCATCTTGGTTAACATGGTGAATCCCTGTCTGTACCAAAGTATGAAAAAAGTTATACATATATATATGTGTGTGTGTGTGTGTGTGTGTGTGTGTGTATGTATATACACACATATATAAATGTGTATATATATACATATATATAAACGTGTATATATATACATATATATATACATATGTATATTGGTCAGGCAGGTTGCAGTGAAATGAGACCATGCCCCTGCACTCCAGCCTGGCCAGAGAGTTAGACTCCATCTCAAAAAAAAAAAAAAAAAATACAAAAGAAAAAGATAACATCAAGAGGTCATCAATCAGGCACAATATCTAATCTTAAAGGTTACCAGAAAAATGAAACAAGTGCATGAATATAAATTACCTGAGAATACATGAAATACATTAAAGTTACACAGATTTGCAATGCATTTTGATATGTATATGTGTATATGTACATGGAATATTGCTTGTACATTAGGACAGTTTACATGTTATAACTTGATTAAAATGTGCTTCTCATTTAATATATAAAAATAAAAACATCATTGATATAAAATTATGAAAATATCTTACCTGAGCTTGCATACATTACAAACAAATATATATTTCTGTAAATATAAACCCTATGCTCTGAATCTTTTCTTCTCAGGAGATCAAATACCGCTCTTAGTAACTGACCACTCTTGCTAAAGTTGTTACATTTCTCTGAAAAGCAATTATTCATTGGTGTAATAGAATCAAGATTTAAAAACAACTTCTATTTGAATAATGAGTCCTGTTCTCATAAACAGCAAACATCTCACAAAGAAAATTATTAAATACAATTCCTCTTTGAGAGAAAAAATGAACAGCTGTGGTAAATTTTATTGCAGATGTTGTATGCTGTTATAATTAAAACAAAAACAACAACACTTCCACAACTTCAAAAGAATAATTTAAGCCATGCAGTTATTTACATTGTCACTAATTTTAATTTTATGTTACAGGTTTTTTTTACTAAAATATATTTCAATTTAACCATTAGAAAAGGACATTTTAAAAAATATAAACCTCAGGGATTTCCTAAGTAACTGTGTATATTCAATACAAAAAATCACTTAATCTTGTTTTTCAGAGAGTGCAGAAATCAGTATTCATTAGCATAAAATAATTTTTAGATCTCACAGGTGTTGTAATGTATTGTAAGCATGCATTTGTGTATGGAAAATACATCAATTAGAGTCATATAAGTTTGCTGATTTGAATTTGCAGACAACAGAATTTATTTGTAAGTATTTAATTACTCCAAAAAGCAAAACAGAAATAATAGCTGTACAATTACCTGACTAGAAGTGATAGAGCAGGAGCACCTTCATCTTGAACCAACACCATCACTTTAACATCCAGTTCTCTTTTTAGCCTCATGCATTTCAAGGAAATCACTTCTCTCCTAACTACAAATAACAAGCACATTCCTTTCCCTTCAGGTGCACTAAGATAGGGAAGCTAGAAGCAGACATGGGGGATATGCCTGCAACTCCAGAAAGATGTACAAAAACAGAAAAGGAACTCTCTCTCTCAGATAACCACAGCAAAGAGACACAGAGGCAGTGCAAGCCTCTGATAAACTCTCCGAGACTGAATTGTGAAAAATTCTTTATCTGTTAGTGTGTGGCTCTGACTTAACCTGGCTAGCCACCCCTCTCAGATTGATTCAAAATAAACCTGTCTGTGTTGACTGTCAAGTCACCATTCAGGTTTCTCTCCTCTTTCTTTACTTCTTACATTGGGTGCTGAAATCCGGGACTGGTGTTGGGGGCAGAGGCTCCCTTGCATCCCAGGAAGCTGTGGGCAATGGCAGTTTACCCTAAGTTAACTCGTGGATCCTGAGAGTCTCTGGCCACATGCCCCATCTTTTCTCTCATTTTACTCTTAAAGAGAAGGACAACTGACCTGAAGGGAACTGCAAGGCTCAGGTCAGGGCTCTAAAACCCTCAAGTCTCAGGAATCCACCTCTGAGCACCAACAATAGTTATTTCACTTCCTAACACTGGCTCCCTCTTTCCTCTTCTCTCTCTCTCTCCATCTCTCTCATTATCTTACTCTCTCTTCCTCATGTGGCTCCAGTCTGGGAGACCCTTTGCCAATTCCAACTGGAACATCCAACAAACAACACTAATTCAGCCATCTGGTAAGATCTACCTCTTCCTGGCTTTCTCCTTGTACTGGAGAAAGTCTGGCCTGCTGTCCATTTCCTTGAAAGACCAATGGGACTAAGCTAGAGGAAATCTTGGGGACACACAGTGCTTTCTCAGCATAACTGTCCTCTTTCAGAAAGAGGATTCAGGGTTTCTGTCTATTGTCTGGGGACATCTAGAAGAAAACAGATCATTTTCAAAGTAGCTTTATAGCAAATCCAGCTTCCCAGAAATTCTAATAGTTAAATATGTGAATGTACAAATATATCATTCACTTGTACCCATGGAAAAGAATATATCATTCACTTGTACCCATGGAAAAGGTTTAATGTTACTGCCATTTACAGGAAAAACAAACAAACAAAAAATAACAGGTTTTACATTAAATTTAAAAATTGCTAAAAGTTACATTATAACACATAATTGAAGGTGCTAAACATAAATTTTCATGCAAGCCGTATAAAACTGGTTTGGCCAGACACAGAGCTAGCTTGAAAAGTTATTTCTTTTCATACCCCATTGACACCTGTAATGCCAGGAAGACAGAACCGTTCACTCCCTTGAAAGGGAGGTGAATCCAGGGAGCCAAGAGGTCTAGCACAGCGGATGCCTTCCCCATGGAGCCCAGCAAGCTAAAATCTACTGCCTTGAAATTATTGCTGCCAGCACAGTAGTCTTAAGTCAACCTGAAGTGCTTGAGATTGGTGGGGACAGGGACGTCAAACAGTACTGAGGCTTGAGTAGGTGGTTTTCCCTTCAGAGTGTAAACAAAGCCACTGGGAAGTCACTGCACCTCAGCAAAGCTACTGTAGCCAGATTGCCTCCCTAGATTCCTCCTCTCTGGTCAGGGCATCTCTGAATGAATGGCAGCAGCCCCAGTTAGGGGTTTGTAGATAAAACTCCCATCTCCCTGAAACAGAGCACCTGGGGGATAGGGTGCCTGTAGGCACAGCTCCAGCAGACTTAAACCTTCCTACCTGCTGGCTCTGAAGAGAGGTGCAGATTTCCAACAGACTACTTCCTCAAGTGGGTCCATGAAGCCCATGCCTCTTGACTGGGAGACTCCTCCCTGCAGGGATCCACAGACACTTCATACAGGAGTGCTCTGGCTGGCACCTGGCAGGTGCCCCTGTGGGAGGAAACTTTCAGAGGAAGGAATAGGCAGCAATCTTTGCTTTTCTGCACCCTCTGATAGTGAAACACAGGCAAAAATGGTCAGAAGTGGACCTCCAGCAAAGTCCAGCACACCTGCAGCAGCGGAGCCTGACTGTTAGAAGGGAAACTCATAACAGAAACGCACAGTATCAACATCTACTAAAAGGATTTCCACACACGCACACATAAAAAAACTATTCAAAAGTAACCAACATCAAAGAACAAAGGCACATAAATGCACGAAGATGTAAAAAAACAGCACAAAATGGCTGAAAATTCCAAAAACAAGAAAGTCTCTTCTCCTTCAAAGGATCACAACTCCTCATCAGCAAGAAAACAAAACTGAATAGAAAATGTGTTTTAGGAATAGACAGAAGTAGGCTTCAGAATGTGGGTAATAAAAACTCTTCTGAGAAAAGGAGAATGTTCTAACCCAATGCCAGGAAGCTAAGAACCTCAAAAAAAGGTCAGGGAAATTGATAACTGGAATAACTAGTTTAGAGAAAAACATAAATCAAAAATACAGCAAAAAGACTGCGGAAAGATACACAATTATCACTTGCCAAATTGATCAAGTGGAAGAAAGATATCAAAGACTGAAGATCAACTTTTTGAAATAAAGCATAAAGAAAATGTCAGAGAAAAAGGAATGAAAAGGAACAAACAACATGTCCAAGAAATACAGGCCTATATGAAAAGACGAAACCTACTTGGTTTGCTTGTTTGTTTGTTTGAGATGGAGTCTTGCTTGCCCTGTCATCCAAGCTGGAGTGCATGTGTGCAATCTCAGCTCACTGCAACCTCCTCCTCTCGGATTCAAGGGATTCTCCTGCCTCAGCCTCCTGCGTAGCTGAGATTACAGGCACACACCACCACCCCTGGTTAATTTTTGTATTTTTAGTAGAATGAGGTTTCAGCCTGTTTTTCATGTTGGTCTCAAGCTCCTGATCTCATGATCTGCCCACCTTGGCCTCCCAAAGTGCTGGGATTACAGGCATGAACCAACGTGCCTCGCTTAAACATGGCTCTTCCTTTTGGCTCAGATATAACTATAAAGTTTCTTGCTCTCTCAACACTAACCTCCATTACCTTTGCCATAAACATACTCCCTAAGGTATAAATCTTGCTGTATCAGAAACATACAATCTTTGGTCTCTTATCCATCTCTAACCAACAGTAGTGGAGCTTACTATGAGCAGAGAGGGGCTTCTCATGGATTCACTGTTCATAACAAGAGCTTTGATGTCACATTTCAGCTAAAGTACCAGCTTCACAGTCAATTGTGACCTGATAAAGGGGAAGAGTGAGCCCTTTTTAGTTGTTTCAGAGAATCATGGTAGTATAGTAGCCCACACATGGCTATATGCCCAGTAAACAAGTCTTATTTTTAGTTATTCTGTAGGTCTATGTGTGTTACTTCAGTTAAATGCTGATATTCGGCCAGGCATGGTGACTCACGCCTGTAATCCCAGCACTTTGGGAGGCCGAGGCGGGTGGATGACGAGGTCAGGAAATCAAGACCATCCTGGCTAACACTGTGAAACCCCGTCTCCGATAAAAATACAAAAAAATTAGCCAGGCGTGGTGGCAGGTTCCTGTTGTCCCAGCTAATCAGAAGGCCGAGGCAGGAGAATAGTGTGAACCTGGGAGGCAGAGCTTGCAGTGAGCCAGATAATGCCACTGCACTCCAGCCTGGGCAACAGAGCGAGACTCCATCTCAAAAAAAAAAAAAAAAAGAAAAATAAATAAAGCTGATATTCATACACTCATATAGATGAATAGGTAGGCAAAAAGGAATGTTATGGTGCTTTTTTATTTTCAAGGGTTCTTGAAGCTCTTGTGATTAACAGTGGCAGGAAATTCATCACTTTTTAAAGTAATTCTCTTTGGAGACGGTGGGGTTGGGAGGAGTTCACTTAGGAACAGATAAGTAACTAATAAGTTTGGCACTCAGCTGTTCCATGCAATAGATGTGGAATTTTAAAATAAGATTTGAAAGGGATGGACATTTTGTTACCATACAGATTTGTGACATGGCAGATCAGGAGAGATTCTGAAGCCTGAGGACGCCATTTTACAGAGGTTCTGACAGTTCTCTGCTTATTTTTAGAATCAATGATTTAGGAAGCTTCCAGAACTTAAGTAATTGGAAAGAACCTGAGAGATTTCCTTTTGTAGTTCTGCATTCCAGGACTGGCATAAACGAAAGGCAGGTGTTTATAGAAGAACAGCTGCATTATGCAGGAAGGACAGTGACTACCCTTACTTTGTAACAAGTGCAAAAGATGCCACAAATGTGGCAGCAGCCTTTGAGGATGGGGTTCAAAAAATTCTTGCGACTGCGGATATGTCAGATCACTTGATGAACACAGGCATGTTCAACCTTCACCAAAAGCCCAAGCCTAGCACATCTTGTTATTGAATGTTAGAGTTAAGGCAGATGCATTCTAACCAATTCACACATATACACAAAATCAACATGGACATGGAGAAGACAATTAGTGTTTGTAGCAGTGTATTACTTACTAATAAGATTCAACAAGTGTATAGTCCTGTGTCATTAGTTGGTGGGAGATGGGACATATCCACTCATGGAAGAATATATTTTCTCAATAATGAAACCTTACACTTATAAATTGTAATGGTTGTCTAAAAACCAATGGTTTCTTTGATTTACACATGCAAATTAGAGAGCTAATAAATGAGAGGACCAAGACTTTAATTATAATTAAGATAAGAAACTTGACTATTCTAGAATTTATACTTGAAATTTTTTCCTGGAAAAATGGGAAACTAATTTTTGTATGTACATGATTTTTATGCAATTAACATTGTATTCTTGGTGAAAGAAAATGATTTCCTAAGACAATAATGTTGGATATGAAAGATTAGAATCTAACATATTTCCAATGCATTCTTATTTAATTTACTTATTTATCCTTTTCAAAATGACTTAACCTTTTTTATTTCCATTCCACATAGTATTAGAATTATTCTTACTAGTAATTACTCTTCATTTGTGTGTCATTAATAAACTTATACCACCACAGGTCATGTTTCACAGCCCCAGGAGGAGGGATGGCCAACAGTGGCACAAGAGTTGCCTCATACACTGTCACACATCCAGCTAAATTCAAGCTGTCCATGAATAAAAAGCATTTCCATAGACAACGTTCAGTTTTCAGATAAAGACCAACTACTGAACTTGGAGAAAAGACAAATCTGCATTTGATAACTGATTTAAGAAATATAATATGTGTTCAGAGGATACAAAATTACAATTCCACTAATGGGATAGCTAATATTTGTGTTACTTTCTTCACTCTTGTGGAAAGTCTCCTAGTTGAAGTTAAGCCATTGCTTTTGAACACAAGACACAAGCTAACTTTATCACTCTCAGAGGAAATACTAAGAAGGATTGTACTTTGTCAGAGGGTAAATAAAGATGTCTTTATTAGCCCATGTATTTGCTTAGTGCCTCCTCTATTACTGAACATCGTTTAGTGATTCTCTCTCAAGGAATTTTGTGTTTGTTTAAAAAAATATTTGCTGCAGAGATCAGACTTGATAAAGCAAATTGTGTCCTCTTATGGATGTTAATTTTCCATGCAGCTGGTGACTATCTGATTCTACGGAAGTTAACTGAAGCTTGGAATGAAGGTGGATGAGACCTGCAACTGGGGAGTGATGGGGATATCAAAGGACATGCTGGGTGAGGGGAGGTGGCTGTCATATAGGGGGTGGAGTTCTGAAAAATTACATCAAAACATTTCTCTTCCTGGCCCCACCCAATGTAGCCATTGGGAAAGATTTTATAAAAAATACAATAGAAAATGCTAGGAGAACAAAGCAGGTGGTGAGTGTGGCAGCAGGAGCAGTGAGAAGCAGCTGCAGAGCCACCCTGGACAGAAGGACCATAGACGATACTTCATAGTTTGAAGGAAGGGTGGTTCCCAGTGGTACAGAAGTTGCTCCATACAGTCTGTCATATATACAGCTAGATTCAAGCTATGAATAGAAAGCTTTTCCATAGAGAGAGTTCGGTTTATAGAAAAGGCTAACTACCGAACTTGGAGAATAGAGAAATGTGCATTTAATAACTTATGTAACAATTACAATGTGCTGAGTAGAGGATACAAAATTATAATTCCATTCCAATTAAATAAATATTTTGTTAATTTTCATTCTTTGGGAAAGTTTCCAAGTTGAAGAGAAAACATTCCTACTGCTTCTTATCTTAGAAGAAAACTATTTACGTTTCTGGAAAAACCTAAATTTTCGCTTTTGTATCATGACACCACCATATAAGTTTTCTGACAATAAACGTGTCAGGTAGAGTAGCAAAGTGGTAAGTAGAGTAACGCACCAGTGTGGTACCCAGTGAAAGGTGGTGTCTGGACAGTCAGTGCTTTCTGGATCTCTGGACTGACAACTAGGAAGTGTTGAAGTGACTGAAAAGATAAAGATCACAAGTACAGCATGGTCAAAAGAGAGATTGAGAATATCTATGTCCATGGAAAAGGATGTATTCTGGAAGTTTCCAGGTATAACAAGAGGATGAAACTCCATATCCGCATTTCTTCTGGATCACTCTTGGAGCACTAAAGCAGATAACCAACTTAGTGGTAACATACATGTTCTAACAGGGGACTGATTTTAAGACTGATTTCATTTCATTGCTCTTATGTTAAAGAGCCTTAAAGGGACATCACCTACCAGATCCAAGCCTTGCCAGCTTATCTTTCCCCATGATCAGCTCCTATCTATCAGCTGACAGTTCTACCCATGTGACCCAGTGCTCTTCTTCACACCTTCATGACTGCCGTACTTTTCTCTGCAGCCCACATTGGAGGTCACATTTAATGCTCCACTTTCCTTGCAGCTCCTTCAAAGAATTTGTCACACATGAAATTTGGCACTTAACTTTACTACAAAACACCGAGGACATGGATTGCTATTCCTATTTCACCTTCATTAGCATGGAGAAAAGGCTATTTTCAATGTGCCACTGTCAGGAGCTGAGCCATGTCTTCCTGCTGTCACTCACGCTGCTGCTCTTGGATGGATGATATCCCTCTGGATTATATGCTCATTGAGGGCAGGAACAACTGTATTAAAAAATACATGCTTGCTGAAATTACTCCTAGATTTCTATATGAGTCTTACCTTTTTCTGCACCCATAGATCTGGGATTTAGTTTGTTTCAACATCAGTGCTGTATAACAGGTTAAGACATCATATTAGTTTGAACACTACCAATAGGGGAAATAGAACATAAACAGCTGTGGTGGGCAGCACATTAAATATGAATATTAAACTACCACAACCTTGAACAAACATCTTTATTGTAAAAATCAAATAAACGGTGTAAAAATGAAGGTAGTTATTTCACACAAGGTAAAAAGACAAAACTTAGAATTACTTGCTTAAAGTTAATTCAGAATGGAACAAAATTGTTCAAGTGCTCACCATTAGAACAGGTTGTATAACTTGATTTTCAATGGATATTACCTATTTTACAGTAAGATCTTATTATAGGAACAAGGAGACCATTCCCAGCCTCCTCTGGTGTATCACCTCGTACTCCAAAAACGCTGAGATTACAAGCATGATTCACCATGCCCAGGACAATTCCAAACATTTTATAAAAGTTCTGTGACTTCCTCCACTTTCCGTTCACCCACAAAACAAGCATTACTGAGAATTCCAATATATAGCACAAATAAAGCAACTGCTGTGACCAAAGTACCTACATTGATGTGAGTGTGTATTCATGTTCTGGTCAAATTTTATTTATTTAAATAGAGACCTTTGACACATCTAAAAGGCTGAGTATGAATGTTAATGTAATCCTGGCTTTTCTTTGACAACTCTCCTCCTAAAACCTGCCTTACAGCTTTTTGCAAGGATGAATATCAATGATTTACTCTATGAGGGAAAGGAAATAATCAGCAGGACCACTATTCCTAGCCACTGGCAGAAGCCTACATGCAGCACTTAGCACTGCACACATCTTTCCTTGGCTTCTTGAGTACTACTGTGTATACTGCCTACACATTTTTATAACATCTCTAAATGTATAAATGAATTAATGTGAAGGTATGTGCTATTACATTTCATTCCCAACTGCAGCATATGTTAGTTTTAAATCTATCTACAAAATCTTGACTGTGACATTTGTTTTTGGATTGTTACATTAAAATCAACTACCTGGGACAGTCACCATGGCTCATGCCTGTACACTCAGGGCTTTGGAAAGCAGAGGCAGATAAATCACCTAAGTTCAGGAGTTCAAGATCGGTCTAGCTAACATGGTGAAACCACGTCTCTACTAAAAATACAAAAATTAAGCACGCATGGTGTTGGGGCCTGTAGTCTCAGCTACTCCAGAGACTGAGGCAGGAGAGTCACTTGAGCCCAGGAGGCAAACGTTGCAATGAGTCAAGATCATGACATTGCACCCCGGCCTGGACAACAAAGCAAGACTTAATCACAGCAACAACAAAATCACAAATTAACGAACAAACCAAACAAACAAGTGGCACCATTCTTCTTGAATGACTATTTGATCATAGAAAACTCAATTCCTGCCAGTTCATGATCTTTATTAATAGCACAGCAACTTATTTGAAAGTAGATGGAGGGGGTGGAGCCAAGATGGCTGAATAGGAACAGCTCCAGTCTACAGCTCCCAGTGTGAGTGACGCAGAAGACGGGTGATTTCTGCATTTCCAAGTGACGTACCGGGTTCATCTCACTGGGGAGTGTCATAAAGTGGGTGCAGGACAGTGGATGCAGTACACTGAGTATAAGCCAAAGCAGGGCAAGGCATTACCTCACCCAGGAAGTGCAAGGGGTCAGGAAATTCCCTTTCCTAGTCAAAGAAAGGGGTGACAGATGGCACCTGGAAAATTGTGTCACTCCCATCCTAATACTGTGCTTTTCCAACGGTCTTACCAAACAATACGCCAGGAGATTATATCCTGCACCTGGCTCGGAGGGTCCTACACCCTTGGAGACTCACTCATTGCTAGCACAGCAGTCTGAGATCAAACTGCAAGGCGGCAGCGAGGCTGGAGGAGGGGCACCTACCATTGTGAGGCTTGAGTAGGTAAACAAAGCGGCCAGGAAGCTTGAATTGGGGGGAGCCCACCGCAGCTCAAGGAGGCCTGCCTGCCTCTGTAGACTCCACCTCTAGGGGCAGGGCATTGCCAAACAAAAAGCAGCAGAATCCTCTGCAGACTTAAATGTCCTGGTCTGACAGCTTTCAAGAGAGTAGCGGTTCTCCCAGCACACAGCTTGAGATCTGAGAAAGGACAGACAGCCTCCTCAAGTGGCTCCCTGAACCTCGGGTAGCCTAACTGGGAGGCACCCCCCAGTAAGTGCAGACTGACACCTCGCAAGGCCAGGTACTCCTCTGAGACAAAACTTCCAGAGGAATGATCAGGCAGCAACATTTGCTGTTCACCAATATCCACTGTTCTGCAGCCTCCGCTGCTGATACCCAGGCAAACAGGGTCTGGATTGGACCTCCAACAAACTCCAACATACCTGCATCTGAGGGTCCTGACTGTTAGAAGGAAAAATAACAAACAGAAAGGACATCGATACCAAAACCCCATCATTACATCACCATCATCAAAGACCAAAGGTAGATAAAACCACAGAGATGGGGAAAAAACAGAGCAGAAAAATTGGAAACTCTAAAAATCAGAGTGCCTGTCCTCCTCCAAAGGAACACAGCTACTCACCAGCAATGGGACAAAGCTGGACAGAGAATGACTTTGACGAGTTGAGAGAAGAGGGCTTCAGATGATCTAAGCTAAAGGAGGAAGTTCAAACCCATGGCAAAGAAGTCAAAAGCACTGAGAAAAAAATTAGATGAATGGCTAACTAGAATAACCAAAGCAGAGAAGTCCTTAAAGGACCTGATGGAGCTGAAAACCATGCATGAGAACTACGAGAAGAATGCACTAGCCTCAGTAGCTTATTCAATCAACTAGAAGAAAGGGTATCAGTGATGGAAGATCAAATGAGTGAAATGAAGCGAGAAGAGAAGCTTAGAAAAAAAAGAATAAAAAGAAATGAAAAAAGCCTCCAAGAAATGTGGGACTATGTGAAAAGACCAAATCTACATCTGATTGGTGTACCTGAAAGTGACGGGTAGAATGGAACTTAATTGGAAAATACTCTGCAGGATATTATCCAGGAGAACTTCCCCTATCTAGCAAGGCAGGCCAACATTCAAATTCAGAAAATACAGAGAACGCCACAGAGATACTCCTCAAGAAGAACAACTCAAAGGCACATAATTGTCATATTCACCAAAGTGGAAATGAAAGAAAAAATGTTAAGGTCAGCCAGAGAGAAAGGTTGGGTTACCCACAAACGGAAGCCCATCAGATTAACAGCTGATCTCTCAGCAGAAACTCTACAAGCCAGAAGAGAGTGGGGGCCAATATTCCACATTCTTAAATAAAAGAATTTTCAACCCAGAATTTCATATCCAGCCAAGCTAAGCTTCATAAGTAAAGGAGAAATAAAATCCTTTACAGACAAACAAATGCTGAGATATTTTGTCACCACCAGCCCTGACTAAAAGAGCTCCTCAAGGAGGCACTAAACATGGAAAGGAACAACTGGTATCAGCCACTGAAAAAACATGCCAAATTGTAAAGACCATTGAGGATAGGACAAAACTGCATCAACTAATGCACAAAATAACCAGCTAACATCATAATGACAAGAGCAAATTCACACATAACTATATTAACCTTAAATGTAAAAGGGCTAAATTCTCCAATTAAAAGGCACAGACTGGCAAATTGGATAGAGTCAAGACCCATCAGTATGCTGTATTCAGGAAACCCATCTCACATGCAGAAACACATATGGGCTCAAAATAAATGGATGGAGGAATATCCACCAAGCAAATGAGAAAAAAAAAGGCAGATGTTGCAATCCTAGTCTCTGATAAAACAGACTTTAAACCAACAAAGATCAAAAGATAAAAAGAAGGCCATTACATAATGGTAAAGGGATCAATTCAACAAGAAGAACTAACTATCCTAAATATATATGCACCCAATACAGGAGCACCCAGATTCACAGAGCAAGTCCTTACTGACCTACAAAGAGACTTAGACTCCCAAACAATAATAATGGGAGACTTTAACACCCCACTGTCAACACAAGACAGATCAAAAAGTCAGAAAGTTAACAAGAATATCCAGGAATTGAACTCAGCTCTGCACCAAGCAGACCTAATAGACCTCTACAGAACTCTCCACACCAAATCAACAGAGTATACATTCTTCTCAGCACCACACTGCACTTATTCAAAAATTGACCACATAGTTGGAAGTAAAGCACCCCTCAGCAAATGTGAAACAACAGAAATTATAACAAACTTTCTTGCAGACCACAGTGCAATCAAACTAGAACTCAGGATTAAGAAACTCACTCAGAACTGCTCAACTACATGGAAACTGAAAAACCTGCTCCTGAATGACTACTGGGTACATAACAAAATGAAGGCAGAAATAAAGATGTTCTTTGAAACCGATGAGAAAAAAGACACAACATACCAGAATCTCTGGGACACATTCATAGCAGTGTGTAGAGGGAAATTTATAGCACTGAATGCCCAAAAGAGAAAGCAGGAAACATCTACAATTGACACCCTAACATCGCAATTAAAAGAACTAGAGAAACAAGAGCAAACACATTCAAAAGCCAGCAGAAGGCAAGAAATAACTAAGATCAGAGCAGAACTGAAGGAAATAGAGACACAGAAAACCCTTTGAAAAATCAATGAATACAGGAGCTGGTTTTTTGAAAAGATCAACAAAATTGATAGACTGCTAGCAAAATTAATAAAGAGGAAAAGAGAGAAGAACCAAATAGACACAATAAAAAATGATAAAGGGGATATCACCACTGATCCCACAGAAATATGAACTACCATCAGAGAATACTATAAACATGTCTACGCAAATAAACTAGAAAATCTAGAAGAAACGGATAAATTCCTTGACACATACACCCTCCCAAGACTAAACCAGGGAGAAGCTGAATCTCTGAATAGACGAAAAACAGGCTCTGAAATTGAAGCAATAATTAACAGCTTACCAACCAAGAAAAGTACAGGACCAGATGGATTCACAGTGTAATTCTACCAGACGTACAAGGAAGAGCTGATACCATTCCTTCTGAAATTATTCCAATCAATAGACAAAGAGGGAATCCTCCCTAATTCATTTTATGAGGTCAGCATCATCCTGATACCAAAGTCTGGCAGAGACACAACAAAAAGAGAATTTTAGACCAATATCCTTGATGAATATCGATGCAAAAATCCTCAATAAAATACTAGCAAACCGATTCCAGCAGCACATCAAAAAGCTTATCTACCATGATCAAGTGGGCTTCATCCCTGGGATGAAAGGCTGCTTCAACATACGCAAAACAAGAGACATAATCCAGCATATAAACAGAACCAAAGACAAAAAACATATGATTATCGCAATAGATGCAGAAAAGGCCTTTGACAAAATTCAGCAATGCTTAATGCTAAAAACTCTCAATAAATTAGGTATTGATGAGACGGATCTCAAAATAATAAGAACTATTTATGACAAACCCACAGGCAATATCATACTGAATAGGCAAAAACTGGAAGCATTCCCTTTGAAAACTGGCACAAGACAGGCATGCCCTCTCTCACCACTCCTCTTCAACATTGTGTTGGAAGTTCTGGCCAGGGTGATTAGGCAGGAGAAGGAAATAAAGGGTATTCAATTAGGAAAAGAGGAAGTCAAATTGTCCCTGTTTGCAGATGACATGATTGTATATCTAGAAAACCCCATCCTCTCAGCCAAAAGTCTCCTTAAGATGATAGGCAACTTTGGCAAAGTCTCAGGATACAAAATCAGTGTGCAAAAATCACAAGCATTCTTATACACCAATAACAGACAAACAGAGAGCCACTCATGAGTGAACTCCCATTCACAATTGCTTCAAAGAGAATAAAATACCTAGGAATCCAACTTACAAGGGATGTGAAGGGCCTCTTCAAGGAGAACTACAAACCACTGCATAGTGAAATAAAAGAGAATACAACCAAATGGAAGACCATCCCTTGCTCATGGGTAGGAAGAATCAACATCGTGAAAATGGCCATACTGCCCAAGGTAATTTGTAGATTCAATGCCATCCACATCAAGCTACCTATGACTTTTTTTTTTTTTATTATTATACTTTAAGTTTTAGGGTACATGTGCACATTGTGCAGGTTAGTTACATATGTATACATGTGCCATGCTGGTGCGCTGCACCCACTAACTCGTCATCTAGCATTAGGTATATCTCCCAATGCTATCCCTCCCCCCTCCCCCCTCCCCACCACAGTCCCCAAAGTATGATATTCCCCTTCCTGTGTCCATGTGATCTCATTGTTCAATTCCCACCTATGAGTGAGAATATGCGGTGTTTGGTTTTTTGTTCTTGCGATAGTTTACTGAGAATGATGGTTTCCAATTTCATCCATGTCCCTACAAAGGATATGAACTCATCATTTTTTATGGCTGCATAGTATTCCATGGTGTATATGTGCCACATTTCCTTAATCCAGTCTATCATTGTTGGACATTTGGGTTGGTTCCAAGTCTTTGCTATTGTGAATAATGCCGCAATAAACATACGTGTGCATGTGTCTTTATAGCAGCATGATTTATAGTCATTTGGGACTTTTTTCACAAAATTGGAAAAAACTACTTTAAAGTTCATATGGAACCAAAAATAGCCCGCATTGCCAAGTCAATCCTAAACCCAAAGAACAAAGCTGGAGGCATCACGCTACCTGACTTCAAACTATTCTATAAGGCTACAGTAACCAAAACAGCATGGTACTGGTACCAAAACAGAGATATAGACCAAGGGAAGAGAACAGAGACCTCAGAAATAATGCTGCATGTCTACAACCATCTGAAATTTGACAAACCTGTTTTTTTTTTTTTTTTTAACAGAAACAAGAAATGGGGAAACGATTCCCTTTTTAAGAAGTGGTGCTGGGAAAACTGGCCAGCAATATGTAGAAAGCTGAGACTGGATCCCTTCCTTACATCTTATACAAAAATTAATTCAATATGGATTAAATACTTAAATTGTAGACCTAAAACCATAAAAAACCCTAGAAGAAAATCTAGGCAATAACATTCAGGACATTGGCATGGGCAAGGACTTCATGTCTAAAACAACAAAAGCAATGGCAACAAAAGTCAAAATTGACAAATGGGATCTAATTAAACTAAAGAGCTTCTGCACAGCAAAAGAAACTACCATCAGAGTGAACAGGTAACCTACAGAATGGGAGAAAATTTTTGCCATCTACTCATCTGACAAAGGGCTAATATCCAGAATCTACAATGAACTCAAACAAATTTACAAGAAGAAAACCAACAACCCCATCAAAAAGTGGATGAAGGATATCAGCAGACACTTCTCAAAAGAAGACATTTATGCAGCCAAAAGACACACAAAAAAATGCTCATCATCACTGGTCATCAGAGAAATGCAAATTAAAACCACAACGAGATACCACCTCACACCATTTAGAATGGTGATCATTAAGAAGTCAGGAAACAACAGGTGCTGGAGAGGATGTGGAGAAATGGGAACACTTTTACACTGTTGGTGGGACGGTAAACTAGTTCAACCATTGTGGAAGTAGGGACATAGATGAAGCTGGAAACCATCATTTTCAGCACATTATAACAAGGACAAAAAACCAAATAGCGCATGTTCTCACTCATAGGTGGGAATTGAACAATGAGAACACATGGACATAGGAAGGGGAACATCACACACCGGGGCGTGTTATGGGGTGGGGGAGGGGGAGAGATAGCATTTGGAGATATATCTAATGTTAAATGACCAGTTACTGGGTGCAGCACACCAACATGGCACATGTATACACATGTAACTAACCTGCATGTTGTGCACATGTACCCTAAAACTTAAAATATAATTAAACAAAAAGAATATAGATGGAAACATTTCAGATTAAATTTTTATTAGTTTTCCCTTATGTAGGCTGCTTGTTTGCTATCTTTATGGTTCCCTGATGAAATCAACTATGAACACTAAGAGGGAAAACATGAAAACAATTTGCCTTCACAATATTCTACAAATAACTATTGTAAGGTGTGTTCCTAAATACCTATTCAACTCGCTGTGAAGACTTGCCTGCCAAGGGAGTTGACAGACACAGTTCTTATGAGAAAACGCAGTCTGAAACGTAAGCTGTGCAGCCTAAGTGGGTTACTTGAAAAGGCCAGTTTCCTGACAAAGATCGAATCTTTTTTTCCATCATCAGATTGTTAAAATTATAGAACATGACTTACTTTTATATGTTAATCATAAACATCAGTAAAGAAGTGATTTATTCCATCTTCTTGCCTTATGCCATGAAACATAATAAATCTCATATGTGACATAATTAAGGCAATATTTTTCTTAGAAGTAAAAAACAAAAAGCAACCAGTTCATTGATACAATATTCTTCAAATTAGTCACACTCCATGTATTTCTGATGGAAGACTTGAATACATTAACTGGGTTCAAAATTAGCTTAGTTTTACCAGAAAAAGAATATAAGCATTCTAAGTAAAAAAAGAAAAAAGCTAAAAGTAAAGTAACATCAACCTTGATACGAATCAGATGAACTCTTTGGGGGGTATGAGACTTAGTTTAATCATTAGCTGTTCAACAAAATATTTTCTCCCCTAATAAAACAAAGTAGTCCCATAAATGGAAACTTTTACATTCATACAAATTTTGAAGTGCACAGACTCAGAGCCAGGCATCTGTGTTCCATGTTCTTCTAGTTTGTAAACCCAAACTTTAGTTAATTATCTTTACTAAAAAGGGAAAAAGGTATGCTCTGCAGTAATGAATGCTGGCACAAACCAGTTGTTGGACTTGTCCACACTTTTCAAGTACATGCTGTTCAAAAGCCACATGTTCTCATCTATGAGGTCAAGAGCAGCATGAGCTATGAACTGGTGCAGACAGTGATGGTTGTCATAAATGACAGTGTGAGCAATAACAGATTAATGTATCCTTATGGAATGAAGAATGCCGACATTTCATTCTGTAAATTCTATAGATGGTTTTCTTGCGCAGAAAAAAAAAGTTTGATTTTGCTTTGTTTGTTATTTTCAAGAGACATAAAAGAGATCTGTTTTCACATTATATGGAATTCTTTTTTAAAAAATATAGTTTTAAAATAACACCTCAGTTATGGGTGGAAGTGTATTCTCTTCAAAATTCTTTTGTTGATGTCCTAAGTGACAGTACCGCAGAGTGTGGCCTCATTTGGAAGGATAGGTTACATGTATATATGGTTATTTTAGATTAGGTCATTTTAGGGTAGGGTGAGCCTCTAATAAAACCACTCATGTACTTAGTAAAAAAAGGAACATTTGGATATGCACAAAGGGAGAAAAATGACACAGAAAGACTGGAGTTACACTGCCACAAGCCAGGGAACTTCCAGAAACTGGGAGAGAAACTGAACAGATTCTTACCTTAAGACCTGCATAGGAATCTTGGCACCACTGATATCTTGATTTTAGACAGTGGCCCTCAGAAATGAGGAAATACATTTCTGATGTCCAAAGCCACTACATTTTTGGTACTTTGTTACAACAGTCACAAGAAACAGAGACAGCCTCCTTGCCAAAGAAGCTGTTCCCAATCTTGGGCTGGAGGAGGGTAGCCCATTTTCCCAAAATCCCTCGGACATCTAAAGCATGCTTCACTTCACTCACATTGTCATGACAAACCTACGTGAATCTTTAGATAAATGGATCTTTTCGTGTCTCGATCAAGCAGTGGTTTCTTTTACAATGATGATCAATTCTGAAAGATTAGAAGCAAATTGTGAAAATGCTTTAACAAGGTGAATGGTAGCAGAAGAAAGAATTAAAATCAATATATGCAACAAATTATTTTTATGTCTGCTCCTTTCTCCACCACAGGGCCAGTGGAATGCACAGAAATTATGTACAAGTAGCTGCATCCTAGAAAGCAATACTGCTACAAGTACTCAAAACAAGTTTTAATGAGCAGTGTTCTCATAATATGAGAAAGTAATGCCACAATAATACCTGGCACATAATCCTGTCTACCATATTTTGGTGACAAGTCCTGAATAGTTAAAACGTATCACCCACTTAAACATTATACATTGCAAGTAACTTACAATATCACTTCCTCAAATGTCATTAAAGCTGACTTGTGTGCTTAAGAGAAACAGTGCAAACATGCCAGCAATGTATTAGAAACATAAATTGGAAAGGACTGGGCTCTTCTCATGTCAAAAATCTATGGGCTGGTTTACTCTGAATAATAACATGTTCTCGAGCCAAGCCTGGTTTCTGGAAACATTCTTGACAAAAAAAGGTGTCATCATCTCTGGTGCTGCTTTTGCGCTTCCTGTGCATTGCCAAGGTAGTCACTGGGGATGTAAGCATACATGAATCACCCAGTCAGGAAGTGCTGCTGAGGGTCACTGAGGGTCTTTTTTAACCCCGTAGGTCCTGATGAAAAACATGATTCATGAAAACTGCCTGAATTTTAATGGATGGAACACAATAGGTCCTGATGAAAAATATGATTCATGAAAACTGCCTGAACACTGATGGATGACATTTCAAAGCCACAACTTGCTACAGGTGGACTAGATTTTTAAGTGTTCAAGTGGCAGCAATTCATGATGGGTGACATAATGAACTGAACATCATGGGAAAGTCAGAGGTCATGCTAGTCTGTGCTGAATTAAAGTATAAATAAACAACTCCCAGGATATGCCCTGGTTGACTGCTATCAGTCTCTGGGACTCCAGTGCAAGCCTCATTTAATTGTGCTGGATTTCATTTACCTCCTCTGTCCAGATCTTCCAGTTCTAAAATCATATTACACTATATCGTTACAATGGAATAAAAATTCCTATGAAAACTCAGCTTCCACATGCACTTTGGATTCTGCCTTCCCAGCTCGCAAAAACTCCATTTCAAAAAGTGCATTATCATGGTGGCCAATAATTACAAAGTAGAAGCTCCTAGACATGGTCTTCAATATATGGCTCCTAATGAAGCAAAAAAATAGTGCATATTTTTAGCAGTCAATATTGAAATTCAAAGATGACCAATGGGAAATGTAAAATTCTTCTTTTGTTTTGCTTTCTAACTTAAACCTGAAAGACGCCAGTAAGCTTGTCACCATTTCCCACATACTAGTGAAGATGCATGACTTCTGGAATAAACAAATGATATAATTGTGATATTTCATATAGAACCCTATGTATTTCCATAAGAAAACCAGAAGACCTCTAACATAAAATCACAGACAATATTCTCATGATCTGAAAGTATGGCACATTCAACTGAAAGGACCCTGAGTGTCTGGTGGAGTAAGCTAGGCTTCACTTGGACTGGAGCAGTTAGCACCGGCACTGACACTTAGAAGATTTAACAGAGGTAGATGGTAAGTTAAGGATCATACAGAGTGGTGAGAAGATGAAGGCACTAATTAGCTTGCCTTAGAAATTTCCATAAGGCATCTGTTGGGGGAAACTAAAACCAACTTTCTCTCATGTGACTTACCTAGAAAAGTGAGGCAATGCAGCACTTTGTGCTCTATTTTTTTCTTTCTAACTGAACTATGTGTGTTATAAATATATGTCCGTGCTAATAAAAGAGACTATGATATGCCTCTTGATACACTAATTTATAAGAAAGGAAGTTTTCTATTCTAAAAAAGATGAAAGAAAGGATAGATAAAGGAAAATATTCTGAGGTACTGAGAGATCTTACAAAGAAGTTTAACAGATTGGGACAGGTGTAATGGCTCATGCCTATAATCCCAGCATTTCAGAAGGCTGCGGCAGACAGTCTGTTGGAGTCCAGGAATTTGAGACCAGCCAAGACAACAGCATGAAAGAAGAAACACTTCTCTACAAAAAAATACATCTCTACAGAAATACTAACATTTCTGGGCATTGTGGTGTCTGCCTGTAGTCCCAGCTACTCTGGAGCCTGACAGGAGAGAATTACATGACACAACAGTAAGCTGAAATATCCTGCCTCAAGCAACAACAACAACAACAACAAACAGATTCGCAAAAGAAATAAACTCATGAGAAACGCTGGAAAAATTACAAGTGATTCCTTGGCTTCTAGCACAGATAATTAAAATATAGATGAAAGACGGATGGGAGGGGACATGGATGGATATACTCAATGGTAACCCCACTGTGTGTATTTTTAATTCAAGAGGATTGAAATAAAAAAAAATTTAGGTTCTATGGAGCTCTGCTACTTACTTGCAATGTTACCACAGGGAGCACTTAACCTATTGTTGGCTTTCTTCTTTATGGAATAGTAGTAACTTTGTAGCACCTTACAGTAAAGTACCCAGCACAGTGTCTGACTCACAGGACATGCTCAATTAATATTTTCTAGAATAACATGGGAGGCCAAATGCAAACTGAGAAGTGGTGACTGGTAAAATTCTCAACATGGGGTGGAAATCGAGTAAGTGAGGAGTTAGTCAAACTCCTGGAAGATACATCTGAGGTGGGTTAGAAACCAAGGCTCATCAAGCCTCACTGGACCTTCTCCTGATTCACGTACACAAAACGGAATCAGAAGAAACATGATATGCATGTGCTAATGAATGATGCATTTCATAAATAAAATCAAGGCACAGCTGGCAGCTTTAACTTTAGAAATGGAGGGTTATGACTGCAGAAGGAAAAGCAAATAGAAGACTCTGGGCATGATGAAGTAGGATTTAAAATATCATGTGAGATGGGGGACTATAGCCTTGTTCACTTTCTCACTACCATCTAAGGTGCTCTCACCCTTCAAAGGCAGAGTTAAGTACCTGCAATCAGGGTATCCCACAGAGCCAACAATATTCACTATCTGGTCTTCCAAAGAAAACCTTTGCCCCTGCTTTAGAAAACAGATGAAAAACAGATTGAGGAAGAAAAATTGGGTAACAAAGCCAAGCAAGAATGATACAAAAGCCGTGAAAAACTAGAGGAATTGGCAATAATTCTCCAGAGAAGGTGATGGGAGAAAGGATGGGCAGTGGAAAATTGAATAAAGTAAATAACGATATCATGAATTATTACTGGGCTAAATTTTAGAGCTGAAGTTTGCCAAAAGAAGTGCTTGTTACCTTCTTCTGCACAAGCATTGAAGCAGCAGTGCTAAAAAGAAGGGGGGCAAATGTGTGTGTTTGTGTGTGGGTGGTTTGCATGTGTGTGTGTGTGTGGATGTAGATGTGTCAGTGTGTGTGTAAGGGAGATAACATGCATCCCCACACTCAGCCCTATATGAAAAGCCACAAATGGGTGAGCAGCATGGTGCTAAATCAGCAGGAGGACAGACAGAAGGGAACTCAAAGAACAATTGCATGATGGTGCTGTTATCAACTACACAGATGGGCAGAAGATCAGACGGAGTTTACTTTATATACATTCCATGTTTATCATAAGTTGCCAGTTTGGTTTTCCTTTTGTAAACAGCTGAAGAAGCAAGAAGGCTATAATTTTTCAGTCAATTTTCCAAAGAAAAACTGTCAGGTGAAGTGGGAGAATTGGAAACCCCGGGAGAAAATGACCCCATTGTCACAGAAAGGGAAGGGAATAGCTGCAACACTTAGCAAATACTTGAGGGTATTGGACAAAGGTGAGACACACATTAGGATTCTGCACTGTCCAATCTGTGGAACTTTCTCCAAGGATGCAAATGTACACCTGTGTTGTCCAATATGAAAGCCAGCAAGTATTAGAAATGTGGCTACTGTAACTGTAGAACTGAATTTTAATTAAAGAAGAAGAGCCACATGAGGATAGTGGCTATGTAATAGAAAGCACAGGTTTAGATAGAAGATTCCAAGACAGTGGCATGATCTTGGCTTACTGCAAATTCCACCTCCCAAGTTCAGGAGATTCTCCTGCCTCTGCCCTCCTGAGTAGCTGGGATTAATGGCACGCACCATCATGCCAGGGTAAATTTTGTAATTCTAGTAGGGACAGGGTTTTGCCATACTGCCCAAGCTGGTCTTGAACTCCTGGCCTCAAGAGATCTGCAGACCTCAGCCTCCCAAAGTGCTGAGATTACAGTCATGAGCCACCATGCTCAGCCCAATTTCAACTTTTTAAAATAAAATTTCTGTGATATCTCCATATTTCCTTCACCAACAAAACAAGTGTTACTTAGAATTCCAATACATAATGCAAATAAAGCAACAGCCATGACTGACATACCTGCATTGGCATGAATGTGTATTCATGGTCTTCTCGATTTTCCTATTGCTTTAAATAGGGGCTTTTGAAGAATCTCCAAGGAACACTTGTCCCAGAGGCCCTGAGGACGTACCTACATAGAATTAGATAATAGATTAAATTGGGTAATGGAGGACAAGAGGAGAATCTAAGATAGTTTTCAAATGTCTAGCTGAGAGGAACAAACAGATTGTGACCTCTCTTCTAAGATGCCCTCATCCAAATCTCTAAAACTTGTGAGTATGTGAGGGCTCATGGCAAAGAGAAATTAAGGTTGTTCAGCAGCTGACCTTAAGATAGGAAGATTGCCGAGGATCATGCAGCTTGATCAATGCCATTGGAACGACCTTAAATGTAGAAGATGGAAGCAAAAGAGGAAAGTCAGGGGGAAGTGACAGAAGAAGGATAAAAGCAATGTGATGTTGATGGCTTTGAAAACAGAGGAAGGGGCTATGGCTAAGGAATGCAGCAGGCCCCTAGAAGCTAGAAAGTACAGGGAAACAAATTATCCTCTAGAGCCTCCAAGAGGAACACAGTCCTGTGCACACTTAGATTTTAGCTGAACAAGACCTGTATTGGACTCCTATGTTACAGAAGTGTAAGATGATACACTTGTATTAAGCCACTAAATTTGTAATAATTTGTTACAGTGGCCTATTGTTCCACCTTCACTAGAGTTTTGTCATTTACTTTTTTCCCCCAAATCCACCTTGACTGTATCCACTTCAGAGTTACTACTGTTTCTGTCATCATCTCTGGAATGTTCTCCCTGATTCTGCCTGCAGCCTCTACCTATTTTTTAAAATTCAACTAAGTTTCTCCTCCTCCTCAATTATTTCCAACAAAAGCCTACATGTTCTCCACGTGCTAAGAAGTCCTGTCACTCATACTGCTTCTTAAAGACTTTAAGTTTTTCACAGCCAGTGATCAAAACTCATTGTACACTTTTTCAATGTCATGTACAAAGGTGTCACTGATCAAATTTTGTCCTCACAGGGCTTAGATAGTTTTTCAGGCTTACATTTCCAGCATACAACTCTGGACTCAGGGTAGATTCCTCACTGCCCCCAGAAGGTCTTGGATTTTTGTTTGTTTGTTTTATTTGTTTTTTATTCCTTTGCTCATTTTCCCTCCCCTGCAAAGCTCTTCTTTTAGTGCACCACGCAAATCCTATGCATCAAGGTCCTGATGAGTTTACACTTTTTCTGAGAGATGATCTGGATCACTTCCATCTTCAACCACCTCCCCTTTAAACTCTTTACTCAGTTTATAATGTGATCTTAGCTCTCGCTCAATTCTCTAGCTGTAACATTTTCATTATTGCTTCTGAGAGGTTTGGTTCCTTTTCTTTTTAATTACATGTAAGCGTCATGAGGTCAGGCTCATCTATCCTCACAACACACAACGGTGGCTACTCAGAAAAAATTAGCTCTGCGGATCTCAATTCTGAGACATCTTGCTTCCAAGAGGACATCTGACAATGTCTGGAGACATTTTTGGTTGTCTCGCTTGGGGGAGAAGGTGCTATTGACAAAATAGAGACCGAGGACACAGCTAAATCTACAATGCCCAGGACAGCCCCCAAAACATCTGCTGGCTCCAAAAGGCAACAGTGGCTTCATTAAGAAACCCTGGGTCAGGTGAATGTTCGACTGTCAACCGCGAAAGCAGACTCCAAAGAGGGCAGACACTTGCAAGTGGAAGTGCTTAGAGCATGGATGAGCCGGTCAGGACGTGGCAGATCTGATCTGGCTACCCCAGGGAGGAGTGGAGATATGGCACCAGCCTGCGCCGTCACGCAGGGCCAGTGAAGTCCCACAGGGACTCAAAACACCTGTTTCGACTCACTCCATCCCCTACCTGCAGCGAGAGGCCGACGAGGGAAAGACAATCTAAGTCCAGCTGTGGAGTCCCGCGCTCCACTGCTTCAGCCACATTTCCCCGGGGGCAGTTCTTTGGATACCCTGGATGTGCTTTCCCGAGATATGGGTGGAGATTCTGGCGGGTGCTAGGCAACAAAGTGCATGCACCATGTCTCTTCAGACAGGAAGACTGTACTTTGTAGGTCTCCAGGAGGGGCAGGATGGGGTGTGAGGGCTGTAATCTCGCGGTCCTGCCTCACTGCTTTCCATCCCTAGTCTTTGGGTCCCAGCCCTCCAAGCGCCTTTGAATTGTGCCTAGGTCACGGTCCTCATCCATGCCTCAGAACCACGAAGAGAGGAGGCTTGCATGTTTGATAGAAAACCTATTTGGGACTGTGAGATTGAGAGTGTTAAGCACCCTTGCTCCTCACCTGGGACAGAGGCAGGTCTCTGAGGCCAGGGATTCCCCCTCATCTTGGCCTTGCAGCCGGGGCTGGGCAGTCAACTCGGCCCATAGCGGGGCCAGCGAGGCGGCTTGGGAGGCAGCTAGTGACTGGAGGAAGCTGGCGCCTGATGACTCAGGAATGCACAACTGCCCCTCATCGGGGACAAGTAGAAATGAAGCCTTGTTGATATTCCTTAATACCCCTTTCCCTGCTAGGCCACTCAGGGTGTCCCCAGAGACCAGTGATCTTTTTTCCGTCGTTCACCTTTCCTCTATTCCCCAGGTAACCCGTAACCATTTTGTCTTCTAGTCCAGCTTTCTCCCCATGTCTGACGTGTTGAGTCAAGATGAGCTGCACAGAAAGCTACACAGAATGTTGAAGGATTGGGGTGTACAGGGTACACTCAAGTATCGGATTTACGTTCATTTGCTCCATAACTTTTAAAAGTGTAACCTGTAAAAAGTAGTTCACATTTAAATTCATCCAATGTTTGGGTTTCAAAAGTCTATCCTGAAATATTACGATCTCTTTGAAACCATTGAGAAAATGTTGCATTTGAGTCGACCTAAAGGAGAATGTTCAAATAATTAATTGAACCAACAATAAAATAGCCGAAAGCATTTATATAATGAACACATTTTAGTAAAATTAGGCCTGTTTTATAAACCTGGCTTACAGGTTCCTAAACTAACAAGTGGGTTAGTAATACATTTCGATGAGGGACATTCACACCATGTAGAAAACACTAGTGTGCTGTTTTAATAGTTTGAGGAATGAACATTTTCATCTTTAAACTATGCAATGTGACTGAATATTTAACTCGAGCAGCAAATATCTGTAGATATACTTTATATTTTGATTAACAGCTAGAAATAGGATTAGCTCAACATATTTTTATTGCAATATGCATTTAAAAAGCATATTTTACTTTTAAGATATGTAGATATATCCAGTGTATATGTCATTTTTAAACTTATGGTGTTTAATCTATTTTATGGTGTTTAAACATTTTAAACTATATGGTGTGAGCATTTCTCTGTTTCCTTAGAAGTTTCTTGAAATCCTCATTGTTAGAGGTAACAGACTTATCTTTGGATATTTTTGTAACATACAAACAGTCCCTTGCTGTCGAATATTTTGGTTATATTTTCCAACAGTCCACAGAAGTGTGATGAACTGGCAGAATTTTTTCTCATACTTCGTATCTCAAGTGTAAGCTTCTGAAATCACCTTCTAGGAAAGTTAAGAGTCTGCAAATGGGTCTGGCTAACCATCAGTTTCACTTGGAAGCTGAGGAAAGAAACATTTTTCTAGAACGCACTGGCCTTCTTGTCTATGGGGTAAGAGTTTTGCAGGGGAAGTTTCCTAACTTCTGGATGTGGATCTAGAAACATTATGGAAATAAAAGGAAGATTTCCAATGAATGTAACACATCTGTGTATATCTCTACTGAGAAAATCCTACTGATTTTTTTTTACCTTAACTGACTGACTGACTTCCTTCCTTCCTTCTTTTCTTTCTCCTTCCTTTCTTCCTTTCTCCTTTCCTCTTTCTCCCTTCCTCCCGTCTTTCCTTCCTTCCTTCTTTTCTTTCTTATTTTTTTTCCTTTCTTTCTTCCTTCCTTCCTCCCTTGCAAGACACAAATTCAAAACCAGCTAGTTTATGAGTTGATGCACCCTGTATTGAATGGAGAATAGTAGCTTCAGTCCATTTCAATGCAAGGGAACTCCCTCTTACTAAAAGCCTCTAACTCTTTAGTGGCCGATCACCAACAAAGATGTGGCTATGAGTCTTCGCTTTCTATTTTCTTTCCAGAAATTGGTTTGGCAAAATAAAAGTTAATGTACTTCCTGTTCAGTTTTGAACATTTTTTATGTCTCTTCTACTTTATTTTATGATTTTTTGGTTATAATTTAGGTTCTAGGGAACAAGTTCACAAAGTGAAGATTTGTTACATATGTATACACATGCCATGTTGGTGTGCTGCACTCATTAACTCATCATTTACACTAGGTATCTCTCCTGATGCTATCCTTCCCCCTCCCCCCACCACATGACAGGCTTCAGTGTGTGATGTTCCCTTTCCTGTGTCCAAGTGTTCTCATTGTTCGATTCCCACCTATTAGTGAGAACATGTGGTATTTGGTTTTTTGTCCTTGTGACAGTTTGCTGAGAAGGATGGTTTCTGGCTTCATCCATGTCCCTACAAAGGACATGAACTCATCCTTTTTTATGGCTGCATAGTATTCCATAGTGTATATGTGCCACATTTTCTTATTCCAGTCTATCACTGATGGACATTTAGGTTGGTTCCAAGTCTTTGCTATTGTGAATAGTGCCTCAATAAACATATGTTGCATGTGTCTTTATAGCAGCATGATTTACAAACCTCTGGGTGTATACCTAGTAATAGGATGGCTGGGTCAAATGGTATTTCTAGTTCTAGATCCTTGAGGAATCACCACACTGTCTTCCACAATGGTTGAACCAGCTTACAGTCCCACCAGCAGTGTAAAAGTATTCCTATATCTCCACATCCTCTCCAGCACCAGTTGTTTCCTGACTTTGTAATGATTGCCATTCTAACTGGTGTGAGATATTATCTCATTATGGTTTCATTTTGCATTTTTCTGATGGCCAGTGATGATGAGCATTTTTTCATGTGTCTGTTGGCTGTATAAATGTCTTCTTCTGAGAAATGTCTGTTCATATCCTTTGACCAATTTTGATGGGGTTGTTTGTTTTTTTTCTTGTAAATTTCTTTGTGTTCTTTGTAGATTCTGGATATTAGCCCTGTGTCAGATGAGTAGATTGCAAAAATTTTCTCCCCTTCTGTAGGTTGCCTGTTCACTATGATGGTAGTTTCTTTTGCTGTGCAGAAGCTCTTTAATTAGATCCCATTTGTCACTTATGGCTTTTGTTGCCACTGCTTTTGGTGTTGTAGACATGCCCATGTCCTGAGTGGTATTGCCTAGGTTTTCTTCTAGGGTTTTTATGGTTTTAGGTCTAACATTTAAGTCTTTAATCCATCTTGAATTAATTTTTGTATAAGGTGTAAGGAAGGGATCCAGTTTCAGCTTTCTACATATGGCTAGCCAGTTTTCCTAGCACAATTTATAAACTAGGGAATCTTTTCCCCATTTTTTGTTTTTGTCAGGTTTGTCAAAGATCAGATGGTTGTGGGTGTGTGGTATTATTTCTGAGGACTCTGTTGTGTTCCATTGGTCTGTATATCTGTTTTGGTACCAGTACTATACTATTTTGGTACCAGTGCCATACTGTTTTGTTTACTGTAGCCTTGTAGTGTAGTTTGAAGTCAGGTAGCATGATGCCTCCAACTTTGTTCTTTTGGCTTAGGATTGACTTGGAAATGCAGGCTTCTTTTTGGTTCCATATGAACTTTAAAGTAGTTTTTTTCTAAATCTGTTAAGAAAGTCATTGATACCTGATGGGGATGGCATTGAATCTATAAATTACCTTGGCCAATATGGCCATTTTCACGATATTGATTCTTCCTATCCATGAGCATGGAATGTTCTTCCATTTGCTTGTATCCTCTTTTATTTTGTTGTGCAGTGGTTTGTAGTTCTCCTTGAAGAGGTCCTTCACATCTCTTATAAGTTGGATTCCTAGGTACTTTATTCTGTTTGAAGCAATTGTGAATGGGAATTCACTCATGATTTGGCTCTCGGTCTGTTATTGGTGTCTAAGAATGCTTGTGATTTTTGCACATTGCTTTTGTATCTTGAGACTTTGCTGAAGTTGCTTATCAGCTTAAGGAGACTTTGGCCTAAGATGATGTAGTTTTCTAGATATACAATCATGTCATCTGCAAACTGGGACAATTTGACTTCCTCTTTTCCTAATTGAATACCCTTTATTTCCTTCTCCTGCCTGATTGCCCTGGCCAGAACTTCCAACACTATGTTGAATAGGAGTGGGGAGAGAAGGCTTGCCTGTCTTGTGCCGGTTTTCAAAGGGAATGCTTCCAGTTTTTGCCCATTCAGTATGATATTGTCCGTGGGTTTGTCATAAATAGCTCTTATTATTTTGAGATCCGTCCAATCGATACCTAATTTATTGAAAGCTTTTAGCATGAAGAGCTGTTGAATTTTGTCAAAGGCCTTTTCTGCATCTATTAAGATAATCATGTGGTTTTTGTCTTTGCTTCAGTTTATATGCTGGATTATATTTATTCATTTGCATATGTTCAACCAGCCTTGCATCCCAGTGATGAAGCCCACTTGATCATGGTGGATAAACTTTTTGATGTGCTGCTGGATTCAGTTTGCCAGTATTTTATTGAGGATTTTTGCATCGATGTTCATTGGGGATATTGGTCTACAATTCTCTTTTTTTGTGGTGTCTTTGCCAGGCTTTGGTATCAGTATGATGCTGGCTTCATAAAATGAGTTAGAGAGGATTCCCTCTTTTTCTATTGATTGGAACAATTTCAGAAGGAATGGTACTAGCTCCTCTTTGTACCTCCAGTAGAATTTGGCTGTGAATCCATCTGGTCCTGGACTTTTTTTGGTTGGTAAGCTATTAATTGTTGCCTCAATATCAGAACCTGTTGTTGGTCTATTCAGAGATTCAATTTCTTCCTGGTTTAGTCTTGGGAGGGTGTATGTGTCAAAGAATTTATCCATTTCTTCCAGATTTTCTAATTTATTTGTGTAGAGGTATTCATAGTATTCTCTGATGGTAGTTTGTACTTCCGTGGGATTGGTGGTGATATCCCCTTTATCATATTTTATTGTGTATATTTGATTCTTCTCTCTTTTCTTCTTTATTAGTCTTGCTAGTAGTCTATCAATTTTGTTGATCTTTTCAAAAAACCAGCTCCTGGATTCATTGATTCTTTGAAGGGTTTTTTGTGTTTCTATCTCTTTCAGTTGTACTCTGATCTCAGTTACTTCTTGCCTTCTGCTGGCTTTTGAATGTGTTTGCTCTTGCTTCTCTAGTTCTTTTAATTGTGATGTTAGGGTGTCAATTGTAGATGTTTCCTGCTTTCTCTTGTGGAAATTCAGTGCTATACATTTCCCTCTACACACTGCTTGAATGTGTCCCAGAGATTTTGGTATGTTGTGTCGTTTTTCTCGTTGGTTTCAAAGCCATCATTATTTCTCCCTTCATTTCATTATGTACCCAAGCAGTCATTCATGAGCAAGTTGTTCAGTTTCCATGTTGTTGAGAGGCTTTAAGTGAGTTTCTTAATCCTGAGTCCTAGTTTGATTGTACTATGGTCTGAGAGACAGTTTGTTATAATTCTGTTCTTTCACATTTGCTGAGTAGTGTTTTACTTCCAAATATGTGGTCAGTTTTGGAATAAGTGCAATGTGGTGCTGAGAAGAATATATATTCTGTTGATTTGGTGTGGAGAGTTCTGTGGATGTCTGTTAGGTCCACTTGGTGCAGAGCTGAGTTCAATTCCTGGATATCCTTGTTGATTTTCTGTCTCGTTGATCTGTCTAATGTAGACAGTGGGGTGTTAAAGTCTCTCATTCATTATTGTGTGGGAGTCTAGGTCTCTTTGTATGTCTCTGAGAACTTGATTTATTAATGTGAGTGCTCCTGTATTGGGTATGTATATATTTAGGATAGTTAGCTCTTCTTGTTGAATTGATCCCTTTACCGTTATGTAATGGCCTTCTTTGTCTCTTTTGATCTTTGTTGGTTTAAAGTGTGTTTTATCAGAAGCTAGGATTGCAACTCCTGTGCTTTTCTTTTTTTGTTTTCCATTTGCATGTTATATCTTCCTCCATCCCTTTATTTTGAGCCTATGTGCGTCTCTGCACATGAGATGGGTTTCATGGATACAGCACACTGATGGGTCTTGACTCTTTATCCAATTTGCCGGTCTGTATCTTTTAATGGGAGAATTTAGCCCATTTACATTTAAGATTAATATTGTTATGTGTGAATTTGATCCTGTCATTATGATGTTAGCTGGTTATTTTGCGTGTTAGTTGATGCGGTTTATTCCTAGCATCAGTGGTCTTTAGAATTTGGTATGTTTTTGCAATGGCTAGTACTGGTTGTTCCTTTCCATGTTTAGTGCTTCCTTCGGGAGTTCTTGTAGGGCGAACCTGGTGATGACAAAATCTCTCAGCATTTGCTTGTCTGTAAAGGATTTTATTTCTCCTTCACTTATGAAGCTTAGTTTGGTTTGGATATGAAATTCTGGGTTGAAAATTATTTTCTTTAAGAATGTTGAATATTGTTCCCCATTCTCTTCTGGCTTGTAGAGTTTCTGCCAAGAAATCTGCTGTTAGTCTGATGGGCTTCACTTTGTGTGTAACCTGACCCTTCTCTCTGGATTCCCTTAACATGTTTTCCTTCATTTCAACTTTGGTGAATGTGACAATTATGTGTCTTGGAGTTGCTCTTCTCGAGGAGTATCTTTGTGGCATTCTCTGTATTTCCTGAATTTGAATGTTGTACTGCCTTGCTAGGTTGGGGAAGTTCTGCTGGATTATATCCTGCAGTGTTTTCTAACTTGGTTCCATTCTCCTTGTCACTTTCAGGTACACCAATCAGACATAGGTTTGGTCTTTTCACATAGTGCCATATTTCTTGGAGGCTTTTTTCATTTCTTAATAAAAAGAATTTCTCTAGTTTCTCTTCTTGCTTCATTTCATTCATTTTACCTTCAACCACTGGTACCCTTTCTTCCAGATGATTGAATTGGCTACTGAGGCTAGTGCATTTGTCACGTAGTTCTTGGGACATGGTTTTCCGCTCCATCAGGTCCTTTAAGGACTTCTCTGCATTGGTTATTCTAGTTAGCCATTTGTCTAATCTTTTTTCAGGCTTTTTAACTTCTTTGCGATGGGCTGGAACTTCCTCCTTTAGCTCAGAGAAATTGATCGTCTGTAGCCTTCTTCTCTCAGCTTGTCAGAGTCATTCTCCATCCAGCTTTGTTCCGTTGCTGGTGACAAGCAGCATTCCTTTGGAGGAGGAGAGATGCTCTGATTTTTAGAATTTTCAGTTTTTCTGCTCTGTTTTTTCCCCGTCTTTTTGGTTTTATCTACCTTTGTTCTTTGATGATGGTGATGTACATTTGGGTTTTGGTATGGATATCCCTCCTGTTTGTTAGTTTTCCTTCTAACAGTCAGGATCCTCGGCTGCAGGTCTGTTGGAGTTTGCTGGAGGTCCACTCCATTCCCTGTTTGCCTGCGTATCAGCAGCAGAGGCTGTAGAACAGCGAATGTTGCCGAATAGCAAATGTTGCTGCCTGATCATTCCTCTGTAAGTTTTGTCTCAGAGGGGTACCCCACCATGTGAAGTGTCAGTCTGCCCCTACGGGGGATGCCGCTACTCGGGGTCAGGGACCCACTTCAGGAGGCAGTCTGTCCGTTCTCAGATCTCAAATTCTGTGCTGGGAGAACCACTACTCTCTTCAAAGCTCAGCTGGAAATGCAGAAATCACCTGTCTTCTGATTCGCTCACACTTGGAGCTGTAGACTGGAGCTCTTCCTATTCTGCCATCTTGGAACCACTCCACTTCTCTATTTCTTTTAATTGTGATGTTAGGGTGTCAATTGTAGATCTTTCCTGCTTTCTTTGTGGGCATTTAGTGCTGTAAATTTCCCTTTACACACTGCTTTAAATGTGTCCCAGAGATTCTGGTATGTTGTGTCTTTGTTCTCATCAGTTTCAAAGAACATCTTTATTTCTGCCGTCATTTTATTATGTACCCAGTAGTCATTCAGGAGCTGTTTGTTCAGTTTCCATGCACTTGAGTGGTTTTGAGTGAGTTTCTTAATCCTGAGTTCTAGATTGATTGCACTGTTGTCTGAGAGAGTTTGTAAAAATTTCCGTTCTTTTACATTTGCTGAGGAGTGCTTTACTTCCAAATATGTGGTCCATTTTGGAATAAGTGTGATGTGGTGCTGAGAAGAATGTGTATTATGTTGATGTTGGGTGGAGGCTTCTGTAGGTGTCTATTAGGTCTGCTTGGTACAGAGCTGAGTTCAATTCCTTGATATGCTTGTTAACTTTCTGTCTCATTGATCTGTCTAATGTTGACAGTGGGGTCTTAAATTCTCCCATTATTATTGTGTGGGAGTCTAAGTCTCTGTGTATGTCTCTAAGGACTTGCTTTATGAATCTGGCTGCTCTTGTATTGGATGCATTTATATTTAGTGTGGTTAGCTCTTCTTGTTGAATTGATCACTTTACGATTATGTAATGGCCTTCTTTGTCTCTTTTGATCTTTGTTGGTTTAAAGTCTGTTTTATCAGAGACTAAGGTTGCAACCCATACCCTGTGTTTGTTTGTTTGTTTTCCATTTGCTTGGTAGATCTTCCTACATCCGTGTGTCTCTGCATGTGAGATGGGTTTCATGAATACAGAACACTGACGGGTCTTGACTCTTTATCCAATTTGCCAGTCTGTGTCTTTTAATTGGAGTATTTAGCCCATTTACATTTAAGGTTAATATTGTTACACATGTATTTGATCTTGTCATTATGATGTTAGCTGGTTATTTTGCGCATTAGTTGATGTGGTTTCTTCCTATCCTCGATGGTCTTTACAATTTGGCATGTTTTTACAGTGGCTGGTACTGGTTGTTCCTTTCCAAGTTTAATGCTTCCTTCAGGAGCTCTTGTAGGGCAGGCCTTGTGGTGACAAAATCTCTCAGTATTTGCTTGTCTGTAAAGGATTGTATTTCTCCTTCACTTATGAAGCTTAGTTTGGCTGGATATGAAATTCTGGGTTGAAAATTCTTTTCTTTAAGAATGTTGAATATTGGCCCCTACTCTCTTCTGGCTTGTAGAGTTTCTGCCAAGAGATCTGCTGTTAGTCTGATGGGCTCCCCTTTGTGGGTAACCCCACCTTCTCTCTGCCTGCCCTTAACATTTTTTCCTTCATTTCAACTTTGGTGAATCTGACAATTATGCATCTTGGAGTTGCTCTTCTTGAGGATTATCTTTGTGGTGTTCTCTGTGTTTCCTGAATTTGAATGTTGGCGTGCCTTGCTAGGTTGGGGAAGTTCTGCTGGATAATATCCTGCAAAGTGTTTTCCAACTTGGTTCCATTCTCCTCGCCACTTTCATGTACACCAATCAAATGTAGATTTATTCTTTTCACATAGTCCCATATTTCTTGGAGGCTTGGTTCATTTCTTTTTCTCTTTTTCCTCTAAACTTCTCTTCTCACTTCATTTCACTCATTTTATCTTCAATCGCTGATAGCTTTTCTTCCAGTTGATCGAATCAGCTACTGAAGCTTGTGCATTCATCATGTAGTTCTCATGCCATGGTTTTCAGCTCCATCAGATCATTTAAGGACTTCTCTATGCTGGTTATTCTACTTAGCTCTTTGTCTAAACTTTTTCAAGGTTTTTAACTTCTTTGCAATGGGTTCAAGCTTCCTGCTTTAACTCAGAGAAGTTTGATCATCTGAAGCCTTCTTCTTTCATCTCATCAAAGTCATTCTGCGTCCAGCTTTGTTCCGTTGCTGGTGAGGAGCTGCATTCCTTTGGAGTGGGAGAGGCACTCGATTTTTCGAATTTTCAGCTTTTCTGCTCTGTTTTTTCCCCATCTTTTTGGTTTTTATCTAGCTTTGGCCTTTGCTGATGGTGACATACATATGGGGTTTTGGTGTAGATGTCCTTTCTCTGTTAGTTTTCCTTCTAACAGTCAAGATCCTCAGCTACAGGTCTGTTGGAGTTTGCTGGAGGCCCACTCCAGACTCTGTTTGCCTGGTTATCAGCAGTGGAGGCTGCAGTACAGTGAATATTGCTGAACAGCAAATGTTGCTGCCTGATTGTTCCTCTGGAAGTTTCATCTCAGAGGGGTACCTGGCCGTGTGAGGTGTCAATCTGCCCCTACTGGGGGATGCCTCCCTGTGAGGCTACTCAGGGGTCAGGGATTCACTTGAGGAGGCAGTCTGTCCATTCTCAGATCTCAAACTCTGTGCCGGGAGAACCACTACTCTCCTCAAAGCTGTCAGTTAGGGACATTTAAGTTTCTGCTGCCTTTTTTTCAGCTATTCCCTGCCCTCAGAGGTGATGTATACAGAAGCAGGCAGGCCTCCTTGAGCTGTGGTGGTTTCCACACAGTTCAAGCTTCCCAGCTGCTTTGTTTACATACTCAAGCCTCAGTAATGGCGGGTGTCCTTCCGCCAGCCTCGCTGCTGCCTTGCAGTTTGATTTCAGACTGCTGTGCTAGCAATGAGCGAGGCTCCATAGGTGTGGGACCCTCCAAGCCAGGCACAAGATGTAATCTCCTGGTGTGCTGTTTGCTAAGACCAATGGAAAAGCACAGTATTAGGGTGAGAGTGACCCAATTTTCCAGGTGCTGTCTGTTACAACTTCCCTTGGCTAGGAAACGGAATTCCCTGACACCTTGTGATTCCTGGGTGAGGTGATGACTCACCCTGCTTCAGCTGATGCTTGGTGGGCTGCACCCACTGTCCTGTACCCACTGTCGAACAAGCCCCAGTGAGATGAACTCAGTACCTCAGTTGGAAATGCAGACATCACTCGTCTTCTCCATCATTCACGTTGGGAGCTGTAGACTGGAGCTGTTCCTATTCAGCCATCTTGAAACTGTATCCTTGAACTTTTTATTAAGATTTTTTTCTTGGCTGACTGTAACATGCACATTATAGGTAACTGCTTTTAAAGTAGGTGCATTTCTCATTCCTCTTTGAATTTGCATACATTTTTTATATAACAAGTGGGTACTAAATTTGAAATTAATTTCTTGGTATCACATTTAGTCTTTTATAAAATTGTGATCTACAATCTCTAAATGTTTAAGAGCTAAAATTGACTTATCTATTTTCTTTGCTGTTTATAAAACTCTGCTAATCTGCTAAATGTCTGCTCTGAGCTTGGCACTGCGATAGACACACAACAGATATTTTGTGTGTTACATATGAGGAACCAGAATGTGGAGAGGTGAATCAAGTAAATTATGTGACATATTTCTTAAAACTCTGTAAAGTTTCCAAATAATAAAGAGACATTCATATCATTTTTAGTACATTTCTAATTATTTTAACTGCATTTCTTCACCATTATTGAACATTCATCCCAATTTATTATTTTAAAGGTATATAGAGAAAACTTTCCCTGTGAATATGTGTGTGGTAGGGGTGGGGGTGTTTATTTGTAGACTTCGTTTTTTAGAGCAGGTTTTAGTTCACAGCTATGTTGATGGAGAAATACAAAGAATTCCTATACACCCACTGCTCCTACACATGCACAGTCTCTCCCACTGTCAATATCTTTCATCAAGGTGGTACATTTGCTACAATTGATAAACCTTCCCCAAAAAGTCATTATTGCCAAAGTCTATCGTTTACATTAAATTTCACTCTTGGTGTTGTGTGTATGTTTTTACTTTCTTTATTTTCTGTATAGTTATGTAAAACTTTCATGTTTCAAAGTTTTAAGGACACAAGAAGCTTCATATTGTAATTATTTTCTTTGAAATGGAGTATCACTCTGTTGCTCAGGCTGGAGTGCGGTAGTATGATCTCAGGCTGCAAGCTTCACCTCTTTGTTTCAAGCGATTCTCTCACCTTAGCCTCCCAGGCATCTGGGATTACAGGTGCTCACCCAAGCACCTGGCGAATTTTTGTATTTCTAGTATAGGCAGGTTTCGCCTTGTTGGCCAGGTTTGTCTCGAACACCTGATCTCCAGTGATCCATTTGCCTCAGCCTCCAAAAGTCCTGGGATTACAGATGTGAACCAAAATGCCTGGCTTTAGTACAGTATTGAAATGAAAATTTTAAATGTGTTGTTTCTTCATAAGCAACCAAATTTTACTTAACCATTTTATGAATGTATTTATTTACATATTCATTTTTTAGTAGTAGGGTCTCACTTTGTCACCAAGTCTGAAGGGCAGTGGCATAATCTGAGCTTACTACAACAACTGCCCTCTGAGTTCAAGCAATTATACTACTGCCGCCTTTCAAACAGCTGGGATTACAGGCACACACCACCATATTCTGCTTTTTTTTTTTTTTTTGGTAAGCGTAATTACCAATTGTATGATTCTTATAACAGGAATTCATCCCACTGAAACAACTTAATTGTTTCTACAAATATAAAATGCCAATGCAAAATGTTTTCTTTAAAGGAAATCCAGTTGAAAACATATCAGTGTTCTCAGGGTAGACATAATAATTGATATATACTGTTGTAGAATATATATAAATAGCTGCCCAAAATGTCTGTTTAACAGTATTTTAAGTGCACTTTCATCATGATTGCAAAGACAATGAAAATTTAGCTTATTTATATTTTAAACACTACTTTAAAAAAATTGTAATTGAATGACCTTTGATGTAAAATACTTAGAGGTCGATTGCAAAATCAAGAAAGGTATTTCAATGTGTTTTTGTATTTATCTAACATTGTAAGAAAGAGCTTCGATTTTCCTTTGTAATCTTAGTTTTTTTTTCTGAAGGATGTTTCTCAATCTCATATTCATAAACATTATAATGTGTGATTTAAACACTGCTATAAAACCATGTCTAATTGGTAACCTTCTATTTTCTTAAGGTATTTACTATGCAGGATTGATTGCACTCAGTAAAAATCACCCTACTTCCAGTTCCTAGAACTCACTGGTAAGTTTATTTAGTTTCTATAATCTATTTTGGTTTGTTAATTATAAACAAATAGCTTTGTAAAAGTAAAATATCTTTTAATATGTGTCAGAGTTTGATAAAGAAACCCATAAAGGTAGGAGCCTACATCTTTTTAAACTGTAGCAAGATTTTTCTATGTACTTTTCCTTCTAAAAGAATGAAGCTAATTTTGAGTGAGAAGGGTAAGAAATTTAATTTGATTTAAATTACATGTTTTTCCTTGCTGACCATATCTTACTTTGTAAGCAATAGTTCACCTGTTCTGCAGGTCATTATTCCCATATTTTCATTTTCATAATAACTTTTAGATAGTCAAATGAGAAAACTTCAGACAATATCAAGGGTCCTACAGACACACTGAAAGATACTGCCTGTAAAAATATCCATTGTTGGGAACATTTCCAAGAAAAAAAAACCTTCAAAAAACTGTCTTTTAGGCCAAGTATCTTTGTATACTAGGTATGCCTCTCCAGTGCAATTGATAAGAGTATTAAATGCATTAATATGCCATTAATGAATAAAGTATATGTTTAGTAATGTGTAATATAACTTTTGCTCTTAAGTGTATACACAGACCTGATTAATTGCCTTAATTTTGGCCTTCATACAAAACTTTTATAGTTTGTAACTACTGTGAGTTCTGGACCATTGGTTAGACTTCATAATGGACTTTGTAGCATGAACATAAGCTGGCAACTTGCCTTTTATGCTTAGTTATACCTTAGGACATTTAAAATAATATGTGAATTAGTAATGGTCCTTTTGTGTTCCTACGCCCTTGGGATTTTGTCTGTTGCATGCATTTCTATCATCCTGACAGAGACATTTATTCATTCATTCATTCACTCAGAACTTAATCATTTGAGTACATACTTTCTGCCAGCCACTGAGTCTGTGACTTAATTGCCAGGCTTCATTGTAGTAATGTTAGTAGAAGATAAATAAATTGAAGAACAAGACTTTCTAGGCTGCCTGCACACTAGACCATCCCTACTGAAATTCAGTATGGTAAATGATTCTATAGTCTGTGCTCTAGGCACCATTCAGAATAACTCAATGTGATGTTGGAAACGTCTTTACCTATACTGTTTAATGTGGTAGTTGCCAGTCTCTTGTGGCTATTGAGCAATTTAAATGTAGCTAGTGTAACTGAATAACTAAATTTTTAATTTATATTTAATTAGCTACATGTGCAAAGTGGCTATCATAATGAACAGCATGATTCTAAGGTATATAGCAGCTGTCTATTGCTTAATTGTTACTTCAAAATAAAATCAATGGCTTGAAGAGATATTAAGGAATAATCTACGGGCCAGGAACAGTGCCTTATGCTTGTAATCCCAGGATATTGGGAGGCTAAAGCAGGAGGATCACTAAAGGTCTGGAGTTTGAAATCAGCCTGACCAACACAGTGAAACCCCACTCCTTCTAAAAATTCAAAAATGTTTGAGTCGTGGTGGTAAGTGCATTTTATCCCATTTACTCTGGAGGCTGAGGCACGATAATGACTTGAACCCGGGCGGTGAAGTTTGCAGTGAGCTGAGATCATATGACTGCACTCCAGCCTGGGTGACAGAGCTAGATTCCATTTTACCCCTAACAAGAAAAAAAGAAGAAGAAGAAAGAGAAAAAAAGAAAGAAAGGTAGGAAGGAAGGAAGGAAGGAAGAAAGGAAGGAAGGAAGGAAGGAAGGAAGGAAGGAAGGAAGGAAGAAAGAAAGAAAAGAAAAGAAAGAAAGAAAGAAAGAAAGAAAGAAAGAAAGAAAGAAAGAAAGAAAGAAAATAAAAAAAACTGTGGTAGCACTTCTCACACTTCTCACACTGTGGCACCAGCACTGATACACAGATGTTCTGCTTTCCCAGTCCAGCTGAAGCTGGGTGTCTGAGCCACTTACAGACTCCAGTAGAGTGCTGTAAAACAGTTGCAACTTTGGCCCTGACCAGCTAGTGAGACTCGCATTTATCAGTAAAGATTAATTGAGAAAGACTTTAGTCAACACCACTGGGGCGTAATTGACATTGTGGTATTCCCAAGTGGAAAGCACTTAAGCACCCATGGTACCTCAAAGATTAGTCTTAAGACCACATGAGTAAAAAAGCTAGCTACATAACTTCCCCACATTCCTTTGTTAGTACTTTAATCTATTTAACTAAAGGTAAAGCAGGTCGCCTTCAACCATATTCAACCATATCTGTTACTGAAGTTATGCAAACTCTCTGACATTCCAAGATGGTTTGTGGCTATTACTATAACTGTCTTTAATATTTTTTCCACCAGCCTGACTGGGCCCCCAACATGAAATAATCTATATATTTACTATAATACATTATCTTTAAAAACAGTTTTTCCATCTTTACACAGTCTCTTTAAATCCATCTGGTTCAGAAAGCTATCTGGCTGATAACCATTACAAGCTTTACCTAGCATCCCAGTAAAATTTCCAGAAGTCAGAAAAATGATGAGTAGAAAACATGTCAGTCATCCTAGTGTCAAAATTTGGATAGAATTCTTAGCTAACAATAAAATAGTTTCTGGTAAAAGAAAAATTATTTTAAAAATTTGTGGCTTCCAATTAGACAACAGAAAACTTATAGGAAGATATACTGTACTGAACAGTTTTCTGTTCCCTGATTCAGAGACATGTCATCCTATCCTATTTTAGTATACCTACTCTCAGGGGATGCTAAACTGTTGAATAGTCACAGTACTTTCCTCCTAGCTTCTAGTCACCCAGTCTTCCCACTGTTAATATTTCCTTTGAGAGATAAAGATATGCAGATAATGATACACACAAAATTTGGACGAGGAGAGAAAATGTGGACATTGGCCCTTTGCTTTTAGAAAGTTAAAATTCTTATCTATGATTGTCTAAAGAATAGACACATACATCAATGGCAATAGAAATAGAGAATTCAGAGATAGATTCACACAAATATTGTCAATTGATTTTTTTAACAATGGTGCAAAGGCAATCCAATAGAATAAATATGGTCTTTTCAACATGTGACTCTGAAATAATTGAATATTCATATGTATGGAAATGAACCGTAGACCTAAATGTAAATTGCAAAACTATAATATTTCCAAATAAAAACAAGAGAAAGTCTATGTGATCCTGAGTTTCACGATGTGATATGACACCAAAAGCAAGATATATGAAAGAAAAAAATAGATGTTAGACTTAACTGAAATTAAAATCATCTCTGTGAAAGACACTGTTAGGAGAATGAAAAGAACAATATGAAAACCCATAATTTACATCACCATGAAGAAACATTAATATTTGCAAATTTTGTTCTGCTGATCCCTGGGTAGAATGCAGACTGTCAAAGCAATCTAACTGTAATCCCCTCAGTGAAGACGATGGGGGTGGGAATAAAGTGCTGAGCTGACTAATACGTTTAGTTTCAAGAAACTAAAAATTTCTTAAATAATCTATGCTTCTGGTTTAAAACAAAGTTTCAGATTATTCAGAAGGATATAAAGTGAAAGCAAACTAGCAATTTCTGCCCGTGTTGTCTAATCTCACTCTCCACTGATAACTCGAATTTTAGTAATTTTGTTTCTTGCTTATTTTTCTAGAATTGAGGTTAAAAGTCTATGTATTTCTAATTAAAACATACAATCAAATAAAATGATATTTTTTATTGCCTGTAGGCAATTTGCTTTTTCTATCCACCAATATATCTATCTGTAGCAGTATATTGAGTTAATTGTTTTTAAAGTAAATATTTAACCCCCATTGATGGAAATTTACTTGTCTTATTGTTTGCCCTTTTCCAATAGAGGCAACCAATATGCAATGTGCACACGCTGTGCACCTGTAAAAGTACAGCTGTGTGAATTCATAGAATTAGAATGAGTAGATGGAAAGACACTTGCATTTTGAATATATATAAGCACTGACACATACCTCTCCCAAGGGAATGAGCATAGCTACACTTCCACTCCATTGCCAACATTAGCGTTATCAAAGTATTAATCTTAATGGTGTTACAGGGAAAATAACGGTTTCTTTGCTTTATTAACTTGCATTTATGATTTTGTTCATGTTTATTCAACATGTGATAATATTTCTCATCTTTGTTTGACATTTTATTTTTTCTATAATCTGTCCATGTTTTCTCCCATTTTTCTGTTTTGTTTTCTTTTGTCTTAACTGATTTGTAAGAGCTGTTTAACAATATTAAAATGTAATAACTTTAGTCCTGGTTATGCCTGCATATTATTGCAACTATTTTTCCAGTGTATTATTTTTCTTTATTCTATGCCATATGTAAATTTTTAATGTTTATGTAGTGAGGTTCATAAAGATATCTCCTTATTGCATCCAGGTTTTGTATCATGTTTAAGAAGGACTTTCTTCAGATTTATTCTTAAAAGCTATAACCAGACAAAGTGACTAATTCTTGTGCTTCCAGCACTTCGGGAGGCCCAGGCAGGAGGATCACTTGAGGCCATGAGTTTGAGATCAACTTGGGCAAGCCACATAGCAAGACCTTGTCTCTAAAAAAAAAAAAAATTAAATTAAATTAAATTAGTGAGCATGGTGGATGTTGGTAAATGCCTGAGCATCTTCAACATAGAGAAAAGTTGAAACAATTCTAGTCAACACTTACATACCTATCACCTAGATTTCACTATTACATTTGCATTATATATGCTTCATCATTTTTTTCTGTTCATCTATTCATCTATCTTACATCTTTTTTTTTTTTTTCAGAGTAAATTGCAGACACCCATGCTTTCCCCAAAGTATACTCTTTATTTTTGAACCAGAAGACTGGCCTCTTGCACACCTCACCATGTCTCTGTGTCCTAATTTGACCTGTTACTTTTTAATAGCTGGCAATCTTCAGCTTATTGATGATCAATTGCAGATGCTTATCCTCAGCATATAAAGTTTGAGTCTCTAGAAATAAAGCTAAATGAAGATACGGAGAAATAGAAAAGCAACTTCTGACAGGAATGTGTCAAAAGGTAATGTTTATCTTGTTACAGTTAACAAGAGTCATGTTTTTGTTTGTCATCTAAAAGTTTAATCTTAGGTATATTAAAAAATACCTGGAAATTTTAATAAAAAATGGAATACTTCAATGTTGTGCATATCAATTTTTTTCTGATGAGATTTGTTGATAACTTTGATTGAGTTCTACAAATACAGTAAATGATATAAAACTATAGATTAAATAAATATAACATATTTGGACAGAGCATTAATGTGGAGCCTAGCTGTGGAGAGAGAATTTGTTGCTGTTCTTGTAGTATAATGATTGGAACTTTAATTTTTTTGTAATCAATTTGCAGTTGAAGTTTTTTAATGGAAGTGGTAAGAGAGTATGCAAATAAATTAGCTATGTTCTGAAGTGATTTGGAGAAAGTTTGTCAAGCAGAATCTGAAAGCCTCATTCTTTATAAAAAGAGTATCTTTGAGAGAAACCAAAAGCACCAAGAGGTGGTATTTACAAATATTTTACTGGGTGGATATTTCCTACAGCTATTATTGGATTGACTCAGGATCCAGGAATGAGATGTTACAATTGATGGAAAAAGGCCCCAGAAGAGCAGTAGGGACTGCGGCCAAGATTGCAAATAAAAGAACGGTGGGCCTTGAAACAGATACACAGATTTTCATCCTTTGAGACTGGTGGAAAGGGAAGAATTGCATAGGTGACCAGACAAGTTGGAATTATGAGAAACACTCCCTGAAAAGCTTCATCTTCTTAGACAAATTAAGGAGATAGATTAAGGGTTTCAGGAGCAGCTTGGAGGTGCAGAGTAGTTCCTGTGGGTAAGGTAAGAACAGCTCTTTAAAGGAGAGCTGACTGATTACCTGTACTGAAGGCCCAGCTATGGTTGGGGTAACCTGGAGTTGAGAGAGACAAAACCACGTGTTTCTGTTCTAGCTCTGGGGAGGAATTGCAAGGGTCTGCCTCTGCTGCCCCTTTCACTGAGGTTGGAAATATGGAGATGCTCTGGAAGTGGAGCTTTGCATAGCATAATTCATTTTCCTTGAGAAAGACAGTCTATTTAACTGAAGAATCTGTGGTTCTCCTGTGTAGTGGAGGTAAGCAGAGGAGAGGGCAGGGGGCGGGTGACCTAGGTGGAAAGGGAGTGTTGAGTGGTAGTCTCAGCGATCAAGAACTAGATCTGGAGAGACTGGCATGTGGAAGAATAAAGATGGTCCAGGAGTGCAGAACTTCAGGATGAGATTTCAGGTGGAGAATGGAAATCAAAGGCAGTGTGCTGCCATTGGATGGAGCCATGGAAATGAGCAAGAGTAAAGATCCCTGGGGTGAAGGAGTCACCAGGGACCCTAGGGTCATCCATGTGGCCATTTGATCTCATTACTGGGAAAGCAATTGGGAAGGATATGAAGAGGATGAGGAGTGACAGGGAGTTTGTGTTGGTAAGTGGGAATCTAACTATTCCTTTAAGAAATCTTATTTCTTTTCCAAGTGTGTGTCTTAGACCAAACAGTCTAAGAAATACAGCAGTATTTCAAACATACATCTAAAACTGCTGCTGCCGGATGTTAAAAGTAGGAAGTCTTCCCCCTTGCTTGCAGCTTCTCAATGAGACATAGGTTGTTTAATGCTAAGGGCACACGCTCTAAAATTTTCTATCTCATTTCTGGAAATAGGGCTTACCTCAGCTATAAAATTGAATGTTGGGTGCACAGATCTTTGAGATGATTCTATTGTGTTTAGACTAATAACTTCATCTTCAGGATAGGTGACTAACTAGATTTCTGTTTATTCAACTGTGAGTATCTGAAGTCTTTGAGGAAGATTGTCATTCCCATAAAAACCACCATGCCTGTATTTCGTCACCTGGAATATCAATCCCCTTCTCTCCTGGATTAAACCACAGTGTCATTCAAGGCCCAGCTTGGATGTCACCCCTGCAATGCCTTCCATGATTCCCACTGAGAAACTCATTTGAGGGCTCATTCCTGAATGTGGTCTTTACTTACCTGAGTTATAAAATTATCCTGTCTTAGTGTGATTGGTTCTCCCTGACTATACTGTGAGATCTTCAGAGATAAGGACTATACCTGATTACACTTTTGTATCCAGTCCCAGCATGCTTCTTGATAGGTAGTTAGTAATTTCTTGCTCTGTGAGGACATAAGTGGAAGGTTGGCTCATTCATTTACAAGTTCATATGAGCTTGCTAACTCTGAATTATGACTCATAACTCATGAACTCAATGACTCATGAACTGAAACATTCAGACAGCACCACCATTAAAAACCAAGGGGATTTTATTCTTTTGGAGTTTTATTTCTGAATGTACGTTTCTTTTTTTTTTTCCTGAAGAACTTACAAAATTATAGTTAAGGGGACCAGGTGTGGTGGCTCATGCCTGTAGTTTTAGCACATTGAGAAGCTGACACGGTGATCTCATTTGAGCCCAGCCTGGGCAGTGGCACTCACCAGCCTGGGCAGTGGCACAACCCCATCTCTACAAAAATATTAGCTGAACTTGGTGGTGCGTGTTTGTAGTCTCAGCTACTCAGAAAGCTGAGGTAGGAGAATCACTTGAGTCTGGCGGGCGCAGGTTGCAGTTATCCAAAATCAAAACACTGCACTCAAGGCTGGGCAACAGAGCAGATCCCAGTCTCAAAAAAATACATAAGGGACTGAGAGATGTTAATTATGTAGTATAAATTACACAAGGCATGTTAAAAATATATGGAAACACAGTTTAACAGAAACTGAGAGAGTAAATACTTATGCAGCTGGAATAGGTAGTTGAGGAATACATTGAAGTGGATTTTTTTTTTTTGAGATGCAGTTTTAATCTTTTGCCAGGCTAGAGTGCAATGGCACTACTTCAGCTCACTGCAAACTCTGCCTCCCAGGTTCAAGTGATTCTCCTGCCTCAGCCTCTCAAGTAGCTGGGATTAGAGATGCCCACCACCATGCCCAGTTAATTTTTGTAATTTTTGTAGAGATGTGGTTTCATGATATTGGCCTGGCTGGTCTCAAACTTTTAACCTCAAGTTATCAGCCTGTTTTGGCCTCCCAAAGGGCTAGGATTACATGAGTGAATCACCATGTCCAGCTGAGTTGGAATTATTTGAAGGTGAAATGGTTATTCTCAATTTCTGTACTTCGGTTTTTGGAATTTACGAAGCAGTGTATTCATTTAAATTTGTTATGCTTTCATTAACTTGCTTGCTAAAACTTAATGCCTTTTTTTTTGAGACAGAGTCTTGTGTTGTTACCCAGGCTGGAGTGCAGTGGCATGATCTTGGCTCACTGCCAATTCCACCTGTCAAGTTCAAGCAGTTCTATGCCTCAACCTCCTGAGTAGCTGAGATTACAGGTTCCTGCCACTAGGCCAGTTAACTTTTGTATTTTTAGTAGAAATGAGGTTTTACCATCTTGGCTGGGCTGATCTTGAACTCCTGACCTCGTGATCTACCTGCCTCGGCCTCCCAAAAGGCTAGGATCACAAGCATGAGCCACCACAAACCAGCAAAAATAAATGCTTTTTTAGAGATTGAAACAAGAAAATTGATGCTCAAGCCTTCTTTTACTAAAAGATATGGATTTGTTAAGAGAAAGAAAAGCAGAGCTGAAGCAGAGAGTTGAAGATTTTGAACTGTAGGTATGCATGTTTATTTTGGATATTCAGAATGATGAGATTAAAAATAATTACTCAATATATGTCTCAATATTATAACATTTGTTGACAAATAGAATTCCTTTTTATAAAGGTGATATCACCCAGCATTAGAAGTTACATGTTAAGGAAACAAACACTAGGGCTGTGCTTTTGAAATATTAAATATTAAGATGAAAGGCAGAATGAGATGCTATCACCAGGCCACAGTAACATCAAACAGAAAATTTGGAGACGCTGTTAATACTTCAACAGATCATATATTTTAAAGTTAACTTCATTCCTTCAGGTCTGATAGTTTTGTGTGTTTATTTATTGTAACTGAATTTCAAATATCCAGGCCTGTGGTTTTTACCAGTTCTGTGCTCAAAAAAAGGAAGTATGGTGGTTTGACTTGACTTGTACTGCTGAAACTATTTCTCAATGCTATTCACTTTTTCTAAGTGCCCAGAAATGTTTCATCTGTATATTACCTGGGATTGACAGTAGGCTCACCTGTCTATAGTTTGCACAAGAAGCCTTCTTTTCCACTGGGAATGTGCTGTTAATTGACACTGATAGATACTTCACGGATTTTAACTCATTAAAGAATTTGTCTCCATCTTATTTAATGTTGTTTTCTCACTTCTATAGGTTTGATTTTTTTTATTTCAACTCACTGTGTACTTTACTCTCTTTTTGGCAATAATGAAAAGGTAAATTAATCGAGAGAGAGAAAAAAGAGAATCAACATTTGGGCAGAGAGAGTACATCACTTTTTTTAACCCACATTTTCTCTACTCCATTTCCCTTCTCTCAGCATATATATTAAATCAATGTAGTTTACCTCTCCATTGCTTTCCACATTACCAGCAGAGGGAGCTAATACCTGGATCCTTTTTTTTCTTTTCTTTTTCTTTATTATTATTATACTTTAAGTTTTAGGGTACATGTGCACAATGTGCAGCTTAGTTACATATGTATACATGTGCCATGCTGGTGTGCTGCACCCACTAACTCGTCATCTAGCATTAGGTATATCTCCCAATGCTATCCCTCCCCCCTCCCTCCACCCCACAACTGTTCCCAGAGTGTGATGTTCCCCTTCCTGTGTCCATGTGATCTCATTGTTCAATTCCCACCTATGAGTGAGAATATGCCGTGTTTGGTTTTTTGTTCTTGCGATAGTTTACTGAGAATGATGATTTCCAATTTCATCCATGTCCCTACAAAGGACATGAACTCATCATTTTTTATGGCTGCATAGTATTCCATGGTGTGTATGTGCCACATTTTCTTTCTTTTTTTTTTCTTTTTTTTTTTAATTATACTTTAAGTTTTAGGGTACATGTGCACATTGTGCAGGTTAGTTACATATGTATACATGTGCCATGCTGGTGCGCTGCACCCACTAACTCGTCATCTAGCATTAGGTATATCTCCCAATGCTATCCCTCCCTCCTCCCCCCACCCCACCACAGTCCCCAGAGTGTGATATTCCCCTTCCTGTGTCCATGTGATCTCATTGTTCAATTCCCACCTATGAGTGAGAATATGCGGTGTTGGGTTTTTTGTTCTTGCGATAGTTTACTGAGAATGATGATTTCCAATTTCATCCATGTCCCTACAAAGGACACGAACTCATCATTTTTTACGGCTGCATAGTATTCCATGGTGTATATGTGCCACATTTTCTTATTCCAGTCTATCATTGTTGGACATTTGGGTTGGTTCCAAGTCTTTGCTATTGTGAATAATACCGCAATAAACATACGTGTGCATGTGTCTTTATAGCAGCATGATTTATAGTCATTTGGGTATATACCCAGTAATGGGATGGCTGGGTCAAATGGTATTTCTAGTTCTAGATCCCTGAGGAATCGCCACACTGACTTCCACAATGGTTGAACTAGTTTACAGTCCCACCAACAGTGTAAAAGTGTTCCTATTTCTCCACATCCTCTCCAGCACCTGTTGTTTCCTGACTTTTTAAATGATCGCCATTCTGACTGGTGTGAGATGGTATCTCATTGTGGTTTTGATTTGCATTTCTCTGATGGCCAGTGATGATGAGCATTTTTTCATGTGTTTTTTGGCTGCATAAATGTCGTCTTTTGAGAAGTGTCTGTTCATGTCCTTTGCCCACTTTTTGATGGGGTTGTTTGTTTTTTTCTTGTAAATTTGTTTGAGTTCATTGTAGATTCTGGATATTAGCCCTTTGTCAGATGAGTAGGTTGCGAAAATTTTCTCCCATTTTGTAGGTTGCCTGTTCACTCTGATGGTAGTTTCTTTTGCTGTGCAGAAGCTCTTTAGTTTAATTAGATCCCATTTGTCAATTTTGGCTTTTGTTGCCATTGCTTTTGGTGTTTTAGACATGAAGTCCTTGCCCATGCCTATGTCCTGAATGGTAATGCCTAGGTTTTCTTCTAGGGTTTTTATGGTTTGAGGTCTAACGTTTAAATCTTTAATCCATCTTGAATTGATTTTTGTATAAGGGGCAAGGAAGGGATCCAGTTTCAGCTTTCTACATATGGCTAGCCAGTTTTCCCAGCACCATTTATTAAATAGGGAATCCTTTCCCCATTGCTTGTTTTTCTCAGGTTTGTCAAAGATCAGATAGTTGTAGATATGCGGCGTTATTTCTGAGGGCTCTGTTCTGTTCCATTGATCTATATCTCTGTTTTGGTACCAGTACCATGCTGTTTTGGTTACTGTAGCCTTGTAGTATAGTTTGAAATCAGGTAGTGTGATGCCTCCAGCTTTGTTCTTTTGGCTTAGGATTGCCTTGGCAATGCGGGCTCTTTTTTGGTTCCACATGAACTTTAAAGTAGTTTTTTCCAATTCTGTGAAGAAAGTCATTGGTAGCTTGATGGGGATGGCATTGAATCTGTAAATTACCTTGGGCAGTATGGCCATTTTCACGATATTGATTCTTCCTACCCATGAGCATGGAATGTTCTTCCATTTGTTTGTATCCTCTTTTATTTCCTTGAGCAGTGGTTTGTAGTTTTCCTTGAAGAGGTCCTTCACATCCCTTGTAAGTTGGATTCCTAGGTATTTTATTCTCTGTTTGTCTGTTGTTGGTGTATAAGAATGCTTGTGATTTTTGTACATTGATTTTGTATCCTGAGACTTTGCTGAAGTTGCTTATCAGCTTAAGGAGATTTTGGGCTGAGACAATGGGGTTTTCTAGATATACAATCATGTCATCTGCAAACTGGGACAATTTGACTTCCTCTTTTCCTAATTGAATACCCTTTATTTCCTTCTCCTGCCTAATTGCCCTGGCCAGAACTTCCAACACTATGTTGAATAGGAGTGGTGAGAGAGGGCATCCCTGTCTTGTCCCAGTTTTCAAAGGGAATGCTTCCAGTTTTTGCCCATTCAGTATGATATTGGCTGTGGGTTTGTCATAGATAGCTCTTATTATTTTGAAATACGTCCCATCAATACCTAATTTATTGAGAGTTTTTAGCATGAAGGGTTGTTGAATCTTGTCAAAGGCCTTTTCTGCATCTATTGAGATAATCATGTGGTTTTTGTCTTTGGCTCTGTTTATATGCTGGATTACATTTATTGATTTGCGTATATTGCACCAGCCTTGCATCCCAGGGATGAAGCCCACTTGATCATGGTGGATAAGCTTTTTGATGTGCTGCTGGATTCGTTTTGCCAGTATTTTATTGAGGATTTTTGCATCAATGTTCATCAAGGATATTGGTCTAAAATTCTCTTTTTTGGTTGTGTCTCTGCCCGGCTTTGGTATCAGAATGATGCTGGCCTCATAAAATGAGTTAGGGAGGATTCCCTCTTTTTCTATTGATTGGAATAGTTTCAGAAGGAATGGTACCAGTTCCTCCTTGTACCTCTGGTAGAATTCAGCTGTGAATCCATCTGGTCCTGGACTCTTTTTGGTCGGTAAACTATTGATTATTGCCACAATTTCAGCTCCTGTTATTGGTCTATTCAGAGATTCAACTTCTTCCTGGTTTAGTCTTGGGAGAGTGTATGTGTTGAGGAATTTATCCATTTCTTCTAGATTTTCTAGTTTATTTGCATAGAGGTGTTTGTAGTATTCTCTGATGGTAGTTTGTATTTCTGTGGGATCGGTGGTGATATCCCCTTTATCATTTTTTATTGTGTCTATTTGATTCTTCTCTCTTTTTTTCTTTATTAGTCTTGCTAGTGGTCTATCAATTTTGTTGATCCTTTCAAAAAACCAGCTCCTGGATTCATTGATTTTTTGAAGGGTTTTTTGTGTCTCTATTTCCTTCAGTTCTGCTCTGATTTTAGTTATTTCTTGCCTTCTGCTAGCTTTTGAATGTATTTGCTCTTGCTTTTCTAGTTCTTTTAATTGTGATGTTAGGGTGTCAATTTTGGATCTTTCCTGCTTTCTCTTGTGGGCATTTACTGCTACAAATTTCCCTCTACACACTGCTTTGAATGCGTCCCAGAGATTCTGGTATGTTGTGTCTTTGTTCTCGTTGGTTTCAAAGAACATCTTTATTTCTGCCTTCATTTCGTTATGTACCCAGTAGTCATTCAGGAGCAGGTTGTTCAGTTTCCATGTAGTTGAGCGGTTTTGAGTGAGATTCTCAATCCTGAGTTCTAGTTTGATTGCACTGTGGTCTGAGAGATAGTTTGTTATAATTTCTGTTCTTTTGCATTTGCTGAGGAGAGCTTTACTTCCAACTATGTGGTCAATTTTGGAATAGGTGTGGTGTGGTGCTGAAAAAAATGTATATTCTGTTGATTTGGGGTGGGGAGTTCTGTAGATGTCTATTAGGTCCACTTGGTGCAGAGCTGAGTTCAATTCCTGGGTATCCTTGTTGACTTTCTGTCTCGTTGATCTGTCTAATGTTGACAGTGGGGTGTTAAAGTCTCCCATTATTAATGTGTGGGAGTCTAAGTCTGTTTGTAGGTCACTCAGGACTTGCTTTATGAATCTTGGTGCTGCTGTATTGGGTGCATATATATTTAGGATAGTTAGCTCTTCTTGTTGAATTGATCCCTTTCCCATTATGTAATGGCCTTCTTTGTCTCTTTTGATCTTTGTTGGTTTAAAGTCTGTTTTATCAGAGACTAGGATTGCAACCCCTGCCTTTTTTTGTTTTCCATTGGCTTGGTAGATCTTCCTCCATCCTTTTATCTTGAGCCTAAGTGTGTCTCTGCACGTGAGATGGGTTTCCTGAATACAGCACACTGATGGGTCTTGACTCTTTATCCAATTTGCCAGTCTGTGTCTTTTAATTGGAGAATTTAGTCCATTTACGTTTAAAGTTAATATTGTTATGTGTGAATTTGATCCTGTCATTATGATGTTAGCTGGTGATTTTGCTAGTTAGTTGCTGCAGTTTCTTCCTGGTCTCGATGGTCTTTACATTTTGGCATGATTTTGCAGCGGCTGGTACCGGTTGTTCCTTTCCATGTTTAGCGCTTCCTTCAGGAGCTCTTTTAGGGCAGGCCTGGTGGTGACAAAATCTCTCAGCATTTGCTTGTCTGTGAAGTATTTTATTTCTCCTTCACTTAGGAAGCTTAGTTTGGCTGGATATGAAATTCTGGGTTGAAAATTCTTTTCTTTAAGAATGTTGAATATTGGCCCCCACTCTCTTCTGGCTTGTAGGGTTTCTGCCGAGAGATCCGCTGTTAGTCTGATGGGCTTCCCTTTGAGGGTAACCCGACCTTTCTCTCTGGCTGCCCTTAACATTTTTTCCTTCATTTCAACTTTGGTGAATCTGACAATTACGTGTCTTGGGGTTGCTCTTCTGGAGGAGTATCTTTGTGGCGTTCTCTGTATTTCCTGAATCTGAATATTGGCCTGCCTTGCTAGACTGGGGAAGTTCTCCTGGATAATATCCTGCAGAGTGTTTTCCAACTTGGTTCCATTCTCCCCATCACTTTCAGGTACACCAATCAGACGTAGATTTGGTCTTGTCACATAGTCCCATATTTCTTGGAGGCTTTGCTCATTTCTTTTTATTCTTTTTTCTCTAAACTTCCCTTCTCGCTTCATTTCATTCCTTTCATCTTCCATTGCTGATACCCTTTCTTCCAGTTGATCGCATCGGCTCCTGAGGCTTCTGCATTCTTCACGTAGTTCTCGAGCCTTGGTTTTCAGCTCCATCAGCTCCTTTAAGCACTTCTCTGTATTGGTTATTCTAGTTATACATTCTTCTAAATTTTTTTCAAAGTTTTCAACTTCTTTGACTTTGGTTTGAATGTCCTCCCGTAGCTCAGAGTAATTTGATCGTCTGAAGCCTTCTTCTCTCAGCTCGTCAAAGTCATTCTCCATCCAGCTTTGTTCCGTTGCTGGTGAGGAGCTGCGTTCCTTTGGAGGAGGAGAGGCGCTGTGCGTTTTAGAGTTTCCAGTTTTTCTGTTCTGTTTTCTCCCCATCTTTGTGGTTTTGTCTACTTTTGGTCTTTGATGATGGTGATGTACAGATGGGTTTTCGGTGTGGATGTCCTTTCTGTTTGTTAGCTTTCCTTCTAACAGACAGGACCCTCAGCTGCAGGTCTGTTGGAATACCCTGCCGTGTGAGGTGTCAGTGTGCCCCTGCTGGGGGGTGCCTCCCTGTTAGGCTGCTCGGGGGTCAGGGGTCAGGGACCCACTTGAGGAGGCAGTCTGCCGGTTCTCAGATCTCCAACTGCGTGCTGGGAGAACCACTGCTCTCTTCAAAGCTGTCAGACAGGGACACTTAAGTCTGCAGAGGTTACTGCTGTCTTTTTGTTTGTTTGTGCCCTGCCCCCAGAGGTGGAGCCTACAGAGGCAAGCAGGCCTCCTTGAGCTGTGGTGGGCTCCACCCAGTTGGAGCTTCCTGGCTGCTTTGTTTACCTAAGCAAGCCTGGGCAATGGCGGGTGCCCCTCCCCCAGCCTCGCTGCCGCCTTGCAGTTTGATCTCAGACTGCTGTGCTAGCAATCAGGGAGACTCCGTGGGCGTAGGACCCTCCGAGCCAGGTGTGGGATATAATCTTGTGATTCGCCGTTTTTTAAGCCGGTCTGAAAAGCGCAATATTCGGGTGGGAGTGACCTGATTTTCCAGGTGCATCCGTCACCCCTTTCTTTGACTCGGAAAGGGAACTCCCTGACCCCTTGAGCTTCCCAGGTGAGGCAATGCCTCGCCCTGCTTCGGCTCCCGCACGGTGCGCGCACCCACTGGCCTGCGCCCACTGTCTGGCACTCACTAGTGAGATAAACCCGGTACCTCAGATGGAAATGCAGAAATCACCCGTCTTCTGTGTCGCTCATGCTGGGAGCTGTAGACCGGAGCTGTTCCTATTCGGCCATCTTGGCTCTATTCATGTGCCACATTTTCTTAATCCAGTCTATCATTGTTGGACATTTGGGTTGGTTCCAAGTCTTTGCTATTGTGAATAATGCCACAATAAACATACGTGTGCATGTGTCTTTATAGCAGCATGATTTATAGTCCTTTGGGTATATACCCAGTAATGGGATGGCTGGGTCAAATCTCAGACTAGTCAGTATTTTGCAGTTACTTCTCAGGATGGCTGGATCTCATCACTTGTGAATCACCTCCCTGGGTTTGGGAATTGCTGCAATGGGTGATTTGAAGTCTTACTATGAAGATCATTTTATTCTTCAGTATTTGGAAGCCCTGAGTGACCCGTCTTTCTGTTTCTGTCTCTTTTGGCACTTGATCAGTATTCCATCAACAGTTTTTTGTTCTGTAGGATTTTTTTGTTGGTGATGTTTTGGTTTTAAGAGACACGATGTTCTATGTTGTCCAGGCTCGTCTGAAATTCTTGGGTTCATGTGGTTCTCCTGCCTCGGCATTCTGCAAAACTGGGATTATAGTGGAAGGCCACCACACTTGGCTAAAGCTGATAGACTATTAAGTGAGAAAAACAAACATTGTACCTTAAATATCTATGAGATAATTAATTAAATTCCAGAGTTACAGACAGCGTTATAGACGATTCAAATACATAGGTACACTTTATTTATTTATTTATTTTTTGAGGTGGAGTTTTGCTCTTGTTGCCCAGGCTGGAGTACAATGGTGCAATCTCAGTTCACTGTGAAATCTGCCTCTTGGATTCAAGGGATTCTTCTTCCTCAGCCTCTTGACTAGCTGGGATTACAGGCATGTGACACTATGCCTGGCTAATCTTGTATTTTTAGTAGAGATAGGCTTTCTCCATTTTGGCCAGGCTGGTCTTGAACTCATCCTGAGGTGATCCACATGCCTTGGCCTCCTGAAGTGCTGGGATTACAGGCATAAGCCACAGCTCCCAGGCCATAAGTGCACTTTTATTACTTTGTAACTAATAGTATTATTCTTTCATCTCAGAATTGATTTGGACAATTTATCACCTTGAACTATTGTTTAAGTATTAATTATGGTCTATGAGAAACCACTTCTTTCTTGAGACTCTCCGACTCCCCTCAGTCAGAGATCCTCTCACTCTTCTCAGTTATATGCCGGTGCCCACTGCTTCTGCTAGTTTCAACACACTGTAATTAGGTCAGTTCATAAAATACACTGAGGACTTCTGGCTCTTTTCTTCTACTTCCCAGTAGTAATTGTTATGTAGCAGTTTTAGTCTGTTGAACTAAAACCATGTCACGTGATGTTTTTCCTAAATTTGTTAACTCAGCTATTATAGTTTATTTACTTTATGTTTCTCGCTAATTTCAGAACCCAGAAACTCCAGCAAGAAAAACCTAAAAGTATGACTGAGGACTTAGGAGATGGGAGCAGAATACAAAGTGTCTTGATGAGACCTATGACTGAAAGCTAAAAAACAAACTTCTAAATAATTGTTTGGCACATTTAAAGAAGTAAAAGGTTTAAATTACATTGGTAGAAACACAATAAACACTAAGGAAGTAGTCTATGATTAACATTTTATGGAAACTTTAGTGTTTGAAAAATGCATATGTTTATTAATAACCAATACTTTCCTGTGTTTGAGTTAGGGTAGCTTTTAAAAGATAAGGTATGGAAAAGCACATCCTCTGTTCTTCTTACTCACGACTTCTCAAATATTTATCGACGGTGGTGATTTGCTTTAAATTTCATGGCACGTTGTGACTTGCTGAGGTTGCATAGTTGATAAGTTGTAAAGTTTGAATTGTAATCACTTTCAGTTACCTTTTCCCCTACCCCCCTCATACTGCCACAAAGATGGGGCTATCTAACAATTTATAAATTACACTTAGTGGTCAGACTGTTTGTCAGTGAACATGTGCCTTGTATTGCTTCACGATTCTGCAAAGCCATAATCAAAGGAAAAGAGCTAAAATTAACTATGTGAGGCAAATATTGATATAGGAAAAGGAAAATATGGACAACTATGGTTACCTTGGCTTTTCTTTTCTCTGACCTTGCGTATCAGTGAGTAATACCTCAGTGCTAAGACATTATGCCCATGTCATAACTTTTCAATGGGTTCGAAAGCATCTGACACATAAAAGGTACGCAGTTAATATTTGCTGTTAATGTATCAGGAGGAAATGACTCAACTCAGGTGCTCTGGTCATTTATTTGGCCTCTCTTTATTGCCTAGTTCATAATTTATCATCAATATTCCATTACACAGAACTTGCAAAGATTTCTTGAGATTATTCTATATAAAAAGTCTATTTTAAAAAAGTTTTTTTAATAGATTCTGAATTTCCAATATATTCTCAATACATTTTGATTTATCTGTAGTTGTCAAGAAGTTGGCAGCAGCTTATTGCCTCTGGTACATATTACTCCTAACCATAACAAACATTATTTTTTACTTATGAAATTGATGCATTTCACCCAATTTTTTGTCAGTTTCTATATTAAAGTAGCTAATATGAAGTTTTTGTAGTTACTGAATTTTTAGGAATACATGTATTAAAATATGTTTGTTAATTTTATATAGTTATGGAGCTAGTCAACTATTTGGTATCATTGTGACAGCTTCCATGGCCTGCATGGTGTCTTTCTGGCTTTGGGAATTCTCATATGACTTTGGCAAGTGTTGGAGTTTGGGGACTGTTCACCACAGGAGTGTTTCTTTAAACTTTTGGAATCAAAAGGCAGCTTCTAAAATCTGGGATAGAAAAGTAAAACCATGAAAATGTACCTTTGGGTATCACTAATTCAGATATAATACTCTTAGCACCTGCTTCCCCGGACCGTGCTTGGTCCCTGGGCACAGAAGTCCTTACATTTGTTTGTGCTGGGCAGATAGTACAGGTGGGTTGAAAGTGACTGTCTAATTATCATTTGATATTGAGTCTGTTGTGTGCTGTGTAAATTTAATTTTCTTCCATGCTCTTTGGGTCAGTTGAGACCAAGAGGAAAGTGATGGTTTCAGTAGCCTTATGACAACATAGCCCTCCATTTTGTATGATTGTGATTTATAACATGAAGGCAGGGTTTTACTGTACATTTTATGTTTGAAAGTCATATCCCAAGCTTTAGTACTGAGGGACTTTGAAGTTCACACAATGTCGTGTTCAGTGCCCTCAGGTGCACCTGTACCATAGATAAGCTTCTGCATTGATAAACATCTTTCTGGAAAGGTAACTGTGAAACTTGTATTTAATTGTTCTTATTCTCAGGTATCAACTTGAATTAATGGATGACTACATCATTAGAACTAAGTGACTGATTGAAGAGCAAAGGAAGAATAAAGGTAAGGTTTGGGTGGGGTAAGAAGCCGTAGTTTTCAGTTTTGATACAGGTTATTAGCTTCCCAATTTGAGTCTGTTTTATATTTTAAAAAACATAGCTTATGCTTAATTGTCTCTTCAGTAGTTCACATTTTAAAAATTTTAATTATGTAAAATTAAAAAAATTGTCTTCACTGCCTTTTGACAAACCATTATTTTTAATATTTTATATAATCAGAAAGGCCAGTGATTTTTTTCTGTATATTTTCCTAAAGTTTATTTCAATATATTTTGATAAATCAGTAATTATCAAGAATTTGGCAGTAACTTACTGCCTCTGGCACATATTACTTTTCACCATGAGATACCTTCTATTTCACTTATGAAAAATTTTCTAACTTCTCTGTCTCCTGTGACATAGCTTCTTATTTCATTGGCTTCTAATATATTTTTTATTTATAATATTTTTACTTTATATATAACCTTCCAAATTCTTGTATATATTGCCCCTGAGACTGGAAGGTGAGTAATTTCCCAATCTTCAGATAATTTACATTTCAATATATTTCTAGGAAATTGCCTGTAAGGAGAGGTGACGTTTTGTTGGAATTTTCAATTAGACTATTGGCAGTACACCAAGAGTGGTTATTTGACGTTGTCCAGACACCCAGTGTGTGGCTTCCCCTTTTACTACTATCTTGTGGAGACTAACCCTTCTTTTATAAATTACTACCATCATCTATATAACAAATTATGCTTTAATAATATATCTACATAGATTCAAGTTAAATAAAATGAAAATAACAAAGTAATACCTACAATAAAATAACAATGTTGTCTTTTACAATATAGTAACAGAGAGATCTTCTTCCAGGAAGTTAAAACCTCTCTGGTTAGCAGGTGTAGATGGTGGAATTTCACCACATAGATGACAGTTATAGCTTCACGTCACCTGTTAGGTAGCAGGGCTTATTTCTTACTTGCCTGTGAAAGTTTTGTCCCCTACACAGGCTATTTCATATTATAAAATAATGGTCATTAGGTCTGACATACTGGCCATAAATACTAAATAGCTTTTGTATTCACTAGGAAAACATTATAATGTTTAAAAGGCTCTTTCTTTCAGGAAAAGCTGTTTACTTGCAAGAGGAGCTCACAGTTATTAATCCAAAAAAGGAGGAACTCAATCAATCTGTAATTTTTCTGTAATAACTTGATATAATAATTTAGCATTTTTTTAAAATAGATTTTAAGCAATATATAAAATTTTAGTCATACATAATTTATCCAAAATCTTCCTCTAGAGATGTATAAACTGCCATTTCTATGGCAAAGAGGGGGATGACTAAAGTTAATTCAATAGTTCTTAATTTCAATCAACATCATATAGGAAAGTGTAGACAGTGCTTTGAGTCTTAGAGTCCTTCTTGAATCCTATCTGTGGCCTAATTTCTTGTGTGCCTTTGGGCAGGTCCTTTGATTGCAGATTCCTCAGCTGTAAACTCTAGGATGTTTTCCACATTATAGGGTTGTTGAGGGAATTCAGTGAGCTAACTTATGTGCCTAGATCATAGCAGGTGACCAATATTATTAGTTTATTTCTACATAAACCTGTTCTCTCTTTCCATCAGCAGCAGCTAAAAATTTCTGTCATTACAGTGTTATCTCACAGATTAAAACAAAATGAGTTGCACTTATCACATGCCATTGCTTCTTTATTTTTCTGTTTATTCTTGTGCTTGCTATCTGAAGATGATGCTGGAACTTGAGGCACTTAAAATATTTTAAATATAAAGTTTATTTTTGCAAGTTTAACTTAATGTGAGAACTTTCTCTGCCTTCATACTCAAATATGAGATACACTAGAAAAGCACTACACAAAACGTTATGTTTTGTTTGTGTGTGTGTGTTTTTTTTTTTTTTTTTTGAGACTGAATCTCATTCTGTCATTCAGCCTGGAGTGCACTAGTGTGGTCTAAGCTCACTACAATCATCACCTCCTAGGTTCAAGCAATTCTTGTGTTTCCACCTCCCAAGAACCTGGGATAATAGCCATGCCCCACCACATGAAGCAAATTATCTATTTCTTTTTTTTTTACTCTCTTTCTTTTTTATTTTTTAAGATGGAGTCTCATTCTGTTGTCCAGGATTGAGTGTAATGACACGAACTGGGCTCACTGCAACCACTGTGCTCGAGTTCAAATGATTCTCCTGCTTCAACCTCCTGGGTAGCTGGGAATACAGACACCCCAGTACCATGCCCAGCTAATATTTGTAGTTTTAGTAGAGGTGTGGTTTCACCATGTTGGCTGGGCTGGTCTCAAATTTTTGACCTCAAGCGATTTGCCCATAATGATTTTCCAGTGTGCTGGGATTACAGGCCTGAGCCACAGTGCCCTGCTGTATTTTTAGTAGAGATGGGGTTTTCCCATGTTGCCCAAGGTGGTCTGGAACTTCTGAAATCAAATATTCCTCTTATCTTTGCCTCCCAAATTGCTGGAGTTACAGGCAGGAGCTACCATGACTGGCCAGTTTTACCTTACCTTTTCATATTTGAATCAAATTTATATTGCTATGATGAGAGCTTGTTGTTAGGTCCTTCGTTGCCTCTCAAAAATGGGGTGATAATCTTAGAAGCACTTGCTTCATGAGATGTGGTCCATAAAACTTCCTCTGTCCCAACTGTAGTGCAGAAGGCAATTTCTGCTACTGTAGTTTGGGTCTTTTTGCAGAGGTTCAGACATCTTTTTGGTGACCTTAGTTAAATTGTGGCACTATACTTAAAGGAGCCTGCCAGATTTTACTTTTGCAGCACTATAAAGTCAACATTCAAATGTAAATTTTCCTTTTAAATTTCAGGTTGAGTTAATGTCTCCATTCCCAAGGACTGCTGAGAGTGTGTTCCTGTTACTATCCCTGGGAACTCTGCCATCCTTTGTGGGTAACCTGCATAAGTCACTCTCTATTAAAAAGATCTTAGATGATTTTGACTGTGGGGCCCATCTTCTTTCTGCCTGGATCCCAGTGGCTGCTGCCAGATGCACAGATTATATTAGATCTTGGGTCTGTCATCAAAAGGTAGACCAGATAGCTCCTTCTGTGCATGGTAAAAGAGAGAAACAGGCTTTCAGATTAATTTGAGAATTAGAAAGAGTTATTTTTTTCGATACCATCATACATTCCACAAGCAATGAATGAATTCCTGTTTTTCCTCCAGCAAATCATTTGTCATGTTTTAAAAATGGTTTATCAGTTCCAGCAAATACAGTTGGGCCATGCTAACTCATTGTTGTAATTTTCAGTCCCTTATAGATTTATGAGTTTGAGCATCTTATTGTTTGCTTGCCATCTGTGTATTTTCATTGGTGAGTTCAGCTCTTTACACCTTATTAATTGGGTAATCAATCTTATTTTTAAATTTCAAGATTTGTGTATTTTCAGTGCAAATTCTTGCTTAGATCTGTATTTTGCAGATTTTTTTTCAGTCTGTTGCTTATCTTTCTATTTCCTGAACAAGATCTTGCTCAGAGTATAAACATTTAATATGAGAAAACAAATTATTAATTATTTTTTACCATTACTGATCGGCTTTGGTATCATTTGTTAAAACTTATGACCAAACCCAAGATCACATAAATTTCTTTTTATGCTTTCTGCTAGAATTTGCATAGTTTTACATTTCCAGTTAATGCCTCCTTCACCATTAAAATTTTTAAAAAATGAGGGGGATTGCTGGCAAGATGGCTGAATAAAAAGAGCTCAAGACTTCAGCTCCCAGAGAGATCGATGCAGAAGTTGAGTGATTCCTGCACTACCAGCTGAGGTACACTGTTCCTCTTATTGGGACTGGTTGGACAGTGGGTGCAGCCCATGCGGCATGAGCTGAAGCAGGGTGGGGCATCACCTTACCCGGGAAGCTAAAGGGGTTGGGAAATTTTCTCATTTACCCAAGGGAAGCTGTGAGGGACTTAGCCACGTGCCCCGTTTCACATATGTGCCTCTCTTATGGTCTTCACAACCTGCAGACAGGAGACTCCCTTTGGTGCCTACTCCATAAGGGCTGTGCGTTTCAAGCACAAAATGGGGAGGCTGTTAGAACAAACACTGAGCTAGGTGCAGGAGTGTTTTGTTTGTTTGTTTGTTTGTTTTTGTCTTTTGGTTTCCTTGTTTGTTTTCCATACCGCAGTGATGCCTGGAATGCTAAGGATACTGAACTGTTCACTCCCCTGGAAAGGGGTGCTGAGGCCAAGCAACCAAGTGGTCTGGCTCACTAGGTGCCACCCCCAAAGAAGGCAAGCAAACTAAGGTTCACTGGCTTGAAATTCTCACTGTGAGCAAAGCAACAGTCTGAGATCAACCTGGGATACTCCAACTTGGTGGGGGAGGGGCATCCGCCATTGCTGAGACTTGAGTAGGCCCTTATACCCTCATAGTGTAAACAAAGCTGCAGGGAAGTTTGAACTAGTGAAGCCAACTGCAGCCCAGCAAGGCTCATGTGTTCAGATTGCCAGATTTTTCCTCTCTGGCTAGGGCATTTTTGTAAAAATGGCAGTAGCCCCAGTCAGGGGCTTATAAATAAATCCCCCCTCTCCCTGGGACAGAGCATCTGGGGGAAGGGGTAGCTATGGATGCAGCTTCAGCAGACTTCAATATCCCTGTCTGATGACTCTGAAGAAAGCAGCGGACCTCCCATCACAGTGTTCCAGCTCTGCTAATGGTCAGACTGTCTTCTCAAGTGGATCACTGACCTCTGTGTATTATGACTTGGAGACACCTCCCAGTAAGGGCTGACAGACACCTCATACAGCAAAGCACTGGCTGGTATCTTATGGGTGACCCTTGGCGATGAAGCTTCCAGAGAAAAGAACAAGCAGCAAATAATGAGACAGAAAATTAACAAGGATATTCAGGACTTGAACTCAGCTGTGGACTGAGTAAACCTGATAGATATCTACAGAACTATCCACCAAAAATAAACAGAATCTACATTCTTCTAGGGGCCACATAACATGTATTCAAAATATGACCACATAATTAGAATTAAAACACTCCTTAGCAAATACAAAAAAAAAAATGGAAATTATAAAAAAGAGCCTCCCAGACCACAGTGCAATCAAATTAGAATCCAGCATTAAGAAACTCATTCAAAATCACAAAACTACATATAAATTGAACAGCCTGCTGCTAAATCCCTACTGGATAAATAACGAAATAGGCAGAAATAAAGATGTTCTTTGAAACCAATGAGAATGAAGACACAACATATTACAATCACTGGCGCACATTTAAAGCAGTGTGTAGAGAAAAATTGATAGCACTAAATGCCCACAAGAGAAAGCAGGAAAGATCTAAAATTGACTCCTTAACGTCAAATTTAAAAGAACAAGTGAAGCAACAGTAAACGAATTCAAAACCTAGCAGAAAACAAGAAATAACTAAGATCAGAGGAGAACTGAAGGAGACAGAGACGGAAAATCCTTTCAACAATCAATAAATCCATGAGCTGGTGTTTTGAAAATATCAACAAAATACATATACCACCAGCCAGAATAGTAAAGAAGAAAAGAGATAAAAATAAAATAGATGCAATAAAAAATGATATAGGGAATATCACCAATGATCCCATAGAAATACAAACTACTGTCAGATAACACTATAAACAGCTCTATGCAAATAAACTTGAAAATCAAAAAGAAATGGATAAATTCCTGGACATACACCCTCCCAAGTGTAAACCAAGAAGAAGTTAAATCCATGAATAGACCATTAACAAGTTCTGAAATTGAGGCAGTAACTGATAGCCTACCAACAAGGAAAATCCAGGACCAGACAGATTCACAGCTGAATTCTACCAGAGACACAAAGAGGTAGCATTCCTTCTGATATTTTTACAAACCATACAAAAAGAGGAAATCCTCCATAAATCATTTTATGAGGCCAGCATCATCCTGATACTAAAACCCTGCAGAGACACACCAAAAAATAAAATTTCTGGCCAGTATCCCTGATGAACATTAATGTGAAAATCCTCAATAAAATACTGACAAACTGAATCCATCAGCACATCATAAAGCTTATCCACTACGATCATGTCAGCTTCATCCCTGAAATGCAAAGATGGTTCAACATATGCAAATCAATAAACCTAATGCACCAAATAAACAGAACCAATGACAAAAACTGCATGATTATCTCAATAGATGCAGAAAAGGCCTTTGTCAAAATCCAAAACCTCTTTGTGGTAAAAACTCTCAATAAACTAGATATGGGTGGAACATATATCTAAATAATAAGAGTTATTTATGGCAGACCCACCGCCAATATCATACTGAATGGGCAAAAACTGGAAGAATTCCCTTTGAAAACTGGTACAAGACAAGGATGCACTCTGTCTCCACTCTTATTCAACCTAGTATTTGAAGCTTCTGGCCAGGGTAATCAGGGAAGAAAAAGAAATAAGGGACATTCAAATCACAAGTGAGGAAGTCAAATTGTCTCTGTTTGCAGATGACATGATAGTACACTTAGAAAACCCATCATCTCAGCATAAAATCTCCTTAAGCTGGCAAGCAACTTCAGCTAAGCCTCAGGATTCAAAATCAATGTGCAAAAATCACAAGCATTCCTACACACAATAACAGAGAACAGAAAGACAAATCATGAGTAAACTCCCATTCACAATTCCTACTAAAAGAATAAAATACCTCGGAATACAACTAACAAGGGATGTGAAGAACCTATTCAAGGAGAACTTCAAACCACAGCTGAAGGAAATAAGAGAGATAAAAAGAGATTAAAAAAAAAAAGCTTCCATGCTCATGGATAGAAGAATCAATATTGGAAAAATGGCCATACTGCCCAAAGTAATTTATAGATTCAATGCTATCATCATCAAGCTATCATTAATTTTCTTCACATAATTGGAAAAAGAAAGCTACTTTGAAGTTCAAATGAAACCAAAAAAGAGCCTGCATAGACAAGACAATCTTAAGCAAAAAGAATGAATCTGGAGGCATCACGCTACCTGACTTCAAACTACATTACAAGGCCACAGTAAGCAAAACAGCATGGTACTTGTACCGAAACAGATATATAGACCAATAGAACAGAACAGTGGCCTCAGAAATAATACCACACATCTACTACCATGTGACATCTACTACCATGTGATATTTGACAATCTTGAAACAAGCAGGCAATGGGGAAAAGATTTACCCTTTAATAAATGGTATTGGGAAAACTGGCTAGCCATATGCAGAAAACTGAACCTGGACCCCTTCCTTACACCTTATGCAAAAATCAACTGAAGGCGGATTAACGACTTACGCGTAAGAATTAAAACCATAAAATTCCTAGAAGAAAACCCAGGCAATACCATTCAGGACATAAGCATGTGCAAAACCAAAACACCAAAAGCAATGGTATAAAGGCCAAAATTGACAAGTGGGATCTAGTTAAACTAAAGAGCTTCAGCACAGCAAAATAAATTATCCTCAGTGTGAACAGACAACCTACAGAATGGGTGAAAAATCCTGCAATCTATCTATCTGAAACAAGACTAACATCCTGAATCTACAGTGAACTTAAACAAGTTTACAAGAAGAAACCAAACAACCTCATGAAACAGTGGGCAAAGGATATGAACAGACACTTCTCAAAAGAAGACTTTGATGCAGCCAACAAACATATGAAAAAATGCTTGTCATCACTCATTATTTGAGAAATACAAATCAAAACCACAGTGAGATACCATCTCACTCCAGTTAGAATGGCGATCATTAAAAAGTCAGCAAACAGCAGATGCTGGAGAGGATGTGGAGAAATACGAAGGCTTTTACAGTGTTGGTGGGAGTGTTAATTATTTAACCCTTGTGGAAGACAGTGTGGTGATTCTTGAAGGATCTAGAACTAGAAATACCATTTGACCCAGCAATCTGATTACTGGGCATATAACCAAAGGACTATAAATCATTCTACTATAAAGACACATGCATATGTATGTTTATCACAGCACTATTCACAGTAGTGAAGACTTAGAACCAACCCAAATGTGCATCAATGATAGATTGGATGAAGAAAAGCTGGCACATATACACCATGGAACAGTATGCAGCCACAAAAATGGATGAGTTCATGTCTTTTGCAGCGACATGAACGAAGCTGGAAACCATCATTCTCAGCAAACTATCAGAAAAATAGAAAACCAAACACCACAGGTTCTCATTTTTACATGAGAGTTGAACAATGGGAACACATGGACACAGAGAGGAAAACATAACATGGTGGTGGGTGGTGGGATAGTGTAGAGATAACATTAGGAAAAATATCTAATGTAGATGACAGGTTGATGGGCGCTTTTCTCTAATGACCAGTGATGATGAGCATTTTTTCATATGTCTGTTGGCTGCATAAATGTCTTCTTTTGAGAAGTGTGAACAGACGCTTTTCAAAAGACATACAGGCAGCCAAAAAACTTATTTTAAAAAGCTCAATATTATTGATTATAAAAGAAATAAGAATCAAAAGAGCAATGAGATATCATCTCCTATCTGTCAGAATGGTTATTATCATAAAGTAAAATAATAACATATGCAGGTGAGGTTATAGAGACCAAGGAATAATTATGCACTGTTGGTTGGAATGTAAATTAGTTCAACTGTTGTGGAAAGCAGTAGGGCAATTCCTCAAAGACTGGAAAGCAGAACTACTGTTCAACCCAGCCATCCCATTACTGGATACGTACACAGAGGAATATAAATCACTCTACCACACAGACACACGAATGCAAATGTTCACTGCAGACTATTCACAACAGAAGACATGGAATTAACCTAACTACCCATTAATGACAGATTGAATTAAAGAAAATGTGGTACATGCCCACAGGGAATACTATGCAGAGATTAAAAAAATACAATTATGCCTTTTGAGGGAACATGGATGGAGCTGGAGGATATTATCTTTAGCAAACTAATGTAGGAAGAGTAAACCAAATACCACATGTTTTCACTAGAAGTGGGAGCTAACTGATGACAACTCATGAACACAAAGAAGGGAACCATAGACATGAGACCTACTTGAGGATGGAAGGTGGGAAAAGAGAGAGCAGCAGGAAAAATAGCTATTAATTACTAGACTTAATACCTGGGTGATGAAATAATCTGTACAACAAAGCCCCATGGCACGAGTTTACCTACATAACAAAGTTTCACATGTACCCCTGAACCTAAAATAAATAATAATTTACGAAACAGGATAATAGGCAACATTTCCTTTTAAATTTCCAAAATGATGGCACTGAACAATCTGAACTCTGCTTTTATTTGGTGCTGCAGTTCAGCCAGAAGGGGGCGCACGGCTGCCTCACCTTGACCATGGGGGTCTTGCAGTTCTTCTGGCTGCCAGCAGGGGGAGCATGAGTCCGCCTTTTCTGACCCTGGGAGCACCATCGGGTTCAGCTCGTGTTGCCCGAGGGCTACAGCTGCCTTCTCCTCAGTACAGACCAGAGCAACACCGCCTTGCTGAGGGACAGCTGGAGGCTGACTGCTGAAATCAGGGACCAGTGGAAGGGCTTCGTGTGGAAAATTAAACAATAAAAATCAAATGGTTTTAATGCAACCCAACGTCCTTCCCCACACCCAAGGTGTGGCCACAATGCCAGGTCCATACAGTGGCCTCCTGACACAAATGTATCATCTGTCATATAACATCTGTAATGGAAATATAACATCTGTAAACAATTATATCACCCATAATACAGATGTGACATTTGTAATACTAATGTAACACCTGAAATACTGATCTAACACCCGTGATAACACTGTAACATTCATAACAGCAATAAAACACTCATAATATCAGTATAGCATCCGAAATACAAATATAACATCCCTAATACTGATCTAAGACCCATAATACAATTGTAACTCTCATAACACCAATATGCAATCCACAATACAAATGAAACATCCATAACACTTATATAACCCTTGTAATGCTTTCCTGACACCTGTAATACAACTGTAACACTAATAATACCAATACACCATTCAGAATTCCAATATATCATCCTGCAGTACAAATATAACAACTGAAATACTGAAGTGACACCTATAATATTAACAACACCCATAATGACACTGTGACATTCATAACAGCAATAAAACACTCATAATACCAGTATAGCATCCGAAATACAAATATAACATCGTAATACTGATCTAAGACCCATAATACAATTGTAACTCTCATAACACCAATATGCAATCCACAATACAAATGAAACATCCATAATACTTATATAACACTTGTAATGCTGTCCTGACACCTGTAATACAACTGTAACACTAATAATACCAATACACCATTCAAAATTCCAATATATCATCCTGAGGCACAAATATACCTGAAATACTGAAGTGACACCTGTAATATTAACACCCATAATAATAATACAACATTTGTAATACCAATAGAACAACCAGAATACTGATGTAACACCCACAATTACTGATATAACACTCATCATAAAGATGTAACACCAGTAATACTGACATAACATTCCTACTCTTACGGGGGCACTTGGTTTCACGGCTTCCACTAAGCTGGATTTGGGGAGGATTTGGCCTCTATAATGAAGTTTAATGTTGTTGTCTCTGCAGTAGTGACAAGGTATGGACATGGTTGTTTTTATTAAAAGTAGTTTACTTCTCAATAATTTTATACTTCTAGGAAACTTCCAATAGCTGTTAGTATAATCTTTTCTCTCAGAATCTCCAGTGGTTTCTGCTGTGCCAGATTTGAATCTTTATGCAAAATATCCCAGTGGGTTTTATGAAAAGTGAGGACACTCTCCAAGGATACCATCACATAACTATTAAATCAGGAAATACAGGGTTAGTAATGGTAATGGTAATGACAAAATATTCATTTACAATTACAAATTTCATCCTGTCACCCTCCTGATTTAATTTTGCCCATGGTTTCCCACTGACCTTAGAAGAAGAACCATAGAATGCACCATGGCTGCAGACCCCAAGTTCTCCTAACTGTTTCTCTTACCCATTCAGCCTGCTCAACTGCCTGGAGTCTCGTCTGCTTTCAACTGTGGGAACACAGGATTTTGGGTGTCTCAGGAATTTTATGTGCAATCTCTTAATCTATTCACCCAGTGCCCACCCTTATCTAATTGTCCAAGGCTTTGTCCAGCTAAGACTTTAAAGTCATAGGTTCTGCTATCTAACTGTAGAAAAGCTAATAATGCACTGTTTCTAAAGATAAAAAGAAGTTCATTATTTGTTAATGGATGAGATCACTCTCAACTTATAAATCAAGGAAATAATAGTTAATGAAATGAAAGTCCGTGTTTGGGATAATTAGTAAAGAAAAAATCTTAGTGCTGAAGAAAAATAACACAAGTAAATATTGAAATTACATTAGAATTTATTGGACAGACTACTACCGTGTTATCTTCCTTAACTGTGTGTTATAACTCCAAGTTATGTTAGGTTTAAATACTTACACTTTATGTAGTCTGTCAGTACATTTAACAGAAAAAAAAGTCCTAGCACACATCATGACAATTTATATAAGTATTTGTAAACCTCCTTAACTGTACAGTGTGAAGTAAATAAAGTAAGCTTAGTTATTTACATAGATGAATTATTAATATTTAAATATTGAAATACTGTGAGGGGATGTAATTATGTCACAGTTTTGGTATGGAAATGGGGCATTTGTGTATCCATGTACCCCATTAACTTAATAACTTCCCTTCTTACTTCCTGCTGCATGATAAATTTTGGGCCCATGAAGGCTGAGGGACAAACTGTCACCTTTATTGGAAACTTTAGTCCAGCATGAAAGTTTTAATTTCAAAATATTATTTCCTGCCAGATATTTTATTTTCTCTTCTAAGGAAAAATGCTCCCCAGCAGCATTGTTATCTTAGCTGTTCTTCAGGTGGACCTGGACAGGAGTAATTTCACCACACAGAACCTCATGACTATGAGAAAAGCTAAAGTATGAAACACTTCATGGAATAAAACTTATATATTTTACTGTTCATATTTTTATGTGCTTGATATACATGTCTTTCTGGTGAATTGTATTTCTCCATTTTGTAACTGGATTTTTTTTATTGTTGTTGTTGCTGAGTTATGCAAGTTCTTCATATATTGTGGATAACAGACTGTTGTTACATATGTAACATGGAAACCTTCCTTTCTGTAACACGTCTTTTCATTTTCTTGATAGTGACTTTTGATGCACAAAAATGTTTAATTTTGAGAAAATGTTTTCTTTAGTTTTCTGCACTTTTGATATCAGATCTAAGAAACCACTGCTAAATCCAAGGTTATGAAGATTGATTCTTACGTTTTCTTCTAGAGTTTATGTTTTTCCCTCTACTATGTAGGCTTTGAACCATTATGAGTTAATTTTCTTTTCTGTTGTGAGAAAAGAGTACAGTTTCTTTGCCTGAGTGTGGTAGTCAGTTGAATAACAGCATTTGTTGTATTTACTGATCTTGCCTACATGTCAAAAATCCATTGACCATAGAGGTATTGTTGGATTTAACCTTCAGTTCCATTGAACTCTGAGTATGTCCTTATGCCAGTATTATGCTGTTATGATGACTGCTGCTTAGCCGTAATATTTGAAATTGAGAAATATGAGCCTCCAAGTTGCTTTGTGTTCTTAAGAATATTTTGGCTATTCAGGATTCCTTGAAGCTTATGTGAATGTTAGAACTGGCTTGCTCATTTCTACCAAAAGGACTTTGGTATTTTCATAGGAATTATAATGAATTTGTAGATTGCTTTGTGCAGTATTGTCACATAAAAATCATCTTCTAGTCCAGAAACATTGAGTGTCTTTATATGTATTTAAGGTTTCTGGAATTTATTTCAGCAGTATTTCATAATTTTTCATGTCTAATTCTTGCACCTTGGTAAAATATAGTCTTGAACACATTATAATCATTGATTTTTTGTTGTTGCTTTTTGCGATAGGGCCTTATTCTTTTGCCCAGGTGGGAATATGCTTGTGCAATCATAGCTCACTGCAGCTTCAAATACCTTGGCTTGACAATTCTCCCACCTTGGCCTCCCAAAATACTGGAATTAGAGGTATAAGCCACCACACTCAGCCTGTTGTTTTTTTGCTTTCTGTTTTGAAAGTTGAAAAGGATGAATTGCTTTATAATCAATGAAAACACAGTACTTTGAATTGCCCAGAAGACATAACGCACAAGAACTCTAAGTTGTATAATTGACTTGTTGACGATCTGGGTAAAGTTCAATTGCTTATTAAAATTTGGACTTGGTAACATTCCAAAATTGTCTTTAAATAAACTTCTTAAATTGTAACAATACAAAAATGACAAGGCAAGACATATTTATACAAATTGAAGTTTATAAAAGCACTTAAAAATTTCAACTCATATTCTTTTTTCTTTCTTTCTTCTCTCTTTCTCCCTTTCTTTCTGTTTATTTTCTTTCTTTCTCTCTCTCTCTCTCTCTCTCTTTCTTTCTTTCTTTCTTTCTTTCTTTCTTTCTTTCTTTCTTTCTTTCTTTCTTTCTTTCTTTCTTTCTTTCTTTCACAATGTCTCACTTTTACTTGAGGGTGGACTGCAATGGTGCCATCATGGCTAACTGAAGTCTGCAGCCTCTCAATCCTGAGCTCCTTTTATCTTTCTACCTTTGCCTCAGCCACAATACCTGGATAATTTTAGTGGTGTGTGTGTGCAGAGATGATGGTTTGCCATGTTGCCTGGGTTCATCTCAAACCTCTGTGCTGAAGTGATGTGCCTGCTTGACTTCCCAACGTGCTGAGATTATAGGCATTAATAAAACACTTTTTGCATTAGAGTCATTAAAAGTAAATCAATGTTTTGGCTAAGGTATGAAAATAACTGTAATGCAATTGTTTGTATAACTCCATCAATGCTATGGGCAGCTACAACATAAAAATAGTTTTATTAACAAGCAACTAAATACATAAAAACACTTAGCAAAATTGTTTAATTGTAGTACATGTTTATTATTTCTAGTTTTCAGCATTTTCTAGATCATTTTTCATTTTAAAAATTGTATCCTTAGGATAAAGCAAAACCACCTATGAATTGCCGTATTTGTTTATTTCTGCATTTGTGAAAATGTCCTCAATTTGTTGACATTGCAAACAAATTTCAACTCTGTTATGAAAAAACAGAAGACAACCTTCTTAGCAATTAATTTTATAGTTACATTTCATACAGTGAATGTACTACCTGTGAAAAAGTACAAACTCAACTGCTGGTCTTAAACACTGAAAAGAGTTTCCAGTTGATTAAAATTTATTTTATTATATCAATATATTGTATTTATAAAACATCAATTGTATTTACATACAATCTAGAAAGTTTACAGCCGTCAGAAATTCTAGTGCAGTTTCAGATGAAATGGGAATTTAAAAATCCCTGTGGAGCTGTGGATGTACTAATATGTGTAGGTAAAATATGTGCACTCTCTTTGCAGTACTTTTGAAGGGATGTCTCTCACATTGACCTCAATGAGTTTCTTCTCAGCAAAATTACTTGGGCCACTCAACAAGGGTTTCATTATTGCTGATATTTGTGCATGTTCTTTTATAAAAAAATTATGACTCAAAAGATATTTATATAACATCATGGGGTTAGGGCTTTCAAAAGCACTGGAAGTTTTCTCTTCTTCATCCGTTACGTTTTAAAGTAATTCTACTTCGATTTCTCAGAAACTTGAACAGTTTCTTGTTAGCCCCACAGCCACTGCAGCCAGGTCCCAATGTAGCAGCACAGCCTCAACTCCAAGGCTGTCCCTCCCCCAGCTGCCTGTATCTGTGGCTTCCAGGGCAGTGGGAAAGGTTTCACCTTTCTGTTTTTTTGAGAAATGAAATTGTTGTCTTAATTTCACTTTTATGTGGTTTAATGCTAGTGAATAGAAATAGATTTTGTGGCCGGGTGCAGTGGGTCACACCTGCAATCTCAGCACTTTAGGAGGCCAAGGCGGGCACACCACCTGAGGTCAACCAGGAGTTGGAGACCAGCCTGACCAACATGGAGAAATCCAGTCTCTAGTAGAAATACAAAATTAGCCGTGCATGGTGCGGCATGTCTGAATTGCAGCTACTCAGGAGGCTGAGGCAGGATAGCCACTCAAACCCAGGAAATGGAGGTTGTGGTGAGCCAAGATCATGCCATTGCATTCCATCCTGGGCAACAACAGCATAACGCCATAAAAAAGAAAAAAAAGATTTCATTTGTTGAAATTTTCTCCTGTTATATTGCTTAATTTGTTTACTAGATTTCATAATTTCTAGATGGTTCCTCATGGTTTTCTGTGTATGAGATCTGTGAGTAGTTTTACTTTTCTCTTTTACATATGAATGGTTGTGTGTGTGTGTGTGTGTAAATATACATATATAAGTATATATATATAATTGACCTACTGGGACTTCTAGTAAGGGGTTTAATATAGTTAAGCATCAGTGCAGTGTTCCTCATCTTAAAGCCTTGTTTCTCAACAATTTAGATGATTGTTATGAGTTTTGCATAAAGACGTTTTAGCACGTGAAAAAAATTTGAACAACAGTTTATTGGATTTTTAATTGTTAAATATGCTGTCTTTACTTTCTGTAAAAGTCGAGACAAACATGGTTCCATCATTTGATTTACATAATATATTGAAAAGAGATGGCATTAGAATGGTAAAAATTCTTTGATTTTCTGAGAAAATTTCTTAAATATTGTGGTCTATAATGTCTTCGCTGTGTAAAATATTCCATGTACTATTATTTGGTTAAACATTATGATGTCTATAATTATCAGATTCAGTAATATTTAGTTTTTTATGCTAGTGATATCATATGTTTAATTCAATACTCACTTGGGCTTAGAAAGAGGTATGACTGCTTGTATTCTTATGGGTATAAGGGGTTAGAGGTTAGAGTCACAGAGGTGGTATTTAAAGTTTTTTAAGCATAACGGGGTAACCTTAAGAATAGGATAGAAACAGAGGATTAGGATATGTTTTACAATTGCAGAACAACTTCAGTATTAGACTGAGGGTTAACGCTGGACTTGAGATAAGATTTAGTGCTGTGGTAGGATTAGGTTGCAGTTAGAGTTAAGATTAGGGTTATGGGCTAGGGTTAGGGTTGACTTTAGGGTTAAGGTTCATAATCAGGGTTAGAGGTTAGGTTTGGGGTTGGGTTATGCTTAGGTTTAGCATAAAAAGCCAGGCTTACAGTTAGAGGTTAGGAATTAGGATCATGGCCAGGGTTAGGGTTGGTGTTAAGGGTTAGTGTGAGGGTAAGGATTAGAGTGTTAGTGTTAGGTTTCAGTGCTTGGGTTAGTGTTTAGCATTAGGATGGGGCTTATGGTTATATTCAGAGTTAGGGTTCAGGGTTCAGGGTTAGGGTTCAGGGTTATTGTTAAGGTTAATATTCATCATTTTTGGCTAGATGTTAGTGTTAGTGTTGGACATACGATTAGGACTTTGTATTTAGGTTCAGCATGAGAGTGCTGGGTCTGTTTTGAGGTTGAGGTTAGTGGTCATGATTAGGTTTATACTTAGGGTTGGGTTTACAGTTTAGGACTAGGGTTAGGGTTTAGTGTCAGCGTTTTGTTTATTGTTAGGGTTGGGGTTAGCATTTAGGGTTAGTGTTGGTATTACGGTTTTTCTAGAGTTAGGGGCTAAGATTAGGTTTAGGTTTAGGGTTTAGGTTTAATTATGGTTACAGGTTTTGTTTTAGGGCTAGGGTTAGTGTTAATGGTTAGGGTTTATGATTTATGGTTAAGGTTATGATTAGGTTCAGTGTTTAGGGTAAGAGTTATTTTTGGGTTTAGTGCCAAGGTTAAGATTATGTTAGAATTATGTTCGTTTTACTGTTAGGATAAGGGTAGTGGGGTTAGTGTTTAGTCTGAGTTTCAGAGTTATGGGATGCATTTAAAGTTATTTTACATGTTTTTGGGATTTCAGATTTTATAGTTAGAATTAGGGTTAGGTTTAGGTGGTAGTGTAAGGGTTCGCATTACGGTTTGGATTAAGGTTAGGTTTAGGATTCAGAATGAGGGTTAAAAGTAGGGTGAGTGTTATGTTTAGTGTTAGTGTTATGATTAAAGTGTTTGGTTTAGTGTTAAATTTTAGGGTTAGGGTTTAGTGTTAGTTTACAGTTTAACGTTGGGTACCTGGTTGTGGTTTAGTTAGGGTTAGGATGATGGTTAAAGTGTTTGGCTAAAGCATTTGGCTAAAGATTAGGATTAGGGTTAGTGTTAGGGTTAGAGTAGGGCTTGGGATTGGGTGTTAGTGTTAGAGTTAGGGTTTATGGTTTGGTGAATGTTTAGAGTATTTTTTAGGGTGAGTTTTACAGTTAGGGTTAGGATTTGGGCTTAGGAATCTCTGTTTAGAGTAAGGTAAGGTTTATGTTTATATTTGGGGTTGTGTTCATGAAGGTGTAGGGTTAAGTTAACGGTAAAAGCTTTAGGAATAGTGGTAAGGGTTGGGCACACATTTGGGGTTGGTGTTAGTGTTGAAGTTAGGGTTAGGATTTGGGGCAGGTATTAGGGATTGGGTTTTCTGTTAGTGTTAGGGTTTAGGATTAGTGTTAGGGATTAGTGTTTGTGTTAGTGTTACAGTTAGTGACTAAGGTTTAGTTTAGCATTTAGGGTTAGGGTTTTGGTTAATGGTTAGGATTATGGGTTATGATTACAGTTTATGAAATGATTAGGATTATGGTTAGGTTTTAGTTTTAGAGACATGGTTTAGGCTTATTTTTAGGGATGGGTTTAGAGTTAGGTTACTTTTAGTGTTAAAGTTCAGGATTTACGCTTTTACAGTTAGGATTAGTGTTATTGTTAGGGTTATGTGTTGAGCTTATGGTTAGGTTCACTTCTTCAGTGTTTCATTGTTAGCATTAGGATTACTTATAAAAATAAGAGATTGGCTTTGGGTTAAGGTTTCAAGGTTAGTTTTAGAGTTAAGTTAGGGTTAGTATTTAGGGTAAGGATTACCTTTAGGTTATCAGATAGAGTAAGTTTTAGGGTTAGGGCTAGAGGATATGGGTTAAAATTTAGGGTTAGGGTTAGCTTTAGGATATAGAATTAGTGTTAGGGGTTAGTGTTAGGGTTGGTGTTTAGTGTTACTGTTCGTGTTTTCATTGGGCTTGTTGATATGGTTCTGTTGGTGTTATAGAAAGGAGATGGTGTTAGAATTAGGATTATGTTTAGAATTATTGTTTAATGGTACTGTCAACATTAGGGTAGGAGTAGGTTATGCTTTAGGGTTATAGTTATCGTTAGTGTTTAAATTTAGATTAAGGGGTTAAGGTTATGTTTAGAATTATGATTACAGTTAGGGTTATGATTATTGGTTAGAATTAGGGTTAGGGTTTGCATTAGGGTGCAAATTGGGTAACACACTAGGGTTAGAGTTAATGTTAGTATTTAGGCTTAGGGTTAGGGGTTATGGTAGGTGTAGGGTTAGGGTTGGGCTAAAGATTAATGTTAGGATTAGGGTTTGGGTTTTATGTAACAGCTAGGTTTAGGTTTTGGGTAGGTGTAGGGTTAGGGTTGTAATAAGAGTTCTAGGATTGGAGTTAGGGGTTAGTATTAGACTTAATATGAGTGTTATGTTCCTGTTCAGAAAGCAGGTTTAGGAGCTAGAATTTAGGACTAGGTGTTAGGTGTTGTGGTTAGTGTTAGGGGTAATATTTTAGGGTTAACATTAGCTTTTAATGGTTAGAGATAGGGTTTTTTGTTTGGGATTAGTGTTTTTGTCTTAGGGTTAGGGCTTTAGGGTTAGGGTTTTAGTCTTAGGGTTTAAGTTCATGTTTATGTAATGTTTGGATTACCCTTGGATTAGGGTTATTATCAGGGTCAGGGTCAAATTCAGGTTTAGCTGTTAGAGTTAGGATTTAGAGTTGGGATTTGTTTTGGGACTTCGGTTTTGGTGAGTGGTTAGGCATAGGGTTGATGTTGGGGTCAAGTTTGAGGCTTAAGGTTGCTGTTAGTGTTAGGGATCCTGGATTAGGATTAGGGGTAGAAGCAGGGTTAAGGTTAATGTTATGATTAAGTTTAGGTTTAGGGAGGCACTGGGCAGCTGGGTACTGTATTAGGTCATCAATCTGGTTTGCAGAAGGGAGGACTAAGACTTGCACCCAGAACTTTTCTGTGTCTGAGCGCAGGACCATCTTAATGCTCCTTGTAGAGCCTAGTAGATTTGGAGCAGAAAGGAAGCTGCTTTCTGAGGCCACAGCTTTTCTAAATGTCAACCCAGAGTTGACCAAATCCACAGTAGTTTGTTTTTGAGTGTGACAGGTGTTTTGAGGTAGTCTCTGGAAGGCCCAAAGGAAGGGAAGGTAGTGACAGCTTACACCACAGATACATTTTGGTAAACCTTAGAGGTAACAGTGGAAATAATTAAATGCTGGTGGCCAAGCAGCCACAAGTGGAGCTCTGTGTACCAGCCACAAGTGGAGACTGACTTGGCACATTCTCCTGCACCAGCAGGAGAAAACAACCTGCAGACTCTGACTCCAGTCTCTAGCGCTACAGTTGCGTGAGATGTGGAATGACAGCAGAATTTAAAATCAGCAGAATTCCAAGGTGTTTGGCCTATTAAATCCTGGAAAGGCTGTTGAGATTGATGGTTGTGGCAGTTCCTGTCTCAAGAGGGAGGCTGAGGCCCGTGACTGGTGAGCCTGGTTCATGTGGCCTGGTATGACTGGGCTAAATGTTGTGGCCACTTCCATACTTTACAGTCTTTGTTGTAGCACATATGAGCTGTGCTCCTCCCTCCAGGCCTGTGTCCATTAGGGGCCACAGGGATCAGGTTCCCAGGGCATGAGGGTCTCCTTTGTCTGGGAGCTGAGACCAGGTTGGCTCCAGGCAGGTGCCCAGTGAGGACTGAATATAGGGGATGCATGAGAAGAGGGAAAGAAGTCCCCCGAATCACATGCTGTCCTTGTTGAAACAGCTAGATTGTGAAAAAATCCACTCTACAAACATGGGCTCACTTTTCTATTCACTGCTGTAGTTGAGACTGGGCAGAGGCTGCCACAACCACTGTGGTCCCTGGCACTTGCCTACCCTCTCCACTTGGCTGTCCTGACCCTTCCTCTTGCTCCGCCAACTCTTATGCCTCCTGCCCCTTTTAAACTCATGGAAATGCAAGTCAAAACCACAGTAAGATATCACTTCACACCCATTATAATTCCAAAAAACAAACAAACAAACAAAAGCTAACAGTTGTTGAAAGGAAGTGGGAAAATTTGAAAGTAAAATGCTTCCACTGCTGCAGGAAGTAGTTTGGTGGTTCTGCAAGTGCTAAATATAAAATTACCGTAGAACGCAGAAAATCGACTTCAAGCTATACACACAAAATGTAAAACAGGTATTCAAACAAAAGCTGTATACATATGTTCATAGCAGCATTCACAATAACTAAAATGTGGAAAGAAACCAAATAAATATTCACCAACAAAAAGTAAGAAGCAAAATGTAGTATATCCATACAATGGCATAATGTTCAGCTGTAAAAAGGATTACAACACTAATGCTACAATGTGGAGAAATTTCAAAACCATTTTGATTTAAGAAGTTGAAGACAAAAGTCACATAGTGTATGATTTTATTTATATAAAATTTAGAATAGGTAAATCCATAGAGACAAAAAGCAGATTACTGGTTGCTAGGTGTCAGAAAGAGGACAGATTGGGTAGTAGCTCCTTAATAGGTAGGGTTTTTTCTTTTTTGGATAATGAAAACAGTTTGGAACTTAGAGGTGGTTGTTGCATACAAATGTGCATGTCCTAAGGATCACTAAAGAATTCATTAAGAAACAGTTAATTTTATATTATGTGAAGGAATTTCACCTCACTAAAAAGACAATACTTCTTCCTCAGCATTCCACAGAGTGCTCTTAGAATGGGGTTCTGGTCCCTCCACAGTCCAGAACTGCCTGGGGCCAGGCACACCACATACTAGGCATGTACTCCAGCCACACTGTCCACCAGCTCCTCGACCTGTTACCAGTGAAAGTATCTGTTACTGCTATCAAATCTATCATGGTCTGCGGTAACATCAGCTCTTGCCTCCTCAGAAGAAAGAATCTGGCTGAGGGGAATAAAGTAGCAAAAGAGACTGAGAAAAGTTTCACAGCAAATGTGGATGTTTATTTAAAAAGTTTTAGCGTAAGAAAAAATGGAAAGTGCAGTTGGAAGAGATCCAAGTGGGTGACTGGAATATATAACATATATAAGACTTGCAAATATTATGTCCCATGCTGTTGGTTTCCTTTTCACTAGACAGTGTCCTTTGATGCACAAAAGTGTTTAGTTTTGATGAAATTCAATTGATCTATCCTTTCTTTTGTTTTATGTTCATTCAGTGATATAGCCAAGAAATCATTTACAAATCCACAGCCAATAAACACCTAAACCACCATGGGATTACCACTTTATCCCCATTGGAATATCTATTTTTGTTAAGGAAAAGTTTGAGAGTATGTGGAGAAATTGGAACCCTTATACATTGCCAGTGAGAATGAGAAATTGTGGTAACGGTTGCACAGTGTGAGCATAGTTAATGCTACTGAACTATACATTCAAAGATGTTTGAAATGGTAAATTTGTTTATGTATGTTTTACCACATTCAACAAAAGCTTCCTCAGAAGTTGTCCTAAAATAGTTACACGTGTGATGAAAGAAGACACTCCTCTCTTATCATGAGTAGAAGCCTATTTAGTTATTCATGCTGTTATACACATTCCTAGCTCTTCCACACGACCAGCATGATCTCGTCAAGCAGAATGAGTCCCTTCTCACCTGGCCCATTTGTGCTTCTTTCCATCACTGCATTCTCCTATTCAACTCACTACCTGCCTGCTACAAACCACTGTAAATTACAAATCTATTTACTGTTTCTGTAGACATTTCTTTTCTGTAATGCAATAGAAATGAAATCACACAATATGTCATCTCCTCAGAGTGGCTTTTATCACTTAGCTTTATGTATACCTGATGCTTCCATGGCTTTGCATGACTTCATAAATCACTCTTTTTCTTTTAATGAATAGTATCACATTTTATGAATTTATCTGGCTTGGTTAATATTGAAGGGTATCCTGTTTCCTTAAAGTATTTGGCCATTGTCAAGAGAGCAGTTGTACATAAATGCATGTGGTTTTTGGTTAGATGCGAGTTTCCAAATCTGTTGTCTAAATACCTAAGTGTGCAATTGTTAGCCTATATGATGAGATCATGTTTTCCTTTGGAAAAAACTGCCAAACTGTGGTAGAAGAAAACAACCATATTTTAAGGTTGTTGTACAATTATGCATTCCATCAGCAATGAATGAGATTTTCTGTTGCAGTTTTGATTATATTTAAAAAGATATTTAGACATAGTATAGCTGTTTAGTGCTCTCATACTTATGTTAATTTGCCTTCCCCAGATGACAATTGTTGTTGAGCATTATTTTGTTGTTATTGCTTGTTCATTAATCTATGATTGCTGCCAAAAAACATGCATGTATTGTGCCACAGAAAATCAATTTTTAAAAACATATTATAAGCTCTACTTGGTAAAAACTCAGAACATTATGCTGGACCACATAGTCATTTATCCTGCTATTTTTTCTAATTTTATGGTTACTACAATAAAATAGTGAACTGCAGCTACTAAGACAATGTGGTGTATTAGTGTGATGCTTCACTTTGTTGAGATCTCTTTCAATCAAATGATTTCTTTATAGATGTCAAGGGAGCAACAGGAATTTCTAGAGCACAAGCTAGTTTCTGTTGGAATTGACAAAAAGCTCTGATGTCAATTTCAGTACCTATCTTGCAGTGTTGAATCATTGACAAAGATTAGAACTATGAAGGTTTTGGTTCTTAAATCTGCTTCTACAAAAGTAAGCCAAAATTTGAAATCACATGTGTTTGGTCTGTTAGTTTTTCATCTTTCACAAAACATTCCACTGTATCAGAATGAAATTTGAAGACTGAGATTCATTTAATAATGGTTTACTAACTTTTTTCTCTTTTTGCATTTAGACGTCACAAATAAAACATCTGATAATTTCAGCAGTACACATTTTAAATAACAAAAGCCAGAAAGAATGATAGATGAAATTAATTCCAGGAATTTATAATGACTTGTTATTTGGTTTTTACTTATTGCTGTCACTGTGTTTTCTATCTTCAGCATATTAAAATAATAATGAATTCTACCAATCATTCTAAAATAACTGCCTAATAAAGCAATTGAATAGTTTTGTTTGTTTGTTTTTGTTTGTTTGTTTGTTTGTTTGAGATGGAGTCTCACTCTGTTCCCATGGCTGGAGTGCAATGGCATGATCTAGGCTCTGGTAATGTCAGCTTTCCGGGTTCATGCAATTCTCCTGTCTCAGCCTCCTGAAGATCAGGGATTACAGGAGTCCACCACCACTCCTGGCTAATTTTTTATATTTTTAGTAGAGAGCTTGTTTCATCATGTCGATCAGGATGATCTCAAATACCTGACCTAAGGACATCCACTTGGCTTAGCCTCCTAAAGTGCTCAGATTACAGGTGCAAGCCACCATCTCTGGCCAAGCCCATTATTTTATCTCTTTATGGGACAAGTGTAGGTTGAAAACTGTCTTTTCTAATACTTGCCAAGGCCTCAAGATTGTTACAATAAAAATAAAACTTCCAACCAAAGGATACTTGTTGGCATAGATAAAATTAAGAAAACCTGAGAAAGAAAACAGCCAGCTTCTGGCTGTTTCCTGGAGATCATGCCTAATGTCTGGGGAACGCTTGCACCCTGGAGGAAGGGTAGAGCTGGGGTAGGTTGGAATAGTCTTTGGAGCCACTGCCACTCTGGCAGCCACTGTTGTTCCTCAGAAAATGGCTTGGAACTTCAGCCTTCAGCAGATGAAACAGGGGCTTAGCGATCAGTATTTCGTTTGCCTGTTTTTCATCTCCATATCTTGTTTGGTGAGGTATCTATTCACGTCTTTACCTATTAATTGGGTCATCTTATTTCTTTGTATATTTCACATGAAAGTCACTTTTCAGATATGTTTCCTAGACTTTTCTTTGCCCACATCTTATTTTTTGGTTCTCCTAATTGAATCATATTTTTTGTTTTGTTTTGTTCCTTTTTTACTTTTTTGTTTTTTGCTTTTTTTGAGATGGAGCCTCACTCTGTCACCCAGGCTGGGGTGGAAAGGCATGATTTTGGCCCAATGCAACATCTGTCTCCTGGGTGTAAGGGATTCTTCTGTCTCAGCCTCCTGAGTAATTGAATTACATGTGCCTTCCAACAAGCCCATCTATTTTTTTTTTTTGTATTTTAATAGCGACAATGTGGCAGTCAGTTACTATAGGATGAAGTGAAGGGGAGTGAATGCAGAAATGAAGACAAAGACAAAAAAGATCTGTTTTAAAAGAAGAGTCAGGGGGCTTATTCCTTCCAGGGAGCAAAGGTCCTGAGCTTCTACAGGACTTCATATTTATTAGGCAGAATCAATAGGGAGGAAAGGTAATTATTGGTCAGCTGCTCGATTTATCGCAATCTCACATAATTGCTTGCTTTATACTACAGGCTTCAGTTGTTCCTATATATAAAACCACAAGGAAAGCTGTGCTTGGGGCATGACTGCCCTCAGCATTCCTTCTGGCACCAGAGGTGGTGTGTCAGTTTGCCAACATCCTGCTTTCATGAGAAGAGTTTGCTGTCTGCTCATAGACTCTCCAGTCATTACTGAATTGGTCACAACCCTCATTCTTTTGACCTCCAACGTCTCCTCCTTTTTGTTTTTGAATTAGTTGAGTAAAGGTAATTGCAGACTGTGCAGCTCTCAATTGCTATTTGGTGGTCCAGCTGATTTTACAGACAATAGACATAAAACAGAGACATAATAATATCACTCTGATAATCACAGAAAAGACATTGAGGTGCTGTTTGGAGGAGATCCAAAGCTTAAGGCTCTCTAAACCCTGCTGGAATACCACCGAAGTTTTTAAAGAGGGCTGAAATACTTGAATGTTTATTCAAATTAAGGATTTTACTTTGTAAATCATTCATATCAAAAGTAACATTTGATGTGAAAGCCCCTTGCAAATGGGACTTTACAAGGTTTCATTGATATTCACGTTAGTTTTATTCCAAATTGGTTAAACAAATACAAGTATAGTTAAAATGAGAATGCAATTGCTGCTGCAACTACAAACTTCGTACTTGTTTTCCTAGCCACAGAACTATAGTCTTTAACATTGCTACCTCCATTTGTATCTCGGTGTTTCATTTATTTTTAAGCATCCATGCCTGGTTGGCTGTACACATCCTATTTTCTTCATATTTAGCTGTTTGAATGGAGCTGTGCATTGCTACTAAGGACACCACAACAGAAGTGATTAATGTACCTAAGGAGACTTTCACAAAAATTATCATGCCTAAGGTTCTACAAGCACTATGAGTAAGCTGAGTAAGAAAAAGATTTACAAAATGTAAACCAGAGGTGGCCACCGAAGACTCAGACAGATTTACAAGAATCCATAATTGGGGGTTGCAACCTAGAATTATTAGGGTGGATATGCTGCATGTTTTTATTGTGCTACAATTAAGGGAATTATACAGTTGAAAGGAATCACAAGTCAACTGGGCATCGTTTACCTTAATTTTTTTTTTTTGCTGCTAAAAAAAGTAAGATTTAAAAACACAAATTGCAAATTGAGTGGTAATATTTTCTACAAAAGTAACATTAAAACTGTGTTGAGCAGAATTACTATAATTAAATAGTGTTCCAACACAAAAGCTGCCATCCATAAAGGGGAGTGCTGCCTTCCCTATCAACTCCTGAATTGGAACTGTCTTCCTTGATAATGTTATTGAGGAAAGGTGGTCTAAAGCCTGTTCCAAGCAAGGTCTGCTGCAGATTGGGATTGAATCCCAGTGAGATGTAGTGAAGAGATGCTAAAGTTTCTTCACCAGTGTCAGTGAAGTTTATGCCATGAGGTCAGATTCTCATGGCATAATGTCCTACAAAATGTTGATATAACATAGGATCGATGAGCATGTTTTTGTGTAAAACTTTCCACTGGTAATGAGAAACAAGCTGTTTTTGTTTGATAGAAGGCACAGAGAAGGCAAATGAAGGCTTATCCTTCACATGTAAGGGTATAGTAAGAAAAGAATTTTAAAGATCTACTCCTATGAGAGACCAGTCCCTTGGAATGGCTGCCAGGAATTGCAGACCTTGTTGTAATGCACACATTGATTTAATCTGTGCATTAGTAGCTCTGAAATCATGTAGCAATTTGCTGGCAAAATTGTCTCTTCTTTATATACTAAACATTTGCTGAAACTTTACACTTGTTCTCACACTACTTAATCATTTAAATTGTGTGTATGTATTCCAACTAAGTTTTCAAAGAGGAATGTCTTTCTTCCTGTTAGGAATAAAGATTCTGCTGTTTACCTTACTTTTGTCTTTCACCCTCCATTTTTCTAGATTTTTCCCTGTATACTTTTAGACTGGCTGTAGTAAATACCTTGTTCATCTTCAAATCTTTCTGTTGCCTGAAAAGCTGCCAAATTTTCTGCCAAATATAGAATTGGGTTTAGGACTAATGTGGCATCTTTCTGCATAAAATGAAACACCTCTGTTAGATTGCAGAATGTCTCTATATATCTATCAGAGTAATCAGATAACTTGACTGGATGTATATTTATTTATTTTTAATCCTGCAATAAAAAGGAAACCTGAAGTTTAGTAGTACCATTTGGCATTTTCTGCAGGGCCTACAGTGAAGGTGGGGGTTTATTGGGTGGCACAGGGAGAGAAACTCATGATAGGAATATTGGAAAGCCCTTAAAAGAGGGGCAGGTAGGGTGTTTAAAAGTTGCATTTAAGGGCTACCTAGGGGTTTGTCTCTCTGATTTTGGGAAATTATCTTCTGTAACCTTGCTTGACAAGACTGCCAAAAGGCCAGAAAATATTTTACAATGCTTACAAAGGTCTGGGTTATCGCCTAAGGTAAAGAAAGCTTGTCCATCAGAAACTCATACTAATGGCTCTTTCATCTGAAAAAGAGATCTGATAATTATATACTATTAAAATAAACTTTTATCTCAGAAAGCCACATCTTTTTGTCTTAGAGCTAGTGTAATTTCCATGCCTTTGTGCAGTATAATATAAGCCATATTTTTTTCTCAGACCCTCGAAGGTAAAGAAATTCCAGTGTTTCAGAATGCACTGGAGAAAAGTGCAGACTGAAGATAGTTTTACTGGCAGCAGCTGATATTTGGTTAATGCCAGCAACTGTGTGGTAGTGTGTTGGGTTACTACTGTCTCTACAGTTGACTGAATGCTCCTAATATACAGAGGTAAAAGGCAAGGGAGGATGAGGCAGATGCCAAGAATAAACAAAAACCCACCAATGAGGGTTTTGAATTCCCCAAAGGTTGAGAACCATTTTCCAAACAAGGAATCCGGGAACCATCTGGACCAAGTCCGAACTGGAACATGGGCCAACATGTGCATTTTAGCTGTGGATTTTATGACAGCTTGGCCATTATTATCAATTTCTAGGCAACAGTTGGTTAAATTAAATGTTTACATACTTTCTTTGAGGCTAAGAGATAAGCTACTTTATTTTGATATATAGCATTTTTTTGTGTTGCTTGTATTGTCAATAAATTTAGTGCCCTTGACGTTTTATTGGTTATAATTTCTAGGACTGCCTGTAACCTTATGATGTGGTTGAGCATATAGATTTTGGTACGATACCCCCATGACCCGTCTTGCACCCAAGTAGCTGGCCCATAATATTTAATGATTTTTTCAGGAGGCCATTTATTATCTTTTTAGTCTTCTGTGTTTACACTTTTTCACATTTGTGTTTAGTTTTGTGATTATGTATTTTTTTAGTTTCTTTAACTTTTACTATAAACTGGATACCCTAAGAGTTCCCCTTGCTTTATAGGAATTAAAAAGAGGGATGGCTTGATTGTTTCTAACACACATGTCCTTGTCCATTTAGCCAGCAGTTGCCGATATGCCCATGCTCCACAGATCCAGTATACGCCAGAGGGTTCTTTCCAAGCATTTGGAGTCTTTAGCTGATGCCAAGTGTGGCTTAGGGTAGAGAATCAAGAGAAAGCATTTGGATCTGGTAAGTAGGAGTCGTTCTGGGCATTTCTCCCTAGAGTTCTGTTTTTAGTCTTATCATAATACTGTTGTCCAAGGCAGGATGTTTTTCCTGCTGCCTCTGTGAAAGCCTTTCCCCATTAGGCGACACAGTACTTTCCAATTATGGAGGTTTTTTAACAACCAAACACTGGCTAAGGCTGTTGGTTCACTGGCATGGTTAGGTGAAGTGAAGTTACTTGTGGCATCAATTTCTTAGCCTCCCATAGCAACGGGTCCCCCATATCAGTTTTTTGACATGCGTAGCATGAGGAAATTCCTAAGCTGCCAGCTATGATTTTAGTTAGTTGAGTAAATAAGTTTTTGGTTGATGAAGGAAACTCAGTCACTGACTGATTAAAATGCTTACAGAATGACTTATAAACCCGGAATTGCAGGGTTGGATGCATTTGAGTCGTTCTATTCTTTTTGGCAATTAGTAGTAGAACTCCAAGGTCTGCTCCTTGTCTATTAACCCATAATAGTGTCATCTGTCCTGTAGACCAAAAAGATAGCTCTGGCTTTAGGAAAGTAAAATTTAAAGGAGTACATGTCCTTGTCTTAGAATTTGGTTTGGTTGGCATACTACTTAGCAGAGCAGTCCTTCCTGAATATAAGTGTTGGAGCTGTGTTAGCATAGAACACTGAATATTACAGTCTGGGCATCCGATTTGTGTTTTTTCATACAGATGTTTAGGTCTGCTTCTGCTAAGCCTCTTTTGTGTTAAGCCATTGCAGACAGCTTCTGTTTTTTTTAGGATTAGGGACATATGCGGCATGGCAGCAATTAAAGTACAAGGAAATAGGCCCCTTATAGGAGGGAGAGGTTTCTTTTGTTTGAGCTATAAGTTTTTTTTTCTTTTCTGATTTAGTATGTACCTCAAACCAGAATTCATAGGGTAAGGGCTCAGGGTCATAACATACATATAGCTGATTATTTCCTCAGTCATAGACTGAATAGGTGGTCTGGTTGTATGTGCATGTCCCTAACTTGGTTTCTGTACATTCATAGTAGGTATGGTACAGTAGAGTTTTAACTATGGTATTTTTTACCGAGGTAGTGTGTACACAGTGTGGGCATCCCACTAAAGATTTTTCCCCTTCTAGCATAGGCAGAAATGATAGCAACATCAGTGTATGTATTAGAAACATGCTTACACTACACGTAGGCATGGGAAACCTTCCTCTGGGCATAGACATTTGCAGCATTTGCAGTAATAACAAAGCAACAGAAAAATCAGTATTAACGTAATTATAACGAGGGTTATAAATTGTGTTCATATTTACTTATTCAGAGATGGCCCTCTTAGCTTTGGCCGTGTGTGGACTACTCAACTTCCAGGATGGCTAGCCTGCTGTCAGACAACAGCCACCATCCACCTTTAATATATATATATATATTTTGTTTTTCTGACAAAACCAAGCGTTTTACTGAAGAGTAATTGGGTAACTCCCGCCAAGGGGGCTCTATAAGGAGAGGAATTGCTAAAGTTTTTTTTTCAGGTAAAGCCTTGATCATTGCTGCCTGCCTAGCCTCTTGGTCTGCCTTTCTATTGCCCTGTGTCTCAGCTTTTCCCAATTTGGTGTCCTTTGCAATGAATGACAGCCACTTTCTCTGGAGCCCATATGGCTTTTAATAATTGTAAATTTTTTTCTTTGGCCTTTAGTAGTCAAAACTCCTCTATCTTTGTATACTGCCCCATGGGTGTGCAGGATTGTAAAAGTATATCTTGAATCAGTATATATGTTTCTTTTTTTTCAGTATATATGTTTACTTTTTTTCTTGGCCAATAACGGTGCTCTGGTTAATGCTATTAATTTAGCCTTCTGAGCGGAAGTCCCAGAAGGTAAGGCCAGAGCCTGGACCACCGAGTGTTGGATCAGTACTGTATACCCTGCATATTGTACCCCATCTCTTATGAAACTGCTACCATCAGTGAAGTATTTAACATCTGAGCTCTCCAAGGGGATATATCTGAGATCTTCCTGGCTCTAGAAGACTTTGTCCACCGTATTTATGCAACAGTGGGGAAGTTCCTGCCAGCAGTGAGGCAACCCACTGTCCTTTCAATCACGTTTCTCCACAGGCAGTAGGGTAGCTGGATTTAAGGTATTTACAGTCTCTACTGTTATCTGGGTATTCTCATACAGAAGCCCTTGATACTTTAGCATTTTAGAATTGGACAGTCAATGATATCCTCTTTGCTCCATTAAGGTGATTACAGCATGTGACTCCCGAACTATTAACTTTTGACCTAGGGCTAGCTTGTTGGCATCTTCTATAAGGATTGCAGTAGCTGCCAACGCCCTGAAGCAGTGGGGCCAACCTAAGGCCACCAAGTCCAGTCTTTTGGGTAAGTATGCTACCAGCTGATGCCAAGAACCCAACAATTGAGCTAAGAGTCCGACTGTCATTCCCTTTTGTTTATCCACATACAAAAGGAAGGGCTTTTTTACATCTGGCAACCCTAGCACCGGAGCTTGGATGAGAGCTTCCTTTATACCTTTCAAGGCCCTTTCTTGTTTTTTTTTTTTTTTTTCCATAGGAGGGGTCCTCTTTTTCTTTTTCTTTGGTAGTCTCATATAAGGGCCTTGCTATAAGGGAGAAGTTTGGAATCCAGGTTCGGTAGAATCCCGCTACACCTAGAAATTTCCTGAGCTGCTGCCTTGTAACTGGGGTGGGCAATGCACGCACAGCCTCCTTGCATGCACTTTTAAGTCTGCGCTGGACTTGGGATACCATGAATTCTAGATATTCAACCTCCAAAAGCAGACTTTTGCCTTGTGCTTGGACACTTAGTAACCAGTTTCACAAAGCAGGTGAAGAAGCCTCTCTGTTCCTTAGAGGCATTTCTCCCTCGTGGAGGCAGCGAAGAGCAAATCATCAATGTGTTGTAATAGCACACAATTGTCACTAGGTGGCGCAAAAGCCTCAAGGTCGGAAGCCAAAGCCTCGTCGAAAATAGTGGGAGAATTCTTAAACCCTTGTGGCAGCCTTGTCCAGGTATACTGCGATTGTCTCCACTAGAAGGCAAATATAGGCTGATTTTGGGGAGCAAGTCTCAAGCAAAAGAAAGCATGCCTTAAGTCCAGACACGTGAACCAGGCGGCGTCAGCAGGAATCTGTCCCAGCGTTGTGTATGGGTTGGGTACTATGGCATGGATAGTGACAGTGGCCTTGTTTACCTCCTGGAGGTCCTGCAGTGGCCTGTATTCACCATTTGGCTTGCGCACAGACAACAGAGGAGTATGCCAGGAAGACTTGCATTTTATTATAATCCCATGTTTATAGGGCCGATTTAAATGTTTTGTTATGTCATCAATTGCCTCTCTGGGTGGGGGGTGTTGACGGACTAGTACCGGGGCAGCTTGAGATTTAAGCTTTATTATCACTGGGGGTCTGTTTGCAACAAGTCCAGGGGGGTTGTCCTCAGCTCATACACCTGGTACCTTGAAAAGCATTCCCCACATATTGTGTAGGTCAGGCTCTGGCAGCCTCCTGGTACACAGTTTATAGAGCCGTCATTCCTCAGTTTTTGGGACAGTTAGAGTCAATACCATTGCCTTTGGCTTCCCTATCTCCAGGGTCATATCCCCTTTAGGTGTAAAGGAAACCTGTGCCTGCAGTTTCTGGAGGAAGTCTCTTTCCAATAAGGGCACTGGACATTTTGGCATGTATAGAAAGTCATGCTGAATTCTTGTCCCCCAATAACACATCTCTTGAATTTGTAGAGAGGTCTCCTTCCTTTGGCCCCAGTAGCCCGTATGATAGTAGGACAGTTTTTTGTGGGGCAGTTAATTGGGTGAGTTACCACAGAGAAATCAGCACCAGTATTGACCAAAAAATTCATTAATCGGCCCTCTACTTCCATGGAGAATATAGGCTCCCTGGGGCCTAAAAGGATGAAGCCTGGTCTGTCTTAGTCTTCTAAATTTTTGGCCCCCGCTAAGCTGATCAGATCAGGATCTGCTTTTGAAGCACCACGACTAGCAACCGAACGTTGCACTCGGGTGTTAGACCATTGACCGTCATCTTCATTTTTTTTTTTTTTAATCGGGGCACTCATTTTTCCAGTGGCCCATTTGCCTGTGTCTTGCACATTGGTTCCTATCCAACCGGGACTAGCTTTCCTCTCCCGGTCTTGTCTGCCCTCTTCCTTGGCCTCTGCCTCAGCTATACCCTCTAGCAAATCCAGGGTTAATTTCTGTTAGTGCAGTAGCTATAAATTGAGCTGTCTTTTGGTTTTTATTTTTATTTATTTTTTCTTTCTTTCTGCCTCTTCTTTCTGGTTTACATATATTTTGTTTGCTATTTTCAGGAGTTTACTAATATTTTTTTCCTGCAAAGCTTTCCAGCTTCTGAAACTTTTGATTTATGACTCCCTGAGCTTGCCCGATAAAGGTCATATTTATCATAATTTGGTTTTTAGGAGCCTCCAGAATAACTGGAGTGTACAGTCTATATGCCTCCCAAAGCCTTTTATGGAATGCACTTGGGCTTTTCTCAGAATTTTGTCTCACTTCTGATATTTTACTTATATTTATTTCCTTCCTTTCTCCTGCTTTATCCCATTTAGGAGTGCCTTTCTATATAGCGGCAGCCATTCCATGTTCCTTGCCTCATTTGGTTCCCAGTTAGGGTTCTCATTTGGGTATCACTCCACGGTGAACTGGTGAGGGTTAGGGGTGGTCTCTGGGGCTCCCCTTCTAAACAGATCAGAGCTGCCGGATTAACTCTTTTATGCTCGTCTGTATTAAATGAAGTTAGCAAAAGTTATTCACAATCTGGCCAGGTCAGGTTATGCGTGTTAATAACAGAATTTACCGAATCAATAAGAGCCTGAGACTTTTCTGTATAGGAGGGGGTGGGCTGTTTCCAATTTAAGAGATCAGTAGTGGAGAAAGGCTGATAAACATAAAGCCTAGGGCCACCTTGTATCTGCCTCTGGTCATCATAAACTTGTGTCCTGGTTTCTCAAAGTGGCATCTGCAAATGCCGGGGTCGGCCTGAGTGGAGATGCCCAGCTGCCTCACCCAGTCCATTTTTTTTGTTGTTTTTCTCTAACAGGGGATTCTGTTCCTCTGGGTGTGGGGACACTGAGCCTCACTTTTCTCTGAGCCTGACTCTCCGGATGATCCTGACTCTGCCTCCTGCTTTATTCTGACCAAAGATGAGTAGACTGGCACATATGGGGCAGACATTCCCTTTCATCAGGTGGAGCCTGAAGAACTGGTTTTGGCTAAGGCTTCAAGGATTCCCTTTCCAGGGAGATGCTAGGGGCTTTAGTTTCCTCTGCTTCCTTTGGTTGGGCTGCCCGAGCCACTAATGCCTTGCAATATCCCTCTAGGCAAGGCTGCAGCCACTTGGGGTGAGTTTGTGCCACATTGAGCCAAGAGTATATACAGAAACTGGTCTGGGTATCCTGGTTGTCCTTCAACTCCAGTGACCACCTTAAACATGCAGTCAATTCATACCCTGTCTATTGTACCTTCAGAGGGCCACCCCTCCTTGAAAGCAGGCCAGGCTATCTCACAGTATGTTCTTAAATTTTGAGCATCCAGTTTTATGCTATAATCACCTCTAAATCCTTTTGAAAATTCTTTATCGTGCACTCCAATGGAGTTCATTTATACACTTTTCCTTTCATTTTCTCCCTTGTGGTGCACTTTCACTTTTACTTTTACTCTCAGGTTCACCATACTGGGTCCTGTTAAAAGGAGTTTTGGACACTGCTTAGCCAGGAACATGCCTTCACCTCTTACAGCCTGCTGCAGCCATGGAGCTGGTCCTATCAGTCATACAGAATGTTCTGGTTCTGATTTTCCCCACAATTGCCTCAGAGAACACAGCCCACACTAAGGGCTCAGTGCCTCCCCCACGTCACTCCCCACATTGGCCTCTTCCAAGACCATTTCTTTCACCCACTTTTACACACCTCCCCCACCCAAGGACTCCTCATTGGATGAAATGAGCCTCTCTCATGTCCCAGGTGAAACTAATTAGGCTTCCACATTCACACACATACACACACCACTCCTACCCCAGGACTCCTCATGGGACAAAATGAGCCTCTCTTGTGTCCCGGTTAGGTCCACACACACCCACTCCCAGTTGGGGTTGCAAGCCACTCTTGCCACCCTGCCAGCAAACTCTTCCTTGCTGCACTTGCCTCTCTCTCAGCCCTTTTTCTCCACCAGTGAACCACTTTTACTCTGTTAGGGGAATATGAGGTTCATCCAAATTGGCAGGCCACTCCTACCACACCCAGCCACTCTGGGTTGGATTAGTGGTCAGTCACTGGGAGGTGATCAAGCTCCATTTCCTCCCTATGGGAGGGGCTTTCCTGCCTTGGGCAGTTTCTCCTTACCACAGTTCCTGAAGTGCTAGTATTGTCCTGCAGCTTTTTCTGCAGTTTCTTTGCACTACTGGGTAGGCCGCCAGGATGCAGGGACAGCTGGTCTCTGTCTGGGTGAAGCACCTCCATGGTGCGCCTTGCATGCTGGGTCTCCCCCAGCCCTGGGGCTCTAGTCCCACAGGCAAAGGAGACAGTAAATCTGTCATCTCCAATCCCTGTATGGGCCACCAGAAATGTTTCAGCATAATTTAGGAATCAGAGACACTGAGGGGTTGAGGAGGATTTATTATTATTATTATTATTATTATTATTTAGGTGCACTGGCCCAGTCAGATTAACATTCAAAAATGACTGAGCCCTCAAACAAGGAGTCAAGTTACCTTTTAAGCATTTCATAAGGTTGGGGGAGATCTGTGAGGGGGAACATATTACAGAAGTGAGAAAGAAAGACAGTTATTCAGTTGAGACTTGTGTTACACCATTTGTTCCTTTTTAAGAAAAAACATGTTTTACAACTTGAGTTTATCTGTCTAGTGACCTTGCAGCTGCACAGCTAGAGAAACAGGTCTTCACAATGGCTGGGAAAGGGAGAAATAAGGCTCACTAGCCAGACAGAAAAACAGGCAGTTAATTTTTAAAGTACTCCACCTCTTTCTATTTCTCAGGGGGAATTGAGTCTTCTTACATACAAGTGAGTTTTTGCTTATACATTCTTTAATTTCTTTTAATTCTTGTCACATTGGTTCTTTGAAGGGATAAATAAAATTGAGAGACCGTTAGCAAGATTAACCAAGACAAGAAGAGAAAAAATCCAAATAACCTCACTAAGAAATGAAACAGGGGATATTACAAGTGACACCATTGAAATAATAAAGATCATTCATGGGTACTATGAACACCTTAAGGCACATAAACTAGAAAATATAGAAGAGATGGATAAATTCCTGGAAAAATACAAATGTCCTAGCTTAAATCAGGAAGAATTATATGCCTAAACAGACCAATAGCAAGTAGCAAGATTGAAATGGTAATTTAAAAATTACCAAAAAAAAAAAAAAAAAAATCCAAGGACCAGACAGATTCACAGCAGAATTCTACCAGACATTCAAAGAAGAATTGATACCAATCCTTCACACTATTCTACAAGATAGAGAAAGAAGGAACACCCCCGAATTCATTCTATGACCACGGCATCACCCTAATACTAAAACCATGAAAGGACATAACCAAAAAAGAAAACTACAGACCAATATCCTTGAGGAACACAGATGCCAAAATCCTTAACAAAATACTGGCTAACCGAATCCAACAATGTATCAAAAAGATAATCCACCATAATCAAATGGGTTTCATACCAGGGAAACAGGAATGGTTTAACATATGCATGTCAGTAAATATGATACACCACATGAACAGAATTAAAGACAAAACTCACATGATCATATCAACAGATGCATCAACAAAATAGGCATACAAGGGACATATATTAATGTAATAAAAGCCATCTATGACTAACCCACAGCCAACATAATACTGAATGGGGAAAAGGTGAAAGCATTCCCTCTGAGAACTGGAACAAGATGAGGATGCCCACTCTCACCACTCCTCTTCAAAATAGTATGGGAAGTCCTAGCCAGAGCAATCAGAAAAAAGAAAGAGAGGAAATCTAAACTGGTAAAGAGGAAGTCAAACTGTCACTAGTTGCTGATGATATGATCTTTCACCTTGAAAACCCTATGGACTCCCCTAGAAAGCTCCTAGAACTGATAAAAGAATTCAGGAAAGTTTCCAGATACAAGATTAATATACACAAATCAGTAGCTCTTCTCTACACCAACAGCTACCAAGCAGAGAATCACATCAAGAACTCTACCCCTTTCACAATAGCTGCAAAAAACAAACAAAAACAAAAACAAAAACAAACAAACAAAAACTTAGGAATATATCTAGCAAAGGAATTGAAAGACCTCTACAATGAAAATTGCAAAACACTGCTGAAAGAAATCATAGACGTAGCCAAGCATGGTGCCGCACACCTGTAATCAGCTACTCAGGAGAGTGAGGAAGGAGAATCGCTTGAACGCAGAAGGCAGAGGTTGTGGTGAGCCAAGATCATGCCATTGCACTCCCATCTTGGCGACAAGAGTGAAACTCCCTCAGAACAAACAAAAACAAAGACACAAAAAACACACACACAACAAAGAAAAGAAATCATAGATGACACAGACAAATGGAAACTCACCCCCATGACTATGGATTGGTAGAATCAATATTGTGAAAATTACCTTTCTGTTAAAGGCAATCTACAAATTCAACGCAATCTACAAAAACAATTCTAAAATTCATGTGGAACCAAATGAGAGCTGCATAGTCAAACCAAGACTAAGCAAAAAGAATGAACCTGGAAGCATCACACCTCTTGATTTCAAACTGTACAATAAGGACATAGTTATCAAAACAGAATGGTAGTGGTTTAAAACTAGGCACATAGACCAATGGAACAGAAGAGAGAACCTAGAAACTAACCCAAATACTTACAGCCAACTGATCTTCGACAAAGTAAATGAAAACATAAAGTGGGGAAAGGACACCCTTTTCAACACATGATATTGCGATAATTTGTGAGCCACATGTAGGACAATAAAACTGGATTCTCATTGCTCACTTTATACAAAAGGCTACTCAAGATAGGTGAAGGACTTAAACCTAATTCCTGAAACTATAAAAATTCTAGAAGATAACACTGGATAAACCCTTCTAGACACTGGCATAAGCAAGGATGTCATGACAAAGAACCCAAAAGCAAATGCAATAAAAACAGATAAACAGAGATAAATAGCTGGGACCTAACTAAACTAAAGAGCTTTTGCATGGCAAAGGGAACAGTCAGCAGAGTAAATAGACAACCACAGAGTGGGAGAAAATCTTCACAATCTATACATCTGAAAGAGGACTAATATCCAGAATCTACAACAAATCAGTAAGAAATCTAAAACAAATCAGTAAGAGAAAAACAAGCAACCCCATCAAAAATGGGCTAAGGACATGAATAGACAGTTTTCAAAAGAAGATTTACAAATGGCTAACAAACATAAGTAAAAATGCCCACCATCACTAATGATCAGGGACATTCAAATCAAAACCAAAATGCAATACCACCTTACCTCATGCAAACAAAAAATAAAATAAAAGTAGATGTTTCCATGGATGCAGTAAACACGGAACACTTCTACACTGCTGGTGGGAATGTAAACTAGTACAGCCACTGTGAAAAACAATGTGGAGATTCCTTAAAGAACTAAAAGTAGAACTACCATTTGATCCAGCATTCCCACTACTAGGTATCTACCCAGAGGAAAATAGTCATTATTTGAAAAACATACTTGCACATGCGTGTCTATTGCAGCATAATCCACAAAATTGTGGAACCAACCCAGGTGCCCATCAATCAAAAAGTGGATAAACTGTGGTGTGTGTGTGTGTGTGTGTGTATATATATATATGGTGTGTGCGTATATATATATATGGTGTGTGTATATATGTATGGTGTGTGTGTGTATATATATATGGTGTGTATATATGGTATATATATGTGGTATATACATATGTGATATATATATGTGGTGTATATATATGTGGTGTGTGTATACATATATATATGTATGTGTGTATATATATGTATATATATATAGGATGGAATACTACATAGGCATAGAAAGGAATGAATTAACATCATTTGCAATGACCTGAATGAGATTGGAGACTATAGTTCTAAGTGATGTAACCCAGGAATGGAAAACTCAACATCGTATGTTCTCACTGATATGTAGGAGCTAAGCTATGAGGACACAAAGGCACGACAATGATGCAATGGACTTTGGGGACTTTGGGAGAAAAGTGGGAGGGAGGTGAACAATAAAAGACTGTGAGTATGGTGCAGTGTATACTTCTTGGGTAATATGTGCACCATAATCTCACAAATCACCACTAAGGAACTTACTCATGTAACCAAATACCATCTGTACCCCAACAACTTATAGAAAAATAAAGTTAAAATAACAAATGAAAAATAAAGTATAACACACAAGGAAAGTGAAGAGACAACCCACAAAATGGGGGAAAAATGGAAAACTATCCATCTGACAAAGGATTAATAACCACAATATATAAGGAGCTCAAACAACTCTACAAGAAAAAATCCAATAACCTGGTCAAAAATGGCAAAAAAGACTTGAATATATATTCCTCCAAAGAAGACATACAAATGGCAAATAGGCATATGAATAGGTGCTCAACATCCTTGATAGAGAAAGGCAAATAGAAACTGCAATGCAATATCATCTCACTGGAGTTAAAATGGCTTATATTCAAAATACAGGAAATAACAAATGCTAGGGAGAATTTAGAGAAAAGGAACCCTCATATATTGCCAGGGGGAATGTAAATTAGTATAATCACTATAAAGAACATCACTAGCGTTCCAGCTGGCATCAAATCAGTACCCCTTTGGAATGGTGCTCCCAGAGAAAGGACCATACTGCCATCTTTGCTGTTTTGCAGCCTTCACTGGTGATACCTCCAGGTGCAGGAGAGACTGAGGTGACTAAGATCCAGAGTGGACCCCCTGAAAACCACAGCAGCCCTAGGAAGAGTGGTCTGGCTGTTAAAAACAAACAGAAAGCAACAACATCAACAAAAAAGATCCCACAAAAACCCCATTCAAGGGTCAGCAACATCAAGGATCAAAGGTAGATAAGCCCACAAAGATGAGAAGGCATCAACACAAAAATGTTAAAAACTCAAAAAGGCACAATGCCTCTTCTCTTCTAAATGACAACAACACATCCCTAATAAGGGTGCGGAACTGGCCAGATGCTGAGATGGCTGAATTGACAAAAGTAGGCTTTAGAAGGTGGGTAATAAAAAACTTCACTAAGCTGAAGGAGCAGTGCAGGAGCTGATAACCAGAATATTCAGTTTAAGGGGAATATAACTGACCTGACAGAGCTGAAAAACACAACATGAGAACTTCACAATGCAACCATAAGTATCATTAGGAGAATAGGCCAAGTGGAGGAAACAATCTCAAAGCTTGAAAACAGTCTCTCTGATATAAGACAGGAAGAGAAGAATAGAAAAAAAAGAACAAAAAGAATGAACAAAAACTTCAAGAAATATGTGATTATGTAAAAAGACTGAACCTGAGACTGATACAGATACATCGATCCACCATGATCAAGATGGCTTCATCCTCGGGTTACAAGGTTGCTTCAACAAAGCCAAATCTATAAATGTAATTCATCACATAAGCAGAAGTAAACACAAAAACAGTGTGATTATCTCAATAGATGCAGAAAATGCCTTCAGTAAAATTCAACATCCCTTCATGTCAAAAACTCTCAATAAACTAGCTACTGAAGGATCATACCTCAAAATAGTAAGATCCATACATGACAAACCCACAGCCAATATCATACTGAATGGGCAAAATCTGAAACTATTCTCCTTGAAAACAGGCACAAGACAAGGATGGCCTCTCTCACCAGTTTTATTCAACATAGTATTGAAATTTCTCGCCAGGGCAATTGGGCAGGAGAAAGAAATAAAGGTATTTAAATAGGAAGAGAGCAAGTCAAATTATCTTTGTCTGCAGATGACATGATCCTGTGTCTAGAAAACCCCATCATCTCAGCCCCAAACCTTCTTAAGCTGATAAACCACTTTAGCAAAGTCTCAGGATACAAAATCAGTATGCAAAAGTCACTAGCATTCCAATACACCAACAGCAGGCAAGCAGAGAGCCAAACATGAATGAACTTCTTTCACAATTGCTATAAGGAGAATAAAATACCTAGGAATATAGCTAACATGAGAAATGAAGGACCTCTTCAAGGAGGACTACAAACCACTGCTCAGAGAAATCAGAGAGGACACAAACAAATGGAGAAACATTCCATGTTCATAGGTAGGAAGAATTAATTCATAAAACTGGCCACACTGCCCAAAGTAATTTGTAAAAGAATTCAATGCTATTCCCATTAAACTACCATTGATACTCTTCACATAATTAGAAGAAACTATTTTAAAATTCTTATGGAACAAAAAAGAGCCCAAATAGTCAAAACAATTCTAAGCAAAAAGAACAAAGCTGGAGGCATCACACTACCCAACTTCAAACTACACTATAAGGATACAGTAACCAAAACAGCACGGTACTTGAATGAACACAGACATATAGACCAATTGAACAGAATAGGGAACTCAGGAATAAGACCATACACATGCAAGCATGTGGTGACAAATCTGACAAACACAAGCAACAGGGAAGGGATGCTTTATTTAATAAATTGTGTTTGGAAAACAGGCTAGCCATATGCAGGAAACTGAAACTGTATGTCTTCCTTACACCTTACACAAGAATTAACTGAGGATGAATTAAAGACTTAAGCATAATACCTAAAACCATAAAAACTCTAGGAGAAAACCTAGGCAACATCATTTAGGACATAGGCATGGGCAAAGACTTCATGACTAAAACAGGAAAAACAATGGTAACAAAAGCCAAAATTGACAAATAGGATCTAATTAAACTAAAGAGCTTCTGCACAGCAGAAGAAACTATCATCAGAGTGAATAAGCAACCTACACAATGTGAGAAAATTTTTAGAATCTATCCATCTGACAGAGGGCTAATATCCAGAATCTACAAAGAACTTAAACAAATTTACAAGAAAAAAACAATCCCATCAAAATGTGGGCAAAGGAAACAAGAGGACACTTCTCAAAAGAAGACATTTATGCGGCCAACAAACATTTGAAAAAAAAAAAAAAACTCATCATCACTGGTCATTAGAGAAACGCAAATCAAAACCACAATGAAATACCATTTCACACCAATTAGAATGGTGATTATTAAAAAGTCAGAAAACAACAGATGCTGGACAGGGCGTGGAAAATAGGAAGGCTTTTACACTGTTAGTGGGAGTTTTAATTAGTTCAAAAATTGTGGAAGTCAGTGTAGTAGTTCCTAAAGGATCTAAAACCAAAAATACCATTTGACCCAGCAATCCCATTACTGGGTATATACCGAAAGGAGTATAAGTCATTCTTCTATAAAGACACACGAACACATGTTTATTTCAGCACTGTTCACAATAGCAAAGACTTGGAACCAATCCAAATGCCGATCAATAATAGACTGGATAAAGAAAATGTGGCAAATATATACCATGGAATACTATGCAGCCATAAAACGGGGTAAGTTTCTGTCCTTTCCAGGGAAAAGGATGAAGCTGAAAACCGTCATGCTTAGCAAACTAATACAAGAAAAGAAAACCAAGCCAGGCACCAAGGCTCACACCTGTAATCCCAGAACTTTGAGAGGCTGAAGTGTGCAGATCACCTGAGGTCGGGAGTTTGAGACCAGCCTGACCAACATGGAGAAACCCTGTCTCTACTAAAAATGCAAAAAATTAGCCAGGCACGGTGGCACATGCCTGTAATCCCAGCTACCTGTGAGGCTGAGTCAGGAGGATAGCTTGAACCTGGGAGGCAGATGTTGCAATGAGCCAAGATTGTGCCATTGCACCCCAGCCTGGGCAACAAGAGTGAAACTCCATCGAAAAAAAGAAAAGGAAGAAAAGAAAAAAAAGAAAACCAAAAACCACATGTTCTCACTCATAAGTGTGAGTTGGACAATACAAGAGAACACATGGACACAAGCAGGGGAACATCACACACTAGGGCCGGCCTGAGGGTGGGGGGCTGGGGGCGGAATAGCTTTAGGAGAAATACCTAATGTAGATGACTGGTTGATGGGTGCAGCAAACCACCATGGCATGTCTATACCTATGTAACAAACCTGCACGCCCTGCCCATGTATCCCAGAACTTAAAGTATAATTTTAAAAACTTTACATAAATGCAAAAGTCTGGTATAGCTAATATACCATAATGAAATGTCAACTATAATCCCAGCTCAAAGAGAACACCATAAAATTATGAAGGCTTTTCCATAAATCTCTAAATTTATGTCCTCATAAGATTATATTTCATTTCTTCTTAAATAATTTCCTTATTTTAGCTATGATTTAGTGATAGTAAGATGGTAACTATGAAGAGAAAGTTCTAACACTCCATTGAGAAAATTCTGCCTCATTTCAACACACACCTGAGTCTTAAGCAGTCACTTCCTTTTCCTTTTCTTTTCTTTTTATTTTTTTTTTTGAGACAGAATTTCTCTCTGTCACCCAGGCTGCAGTGCAGTGGTGAAATCTCAGCTCACTGCAGGCTCCACCTCCCGGGTTTATGTCGTTCTCCTGCCTCAGCCTCCCAAGTAGCTGGGACTATAGGCGCCTGTCACCACATCTGGCTAATTTTTTGCATTTTTAGTAGAGATGGAGTTTCACTATGTTAGCCAGGATGGTCTCAATCTCCTGACCTCATGATCCAATTGCTTCCACCCCACTAAGTGCTGGGATTACATGAGTGAGCCACCACTACCGACCTAACCAGCCCCTTTGAATGCAGCTGAATAATAGATACTCACCCAACTCAGTCTAAGAATTGAATCCATGTATGGGAGATAAGGCCCCCAAGGAGTGGTAATAAGCGGGGAATGCCATCAGCTCATCTTCCTTCAGGCCTGTATTTGTCATTGTCACTTGAAGAAGCAGGACAGCCCTGGCATTGGGATTGTTAGAAACAGACAGTATCAAAGGCAAAACTGAACTCTCCTAATTTTTGAAAAACAGCAGATAGGAAACAGATGGGCTCCAGCGTTTTCCATGTGTGAGGTCATTGTCCCAGGTAGCCTTGCTCAGGACCACATTTCTTCTCAGCAAAACAGAAGTCAAACAATATTTCTACCTTCCAGGAGAATAGAACATAATGTCAGATTTTCTCATGGATTTCCACAAGTTCAAGAAAGTTTCATGGCCTTCATTTATTTCTTCTTTAGTGGTCTTAGGGTCACCTAGAAATATAAGCTACTTTGTTGGAATTTGGAAGATAACTCATGCTCCAAAAGTACTTAAAAGATGTGCTTTTTCTCCCTGGGAACAGAGCCCTAAGCCAAGGCATCTTGCAGGGGAAACAGAATGTAGGCGGCTTTTCACCTGTCACGTAGTAGGCCTGGTATATTTATCAAGGGCAGAAAAAAAACCTCAATTACAGGCAGAGTTGATGACCGAGATGCACATTGTCCTTCTTTATATATCTGATTTTGACATAAATTTCCAGGAACTTGTGTTTTCCATGCCATCCGTTTTTCTTTTTCTTTTTTCTTTTTTTTTTTTTTTGAGACAGTCTCTCTTTGTCACCCTGGCTGGAGTCCAGTGGTGTGATCTCGGCTCACTGCAAGCTCCACCTCCTGGGTTCACAAAATTCTCCTGCCTCAGCCTTCCAAGTTGCTGGGACTACAGGCACCCGCCACCACGCCCAGCTATTTTTTGTATTTTTTAGTAGAGATGGGGTTTCACTGTGTTAGCCAGGATGGTCTCAATCTCCTGACCTTGTGATCCACCCGCCTCGGCCTCCCAGACTGTTGGGATTACAGGCGTGAGCCACCATGCCCGGCCCATCCCATCCCTTTTTGTTATCTTCTGTCTCTAGTCATGGGGATATTTTATTTCGCAAACTAGAATGCCCACTTCTTGGCAACAGACACATTTTTTGCTTTGTGACACCCACCAACCAAACCTGAAATATAACTTTAACCTTAATCCTGATTATAACTGCACATTTATGATTTTTTTAAATACAAATACACTTGTTGTTATGATGGTAGCTTTTCTTCCCATAAACCTATATTTCTTAGTGCAGAGCACCAGCTCAGCCTGTTTGGGTTTGGCATGGTGTGTCCCCATGCATTGTTTTTGATTCTGTAACAAAAAAATATTCCAGTTGGCTTCATTTTGGACACCCTCACTCTCTGACTTCTACTCTCTGCAAATAGAATTCTGCTTGAACTCTCTGACTGGATCCAGTCTATCATTAGCTGCCATAAATACAACCTCAATACTCAATCTTTGTTTTTTCTTAGCTCTTTATTTGTTCATTTAATTGCCTTATTTAAAGTTTCTCTATTTCTTCTTTTGAAACTTTCCTTGGTCACTGCTCACAGAAAAAAAATAAAGCTCTCGACTAAGAATCCTACACCTAGCATATTTATGTATCAAAAATGGAGGATTGCTTGAGTTCAGGAGTTCAAGACAGACCTGGGCAACATAATGAGACCTCATCTCTGCTAAAAAAAAAAAAAATTATATATATATATATATATATGCCAGGTGTGGTGGTGTGCACCAGTGGTCTCTCAGCTACTTGGGAGGCTGAGGTGAGAGAATTGCTTGAGCTCAGGAGATCTAGGCTACAGTGAGCTGTGATTGTGCCACTGTACTCCAGCCTGAGTGAGAGTTAGGTCCTGTCTCAAACAAAGAAACAAAACAACAACAACACCAATACAGAACCTTAGGGAATCTAATAAAAAAGTAGTTTTGGTCAATCTTTGCTATTTTAAATTCCTGTTTTTTCCATACATTCTAATGCAAGGTAAATGAAAGCACTGGTGAGACCCAGCCTGGACGGGCTTGCCCTAGGCTTAGTGTTTGTTATCTCTGGGCAGCCTGTACAAAATTTCCAGAGACATCTGGTGTGTGGAATAAGCCAATGTCAGCATCTCAGAAAAGGTTTTCACTTTAGGCCTTCCTGAATCAAGAGCCTAAGAGTATTGGGATCTACCAGGAGGATATTGTGCTCTGTTAAACATTTTCCATGAGTGACCTGGGCACAGGGTTGTCTCTAGGATGTAGGTGCTTGGTTACCAGAGTTCTAAGTTCTGTTGGGGTCTGTCACAAAGGAAGTAAGATCACTTTTTCAAAGTTTCATCCTCTGGCTCCTTGCTTTCCTCCATAAAACCCATCTAAAATGACCTTCTGGGCTACTGACTGCTCACTATCCCTGAGTGTCAACTCTTTAGCTGTGCACAATTATGCAAGAACAGCCCTCCTCACTTCCCTGAAAAGACCTGAATGAAGCCAGGGTCTCAGGTTTGAGGTCACAGATCTGGGTAAGAACCTAGTATTTCTTATTAGTTCTGTGACACTAGAAAAGTTATTGTAGGTTTTGGGGCCTTTCAACCTGTACAGTGGGTAATATGCCAGCATCTCCCTAGGGAACTCATCAGGTGTGTATAAGACCTGTAAAACTCATGGTGTGGCATCCCATGTAGACAATGCACGCATTTAGAGATAAAATAATTATAAGAAGGAAAGGGAGGTAACATAGAATACAACACAAGCAGGCCTGTGTCCAGCACTGTGATATTGGAAAGTCACTTCCCCTCTCAGCCTCATTTTTCATTCTACACCAGTAAGAATTTGAGGTGAAATGAAATTCAGATGTTGTCATCCTCTGACATTATTCTTTTTAGAGCCTTCTCATTATATTCAGAATCAGACCCATGTCCCTCATTTTGGCCTATGTGGTTGGCAGACTATAGGAAGGCTCATAACACTAAGGGGTCTGCGGCTCACTTCTGACAAATGGAATGCAATAAATGTGATATGATAACATTTCTGTCTTAGATTGGCTGTTACAGCAAAGATAGAATGAGCCGCTTATCAACAATACAATGTTCTTCAATATTCTTTCTCACAGTTCCGGAGGACAGAAGTTGAAGATCAGAATGCCAGCATGGTCGAGCTCTAGTGAGAACTCTCTCTTCTGAGTTTCAGACTGTAGTCTTTACATTCTATATTTGCCTGACAGATAGTGGAGGATGGAGTTCTCTGGGTTTTTTGTTTTGTTTTGTTTTGTTTTGTTTTGTTTATAGAGCCAGTAATACTGTTCCTGAGGGTTTCACCTCATTTTCTCCTTGTCTCTTTCTTCTGTGTTTTGTCCCTCAATCTATTTCTCTCATTCTTCTACTTACTCTGCCCATTGTTTTCTCTCCCATTTTCTGCCAATGTCTTTCTCTTTCTCTTTCAATGTGTATTTATTTCCCTGTCTTTCTACTGCATTCCTCAAGTTCAGAAAGCAAGATCCAGAGTTATGAGCTGCCTATGCAGTGGCCTACACAACAGAGAATGAGGGAGGGCCCAGGCCCCAGGAAACACTCAGGCTCTCAGTCTACACTGAATCTGGACAATACCCATATGAGTGTGCTTGGAATCTAATCCTCTCACAGCTCAGCTTCAGCTGAGAGCACAGCCCCAGCTTCATGGAGCCCCATGTGCAGGCAACCAGCAAAGCTGTGTCCAGATTCTGGTCCACATAAATTGTGAGATAGTAAGAATTTGTTGTTAAAGATGCTAAGTTTGGGGAGAATGTTGTCAGAGAGAAGCAGATCACTGTCTTATTCTTCCAGGTCCCAGAGTCCTCCTTCCCTCTCCTTTTCTCTTCCCTAGGCTCCCTCTAGCCCTGCCGGCCTCTTTCTCACATGGTCTGCCAAAGTCACTTCTGCCTGCATTTCTCTGCACCAGGAGTGGCATCTCACTGACACTGTATCCCCAGAGTTGTGCAGGGCTGGTCATCTGTTGCCACAGAGAGGCATTTGGGTCCCTAGAATGCTGTGGCTCCCCGCCCTCCCTTTCAACATCCTACTTTATTTTAATTATAGCATTTACTCTTCATTTACTTGTACTTGCTTTAGGGTTTTTGTCCATATATCCTCAGACTGCAGGCTTCTTGAGTTGGGGAAAGGGCCACTCAATCATTTCTCAGCACCACATGCTGGGCCCATCATGGCACTTAGCACAGATTTAGTTCTGTGGCAGGGTCGCTGAGTGAATAAATGAGGAAATGTCTAACCTCCTTGTCTGCTTCTGATCACCTCATAATGGTATATTTATTTCTTTTAAGAAAAACAATAATTGTAGTTGATAGTAAAATATAAATGGCAAAATTAGTATAATTTCTGAAGTTTTCTGTTCAGTATTTGTGATAGCTTTTATTATATAATTATCCGTATTATTATTTTATGTTTTATAACTTTTACGTAAATATTGATCTTCAGAAAAACCTGTTTTAACTGAGTTGTGACAAAAAATTTTATATTCTATCTACAAATCTTCTATAGTTTAATAATTTTATTATTGTTTTTATGAATGATTTTGACCCTGATATTTTGGAAAGAGGAATTCTACAAGTTTCCTAGCAGGTCAGGCCAATCACATTTTGTCATCCAGGATTTAGCATCTGATGTTCCATCTAACAGGTGTACAAGTTGATATGTCAAGTAACCCTAAGCCATATGTGCCCTAAATAATTCTAAATTATTTGATGAATATTTAATTTTCTTGTTTAGTTTTTAAAAATCGTTAATTATAACTTGTTAGTTCACGTGCAACTCTGAACTCATGCACTAGATTTGAATTCTGCAGTTGCTTACCAATCTGGGTCATGGGAAAGGTGGATACTTAGGTGAAACAAACAATTTGGGAATGTGTGACAGCTCACAAAATAATTTCATATTAAAAAACTAGAAGGAGAAGTCAATAGTTGGGCAAAAGATGAGATATTAGAATCATAAGGGGCAGGAGGGAGAGCAACATGCAAGGAGGCAACAGAAGGACAAGGAGGAGACACATTTACTAAAAAATGTGTCTGGTTTTTGTTGCTTCTGATTGTAAATTTTTCATCTTTAGACATCTTTAGCAATAGAATATTTTAGTGGAGCAATGTCTCATTCAGAATTATATGTACAGTCTTCTTGGCTCATTATATGTACCAACTAGAAATACTTCCCATTGGACCTGAAGATTCTTTGTCTTTCTAAAGTGCCTCTCAAAGGAAGAATGTTTGTCTAGTCAACATTCATTAATGTGGTCATTAAAGGTTCAAATAATCATTGAACTAATGGTATTTAGAGAAACAAGTGTAAGAATTGTAATTAAAGTATATATAAGTACCAATACTTTTATCCTAAAATGAAGAGTATTTGGAGAACAGTTTGTGTGTAATCCTGTGCACCTAATGTCTCAGCCCTAATCCAATGATTGGCCATAACTTAAAGCAGAAAAATGCCTATGACTCCAGTGGGTATAAAACCAGAGAAAACATGCTGTATGGATGAAAGATGTTTTCTTAAGATGAGAAAAAGTGAAAGGAAAATGTAACCAGTTTCACAGTAACTGACAGCAACGTTTATCCAAATTAATGCCGATCGAGGGAAAAACCACTAACTGTTCTCTCTGTGAGGTTGGCTGAAACAATAGGCACAAAGGTCCTATGCCTATGGTCTACCCTCAGATTGTTCTTAAAAAAAATGACTTTACACATTATAATACATGACAGTAACACAAGGATAGCACAATGGGATGAAGATGGCCTGATTCTACCAAGTATGTCAACGAAATGGGGTCTACAAAATCTAGGTACCAAACTGATAATAAATAGCTGCAGAACCCAACAGAAAGAGAACAGAGTTCAGCTCTTGTGATGACTTAGCACATAATCATGAACTTGACAAGTCAGGAAAAGCAAGGGAAAGGCGACCTTCATGGGTGGTGCACATAGTCAAGGCTGCCACCTATGGCAGTGGGTAGTTCAGAATATATTTTAGTGGAATCTTCATGTGACCATGAAAATTAGCAGACCACCTGAGGTAAGTGCCTTATTCAAATATACCTTTTTAAAAATCTTTTATAACATAAATTTGCTGTGCCTTTTATGTTTATGTATACAAATGTTGACTATTGTGTTACAATTGCTTACAGTATTCAGCATAGTAACATGCTGTACAGGTTTGTAGTTTAGGAGCAATAGGCTATACCATATAGTCTAGGTCTCCAATAGGCTATACCACCTAGGTTTGTGTAAGTACATTCTATGATGTTCACACAGTAATAATACTACACAATGGTGCATTTCTCAGTATATATCCCAATTATTTAAAATGTGTGATTGTATAAAAAATAAAATGGATGTTGAAAGAGTGAAGTTGCTATGTATTGTTTCATAACATGTAACCCCAAAACTTTATGGCATAAAATCACAATATTTATTACCTGAATTTCTGTAGATGAGAAATTCAAGAACAATTATCCTGGTGGTTGTGCCCCAGGCCATCTCATGTGGTTACAGTCAGATTTCAATTGGGGCTGTCATCCAAACTCTTGACAGCAACTAGAAGATCCACTTTCAACTTTGCTAACATTCACGGCCTGCAAGTTGGTGGGGTTTTTAATTGAAGGTCTCAGGTTCTCTCCACATAGATATTTTTGTAGGGATGATTGACTGTTCTCACCAAATAGTGGCTGGTTTCTTTCAGAGAGAGTGGCTTAGGAAAAACAATGCATTCGTGGCAAAATCTTTTATGACCTAGACTCAGAAGTCACACATGGACACTTCTGTCACATTCTATTCACCAGAAAGGATTTTTAAGCTTGACATACCTTCAAGAAGAAAAGAATTAGGGTCTATGAAAGGACTTCAATAAGTTTGTGAAAAAATGAAAGTAAAACACAAAAATAAAACATATAAACTTTATTTCTCAACATTAGCTTCATCAAGTCAAGTTCAAGACACTTTTATAAGCAATAATACCAGCCTTCAGTCTATCCCCACAAAAAGTAAGGTCCTGGGAATTTAACAATGTCAGGAAAGTCTCTTTTACATTATTAACTGTAGAAAAATGGGTGTCTTTTAAAGCTGTTTTAAAATCAGAAGAGAAAAAGAAGTTAGAGGGAGCCAAATCAGGGTTAAAAGGTGGATGCTTAATAATTTTCCATGGAAAGTCCAGCAAAATTGTCCTTTGATTTTTTTAATGAGAGGAAAGAGAAGGAACATCGTTGTGGTGGTGAAGAATTCTATGGTAAAATTTTCTGGAAATATTTCCCCTAACGCTTTGGGTAACTGTCTCAAAATACTCCATAATAGCATGTTTTATTGCATTATGTATTGTTCTGTTTTGTTTTTGGCCCTCTAGAAAGCCAACAGGCAAAATGCCTTGAGCACCCTTACACTGTTGCTATCAGCTTTGTTCTAGACCAGTAACCTTTTGCTGAGACTGGACCACTTTCACTTCTTGGTAGCCGTTGCTTTATTTCTGTTTTATGTTGAAAATTTCATGGAACAGCTGTGTTTGACTTCCTCACGCAATTATTTGAAGAAATGCCCCAAGATCTTAATAACATTTATGTACAATTTCAGTTGAAAGCTCTGTTCTTGTCTGCAGCTGATCTAGGAACAAGAGTTTTCTAATCTATTGAGTGGAAAAATTCTCAAAAATTGTGTAAATTTAAGAGATGGCCATGGTGTTGACTGTTGTTTATACTGTTGTCATTCCTAAACTGTTGTTTATACCGTTGTCATTCCTAAAGCACGGCATGAACAAGATTAATTTCTTTTCTGGTGAGTTAATGTGAATTGTCTTCCACTGTGGGCTTTATCTTCAACACCTAATCATCCCTTCTTAAAATGAGTTATTCATTTGTATGCTTGTGAATGTCAGGGGGCATTGTCCCCATAAATTGTTATAAAGAATTAGTTATTTTACTATTCTTTCACCCAAAATGGCCATAAATTTGATGTTTTTTCTTGCTTTAATTTTAGTAGAATTCATGCTGCTCTAATACGATCTCTTTTTAAATTGGTGTCTTAGTTTCCTTATTATAATTCCCCAAATTAGATCCTGTTCAGACATGTTATAACAAAGTTAGTAAAAGTTTATTTAGTCGCAAAATATTTTTGAAGTCTATGCAGAATTTATTCTCCATATGCATTTCTCATGAACTTTTTGAAGATCCTTCATACTTTTTGAAGAGCTTCAAATAATTTTTGAATATATATTTAAACTATTACAAGAAAATTATCTATAGAACCAAATTTCAGATTTATCAAGTTTGTGATAGGTATAATAACCAATGGAAATATCAAATGGGCAGCTTAGCTATTGAAACAGAATTAGAGTTAAATGATTATAGAAGTATTCAGTAAAGACCTGCAGGTATTGAAAAGCATTAAAAATTTAGAAATAAAATAACAGGATTATACGTACCATTTAAGAGGAGAGATATCAGAAAAAAATTAGAACAGGGAGAAGAACCTATAATAGCAAATGTTATGTAAAATTTAAGGATAGTGAAGCCATTGCTGTTCTCCATAGCAGCGTTGACATCTCTTTGTTAACAGTATCACTGAAACTCCTGCTTCCATTTCCAAAATCCTGTCTTTGTGAAGCAGAGTTTTTTTCCAGTGACAGCAATCAAAACAAAATTATGAAGTAGACTGGACACAAGCACCACATTTTGAGTGTCACTGTCTCCCATCACTGTCAAATGGAACTGACTAGTTGCAGGAAAACTAGCTCAGGGCTCCCACTGATTCTACATTACAGTGAGTTGTATAATTATTTCATTATATATTACAATGCAATATAATAAAGTATGAAATAAACGTAATGTGCTTGAGTCATCCTGAAACTGTCCCCCTGCCCAGTCCATGGATAAGCTGTCTTCCACGAAACTAGTCCCTAGTGCTGAAAAGACTGGGGAGTGCTGCAATATAGAAAGAAAAATTTAAAGAGAGGAAAACACAAAATCTATAACAGCTTTAATAATATATGCACTAATGCTGTACAGAATACACTAATTTCATTCATTTATTTAAGTATCAACCGATACATACAAACCAATACAAATGGCTGTAATTGTTTTAGGAGAACAGTGAACGAAACAGCAAGAGAGAAAGATAGCAAATTAAAAATATACGTGTATGATTATCAGAGAAAGACCCCCATCTCTATAAACAAAAATCTACATGTTCACGTCAAGTTGTAATGAGTACTAAGAACAAAAATGAAGAATGAGAGAAGAAAGAGACAGATACGTTAATTCATGTAGAATGATCAAGGAAGTTTGTCTGGGATTACAGTGGTTAACATTGCAGGTTTTAGAGTCAGACAGATGCCAGTTTTTATCCTGGCTCTGTGTCTTGTAGCTGAGTGTCCCATGGACAATTTATTCCACTTTTAAATCTCAGTTTTCAAATTTCTAATTTCTAAATGTTTATTAGAAATAAAAGCACATGAACAAACTAAACATACATAAAGAATCAAGCACAGAAAACTGATGAGGCTGTATAATGAATCAAGAATAATGGTTATAAAAATGGAGATAATAAATTTGTCAAACTTATTAGACAATTCTGAAGATTAGAAGATGAATATACATAAAGAATTTTGCATGTCATGTGGCATAACACTCATGGTAACTACAATTATTATCATCATATTACTAAAGGAAAATATGTATCGTTCTTGGGCATTAAAAAAGCTGTGGGACATACTTTTTCAAATTATGCAAACACATAATTAAAGATTCATTTTTATGTTAAATTAAACAGTTCTACCTTTAACATTTTTAAAAGAGATTTCTTGAAAGCATATGTCAAAAATCTCATGTAATGCTTTCTGCTTCTTAACCAAAGTTTAGAGAAACTTAACAGTCAAACTTTTAAAATGTAGTTACATTACATAAACTATTTAAGGCAAGAATAAGCACAACAGCTTTAACTTCTTAAATACGCTTAAGCATTTCAACTAAAAAATTATTTCTTTCAAATTCACAGGAATCTGTTTAGGAAAATTTTAACTAGGAAAAGTTGGAATTCTAAAGTAAACAGTGCCTAAGGCCATAAAATTTTTTATGGCTTTCAATTTCAATGTCAACTAGGGGGAAAAAAACATTCTCTGAAATTTGCTTTTATTCCATTAAAGACTTATTTTTTATTACCAGCAATACAGAGTGACTCAGGTTGAATCTTGAAGGTAAACTGTAACTTAATTTTAAGTTTTGGCTAATTTTTAAGGATTTCTCAGTCACCTATCATGATTTCATCTCAGAAACCAAGATCTCAATTTCATATAGACATTTGGAATATTAAAATAGAAGGATAATGCTTCAAAATAATATTCATGTAGAGGCTTGCATATGTGGACCAGGAATCTTCATGTATTACAAAGTTTATGAGAACATAACAAATGCTGATACACACGTTTAAGTCTGAAATAAAAATTTACAACAAACAAAATTGTAACAAATCAAGAAAATTCTGTGGGTTACATATTTTATGTCTAAAAATACAGGTATTAAACACTCAAGGATGGATAGAAGAATAAATCACAAGAGAAAACAGAAAATATCTAGAGACAAATTAAAATTATGAAATACAAAAAGTTAAGACATACATCAAAAGCAGTAGCATAAGAGAAAAATTTATAGTTATAAATGATTATAAAAAGTAAGATATCAAATCAACAACTTAACTATATAGCTAATGAACTAAAAACAGAGGGAAAAAGAGGGAACAACTAAAAGTTAGCAGAATAAAAAATGATAAAGATAGCAGTGGAAATAAGTGAAAGAGAATAGAAAAATATCAAAATACAACAAAACCAAGTTTGTTCTCTGAAAAAGTTCAACAAAACTGACAAACCTTTAACTAGATTGACTAAGAAAAAAAGAATACTCAAATTACAAAACTCAAAAATAAAATGGATTCATTACTACCAAATTTTTGGAGTAAAAAAAGAATGTAGGAGGGTACCATAAGAAACTGTACACTTAAAAATTGAATAACATAAATAAAACGAACAAATTCCTAGAAACAAAAAACCCACTAAGACTGAATATGAAAAGTTGAATAAACCTATTCAGAAAGGAGATTCAGCAAGAAGACTGCATCAGTAATCAAAAACCCAACAACAAAGAAAAGCCTGGACCAGACGGCTTCACTGTTGAATTCTACCCAACATTTAATGCAGAATTAACACCAGTTTTTCTCAAGCTTTTTCAAAACGTTGAACAGGAGGTAACATTTTCTAACTTATTCTATGAGGCTAGAATTACCCTGACACCAAGCCGGAAAAAGACACTATAAGAAAACTACAAACATCCCTTACAAATGCTGATTCAAAAATCCTCAACAAATACCAGCAATTGAAATTTATCAGTACATTAAAAGGATTACACACTATGAATGAGTATAGTTGACTCCTGAAATAAAATTATGTTCCAACACATGAAAATCAGTTTAATATCACATTAACATAAAGAAGGAAAAAACCCTCATGTGATCATTTTAATCAAATAAAAGAATTTGTCAAAATGTAACCCACAATCATAAAAATATACTTAATAAGCTATAAAAATAAATAAAATGTCGATGTAATGTTATATTAAAAATGCACACACACACACACACACAGCTAACCTTATGGTGAAAGACTGAAAGATTTTACTCTAAGAGCAAAAACAAGGATGCCTGTTTTCACTACTTCTATTTAATATAGTACTGAAGATTCTAGTTAGTTACAACAAAAAGGCAAGTAAAAGAGTGAAAGATATTCCAATTTTTGAAAAAGTAAAATTATCTGTTCGCAGATGACATAATCTTATATGTTAAAAGTCTTTTAGTTTCTGTGAGTTAAACTGTCAGATGCAGTAAATAAAATTCAGCAAAACTGCAGGATAGAAAATCAATACACAAAATTAGTTGTATTTCCGCAATAATAATAAACTATGTGAAGAAGAAATCAAGACAACAGTATAATTTATGATAGCATCAAAACAATAACATATTAGAAACAAACTTAACCAAGGAAATGAAAAACCTGTACAGCAAAAACTATAAACATTGCAGAAAAATATTAAAGATGATACAAATAAATGAAAAGACGTCATGTGTTTATTATGGATTGGAAGACAAAACCTTGTCAAGATGCCATTGTTATCAATAGTCATCCATGAATTCAATAAAATCACTATAAAAATTCCAATATTTGCAAAAATAGAAAAACCTATTCTAAAATTCAGATGAGATTTCAAAAAACCCCAAGTAGCCAAATCAATCTTAAAAACTAACAAAATTAGAGGAGTAACACCTCCTGGTTTCAAACTTACTGCAACGCTTCAGTACCCAAGACAATGTTGTACCGGCATAGAGACAGACAGAAAGATCAATGCAATAGAAATAAAGAACCAAAAAATAGGGTCATGATTTTTAACAAGGTAGTCAAAAGTATTCAATGGGAAAGGACAGTATTTTAAAAACGGTGTTAACAAAGGAATATTTACATGAAAAACAACGAAGTTCGACCCTTACTTTACACCACATAAAAAACTTAATTTAAAATAGACCAAACATCTAATTGTAAGTGCTAAAACTATAAAACCCTTAGAAAAAAAACATAGGAAAAGAGTTTCATAACATAGAATCTGGCAATAATTTCTTGGATATGTCAGTGAAAGCATAGACAACAACAAAAACAACAATACACAAAAATAACTTCATCATAGTGAAAAGCTTTTGTGTATCTGAGATACAATCAATAGATTGAAAATACAATTCACGGAGGGGGAGAAAATATTCACACGTTTATATATTTCACAAGTAATTAATATCCAGGCTATATAAAGACCTCAGAAACAACAACAAAACAATCAAATTTAAACATGAGCAAAGGTTTTAAAATACACATTTCTTTAAAGAAGATATACAAATGACCAGTAAGCACAGTATAAGGAGCCCAGCATCAGTAATCATGAGACAAAAGTAAATCCAAACCACAATGTCATACCAACTGACACATGTAAGTATAGCTACCATCAAAAAAACCACCAGCAGCAAACTAAAACAAACAACAAAGCTCCAGAAAGCAGCAAATGCTGGATGTGGAGAAGCCAGGACTCCTGCACTCTGCTGGTGGGAAAGTAAGATGGCACAGCCACTGTGGAAAACAGTAATCACTATGTGATCCAGTAATTCGACATCTGGGCCTATACCCCAGAAAACTGAAAGTGGGAATTTGAACACCCATGTTGGTAGCAGCATTCAGAATAGCCAAAGGGTAGAAAAAGCCCAAAGGTCCATCTACAGATGAATGGATAAGCAAATGTGAGCCATACACACAATGACATATTATTCAGCATTAAAAAGAAAAGAAATTTTAATACATCTTACAACATAAACCTTGAAAAGATTAAAACAAAAAATGCAAATACTACATGATTTTCACTTTTATAACAAACCTACAATGGTTAAATTCATAGACACAAGAAGTGGGATGTGGTTTCCAGGGGATAGGGGGAAGGGAAACGGGAGCTATTGTTCTGTGGATACAGTGTTTCACTTTGGGATGATAAAACAGATTTGAAAATGGATAGCGGTGATAGTTGCACAGCAATGTATTTGTGCCTAATGTACTTAAATTTTCTATTACACATATTTTACCACAGTAAAAAATTAGCAAATATTTAAAAATCTATGTGTTTCTTTGAACTGTTTCTTTACATCCCTTGTCCATTTTTCAATTTGACTGCTAGTCTTTTAATAATTTAGGATATATATATATTATGTAAATTCGCTTTTTGTCTGTCACGTATGTTGCAGATCTATTTCCACAGTCTATGAGTCATTTGAAGTATTTTTCTCTCATAGAAAGTTTGAATTTTTATGGAGTCAACTGCATCAGTCTTCTATTCAAAGACTTATTTATGGGTATAGTCTTTCAGTTTAGGACGATAAAGAAGTTGTAGATATGGATTAAGGAGATGGTTTTACAACACTGTGAATATACCGAACTGTGCATTTAAACATGGAAAAAAATAGTAAGTTCTATGTTATATATATTTTACCACCAAAAAAGGGTCAGGCTTAGATGTTTATAGGTTAGAGGTTTGTTGTACCTTTAACATTAATTCCCCTCCAGGGCTTTACTTTATAAAACACCCACACAAGAAAAGTAGATACTGACTTCACAAATCTCATTACAAGTCCCACAGCAGAGGCTGCCTTGGAAAACAGAGGTGGAAAAAGTCACAGGAACTTGAGGTCAATGTGAGACCTCCCATCCCCTACTCAGAAATCAGATGAGGGAATGCATGCATGCAGGCTGAGCTGGATAGATGAGATGGGGTGGGCAGAACAGTCCTCCAATCAGCCTAGACCTTAAGTGCTCTCACGTGCTCTCAGGCATGTATCAAACCAAGAAAGCAGGCTAGGAGGATAACACATCTATCTTTATACAGGGAGCTATGAAATATCTGAGATGAGCAAGTGATTCACAAGGAGACAGAAGCAGTATGACCTTTACCCTGTGACCTGGTTCAATTATTTCAGGCTCTCATTAACCAGGAGAGCTCCTCTTTCTCTCAGAGGTGGGTAAACTTGAGGGGGTAAAGTAGGATTTGGGGATAATGGAAAAGAAAGCCTGGTAATATTTCTTCTATCTCTGTTTTAAATAAAAAGTAAAACATAAATGCCCTTTCTCAGGGCCCAAATGTTAGGCGAAAACAATGTTTGTCATCTCAGTACACACATGGTCATTTATTCTTTCCCTCTGCATGTAGTGCGCTTTTTCAGTTTATAATGTCCCTGATCCACTTGTCTCATACTAGCTGCAAACAAGGAAACTGAATGTCACACCAGGTGGCCAGCATTTCTGTGAAGGGCAGAAACCGGGGCAGCCAAACAGCTGGCAGAGGCCAGCTAGTAAGTACCTGATGCCCACTCCGTAGAGGACTCCACACTTAAAAGACCAAATAAGCAAGTGTCAGGCTGACTCACTTGTTATCCCCCCAAATAAAAAAATAAAAATAATCCCTCCAGGGAAAGTGTGTGTGTACATGCCAAAGTACATGCACACAGCTACATGCAAAGGGGAAAGTCTGGGAAGGAAGAAAACCCACCCCTGAACACAAGTTACTTGTGGGGAAGGGGCAGGTGAAGCCAACTGTCAGCATTTCTTACCTTTTCAACAGATGAGCTTGCACGAATTTTGGTAATTTCTCATAAAAAAGGCAATTTTCACTCCTTGGGTGATCACCCAGGTCTTTCAAAACGGAGCCACCAACAACCACCTGTACCACTTGACAGGAAGCCAAATAATGGCTTCCATCAAAGCTCAGCCCTCACACCCACCTCCCAGTCCTGTCCCATGCAGGGGGGTACTGGACTGCTGGGGTCCAAGGGTCCAGGCCAAACCCAACCCACAGATTGTTGGTGAAACCAGCATGCATCCAAGGGCCTTTCCACAACTTGGGCCATGTGCTCACTGCATAAGTATGCCTGTGCTTGTTCCCCTAGGACAAAGACTCCCTTTTCTTACAGCTGGAAGGAGGGGTGGGGAGATTTCATGGTGTCCTGTACAGGTTGGATGTTAATCTGATGTGGTGCTCTTGGAGAAGCTTGCCTGAGTCAGGTGCTTTCTCATCCTGTGGTGTGTGCTTCCCCTTCAAGCTGCAGAAGTCCCTGAAGGTAAGTGCTAATGCAACCCCCATCTACTGGTGAGCAGAGGTCAGGTGATCTGCAGCCGTCCAAGCAGCTGCTAAGTGGCCAACAGGCTGGATCTGCGTCTCACTTGCAGAGGCCCTGCGTGGCTGCTGTGGCTGCCCTGAGACTCGTTCTGCCTCCTCTTCCTTCCACAGCTCTCCCAGCTTCTACCCACAGCTGTGCTCCAGGTGAGGAACACTTATGGATGCACCAGGGTGTAACTACTCAGACTTCTGCATGCAGAAGGGCCCCTGATCCATGCTGTTTCCATATCCAAGCCCAAACTTTTCTAGAGCTTCAGCAAATCCAAGCCCTCTGAATTCCCTGCAAGACCAAACTGAGCCCTACAACCCCTACTACACTGATTAGCTGCCAGCCCCTGCTCCCTCCTGGGCCCCTGTCTATAGTGTTCTGAAGTCCTACAAGAATGTTGAGTTCCTAAGCCAACTCTCACCCAAATAGGTAAACAACCAGTGGCCTCCAGGGGTAGAGAACCTACCCAGACAGGTTCTGCTGCCTGTAGACTTGATGTCCTTCCCCCACAACATGCCATGCTTGCCAGGCTGGAAGGGGGGTCTCCAGATACTTGGGAAATCTGGGCCTGTAGCTGGCATATGGAGAAGAGGCCTGGAAAAGCACCACTCCTCTCCATGAAGCCCCCAGATGGAACCAGGTAATTGGGAAATACATGGGTACCAAGCCTAATCCACATTCAGACCCGATGGGAACTGCAGCAGTGACTCGCCCTCTGTGCAACTCTGGGTGTACCACTTCAGAAGGACCATCTGACCCCATGTGTCATTGGAGATACTACATGTGGGCAGGTTCCAGTGGTTGCTTCAGCTGAACCTTCCCAACCAGGTCCACACAAAAACATTTCATATGGGGGCACACCTGGGTGGGCAAGCACACCCCTCAGAGAGTGAGAGCCACTGAGGAGGGCTGTCACAGAGGCCCCTTTTCCTGCTCTGAGAACAGGTTAAGGGAGTATGGGGGACCTCTGCCACCTCCTAGCTGCTTCCAGGAGCCACTTCTTTCAAGATGAGGCACTCTCCTGCTTGCCTGTTGCCATTTGGCTGCAAAAGGCCATTGTCAACATTCAGTGAAGAAAAAGAAAGGGGCCTCGCCTGTTTTCCCTGACACACCTGAGGCAGGTGGGTATGCCCAGGGTTCCTGCGGTAGAACCTGTACATCTGCCGACCCCCAGGCTATGCTGGCTTCATTTTATCTGTGTGATGAGGGTGGGGTGGGAATTACCGAGAGGTAATTACACAGGCCACCGACAAATTCTACAAGAGCTAGGTAGAAAAGCACTGTCTTGTCAGGCTGCCCAGCACCCAGCTCACACACACATCTCTTGACAGCTTCCCCAAAGCAGGCTTTGAAGTCCAGGCTCCCCAAGAAGCCTGGGGTGGAGACTCTGCCAGGCTAAAGGACCTATCCCCAAAGGTGCCACCCTCACCAGTCTCATCCTGACAATCTTGGATTATTTTTGCCCTGAAGTTTTGGAGTGGGAGACAGAGAGACAGCAGACAGTGTGTATTAACCACCTTTCCAGAGAGCATCAGCCCTCCAGACTGGGGCAGGTAAGACCTCCACTTGTGTGTTTTTCTCACTGATTGCCAGATGGGGGAAGCAGCACTTGTGAGCATCTGCCTGTCTCCCCAGGTCCTGTTCAGAAACCCCATCTTTGCCTTTGGAGAGACTGCCCCGAGCACACAGGCCCAGCAACCACCATCTATGGCCCCCAGGACCTAATAACCTTCTACATAGGGTTCAGTGCATGTGAGCAGACACCGGACTTGATTCCTGCCCAATAGTCCCTGCCAGATACCCCATGCCCACCTCATTAAGAGAATGAAGACACACGTTCACACCCAGTCCATCATGGTGATAGAGTGGCTGGGGTCCTACTTTCCCACCCTTCAATGCTGGTTCATAATCAGCTGTCTGACCACGTTCCTACCCTGAGGTAGGACTTTGGGACATTGTCCACCAGGGTCACTGACCACTTTTAAAGTTCCAGAAACAGAGGGCCAGCTATTCCCCTGGAAGTTTGCTACATGGGATAAGCCAAGGCTTGCCTTCAGGAACAGGTTTCCCATCACATAGCTGCCCAAGTCCCAGGGCATCCATACGTTCATGTGAATACTACTTGCCACATCCACAGCCCATGCCAACCCCTCCTGGAGCCAGCCAAATGCTTGTTACTGGGCATGTGATAAGCCCAGACAGCTTCAGCCTTGCAGGACAACTAAGGGCATCTAGCAGCCGTAGCCAGAGAGCCTAAAGAAAGAAGTTAGAGGTGAAACCAGATGTTATGAGAGTACTTTAGTAGGCAAAATCGCATACTATAAAAATGCTTTAAACTGCATCAGGAGAAGACGAGAAGACACAAATGAACAATTGCATAGTGACACAGGGCTGTCAGAACACCAAAAAGAATCCACATAGTTTCCATCCTTTCCCCAAGAAAAGGAAAGTTCTAGGCCACCTCCTCCTCAGCACACTCCTCAAACTCCTCCTCCTCAGCCTTGGCATCCTGGTACTGCTAATTTTCAGACACCAGGTCATTCATGTTGCTCTCAGCCTCAGTGAACTCCATCTCATCCAAGCCCTCGCCCGTGTACCAGTGGAGGAAGACCTTGCACTTGAACATTGCTGTAATCTCTTCTGAGACATGCTTGAAGATTTCCTGGATAACAATGCTGTTGCCCATGAAGGTGACCAACATTTTTAGCCCCTGGGGTGGGATGTGACAGATGGCTGTTCTTACGTTGTGGGGGAGCCAGTCAGCAAAGTAGCTGCTGTTTTATTTTGAATGTTGAACATTTGTCCCTCCACCTCCCTCATGGGCATGCAACCCCTGAAAATGGCAGCCACCATTAGGTAGCAGCCATGACAGGGGCAGCCATCATATTCTTCGCATAAAACGTCTGCTGAGTAAGCTCAGCCACAGTCAGGGCCTGGTAATGCTGGCTGCCCCGGCTGGTCAGTGGGGCAAAGCCAGGCATGAAGAAATGCAGCCTGGGAAATGGGACCATGTTCCCAGACAGCTTCTGTAGGTCAGCATTCAGCTGACCTGGGAAGCCCAGGCACATGGTGACCCCACTCATGGTAGCAGATAACAGGTGGTTCATGTCACCATAGGTAGGTGTGGGCAGTTTTAGGGTTCTGGAATAGATGTCATATAGAGCTTCATTATCTATGCAAAAGGTCTTATCTGCATTTTCTATGAGTTGGTGGACTGACAGGGTGGCATTGTAGGGTTCCACCATGGTGTCTGACACCTTGGGCGAGGACAGGATGCTGAATGTGTTTATGATCCTGTCTGAATACTCCTCCCAGATCTTACTAACGAGAAGGGTACCCATCCCAGACGCAGTTCCCCTACCCAGGGAGTGGGTCAGCTGGAAACCCTGCAGGCATTCACAGCTCTCACATTCCTTTCAGACAATGTCCATCACTGACTCCATCAGCTCCGCACCTTCTGTATAGTGCCCCTTGGGCTTGTTTCCAGCCCCACACTGACCTGTAAGACAGTACAGTCAGTCACTTGAGTGCCAGGTGTATGGTCATCAGTGGTCACCACCACAATGCAAAATGGACCAAGTGTCACATGTGAGGTGAAAGCACCATTCATCCTTCAGGTGGAGCAAATGAAACCCCGTACCGCAGAGTTACAGGACAGCAGCCTCCCGTGTTAGAAATTAAGTCAGGACTCAAACCTCAGACATGCTAAGAGACCTCGCTGTAGGTGGCTCCTACCTATTTTCAGGGAAGAGAGTAGCCACGGCCCCAGCTCAGTTCCCTGCAGGGAGTTTATAACAGTAGCTCCTCACCTTGAGGAGACGCCTGGGGCTTCCTCCCAAAGCCCATTTAGGAGAGGCAGATTGAGCCACTGGGAGAATAGGAGGATGTTCAGAGGCCCTGGCTGCACAATTCCCACAGCTATGACCTTCGGGAACTACTAGATGAGCTGCTCCGGCTAAGGAGCCGCAACGCAGTCCTCACTCGCAGCTCACCAAAGATGAGGTTGTCGGCCTGAAGATCAGCCCGAAGGGCCCCGAGCGCAGAGAGTCCATGGTGACCGGCTCCAGGCCCACGAGCACAGCGCAGGGCACGTACCAGCCACCTGAGTGGGACAGGAGGGTATTAGCGAGGGGGAGGGCCGCCGTTCCCAGGATGGCGATCGGAGAAGGTCTGGGTTCTCACCGCTGGCCTCGTTGTAGTACACGTTGATGCGCTACAGCTGCAGGTTGCTCTCCCCGTGGTAGGTGCCAGCGGAGTCAATGGGATGTTCATCAGAGATCACCCCCCAGAACTACAAGAGATTAGTGGGGTCAGACAGACCAGGGCTGAGTCACGGAGGCCAGGGAGCTGGAGGCGCCCCAGCCCCTCTCCTAGCTCCTCTACCACCCCAACCCTCATCCGCAACCACATCCCTAGGCTGCCGTGTCCCTGGGGTCCACCCCTGCCGACTAGTCAGCCTCCCCGTTCCACTGAGTCCCCGGCAGGGAGCCCAGGGGCTGCAATTCGGGGGCACCGCCCAAGCCACTGCCACTGCCAACATCTTCCCTGGCCACCCAGTAGGCCGGAGCTGGGACCTCAGAGCCCCGGATGCCGACCTTGGCACCGATCTTGTTCCCGCACTGCCGGTCTGCGTGAGCGCAATCTCCCTCATGGCCAAGGCGGGATTAGGGCGGCAGGGGAAATGCGAGAAGGAAGAGCAGATGTGCAGCGACCCAGCCCGCCCTCTGCCAACATTTAAATAGACCCTCGCCCGCCTCCCTCAACCTCGGATTGGGCTCCCAGAATAAGCAACAGCTTTACTTCCACACAGGTGTACCCACCTGTGAATCCCTTGGAGCTGAACGTCTGCTGGGGAGCTCAGGTGGCCTTGCTGTGGTCCTTTCGATGTTGGGGAAAGCTGGTCAGCTGGAGAACTTCCTCCCTCGTCTTTACTAAGATTAAATCCCTAGCTGACATGAAACTGAATTTTCCTCCCATGTGGGAGGGGAAGCCTCTTATTTCAGTATTCACAGAGTGCCTTGCACCTATCCTAGACTGATGACATATTTTTGTACTTGATGAGTCTTTTCATCTATTGGGAGATCTGTGGTTAGGAAAGACCTTCCATATGTTAACACAACAAGACTTAATTGTAAGTTTTACTTTGGAGCAGTTCAAACCCTCAGTAAGTTATGGGTGTTAGAGATATTAGGCATTTGATTTAGCATGAGTCTTCTTTAGAGTAGGATTAGCCCTTTCACCTTTCCAGAGGACTGTGGTCTTTATGCAGAGTGAAAGTAATACTGGATTCCTAAAGCTGAGGATAGGTGTTGGGATACGCTGAAAATGGACCATTGTCACTTTGCAGGCTTTTAGATTACTCAAACTGAGAAGTTATTTCTTCTGGCAATGATCTAACCAGTGAAGGTATCAGTAAGAGTTAGCAAATATTTGAATCTCCTGCAGAAAGACATCTGAGTAAATTAGAGGTGCCAGTTCTCACCTGGATAGATTCATCAATATTGGACACGTTTAACTGGAGAAGGAGAAACTCGCTGGCCTTTTGGGTCATGTCAGGCACAGAGCTCACAGGGGTGAGTCACCTGTTTTATTGTCTTGAAAAGATTTACCGCTATAAACAAATGAGATATTAACAGAAACAAAGAATCTCTTCTAGGATGAAAAGAATCATAAAGTGCTGAATTATATTCCTATGATTGGTACTTGGCATTAGTAATTTATTACCATCATTCAGCGGGCCAGAGGGGTCCTGGACTGAACTGCAATCCCTGGCCCAATTTTGTACTTCTTCAGAGTATTCTGACCCTATGTTCTGTGAATGCTAATCAGCACACCCATAGCTTAATTGGCCTTTTCAGTCCAGGGGCCTTGACTGCAGCATCTACCAGGGCATTTCCTTTTACATGGTCAGTCTCTGTTTTGATGACCTCTGCAATTAATTATAGTCAGTTTTGGCAGCAAAACAGCATTCTAAGAAGCTAAAAATCTGAATGATGTTCTATGGAAAAGCCCTTGGGAGCCACGGGTAGTTACCCATTCCAAATTGCAGCATAAGAATGAAGCACTAAAAAACCATAGTTGGAATCAATGTAAGTGTTAACGTTTAAATGCTTTACCAACTGCAGGGGCCTAGTAAGTTCAATTAACTCAGCTTTCTGAGCTGATGTAGAGGCCAGCAATGCTTGTGCCTTGATTCTCTTGTGCTAATAAGTATATCTAGCTCTTCTGTTTTCCCTGATGCAAAAAAGAACTTGCGTCTGTTAACCACTCTTCCTTGGGATGGTCAAGGGGCAAGGGGCTCATCTCTCTTAAGTCTGGCCTCCTAGAATAAATTTGTTTTATAACCTGTGACATGATTTTGCTGTGTCCCCAGTCAAATCTTATCTTGAATTGTAGCTCCCATAATTCCCATATATCATGGCAGTGACCCAGGGGAAGGTAATTGAATTGGGGGATGAGTCTTTCCCATGCTGTTCTCGTGACAGTGAATAAGGCTCATGAGATCTATTGGTTTGATTATTTATTATTTATTTATTTATTTTTTATTTTTGAGACATAGCCTTTCTCTGTTGCCCAGGCTAGAATGCAATAGCATGATCTCAGCTCCCTGCAACTTCTGACTTCCAAGTTCCAGCTATTCTCCTGTCTCAGCCTCCTGAGTAGCTGAGATTACAGGTGCCCACCACCATGCCTGGCTAATTTTGGTAGTTTTAGTACAGATGGGATTTCACCATGTTGGCCAGGCTGGTCTCAAACTCCTGACCTCAGGTGATCCACCACCTTGGCCTCCCAAAATGACGGGATTACAGCTGGTGGCTTTATAAAAGGGAGTTTCCCTACACAATCTCTTTTGCCTGCTGCCATGTAAGAGATGTGACTTTGCTCCTCATTTGCCTTCTGCCGTGAGTGTGAGGCCTCCACAATCATGTAGAACTGTGAGTCAATTAAACTTCTTTTCCTTATAAATTACCCAGCCTCAGATATGTGTTTATTAGTAGCATGAGAATAGACTGATACAACCTGTATGCCAGAAAGGCTGGGAGCACCTGTGGACTCTGGCAGATAAGTAGCTGTGTTTATGGTTTGGCAGGCTTTAAGAGTTATGTCTGGAGTGTCTAGCAATTAGGCCTGATACCTTCATAAATATTCTCCTATTATCCACTGGTGCCATTTAGCTTCTAGGAAGACCTTTCCTTGATGTGGGGTCAAAAACCTGTAGGTGCTGTCCTAATGTTAGTTTATTAGTTTTACCTACTAGAAAAGTTGTAGCAGCAATAGCTCTAAGACATTAAGACCACCCTGAGGCCACCTGGTCTATCTGCTTAGAAAATTAGGTTACTGGCCTTGGAATATTCCCCAGTTTTGTGACAAGATTACCGAAGGCCTATGCCTTGCTTTTTGGCCACATAAAGTACAAATGGTTGATCCAACTTGGGGACTCCCACAACTGCAGCAGAGCCCAATTTCTCCTTAAAAGTATTGAAGGTTTGCTTGTAGTTCTAATTACATTCTAGGAGCGCTAAAACTTTCTCTTTAGTGTATCATATAAGGGTTGGCTACATGTCCAAATCTGGGTACCCATAAGTAGCAGTACCCAGCCATCTCCTAAAACAGCCCACAGTCATTTCTTGGACTGGGATCCTCACATGACTAAAATAACTTTTTATCTTCTAGGGATGTGGATCAGTTCCAAAGGTTAAGACAGATTCCAAATATTTAAGTCTTTCAGTCAAAATCTGAGCCCTGTATGGTGATATCTTATATTTGCAAATTCCCAGGAAATTTACCAATTTAACAGTATTATTATTTGAGTCTTCTTTAGTTGGACTAGCAATGAGCAAGTCACCTACATACTGAATAATTGTGTCCTTTGCAATCGTAGATTTCTTAAGTCCTTAGCTAGAGCATTTTCTAATAAGTGGGGGCTATCCCAGAACCCTTCAGAGATGCCTGTCCAGGTTAATTTTGAGGCTGAATGCATATACAGATCAGTCCATTCTAAGGCAAACATATTGTGAAACTGGATGCACTGAAATGCAGAAAAATTCATCTTTCAGGTTTAAGAATGTAAACCACTTTGCATCCCCTGGGACTTGGGTAAGTATTGGGGACAATGAGGTTTATGGAGACAACTGCGTTTATTAATGCTGTAAGGTTTCTGACAAATCTGTATTTTCCATTAGGCTTTTCATCTGGTAACATGCAAGTATTGTAAGGAGACTCTCATGGCCTTAATAACTCATATGACAATAATATGGCGATAAGGGTTTGAATTTCCCCTCATGCTTCTCGCCTTAAAATGTATTGTCTCTTCTGAGGGTGAGGAGCACTAGGCTGAAGTTGGATTTGAATGTGGGAGGTGTTTAGTGCATTTCCCAGAGCTTGTGTGGCCCAAACCTTAGGATTTACTTGAGACAACAGCTCAGGTGGTAAATGTGACAGCTCATTCTTAACTTCTTTTTCCCCTGAGGGGTCAGGAACAAAAGTAACACTTTCTCTGCTTTATGATCTGTGAAGGTGACCATGACATAGTCTCCTGATTCAATAAACCTCTCCCCAGTAAGAGGTCAGGCATTCAGACAGTACTAAAAAGGCAGGTGAGAAACACAGAATCCCTGGAGGACAACTTAGAAGATAAGAAAAGCAGTGTTTTTGGGCTTGTCCATCGTGAGAAGACAGGAGCCAATTGTATTTACTCAGGACGGAGTCATCTGTTCCCATACTTAATAAGAAGTTAATAATCCTACCTTCCACTTCAAGAGTCGGCTGAGGCTCTTCCATCTCTCGATAGGTAATAGTCCAATGAGAGCAGATGCAGGAAGTATCAGGCCCTACCACTTTTGGATCTACTGGGTGCTGATGATGGCTGCCTTGGAAGCACAGTGTATTTCCTTCGGCAGTGGCTGACCTTCTTACAGAAGTCACATTGATTTATATCCAAGGCATAGTGGGCCAGAGGCACAGACTGGGACTTTTACCTTCTCACTTCCTCTGTGACGGCCAGGGGTTAAGGGGGCTGCCTCTGAAGGGGTGGAGAGCACAAGGCTGTAGCTAGAAGCTGGCCTCTTGGGAGGTTTGCTTTATTTTGTTTCCTCTGCCCTATTCCTGTGATGGAAAACTGCAAAAGCCAAGTCTAACGGCTGACCCATGGGAGTCTGGGTCCCTAAGCACTCCCTAAGGCTGCTTTCAGCGGCTTCCTGCAGATATCAGAAGCAGACTGGGCTATAAAATAAACTCCTAGCAATGCCGCAATGCCTGTCCCTTCTTGGAGTCTGGCAGTGTTAGTGTATTTCCTCAGGGTCTAAATTATCCACCCTTGTAATAAAGCTAGGTATTCATCTTCTCCCTGAGCAATTTTCCAGATTTATAAAAATTAAAAACTTACATCATGCATTTTTTTATTCCTTCAAGGAGTCAAATGATCATAATTTTTTCCCTGTATATCCCACTTTCTTCCTAATTGATTTCCCTTTTCTAGATCCTAATTCTCTTTTGGTTCCTGCTCAGGCACTGTTGTGCCTCCTACTTGATAGTTGCCATGTCTCCGGTTGCAGGCTGCCGCCCTATTAGCATGTGCTCTAGTCACTCCCATAATACACTGTTTTTCTATCATGCGGCAGGTAAACATAAATGTATGCAAATATTGCCTGGTCAGATCATACTTCAAGGTTAGCCTCTTAAATTTGTCTATGAATTTTCCTAGAACCTCTGAAAGCTGTTTCAGTTTTTCCTTGCATGTGGCTGATTCAGACACAGAAAAGGGTACATGTAGCTACATAGTGTCCCTATTGTCATTTGCCACTTCCCAGAGAGGGCAAAGATTCAACTTTGCCAGCTGATAAGAGACCCCAGGGCATGTTGTTCTGGTGAAGCTCGGGTGTTTTCGTGTATCTATGTAAGACAGGACTCGAAGGGCAGGGCAAAGATGATGTCTGGACACGAGATTACCCTGGAAAACTAGAAGGAATTAATAACATGTTGCACACCTCACCAGAACTGGAAGGAGCCTGACTGCGTTCTTATGGGGTGCTTGGACTGGCAGTGCAGAGTTCAGCCTCAGCTAAGAGAAGCCTGATATTAAGAGGCACTTGCATTGAAAAGGTAATCAATTATGTGCCATCCCTATTTTGTCTTTTCTTCCATCAAACATATACAAGCTGATTTTAATTTTTTAATCCTGACCAAGCATCAGAGATGCCTGTGTATAATGTATTTCCTCCCCTTCACTTTCTCTTCTATAAAACAAATTAAGCTGCAAAAGAATGAGTCAGACCAAACAGGGAAAATGGGAAGGCTGTAACTTGTATATTGAAATGTATTAGTCCATTTTCACACTGCTATGACAAAACTGACACACTTTCAGGGAAAAAATGACATGCTGGGTTTAGAAAGTAGGGTCCAGCTGCCCTATACCAGCTCTTCAAAGATGATCTTATGCTTAAGAAATAAGAGAAAACTCTTAAGCAAACGTCTCATGTTCTCCATATTGATGCTAATTGTTTGCAGAGGGTTGTCATAAAAGAGGTTGTCACTAAACAGGCATATCTGATCTTATCATGTAAGACTGTTAAATGCCACATTTCAACTTCTAGTCATAATGATGGAGAGGTTACTGCTGATCTTTTCTGATAATTAAGGTAAAAAATACTAGGTTCCAAGACACCTCTTTTCTTCAGTGTCACTTGGACCAGTGGCAAATTAAATAAGCAATCAGCTAAAAGTCAGAGGATTATTGAGGAAAGTAAAAGCTAAACTGTTTTGGTCCTCTTTCATGGGGCAGCCTACAGACTACTACAAAACAGAGGCAGTGAGCAGAAAGGGGACAAGATGCAGAGCACTCAGGTGAGGGACAGAGAGCACCAGGTGGACAGTCCAAAAAGAGAAAGTGGCAAACATCTTGTTTAGCCAAGTCCATTCTTCTCAATATACCCCAGAGCCTCTAACCTTGTGAGCTTGGCGTTTAATGTGAGTATGACACCCCCAGGTCTATAACTTTTTGGGCTAAGTCTCTCCCCCTAACATTATGCACTAGGGCCTCTCACTTTAGTAATAGTGGATAATCATTCTTGCCCGCCAGAATGGCTTCATGACTCTAAAAGATGGCCTGCTTGCCAGGTGATTGATTCTGTATGGATTGTTTTCCTTGGAGTGGGGGTCTTGTCTTGGTGTCCCTTCAAGGTGTTGCTGAAAGATGTTGCTGGAAAAGAGGGTCCTGATACTGACCACAAAGTAGGATTCTTAGATCTTGTGTAGGAAAAAATTGAGGTGAATCAGAGAGCACAGTGAAAGAAGCAAGATTATTATAAGTGACTCCATTGCAGAGTTGGGCATCCTCAGAAAACAAAAGCAGGAATGCATTGTCTTTTATGAGTATCTCTACTTATAAGTAAGTATAAAGAGAAACAGTTATTAATAAACTTGGAAGGTGCAGATGTATTCACTAAAGTCAGGAGCTATTGGTTTTAACAATGGTCATTACCCCGTTGACCTAAGCTAGCTCATTAATATTATCTTTAAGGAAAAAATGCTGCACACCTAGGATATTTATACATTTTTCAGGCTTGGTGGAAACTGTCTTGTATGGCCATAAATACTCTGCAACTGTAATTTGTGGCCAGCTTAAAAATGTGGCTATTTTCAGACCATAAATATTAACCTTCTAGATGCCTTGTGAGTACCTAGGTACTCATATTAAGATAGAGTATTCTAGTTATGTTTATTAAACTAGAAGCTTGGTAACCATGACTTCCTCTAACAAAGCAAGCCTACTGCTCAAGGATAAAATTTATTTCTCAGGAATTTTGCGCATTTTGTTTGATGGAATTGATATATTTACCAAAATGGCAGAAAAGAGTGAAATTAGTCCTCAAAGATTTCTCAGGATTGGAGATAAAGTAAACAAAATGATTATAGTTAATATGCAAGTTGATACAATTGATATTCAAAAGAAATTTTGTTAGAAACATGAGATTTTTATCTATATTTATTTAATTATTGTTATTATTTTGAGACAGAGTCTTCCTCTGTTGCCCAGGCTGGAGTGCAGTGCACCATCTTGGCTCACTGAAACCTCCGCCTCTGAGGTTCAAGTGATTCTCCTGCCTCAGCCTCTCAAGTAGCTGCAATTACAGACATGCATCACCACACCCAGTTAATTTTTGTATCTTTAGTAGAGATGGGGTTTGTCTCTGTTGGCCGGGCTGGTCTCAAACACCTGACAGCAAATGATCTGTCCATGTTGGCCTCCCAAATTACTGGGATTACAGGAATGAGCCACTGCTTCCAGTCACAATGAGGTTTTTAAGTAATTCTAACTGATTTCCTGCTGTTCAGCAGGGAGCTGAGCAAATTCAACAGATCGTGAGCCTAAAGAAGGAGAAGACTGAGGACAAACTCTGGAACACATGTGATTAATCACGTATAATTGAAACCAAATCAAATTTAATAAGGCTTTTAGTTTCAAGATGTTTCCATCATTTTGAAATGTGGTGTTATTCAGTGGAAAAGAAAAATAATGTTTATTTCCAGAGTAAAGAACAGGGTTCCCTGCAGGGATTGATTAACTGAGAGCTATGGCTCAGGATTAAACATTCTTTTTCCCCTTATAAATTAAAAATTAATTTTTAAGCCTCCAGTGATCAAATGGACCCCTCTTCTTGGATAAGGACCTTCCAAAGTTAACCTGAAAAGCAAGTTCAAGCCATGGGTCACGCATACCTCATTATACTCTCCTCCCCTTGGTTTTCATTTTAATTTTGATTTTTAATTTATTTTTGTGGGTACACAGTTGGTGTATATATTTATAGGGGTACATGACATACTTTGATACAGGCTTGCAGTGGGTAATACATAATAAAAAATGGGCTATTTATCCCCTTGAGCAATTATAGCTTGTGTTATAAAGAATCCAGTTATACTCTTTTAGTTTTTATAAAATGTATAGTTAAATTATTATTTACTGTAATCACCCAGTTGTGCTATCAAATACTGCCTTATTCATTCTTTCTAACAATTTTTTTGTACCCAGTTAGCATCCCCACTATCCTTCTCTTCCCCCACTGCCCTTCCCAGCCTCAGGTAACCATCCTTATACTCTCTATCTCTATGACATCAATTGTTTCAAATTTTAGCAGTCACAAATAAGTGAGAACATGTGACATTTGTTTTTCCTGTGCCTGACTTATTTCACTTAACATAAAGACTTTCAGTTTTGTTTACGTTATTGCAAATGACAGACTCTCATTCTTTCTTATAGCTGAATAGTATTCCATTGTGTATACGTACCACATTTTCTCTAGCCAGTCATCGCTGATTGACATTTAGGTTTCTTCCAAATCTTGGCTATTACCAGCATTTGTTTTTGACTGACTTCTGGATAAAAGCCACCTTACTGGAGTGAAATGATATCTCATTTTTGGTTTGATTTGCATTTCTATAATAATCAGTAGTGTGGAGAATCTATTCATTTGCCTGTTTGCCATTTGTATGTCTTCTTTTCATAAATGTCTATTTAAATTTTTTGTCCACTCTTTAATTAGGTTACTACATATTTTTCTATAGAATTCTTTTAACTCAATATAATGTAGTGTATTAGTCTGTTTCTGCACTGCTATTAAAAGAAACAGAGACTGGGTTATTTATTAATCTATTTATTTATTGAGATTAAGTCTTGCTCCATCACCCAGGCTGGAGTGAAGTGGTGCGATCTCGGCTCACTGCAACCTCCCCTCTGGGGTCCAAGCAATTATCTGCCTCAGCCTCCTGAGGAGCTGGGATTACAGGCACCAGCCACCATGCCCAGCTATTTTTTTTTTTTATTTTTAGTAGAGACTGTGTTTCACCATCTTGGCCAGGCTGGTCTTGAACTCCTGACCCTGTGATCCACCGACCTCGGCCTCCCAAAGTGCTGGGATTAAAGGCGTGAGCTACTGTGCCTGGTGAGATTGGCTAATTTTTAAGGAAATAGGTTTAATTGACTCACATGGCTGGGGAGGCCTCAGGAGACTTACAATCATGGCAGACAGGGAAGCAGGCACCTTTACATGACAGCAGGTGAGACAGCCTGTATGCGAAGCAAAAGGGGAAGAGCCCCTCATAAAACCGTCAGATCTCATGAGAACTCATTATCAGAAGAAGAGCATGGAGGAAACCACTTCCATGATCCAATCACCTTCTCACCTTCTACCAGGTCACTCCCTCAACACCTGGAGATTAATTCAATATGAGATTTGGGTGGGGACACAAAGCCTAACCATATCATGTAGTTATAAATTGCATTTCACATGGGTAATTTACAAATGTTTCCTCCTATTCTGTGGGTTTTCTCTTCACATCGTTTATTGTTTCCTTCACTTTAAAAAAGCTTTCTGACTTGCTGTAATTCCATTTGTCCATGTTTGCTTTTGTTGTCTGTGCATATGGGGCACTACTTAAGAAATTTTTGCCCAAACCAATGCTTTAAAGAGTATCCCCGTTTTTGTGTGTGTGAAACTTTGATAGTTTGAGGTGTTAAGTTTAAGTCTTTAATTATTTTAATTTGATTTTTTTATGTGGCAAGAAATATGGTTCTAGTTTCATTCTTCTGCCTATGGCTTGCCAGTTTTCCCAGCCCTACTTATTACAGAAACTGTCTTATTTTTTGTTGTATGTTCTTAGCACTTTTGTTGAAAATAAGTTTAGTTTAGCTGCATGAGTTTGTTTCTAAGTTCTCTATTTCATTCCCTGTGTCTTTATGTTCTATTTTTATTCTAGCATCATGCTGTTTTAATTACTATAGCTTGATGGTATAATTTAAAACCAGGTAATGGGATTCCTCCATTTTTGTTTTATGTACTCAGCATAGCTTTGACTATCATGGTGTTTTGTGGTTCCATATACATTTCAGAAGTTTTTTCTATTTCTGTGAGGAATGTCATTGTTATTTAGATAGAGATGGCATGAAATGTACAGATTCCTTTGGATTGTATGGACATTTTTAAAAATACTGATTCTTCCAACCTGTGAACAAATAAATATCTTTCCATTTTTTGTGTCCTCTTTCATTTCTTTTATCAGTATTCTACAATTTTAATTGTTGAGAACTTTTATTTCTTTGGTAAATTCACACACATTTTGTTTTATTTATGGCTATTGCAAATAGGATTACTCTTCTGAATTCTTTTTCAGTTTGTTGATGGTTGGCATATAGAAATCCTACTGATTTGTATATGTTGATTTTGTATTCTGCAAATTTACTGAAGTTATCACTTCTAACAGTTTTTTGGTGGATATATTAGGCCATTCTCACATTGCCATAAAAATAGTTGGTGACTGGTTAATTTATAAAGAAAATAGGTTTAATTGGCTCATGTTTCTAGAGGCTGTACAGAAAGCATAGCCCTGGACCCTGCTTCTGGGGATGCCTCTGACAACTGACAATCAAGGTGAAGAAAAAATCCGGTGCTTGCACATCACATGGTAAGTGCAAAGGCAAAGGGAAAGTGCTACACACTTGTAGATGACCAGCTCTCATGAAAACTTACTGTTGTGGGAATGGCACCAAAGCAAATGATGCCAAACTCTTCATGGAAATCCTGCCCTCATGATTCCATCACCTCCCAACTAGGCCCACTTCCAACATTGAGGATTACATTTCAATATAAGATTTTGGTGGGAACACACACCCAAACTACATCATTTTGCCCCTGGCCATTTCAAATCTCATATCCTTCTCATATTTCAGAATACAATCATGACTTCCCAATAATCCCCAAAGTCTTAACTCATTTCAGACTTAACTCAAAAGTCAAAAGTCTCATCTAAGACAAAGCTAGTTCCTTCCTCCTATAAGCCTATAAAATAAAAACAAGTTAGGTAATTCGAAGACATAAATTGGGTATAGACATTGGGTAAATATTGCTATTCTAAAAGGAAGAAATCAGTTAAAAGAAAGGGGCTGCAGGACCCATGCATGTCTGAAACCCAGAATGGGAGTTATTGAATTGTAAGACTCCAAAATAATTATTTTTGACTCTGTGTCCCATTTCCAGGACACACTAATGCTTTGGGAAGTTTCAACCTTGTGCCTTTGCATGGTTTAGCCCCCATGGCTGCTCTCACGGGCTGTTACTGTGTGCCTCTAGCTTTTCCAGGTGCAAGGTGCAAGCTGTACAGGATCTACCATTCTGGAGTCTGGTGGACAGTGATCCTCTCCTCACAGATCTACTAGGACATGCCCCATTAGGGAGCCCACATGGGGACTGTAACCCCACATTTCTTCTCTGCATTGATTTAGTAGAGGTTCTCCATGAGGGCTCCCCTCCGCAACATGCTTCTGCCTGCACACCTTGGCTTTTTCATACATCCTTTTTGAAATAAAAGTGGAAGCTCCAAATTCTCAACTGTTGCATTTTGTACACCCACAGGACTAACACCACATGAAAGCTAGCAAGGCTTATGGATTGCACCTTCTGAAGCATTGACTATAGTTGTAAGTGGGCCAATTTGAGCTACACCTGGAGCATGAGCAGTGGCCAGGATTCAGGGAGCCATGTTCCAAGGCTACTCAAGGCAGCAGGTGCTGGGTCTGATCTCAGAAACTATTGTCTTCTTTTAGGCCCCAGGGTCTGTGATGGGGGGCTGGCTTTTAGAATTCTAAAATGCCTTCAATTCCTCTTTCCCATTGTCTTGGCTATCAACAATTGCTTTTTTTTTAGGTTGTACAAATATCTCTAACAAGTGGTTGCTCCATAGCCTGCTTGAGTTCCTCTCTTATAAAAGCTATTTATTTTTCTGACACTTAACTAGACTACAAACTTCTCAAGCTTTTACACTATGCTTCCATCAAAAGTATAAGTTACAAATTTTTGTTTTGTTTTGTTTTTTTGCTCCAACATGTGAACACAGGTTGACAGAAGCAGCCAGGCCACATCTTGAATGCTTTGCTGCTTAGACATTTTTCCAACAGAAACCCTAAATCATCACTTACAAATTCAAACTTCTATATATCCCTAGGGCGTGACAGACATTCAGCCAACCATTTTGCTAAGATGACATGCATAACTTTTGCTTCAGACCTAATAAGTTTCTAATTTTCATCTGAGAACTCCTCAGCCCAGCCTTCACTGTCCAGATCACTAGCAGAATTATGGTCACAGCCATACAACCAGACTCTAAGAAGATCTCAACTTTCCCTAATTATTCTGGCTTCTTCTGTGTCCTACAGACTCCTCCAACTTTTGCCTGTTTATCCAATAACAAAGTTAATTCCACATTTTCAAGTATTCTTATAACAATTTTCCACAATTTGGTGCCAATTTTCTCTATGTATCTATTTTTGCATCACTATAAATACCTGAGACTGGAAAATTTATTTTTAAAAAAGGAGGTTTAAGTGGCTTGTGTCTCTACAGGCTATAGAGAAGATATAGCACTAGCATACACTTCTGGGAAGGCCTCTGAAACTTTACAGTCATGGCAGAAGTTTAAGCAGAATCTTGCATATCACAGGGCAAAAAGCAGGAGCAAAAAACAGAGAGGTGAGTTGTTACACGCTTTTAAATAACCAGATCTTATGGGAACTCACTCACTATCATGAGGATAGTACCAAATGGGATGGTGCTAAGCCATTTGTGAGTAATCCACCCAGATGGTTAAATCACCTTTCATCAGGCCCACCTCCAACATCGACAATTACATTTAAATATGAGATTTGGGAGAGGATACATATTAAAACTCTATCAGATGAGTCTTTATATTTTTTCAAATATAAAATTATATCATCAGCAAAAAAGGTAATTTGACTTCTTTTCCAATTGGGATGCCTTTTATTACTTTCTCTGGTCTGATTGCTCCAGATAGGACTTTCAGAATTATGTTGAATAACCGTGGTAAAAATGGATATTCTTGTCATCTTCGAGATTTTAGAGGAAAGGCTTTTAGTTTTTTCCCCACCAAGTATCATACTAGCTGTGGGTCTCTCACATATAACTTTTATTATGTTGAGGTATCATTCCATACCCAGTTTTCAAAGGGCTTTTAATTATTAAGGAATGTTAAATTTTATCAAATAATTTTTAGCATAGTTGAAGTGATTATTTGGGTTTTGTCCCTCATTCTGTTTTTTGTTTTTGTTTTTGTTTTTTTACGCAGTCTCCTTCTTTCACCCAAGCTGGAGTGCAATGGCATGATCTTGGCTCATGGCAACCTCCACTTTCCAGGTTCAAGTGATTCTCCTGCCTCAGCCTCCTGAGTAGCTGAAATTACCGGTGCCTACCATGGCGCCTGGCTAATTTTTGCATTTTTTGTAGATATGGGGTTTTGCCATCTTGGCCAGTCTGGTTTTGAACTCCTGACCTCAGGTGATTCACCCACCTCAGCTTCCCGAAGTGCTGGGATTACAGGCATGAGCCACTGCACCTGGTCCCTTCATTGTGTTTATATGATATATCACATTGATTAATTTGCATGTTGCACCATCCTTGCATGTCTGGGATAAATCCCACTTGCCCATGATGAATTATCTATTTATGTATTGTTTAATTCAGGTTTCCAGGTTTTTTGCAAATTTTTGCATCATTATTCTCATATATTGGCCCGTAGTTTGCTCTTTTAATATGTCTTTGTCTGGTTTTGATATCAGTTTAATACTAGCCTCAAAGAATGAGTTTGAAAACGTTCTTTCCTTCTCTATTTTATGCCTGGTCCTGCAGACTTTTTTATTATGGCTTTAATTTTGTTATTTATTATTGGTCTGTTCAGGTTTTTTATTTTTTCCTAGTTCAATCTTGGTAAGTTGTTTGTGTCTAAGAATTGATTTCCTCTAGGTTTTCTAATTTGTTGGCATACAATTGCTCACATTAGCCACTAATGATCCTTTGATTTTCTGAAGCGTTACTTGTAATGTCTCTTTATCAACTCTGATTTTATGAACTTGGTATCTTCTCAGTTCTTCAGTTAGCCTCTGTAAGTATTTGTCAATTGTTTTACTTTTCAAAAAAATCAACATTTTGTTTCATTGATTTTTTGCATTGTTTTCTTCATTTTAACTTTATTTCCACTCTAATCTTTATTATTTCTTTTCTTCTAATTTTGAGTTTGGTTTGGCCTTTTTATTCTATTTAATTAAGATATATTGTTAGGTTATTTTAAAGTTTTCTAATTTTTATGTATGCACTTATAGTTTTAAATTTTCCTTTTTATTAGTACCTCTTTTACTATATTCTATAGGTTTTGCCATGCTATGTTTCCATTATCATTTGTTTCAAGAAATTTTTCTACTTTCTTTTTAACTTTTTTATTGACCTACTGATTATTCAGGAGCATATTGTTTAGTTTTCAAGTGTTTGTATAGTTTCTGAAATTCATTTTTTTATCGATTTCTAGTTTTATTCCATTGTGGTCAGAGAAAATCCTTGATATTACTTCAATTTTTTGAATGTTTTTAGATATGTTACTTAAGTTATGGTCTACCCTTGAGATCAAACCACGTACTGAGGAGAAGAGTGTGTATTCTGTAGCTGTTGGATGAAATTTTCTGTAAATATCTATTAGGTTAATTTGTACTATAGTGCAGATTAAGTCTGAAGTTTCTTTGTTGATTTTCTGTCTGGAAGGTCTATCCAATGACTAAAGTTGGGTGTTGAAGTGTTCAGCCATTATTGTATTGTGGTCCCTTTCTTTAGATCTTTTATAATATTTGCTTCATTTATATAGGTGCTTTAGTGTTGGGTGCATATATATTTCCAATTATTACATCTTCTTGATTAATTGACCTCTTTATTATTATATAATGACCTTCTTAATCTCCTCTTACAGTCTTTTGTTGAAATCAATTTTTGTCTGGTAAAAGTATAACTATTTCTGCTTTTTTTGTTTCTATTGGCATGGAATAACTTTTACTATGCTTTGATTTTCAGTCTAAATGTATCTTTATAGGTAAAGTATTTTTTTTTTTTAGGTCACAGATTATTGTCTTGTGTCTCTATCCATTAATCCATTATTTGTCTTTTGATTGGAGTATTTAGTTCATTTACATTCAAACTTAGTATTGATAAGCACTTACTCCTTCCATTTTGTTATTTGTTTTCTGATTGATTTTTGTCCTCTCATCCTTCTTTTCTTTCTTCCAGTCTTCCTTTTAGTGAAGGTGATTTCTCCTGTAATATAATATAATTTCTTCCTTTTTACTTTTTGTACAACTGTGATATGCTTTTTAATTTGAAATTACCATTAGGCTTGAAAATAACATCTTATAACACATCGTTTTAGACTGTGAACAATTTAACCCTGATTGCATAAACAAAGAAACAAGCAGAGCAACTAGCAAAAACATTACACTTTAATTTCATTGCCATTCTTTTAAACTTTTTGTGGTTTGTCTTCATTCCCGATTTTACTGTCTATATCTTGGAAATATCTTGTAGTTATTTTTGTAATTGGCTTATTGCTTACTGTTTCTATTTGAGATTTTTGCACAACATAATTACCATGTTATAATATTCTGTGTTTTTCCGTGTGCTATTACTAGTGAGTTTTGTACCTTCAGATGATTTCTTATTGCTCATTCACTTTTTTTTTTCAGGTTAAGAACTCCCTTTAGCATTTCTTGCAGGACATGTCTGGTGTTAATGAAATCCCTCAGTTTTTGTTTCTCCAGAAAAGTTCTTATTTCTCCATCAAGCTTAAAGGATGTTTTTGCCAGATACATTATTCTAAAGTAAAAGTCTTTTTTTTTTCTTCAGGTTTTTAAAAATGGCATGCCATTCTCTCAGCCTGTAAATTTTCCCCTGAAAGGTCTGCTGTCAGATCTACTGGAGTTCCACTGAATGTTATTTGTCTCTCTTCTCTCACTGCTTTTCGATTCATTTCTTTATCCTTAACCTTTGGGAGTTTAGTTAAGTGCCTTGAGGTGGTCTTCTTTGGGCTATATCTGCTTGATGTTCTGTAACTTTCTTTTACTCAAATGTTGATATCGAATGCTGGGGAATTGTTTAATATTATTTAACACTATTTCTTTAAATAAATGTTTAACTCATCTCTTTTCAATCTCCTCTTTAAGGCCAATAACTCTTAGATTTGCTATTTTGAGGCTAATTTTTAGGTTTTGGAGGCATGCTTTATTTTTTATTCTTTTTTGTCTCCTCTGACTTTATATTTTCAAATAGTCTGACTTCAAGTTCACTAAATCTATCTTCTTCTTGATCAATTGTTTAAAGTAATTCTTCATTATGACAACTGCATTTTAATTTCTTTTTTTTTTTTTGCTTTATTCTTTTTATTTCAATCTCATTGCTAAATTTATCTGATAGAATTTGGAATTTTTCGCTGTGTCCTATTGCATTTCTTTGAGTTACCTCAACCAGCTATTTTGGATTTCCTTTATGAAAGGTCACATATCTCTGTTTCTCCAGGATTTGTCCCTGGCACCTTATTTAGCTTGTTTGGTGAGGCCGTGTTTTCCTGGATGGTCTTGATACTTGTAGATGTTCATCTATATCTGGGCATTGAAGAGCTTCCTACTGTAGTCTTGAAAGTCTGGGCTTGTTTGTGCCCATTATTCTTGGGAACGCTTTCCAGGTATTCAAAGAGACTTGGGTCCCAACCGAATAACACAGTAGTTTATGTAAACACATACAGGTACTGCCTTGGTTGCCTTGGATTCACGTCAGGAAAAATTCTCTTGATTTATCAAGTAGAGTCCCTTGTTCTCTTCCCTTACTTTCTCTCAAACCAGCAGAGTCTCTCTCTCTGTGCTTAGGCATGTGGAGCTGGTGTTGTGGCAACATGAGAAACCGTGTGGCCAGCAGCACAAAGACTGTGCTGGTTCACATCTCAGGTAGGCACAGAACTTGAGTCTCACCCAAGGCCCATTCTAACCACTACTTAGCTACCATGTAAGTTTACTCAAAGCCCTAGGACTCTATGATTAATAGATGGCAAAGCCAGCCAGATTTGTGTCTCTGCGTATAGCGTGGCAAGTTCCCTGTAGCCATGAGGGGGTCCCTAGATGCTAGGGAGCCAGAGATTAAAGTATAGAACCTTCAAAATTTACCTGCTCTTCTATTTTACTGTAGCTAACCTGGCATTTAGGGCATAAAACAAAGTATTTTCTACCCTTCTTTCCTCTGTCTGCAGGCAGAGGAGTCTCTTCTATGACTGCCAACACCACCGGCCCATGGGGTGGTTCTGCCAAATCATCATCAATTTCTCACTTAAAGCCCAGGTACTCTTTAGTTAGCTTGTGATAAATTCTGCAATGCCTGGGACTCGACCTTTGGCCCAGGGCAAGTACAGAAATGCTGACCAAGACCTTAGGTCTGGACTCAGGGACTCCATGAATCTGCTTGGTGCTCTAACCCACTGTGGCTGAGCTGGTATATGAGGTACAACACAGCGTTCCCTTTACTTTCCCCCCTGCTTGTCTCAGATGGAAGAAGTCTTTCACCATAGCTACCACAGTTGGAAATGTGCTGGGTCACACCTGAAGTTAGCACTTCTCAGAGCCCTATACCCATGGTGTATCACTGGGTATTACCTGGGTATCACTGTTTTTTATTCTGGGTACAGAGGTTCTTTAGTCAGCAGGTGATGAATTCTGCCAGGTCTTTACTGACATGGCAGCACTGACTTTAATGTTAAGTCCTTCAGTCATTGTGCTCTTCCTCTCCCAAATTCACAAGTTTCTCTGTGTTGTGTGGCTGCTGCTGGGTGGGGGTAGGGGGAGTGGTATTGTGACCACTCCCTTAGCTGCTCTGACTGGTGTCTCAGTAGTCCACATTCTCCCCAGCCTCCACATTGCACTCGCTCTGAGCCAAGCTCAGCGGTATGACTTGCCTAATAATTGAAGTCCTTGTGGCCTAGACTGCCCCTTAAGTTCTCTTAGGGTCCAATAGCTCTTCAACTCATGTGGCAAGGCTTGTAAAGACTCAAGCTCCCAACATTGAGTTGGGAGATTTTCATCTTGCTAGGGCAAATCAAAATGTTCTATTGGCAGATGTCAGCTGAGTACAATCTGGGTCTGCTTTTTACTGTGACAGGGTAGTACTGAGTTTATTTCAAAGCCTCACAATCTGTGCTCTCCCTTTCCCAAACATACAATCTCTGCACCACGTGGCCACTACTGGTGGTTGAAAAAGAGGTGGCATCAGTGTTTCTAGACTGTCATTTTTTTGTCTTCTCCAAAGTCTCTTTCAGTGATATGAAGTTAATACCAGGTACTGTGATTGCTTGCCTAATTTTTGGTCCCTTTGATAGTGCTTCTTGAATATAATAAGTTGTGAAAATTTGGTGTTTGGTTATGGGGGACAAGTGATGTAGACTTCTATTCTGTCTTCTTGGTCTCTGCCTTAAATTTTTTAGATTCAGGAAGTACTTTTGCAGGTTTGTTACATGGATATATTGTGTAATGCTGAGCTATGTGGGATATTATTGATCCCATTACCAAAGTAACGAGCATAGTACTCATAGTTTCTCACCCCCTGCCCTCCTCCTTCCCTCCTTCATCTAGTAGTTCTCAGTGTCAATTGCTGACATCTTTATATTCATGTTTAGATCCCACTTACAGGCAAGAACATGTGGTACTTGGTTTTCCATTCCTGTATTAATTTTCTTAGGATAATGGCCTACAGATGCATCCATGTTGCTGCACAGGACTTGATTGTATTCTTTTTAATGTGTGCATAGTATTTTATGGTGTTGGATATTTCTATCCAATTTTTGATTCACACGTACGTTAATTTCATGCCTTCCCTAATGTGAATAGCAATATGATGATATACAAGTGCATTTGGCGTTTCTTTTTAAAAAATTTTTAATTTTCTTTTGGATATATGCTCAATAATGGAATTTGTGGTTTAATGGTACTTCTGTTTTAAATTCTCTGAAAAATCTCCAAACTGCTTTTCACAGTGGGAAAATTAATTTACACCACAGTATATAAGCATTTTATTTTCTCTGAAGTCTAACCAGAATTTATAATTTTTTACTTTTTCTTAGTAGCCATATCGAATAATATGAGAAGTTATCTTACATTGATTTGCATTTCTCTGATTATTAGTGATGTTGAACATTAAGAAAACCATGCCATTAAAACATTGGCAAGGCACTTAAGCAGACACTTCTCAAAAGAAGACATATGAGTGGGATTCTTATTCTATCGCAATAAGCTGTCTTTCTTTTGAAAAATACAAAATCAGACCATTTGAAAATTCCCTTTAATTGTAGTGATTGACAGTATGCTTCCCCTTCTCTATCTCATTTTCTTATTCGTGAATTTTTTATGATCATTATGAATCCACTCAGCAGAGTAACCTCCATTCTTAATCTGTGTGAATTGTGCTGATGAGCTAGTCAGCTCTCTTAAAATCACCAACAAGGGTTTTAAATTTCCTAGTTAGTAATATATTTTTGGCATGCCACAGGATACCCTTAGTACAATGTCTTCTGATCCACGCATTATGGATTATGATGATTAGTTTTTTAGATTTCTATAAGCTTTGAAATTAAGAGGTATATATCTAAAATAAATTGGACTTCATACTCTTTCCACATTTATTGGGTTTGTTAATTATTCCATAGAAAACAGTTGAAAGACTTTTGTAGAATTCAATTCTGTTTTACCATATTTAGGGTCAAAAGAAGGGAATTATATTGATGTAACTGAGAGACTGAATTAACCTGTCATCACAGGTGATTTTTCTGGAGTTTTTTAATGTTAGTGACATTATTTTCAATATGTCAATGCCTAGCTTGGGTTTCTAGGGGAGACATGAGTAGCTAGTACTATCCATCTAAAATATAATGACAAGTGGAGTTGAATCTCCCATTTCTTGAATCTGTGATGGTCACAATGACTTGCTTTACCAACAGGATGCAGCAGAAGTCAAATTCTAGGACCTCCAAGCCTAGGTCATAAGAAGCTTTGTAGTACTTCTCTGTGTGTCTTGGGACCAACTACCATGTTCTGAGGACTCCAGGTAACATGGAGAGGCCAGATAGGCACCACACACTACAGCCAATAGGCACTGTCAGCCATGTGAGTTACCCATCTAGGCTCTTCAGCCTAGTTGAGTTTTCAGGTAACTTCAGTAGCAGCAACCAATAGCAGCTGCAAGACAAACTCCAAAACAGAACTGTTGTACCTCCCATCAACCCACAAAACCTTGAGAAATAATGTTATTTAAAATTACTAAATAAAAATAACAATAAAAATACTAAACAATAAATAATTCCTTAAGTTTTGGAATGGCTTACTATTCAGCAACAGAGAGCTAGAATAAGTTCTAAATATTTCACAATACTGAATAAGTATAAGTTTAGTCGTGTAATATACTTCTATATTTTGAAGCCATTGACATTTCTGGACAGAGTGTGAAAGTGAGCACTGATCAAATGGTTCCCAAGAGAAGTTGCCTATTGTATCTCAAAATCATCATTTACCAAAGGGAGCTGTATTTTGCTTTTGGAAAATACACTTTTTAAAGTTCATTTGAAAAGAAAACTAGCAATTGTTTAGAAAGGCACATGCTACAGTCCCACCAACAGTGTAAAAGTGTTCCTATTTCTCCACATCCTCTCCAGCACCTGTTGTTTCCTGACTTTTTAATGATTGCCATTCTAACTGGTATGAGATGGTATCTCATTGTGGTTTTGATTTACATTTCTCTGATGGCCAGTGATGATGAACATTTTTTCATGTGTTTTTTGGCTGCATAAATGTCTTTTTTTGAGAAGTGTCTGTTCATGTCCTTCGCCCAGTTTTTGATGGGGTTGTTTGTTTTTTTCTTGTAAATTTGTTTGAGTTCATTGTATATTCTGGATACTAGCCCTTTGTCAGATGAGTAGGTTGTGAAAATTTTCTCCCATTTTGTAGGTTGCCTGTTGACTCTGATGGTAGTTTCTTTTGCTGTGCAGAAGCTCTTTAGTTTAATTAGATCCCATTTGTCAATTTTGGCTTTTGTTGCCATTGCTTTTGGTGTTTTAGACATGAAGTCCTTGCCCATGCCTATGTCCTGAATGGTAATGCGTAGGTTTTCTTCTAGGGTTTTTATGGTTTTAGGTCTAACGTTTAAGTCTTTAATCCATCTTGAATTGATTTTTGTATAAGGTGTAAGGAAGGGATCCAATTTCAGCTTTCTACATATGGCTAGCCAGTTTTCCCAGCACCATTTATTAAATAGGGAATCCTTTCCCCATTGCTTGTTTTTCTCAGGTTTGTCAAAGATCAGATAGTTGTAGCTATGCTGCATTATTTCTGAGGGCTCTGTTCTGTTCCATTTTTGTATATCTCCGTTTTGGTACCAGTACCATGTTGTTTTGCGTACTGTAGCCTTGTAGTATAGTTTGAAGTCAGGTAGTGTGATGCCTCCAGCTTTGTTCTTTTGGCTTAGGATTGACTTGGTGATGCGGGCTCTTTTTTGGTTCCATATGAACTTTAAAGTAGTTTTTTCCAATTCTGTGAAGAAAGTCATTGGTAGCTTGATGGGGATGGTATTGAATCTGTAAATTACCTTGGGCTTTCAACCATTGTGGAAGTCAGTGTGGCGATTCCTCAGGGATCTAGAACTAGAAATAACATTTGACCCAGCCATCCCACTACTGGATATATACCCAAAGGACTATAAATCATGCTGCTATAAAGACACATGCACACGTATGTTTATTGCGGCATTATTCACAACAGCAAAGACTTGGAACCAACCCAAATATCCAACAATGATAGACTGGATTAAGAAAATGTGGCACATATACACCACGGAATACTATGCAGCCATAAAAAATGATGAGTTCATGTCCTTTGTAGGGACATGGATGAAATTGGAAATCATCATTCTCAGTAAACTATCACAAGAACAAAAAACCAAACACTGCATATTCTCACTCATAGGTGAGAATTGAACAATGAGATCACATGGACACAGGAAGGGGAATATCACACTCTGGGGACTGTGGTGGGGTGGGGGGGTGGGGAGGGATAGCATTGGGAGATATACCTAATGCTAGATGACGAGTTAGTGGGTGCAGCGCATCAGCATGGCACATGTATACATATGTAACTAACCTGCACAATGTGCACATGTACCCTAAAACTTAAAGTATAATAAAATAAATAAATTAATTAATTAATTAAAAAAAAGAAAGGCACATGCTATTTTGAAAAAACATTTGAGAGAATCAGAAAAGTCTAAACTTTAAGCCTCTAATCATATTTGTATGCTATTTAACCCATAAATACGAAGTCTGATGGCAAATATGTTTATGTTACACTGACTTTTGCATAAATAAGTTAAACAAACAGTTTTCATTTTAAGTGATAGGGCTTATACTAGGTATAATGTTAAGATGGCTGCAGTGAATGGGCTCATCACCATAATAATATTTTCTCTTTAATACTTTTATGGAACATTAAGTGAGAACCAGAGAGTCTAAAACTGGGTTACATAGCAGTAATAAAATCAGAGTGACACTTAATTTGCAGCAGCAAGATTGGAATTCTTGCTGTTGAGGTTGGTGGTAGCAAACTCAATTATGAGTGGTTTCTGCTTCATGCTTAGGTGGTGTGTTGAAAGATTTCCTCTTTAGAATTTTCAAACACTTCCTGAGTAGAGCTGTTTAAAATAAAAACAAAACCCTCTGATTTTGAATTTAGCCAATTTATTTTTAAAATTTGTACATATGTTTCTAATTTTTAAACTGTGGCTTTCATGTAGACAGAAATTATATCTTATACCTCTTTTTCTTCAGCAGTGGTGTGCCTGGCACCTAGTTGAATTGCCAAGTTTCTTGAATAAGTAAAGTAAAATTATACCAGAAGTAAACTATTACATGTATCAACTTTACTCAGAAAATATATTGCTAAGTAAGACGTATGAATCAATTCACTCACTTATTTAACAAACATTTATTAAGTGACTACATTATGCTACGAGCTAGGAATATGGCAGTAAACAAATCTCACCTTGCCTCAAACTTCAGTGGATCCAGAAGTCTCTAGAAGTTTAATTCTTTCTCAATCAGCAATTCCTCTTCACTGAAGACTTGACAAGAAGGTTTGAGAAGGCAAGAGTGTGTGAACTCAGCAGATGTTTGTGATGCACCTACTGTGTGCCAGAAGCTGTAGTGTCAAAGAATCTACCTGTCTCCTAGGAAAGGTGAACACTAAAAACATTATTTTAAGCAACAAAAAAATTCCAAGTATGCCAAGTGATGGCGAGAGAAAGCACTGGGTCCCAAGAGTATAATGGGCACTGAGCCTAGTGTGGGGTCCAGGCATCCCTGGCATTGTGCCCTCCTAGGTCATGGTTGTCCCTCCTTGTTGCTCCTGCTGTCCTCTTCAGTTACATGTTACGTGCTGCTTGATGCTCTGCATTGATATCCACAGGGCTCAGATTTCCCTAGTGGAGTGCTTGGGCCATTCTTGTCATATGGCTCTGAAGACTTTGTTCACAGCGTGTACTTGCCAGATGGGGAAGCCAGAGATCTGGGGGCCTCTGTTGAGGCCACTCTCACCCCAATTATCTTCCCTGACATACCTAACAGATGAAGCTCAGGTGAGCGATGAATGTCAGGCCACAATGTGGACCATGTACAATTCTTCAAGTTCCAGCTTTAAGTCTCTTTCTTATTTCTCTCTTATGACAGTATATTTAGATGGAAGTAAATGAAAATAATGTTATTAGGGGATAAGATTAAAATATATCCCACTTGCAAAAAAAGAAGTAGACTATTTGTGAACTGCAGTACTTTATTTTTAGTGAGAAATCACCTTAAAACTTGGAAACTGGATACAAGGTAATTATTTCATTCTGCAAATGTTTAGTAGAAAACTATATGCCAGGACTGTGCTAGGCACTAGGGATACATGGTTGAATATTTAGTATAAGATGCCTTGCAGTTTCATATAAATGGCTAATGCAGTATATACAGTGTGGTAAAAATAGACTTCTGAGATGCACAGAAGACAGGCATTAAAGGGTATTTAAATTGTGGATAAATGTGTTTGGATGTTTCACTCAGGGCTGTTGAAGTTTTTTAAGGTCAGTGGTCTCAGAGTCTTGGTGTTTTCAGGCTCTACTAAGTACTTTGTTTCTAGCTGATTATTGGCCACCATTACTGATCATCAACTGGCTCTGTCTGATCCAGCTACTCCACCACTGGGTACATACACAAAGGAAAATAAATGAAATTATTAGAAAGATACCTGTACTTGTATGTTTCCTGCAACACTGTTCACAGTAGCACAGATACAAATCAACCTAAATACCCATCAACAGATTATTGGAGAAAGAAAATGTAGAAAATATACACAATGAAATAATGTTCAGGAATAAAAAAGAATAAAATCATAACTTCTGGAGACACATGAATGGAACTGGAGGCCATTATTGTAAGTGAAACCAGCCAGACACAGAGTAAACATTGTATTTCTCACGCATAAGTGGATGCTTAAAGATGTCTAGGTATTGATGTAGATAGTGGAATGATAATGGAGACTCAGCAGGGTGAGGGGATGGAAGGGGTGAATAGTGGGAAATTACTTAATGGTTACAATGTCCATTATTCCGGTAATGGATACCCTAAAAGCCCTGACTTCACCACTACGCAATCCATGCTTAGAGCAAAATTACACTTGTAACCCATAAATTTATACCCAAAAAGTCTTAGACCTCTCTCTCTTCTCTTCTGTCATAAGTCTCAGAGCTCAGTGATCCCCTTGGATCTCCTCAGCCTGCTAAGTTTTGACTTTCTTACCAAACGTGATTTTGAGCAGACATAAGAGAGTGTTTCAGGAAGATGCTCTCAGACACACTGCTTCTGAAGCAACATCAGAGGCTCTCCTGGTGGCCTTTATCTATTCACTGCTTTTAGCAAGGAATAAAACATCTGTGTCTAAAATTTAAAAAACTGTGTTTCCCACCTACCATTCAGACCTGACAGAAGAGATTTTAGAATTTTAAGGAAACAGCTTTTTCCTGAACCAAAAGGACACAGTAGTGCAAAGGCCAATGTCACATAAGTACCTTTTCCCCATCTGTAACATAACTCTCAGATGCTATTCCCACAGCTGGAATCAGTACAATGTTGTGACTGAGGTACTGGAAAAGCCTATGAGCTCATTATCATTTGAACACATGAATAACATAAAATTTAGGCAGAATTTTATCTGAAAGGATTATTTATACAAGTTTTAGTTAACAGATTTATATTGTGGTTATTTCAAACAATAAAAATCAGCTTCTTATGTTGCAAGCTAGAAATATGTACAATAACACATGGTCTTGATTATCTCACCTGATGAATTGAAGATTAAAGCAAAATAGGGAACTTTGTGAAAGTTTCTGTTTAACTTTGCCTTATAATGACTTCAAACTGTTGTGCATATATAGAGAACTCCTGACTGAAGAGACATTTTTGGACTATTGTGCTATGTTTATTATTGTAACTTTTTAAGATCTGGAGGAACACACATTTAGTCTCAGTTGGCCCAGTAAATGTTTAGGAATCAGCTTAGGTGTTATGTGCTGAGTACTGAAGCAACAGTAGAGACAAGGGCACTGCCCTCACAGAGTCTGGGGGAGAAAACCTGATGGAGTGTGGCATGGAACACTCTGGGAGCATCCCAGGATGCCAAAAGTGCACACAGATGGAACACATGCCTTAGGATGGGGGAGGGACAGACAAGGAGAATTGTCAGGAAAAAACAAGGAAAGATCTGCAGAAATAGAAACACACTTGATAAATTCATGGGGAATGAAAAGAGAATGGGTGAGCAGCAGCAGAGTGTCAAGAAGGAAACCAAGAAGGAGCAGCCGAAATGTTGATGGAGAATGAGGAGAAAGAAGGTGACACTGAAGCCAAGGAGAGGAAAGTGTTTCAACATTTCTGGAAAACAAAATCACATGATCCATCTTAATGTTGCTGTTTTATGAGTCATATAGCCACATTCCAGGTTCTGAGATGTCCAGCAATAAAGATGTTTCTTTTAGTTTGCTTAACCCAGCATTTGCCAGAATAATCTGGGCTCAGTGTGAGTGTGTGCAAGTGTGTGTGTATGAGTGTGCATGCACCTGTGGGTTCCACTAATATCTCACTGAGGCTAGTGTTCTATACAACACAATTTTTTAAACACTGGTTTTATCCATCCTATGTTCAGCTGCAGCAATACTTACAAAGATCAACTTTCATCATGTGTCTTAGTTACTAAAGAAAATATGACAAACTAATGAATAAAGCCCACCCTGCAGTGACTCCTTACTACCTGTACAATATAGCCCAACTGGCTTGGCCTGGGTGCCCTGTACTGACCTGGCTGTACTGCTGTCTGCCTGCTCTTTTGCATCCCCTTTCCTCCTGGAGAAAGTAGGGATGCTCTGAGCTTTGGCCAGCATTGAACCTGTGTCCTTCTTCTAAAGTGGACCATGTTTTCTTGAGTCCACTTTAATCTCTTTTAAGGGCATAGATCAAACAATTTATATTATTTCCTCTCCTTTTCTCCCCTACCAATCACCATACAAAGATCTGAACTTTCCTTAAAGCTTTTGGTCAGGTTTCACTCTGTATGCAGTTTTCCTGCCACTTCTGCAATGTACACACTGTACTGGTACATAAATTATGCTATACCAGACCAGCTTTTTCATTTATGTGTCACTTTATATCATCTTTTTTTCTTAGAGCTTACTTCACTTATTTATTCAATCTTTCACAATATAATTGTATGTCATATAATGTTATATTTATTTTCATTGGTATTTGTATACCTTTTCTGTAAAATAGAGACTTTCTAAATAGATCTTCATTAATGTTGAAAGAACAAAGTTTTAAGTCTTGGTCTCAGCCAAAATGAGGTCCCCAAATATCCAGGAGGACATGAAACACTTGCATTGTTGCATAAGATATTATTACAGAGAAAGAGAAACATGTGTAATGGAAAATTGCTAACTTTGCCTCAGGGAGATCAGGCTGATTCACTGAGAAAGTTTAAATTAGTTTAGAAAGCACAGTCCTGAGTTTTCTAGGAGAAGGAGAAAAGTTAGTATAGGGCATAAGAAGTAATGCCCAATTCAAAAAGTTAGAAAGATCTCATATTAACAACCTAACATCATAACTGAAAGAATTAGAATAGCAAGAGGAAATCAACAACAAAGCTTGCAGAGGATAAGAAATAACTAAAATCAGAGCTGAATTGGAAAAACATTGAGACATAAAAAACTGTTCAAATGGTCACTTAATCAACGTTTTCTGAAAAAAATTAATAAGATAGATAGGCACTAGCTAGACGAATAAAGAAGAAAAGAGAGAAGATTCAAATAAACATAATTATAAATGATGAAGGTAATGTTACCACTGATCCCACAGAAATAAAAATAACAATCAACAACTACTACGAACACCTCTACACACTCAAACAAAAAACCCTAGAAGAGATGAATAAATTCCTGGACACATACACCTTCTAAAGACTGAACCAGGAAGAAATTCAGTCTCTGAACAGACAAATAATGAGCTCCAAAAATTGAATCCGTAGTAAACAGCCTACCAACCAAGGAAAAAAATAAAGCCCAGGACCTGATAGATTAACTGTCAAATTTTGACATATGTACAAATTAGAGCTAGTACCATTCCTACTAAAACTATTTCAAGAAATAGTGAAGGAGGGACTTCTTCCCAACTTCTTCTATAAGGCCAGCATCATCCTTATACCAAAGCCTGGCAGTGACACAACAAAAAAGGAAAGCTTCAGGCCAGTATCCTTGATGAATGTCCATTCAATAATCTACAACAAAATCCTTGCAAAGTGAATCCAGCAACATATCAAAAGGGTAATTCACCACAGTGAATTAGGCTTCTTCCCTGGAATGGAAGGTTGTTCTATAATGGGCAAATCAATAAAATGTGATTCATAACATAAATAAAACTAAAGACAATAACCATATGATGGTCTGAATAGATACCGAAAAGGCTTTCAGTAAAATTCAACAATGTTTCACATTAAAAACTCTCAATAAGTGAGGTATTGAAGGAACATACCTCAAAATAATAAAGCCACCTATGACAAACTCACAGCCAACATTATGCTAAATGGGCGAAATCTGGAAGCATTCTCCCTGAAACCCACACAAGCACACAAGACAAGGATGTGCTGTCTCACCACTCCTATTCAACATAATATTAGAAGTCCTTGCTGGCGCAATCAGAGAAGAGAAAGAAATAAAGGTTATTAAAAAAAGAAATAAAGGGTATGTAAATAGAAAGAGAAGTCCAACTACCTCTGTTTGCAGACAACATAATTCTCTATCTAAAACCTATAGTTGTGACCCAAAATGCTCCATAAGCTGATAAACAACTTCCACATGGTTTCAGTGTACAAAATCAATGTACAAAATTTGCTAGCATTCCTATACACGAAGAAGAGCCAAACTGAGAGACAAACCAGAAAGGCAATTGTATTCACGATTTTCACAAAAAGAATAAAATACCTAGAAATACAGCTAACCAGGGAAGTGAAAGATCTCTGCAATGACAATTTCAAAACACTGATCAAAGAAGTCACACAAGACACAAAGAAATGGAAAATTATTCCATGTTAATGGAGAGAAAGAACTGATATCATTTAAATCACCATACTGCCCAAAGCTATTCCTATGAAACTACCAATGACAAGCTTCATGGAACTAGAAAAAGCTATTTAAAAATGTATATAGAACCAAGAAAGAACTTAAATAGCCAAGGCAATCCTAAGCAAAAGAACAAAGCTTGAGACATCACATTACGGGACTTCAAACGATACTACAGCACTACAGTAACCAAAACAACAGGGCACCCTTACAAAAACAGATGCACACACCAATGGAACAGAGTAGAGAGCCCAGAAATAAGACCGCACACCTACAACTATCTAATGTTTGACAAAGCTGGCAAAAACAAGCAACGGGGAAAAGTCTCCCTATACAATAAGTGTTGCTGGGATAGCTGGCTAGCCATACGTAGAAGACTGAAGCTGGACCTCTTCCTTACACTCTACACAAAAATCAACTCAAGATGGATTAAAGACTTAAATGCAAAACCCAAAACTATAAGAGCCCTGGAAGACAACCTAGGCAATACCATCCTGGACATAAAAACAGGCAAAGATTTCATGATAAAGACACCAAAAACAATTACAACAAATGCAAATATTGACAAGTGGGGTCTAATTAAACTTAAAAGCTTCTGCTCAGCAAAAGAAATTATCGATAGAGTGAAGAGACAACCTACAGAATAAGAAAACATATTTACAAACTATGTGTCTGACAAAGGTCTAATATTCAACATAGAGAACTTAAATAAATTTACAAGAGAAAAACAAACAACCCTATTAAAGAGTTGCCAAAGAATTCTCTACTCATGTCCTTAGCCTACTTTTTTATGGGATTTTTTTTCTTTCTAATTTGTTTGAGCTTTTTGTAGATTCTGGATATTAGTCTTTTGTCAGATATACAGATTGTGAAAATTTTCTCCCAGTCTGTAGATTGTCTGCTTACTCTGCTGACTGTTCCTTTTGTCGTGAAAAAGCTCTTTAGTTTAATTAAATCCCACCTATTTATCTTTGTTTTTCTTGCATTTGCTTTTGGGTTCTTGGTCATGAAATCCTTGCCTAAGCCAATGTCTAGAATGTTTTTTGATGTCATCTTCTAGAATTTTTTAAGTTTCAGGTCTTAGATTTAAGTCGTTGATCCATCTCGTGTTGATTTTTGTAGAAGGTGAGACATGAAGATCCAGTTTCATTCTCCTACAGGTGGCTTGCCGATTATCCCAGCACCATTTGTTAAGTAGGGCATTCTTTCCCCACTCTGTTTCTGTTTACTTTGTGAAAGATCAGATGGCTTTAAATATTTGGGTTAATTTCTGGGTTCTCTATTATGTTTCATTTGTCTATGTGCTTACTTTTATACCAGAACCATGCTGTTTTGGTGACTATGGTCTTATGCTATAGTTTGAAATCAGGTAATGTGATGTCTTCTAATTTGTTCTTTTTGCTTAGTATTGCTTTGGCTATGTGGGCTCTTTTTTGAATTCTAGAATTGTTTTTTGTAGTTCTGTGAAGAATGATGGTGGTATTTTGATGGCAATTGCATTGAATTTGTAGATTGCTTTTGGCAATATGGTCATACAAAATTCTTAGAAGATATACAAATGGCCAACAAATATATGAAAAAATGCTCAACATCACTAATAATTAGGGAAATGCAAATTACAACCATTATGCGATACCACCTTACTCCCACAAAAATGGTCATAATCAAAAAATAAAAACATAATAGATGTTGGTGTGAGTGTGGTGAAAAGGGAACACTTCTACACTGCTGGTGGGAAAGTAAGGTAGTACCATCACTATGGAAAACTGTGTGGAGATTCCTTAAAGAACTAAAAGGAGAAGAACCATTTGACCCCACAATCCCACTACTGGCTATGTACCCAGAGGAAAAAAAGAAGTTATTATACAAAAAAGATGCTTGTACATGCATATTTATAGCAGCACAATTTGCAATTGCAAAAATGTACAACCAATCCAATTGCCCGTCAGTCAATGAGTGGATAAAGAAACTGGGGTATAGATGTAGGATGGAGCACTACTCAGCCATAAAAAGAAATTAATCAATGGCAATTGCAGCAACCTGGATGGGATTGAAGACTATTAACTCAAGTGAAGTAATGGAATGGAAAACCAAACATCTTACATTCTCACTTATAAGAGGGAGCTAAGCTATAAGGAGGCAAAGGCATAAGAATAACACAATGGACTTTAAGGACTCACGGGGAAAGGGGTAAAAGGGGTGAGGGATAAAGGGATACAAATTTGGTTGAGTATATACTGATGAGGTGATGGATGTACCAAAATTTTACAAATCACCAATAAATAACTTACTAATGTAACCAAATACCACCTGTTGTCCCAAAACCTATGGAAATAAAAAACAATTTAAAAAGTGGGCAAAAGACATGAATACTTTTCAAAAGAATACATACATGTGTCCAACAACCATAGAATACGAAGCTCAATATCACTGGTCACTAGAGAATTTCAAATTAAACGCACAGTGAGACACCGTCTCACACCAGCCATAATGGCCATTATTAAGAAGTCAAAAAATAACAGACATTGGCAAGGTTGTGGAGAAAAACAATACATACACTGTTGGTTGAAATGTGTATTGGTCCCACCGTTGTGGAGAGCAGTATGGTAATTCCTCGAAAGAGCTAAAAGCAGAACCATCACTTGACCCAGTAATCTCATCACTGGGAATATACCCAGAGGTATATAAATTGTTCTATCATAAAGTCACAAGCAAGTACATGTTTATTGCAGCACTATTCAGAAAAGTAAAGATATGGAATCAACTTAAATGCCCATCAATGACAGATTGAATAAAGATAATGTGGGACAAGATAATGGAGCAAAAGTTAAATATTAAATTTGAACTCAACTGAACATGGACACAAACAATGGTCACTGAGACATGGAACAAGTTGTGTGAGCCCCTTGAGGCATTCATTCAGTGCTCTTTCAGAGAAATAGTTATTGAAAAACAACAGACATTTCAAAAACAATTGCACCACCACGCCGGGCTAATTTTTGTATTTTTAGTAGAGATGGGGTTTTACCAGTTTGGCCAGGCTGGTCTCGAACACCTGACCTCAAGTGATGCACCAGCCTTGGCCTCCAAAAGTGCTGGAACTACAGGCTTGTGAAGGTATGCTTTTGATGACCATTTTGTATTCCTTGAGCCCAGTCAAGAAGGGCCCACATGACTGGGCCTCATGTTAAACAACTTTTAAGAAGAAGAGCTAGTTTCCAAGACCACGCCGAAGCTTCATGGGACCTCTCTTCATCTGTACATGGACTAGTGGCCAACTCTGGAGGCCAGGTAGTTGCTTCCCCATCTGGTGATGAATCCTCCATTATCTGGTGAATATATATATATATGTGTGTGTGTGTGTGTGTGTGTGTACACACATACATATGTATATGTATATATTATATATAATATGTCTTTTCCCTTCTCCCCTTTCCATCACAATTTGTTTATTATATCATTGGCTTATTAGATGATTTGTTTATTATATCTGTGTTGCCATATACTTGGGATAAAGTCTGTTTACCCTTAAAAGTATTGTGTGTTTCTTTTCTTCTCTCCTTACACATTTTCCACACAGGACACACATATGTACCATGGAATACTATGCAGCTACTTGTTCTCACTTATAAGTGGGAGCTAAATAATGAGAACTTAGGAACACAAAGAAGGAAACAACACACACTGGGTTCTACTTGATGGAGGAGGGTGGGAGGAGGGAGAGGAAGAGAAAAGATAACAATGGAGTACTGGGCTTAATACCTGGGTTATGAAATAATCTGTATAACAAGCCCCTGTGATATGAGTTTATCTACGTAACAAACCTTCACACGTACCCCTGAACATACAATTAAAAAAATTAAATCCTTCATGAAAGCTATAAGATCTGTTCTGTGTGTTTGTATATCTGTTAATGTATGTGACACTTTGTAAATAAAGCTAGTTCTTACATCATTAGTAAAATAGAAATGGCTTTACAATGATCAGTTAAATATAATTAGGTACTTGCTTTATTTAACTGTGAGCTTATGTCTTTTGTTGAGAGTTTCTGGATTCAGGGGGTCTTGATAGGTGTCCATCATGAAGTCTGGAGACATGTTCTCAGTGTCTTGACCAGCAGTTACAAGCCGGAATCAAGCCTGTTCTGGCTTGATTAGTCTGTTCTTTCTATGCTTTTCCTATTTTGCTTCCTGGCTATTTTAGGAGGGATTGGATCCTCCAGGTATAGCCTTCACAGCTCTGTCTTTAGTCCTAATGGACTCAGGCAGAGTCTGATCTTCATAGTTTTCCTGGGTGCCATGGGGCTACTTGGGACCTAGAATTACTAGGGGAAGACATTAGTGATGCTACCTGTGTCATAGTTCCAAAATTCTGTTCCGTAATTTAAAACCTTAAAGTCATGTTAAATTAAGTAATAGATAATTATAAAATGTCTTGAGTCATTTGTAAGCTAAAATAATGAAATAGTCACCACTAAAAATTAGGTCTATATGCCATGATATATTACTTGTATATGGTATAGAAAACCTAAATATCTTTCGTTCTGTTAATAAACAATAATCTGAAGAACTATATTTCTTTAAAAGTATAAAATGGTTTCTATCTAAAAATACTGATATAAGACAGTTGAAAATCACTTTTTAGGGTTTTCACTGAAAATTGGGGTTACTAAGACTTAATTACTAGATATGAGAGGAACAATTCTGTAATCAGACTGTATGAAAAAGCAAGATATGATTCTTTATTGTTATTATTATTATTATTTTAGACTGAGTCCTGTTCTGTTGCCCAGGCTGGCATGCAGTGGCATGATCTCAGCTCACTGCAAACTCTGCCTCCTGGGTTCAAGTGATTCACCTGCCTCAGCCTCCCAAGTAGCTAGGATTACAGGTGCTCACCACCACACTGGGCTAATTTTTGTATTTTTAGTACAGACAGGGTTTCACCATGTTGGCCAGGCTGGTCTCAATCCCTAGACCTCAATTGATGCACCTGTCTTGGCCTCCCAAAGTGCTGGGATTACAGACTTGTGAAGATAAACTTTTGATTAGAAAACTTATAAAGGCAAAAAATGTGTTTTAATTTTTTTAAGTTACTTAAGGTTTCAAATTGAAGAAGTAAAAAATAGATACAACTAGATAAATAGAGAAAGTTGGGGGAAAATCTAAAGTATAGGCTCACGAAAATCTGGGATTCAAAGATGACACATTTGATAAATTTATTTATAAAATTTTATTAAATGAACTTCAGAGGCCTGGTGTGGTGGGTCACTCCTGTAAATAATAAAATTTTCTTGTCAATTGTGTCTATGAAAATTTAAAATCATTTCTACAGTAAATTGCTTAATTGTGAGGCATTTCAAATTCTGAAAACTTTACAAGCTTGCAAAATTATAGAATGCTGTATCTTTAAGGAGTTTCATGAAAGGATGGAAAAGGTCCTGAGAAGTATTCTTGAATACAGATTTTTGACAACGTTAGAATCATATCATTTGAACAGGGTAAGAATTCCCAGAACTTTAATGAAGACTGATTGGTTTATAAAACTACTACAGCAAACAGAGTAAAAATCAATTGAATACCAAGAAAATAGTTTGTCAGATTTTCATGCCAAATCAGCCAGTACTTAAATTGTCCAGATAAAGTATTTGAATGAACTCTATATTCCAAGTCAAATTATCTATGATAATCCCTGATTAGTCACTGTTATGCACCTAAGTTGAAGAAACAGTCCAATGTTAAACATACAGAACCAGGGCATCTTCTATGTCCTTCCTGGTTCTGAAAGCTTTTCTTATTGAAAGTTCTTCATTCTGATTCTTGGCTGCAAAGGTAACACAAGATGGCAGAAAGAAGGCTCCACTGATCTTCCCTCCTGCAAGGACACCAGATGAACAACTATTAACGTCTACATAGAAAATACATTCATAAGAACAAAAATCAGGTGAGTACTCAAAGTACCTGGTTTTAACTTCATATCACTGAAAGAGGCACCATTTCCTCACCACCAGCAGTGATGGCGTGGTGCAGAGATCAACTCTGGGTTCTGCAGGAGGGAGAACACAGAAATTTTAAGACATTGAACTCTGTGCTGCCCTGTTAGACCAGAAAGGAAAACCAAACCAAATGCAGCTAAAGCCCATCCACAGAGGGATTATTTAAACCAGCCCTGGCCAGAGGGGAATGAGATTTTGGTGGTTGGAACTTGAGCATTTGGAAATCTGGGTACTGAGGGCTCCAGAGCTCCGTGTATCTAAGAAAACTTGAAAGGCAGCCTAGGCCATCAGGACTGCAACTCTTAGGTGAGGCCTAGGGCTGAACTGGATCCAGGAACAGTCAACTAAGATGGGAGGTCATGCACCATACTGAGACACCAGCTGGGGCAGCCAAAGGGGTTCTGGAATTATCACTCTCCTAATACCAGGCTGCACAGCTTATAGCTCCAAAAGGGACCCCATCCTTCTGCTTGAGGAGAGGAGGAAAAAGAGCAGGGAGGACTTTGTCTTCCATCCTGGATACCAGCTCAGCCACAGCAAGATAGTGCACTGGTCAGAGTCCTGAGTCCTCCTTTCCAGGCTCTGGCTCCTAGACATTCCAAGACACACCCTGGGCCAGAAGGAAACCTGCTGCCTTGAAGGAAAGAACCCAGTGCTGGCAGCATTTATCACCTGCAAACTTAACAACCTTTGGGACCTGAATAACCAGCAGCCATACCCAGATACTACATCAAGAGGCTTGTGTGAGCCTCATAGACTTACTAGATTTAGGTGAAATTCAGCACATTACAAGCTGTGGTATCTAAGGAGCAAAACTCCTTTTGCTTGGGAAAGGCAGAGGGAAAAGTAAAGGGGACTTTTTCACGCCACTTAAGTACCGGCAAGGCCAGAGGTGGGTAGAGCACCAAGAAAGGTTTTGGGATCCCTGATTCTAGGACTTGATTCTTGGTTGGCATATATGAACCTGCCCAGGGCCAGTGGCGAGCCCACTGGCCTGAAAACGGCAAGTCCCAGTCCAGGCAATATTCATCACAAGCGGAAAAGAGGATTTGGGCCTTAAAGGAACAAAGGTGGTAACATGGCAGTACTCCTTGTGGCCTGGGGTGCTTGGGGCTACTCTGCCTTTGGAAAAGGAAAGGAGGTAATAGGAAGGACTGTGTCTTGTGGTTTGAATGCCAGCTCAGCTGGAATGCAATACAATGTCCGGTGGACTTCTGAAATTTTTGACTTTACTCCCTGACTTCCGAATGGCACTTCTGGACCCAGCCAGGGACTGAGGAAACTCGCTGCCCTGAAGGAAAGAGCACAGATATGGCTGGCTTTGCTACCTGCTAATTGCAGAGACCAAAGGCCTTGAGTGAACATAGACAGTTGTCAGAAAGTGCGTGCAGCAGGACTTGAGCAAGAACCCGGTGCTATGCCAGCTTCAGGTCTGACCCAGGGCAGCCAGTGGTGGCGGCCAGGGGCGCTCGTGTCATTCTCCTCCCAACTTTAGGTGGCTTAGAATAGAGAGAAAGACTCTGTATCTTTGAGGGAAAATAAGGTTAGAGAACAAGAGTCTCTGGCTACTAATCCAGAAAATTTTCCTGGATATTGTCCAAGACTGTCAAGGTGGTACATCAATGAGACTGCAAAAATTACAGCACTATTGGGTATACGGTGCCCCCTAAAGCAGATATGGCTTAGATCACAACACCTGCCTTTTCAAATATGTGGAAATCCTTCCCAAGAAAGATAGCTACGAATAACCCCACACAGTGAAGTCTACAATTAATGCTCATCTTTTTTTTAAAAAAATATTTTTTCCACATCTTATGTGGTGCTGCATGCCAAAGTTTTAATGTCCAGATACTGAAGAACATCTGCTAGCATTGTCACCATCCAGGAAAACATGACCTCACAAAGTGAATGAAATAAGGCATCAGCGACAAATTCTGGAGAAAAAGAGATATGTAATCTTTCAGACAGAAAATTCAAAATAGCTGTATTTTTAAAAACTCACAGAAATCTACGATAACAAAGTAAAGAAATTCCAAATTTTATCAGCTAAACTCAACAAAGAGATTGAAATAGTTACAACAAATTAAGCAAAAATTCAGGAGCTGGAAAATGCAACTGGCATGCTGAAGAATGCATTAAAGCCATTTAACAGCAGAATGGATCAAGCAGAAGAAATGGTGAACTTGAAGACAGGCTATCTGAAAATATATATTTAGAAGAGACAAACGAAAAAGAATAAAAACAACAAATATTGCCTACAAGATCTGGAAAATAGCCTCACAAAGATAGGCCTAAGAGTTATTGGTTTTAAAGAAGACGTATAGAAAGAGACAGGGATAGGAAAATTTATTCAAAGGGATAATAATAGAAAACTTCCAAACCTAGAGAAAGATATCCAAATCCAATCACAAAAATATTATAGAACATTAAACAGATTAAATTCTAAAAAGACTACTTCAAAACATTCCATAGCCAGTTTTCAAAAAGTCAAAGAAAAAGAAAAGTTCTAAAAAAGAAAGACAAAAGAAACAAATAATATACAGGAGAGCTCCAACACATCGGGCAGCAGACTTTACAGAGGAAACCCTACCGGCCAGGAGAAAGAAGCAATAAATATTTAAAGCACTAAAGAAAATAGCTTTACCTTAGAATAGCATATACAGCGAAAATGTCCTTCAAATAATAAGAAGAAATACTGACTTTTCCAGACAAACAAAAGTTGAAGGATTTCATCAATACCATGACTGTCCTGCAAGGAATGCTGAAGGGAGTACTTCAATCAGGAAGAAAAGGACATTAATGAGCAAGAAATAATCAACTGAAGGTTAAAAAAAAAAATCCTCATTGATAATGGTAACTATACAAAATAAAACAGAATATTGTAACACTATAGCTGTGGTGTGTAAACTACTCATTCTAAGTAGGAAGACTGAATAATAAACCAAACAAAAGTAATAACTACAAGAACGTTTCAGCCGGGTGCGGTGGCTCACGCCTGTAATTCCAGAACTTTGGGAGGCCAAGGCGGGGGAATCACGAGGTCAGGAGATCGAGATCGTCCTGGCTAACAAGATGAAACCCCATTTCTACTAAAAATACAAAAAATTAGCCGAGCGTGGTGCTGGGCGCCTGTAGTCCCAGCTACTCGGGAGACTGAGGCAGGAGAATGGTGTGAACCAGGTAGGCGGAGCTTGCTGTGAGCCGAGATCGAGCCATTGCACTCCAGCCTGGGCAAGAGAGCAAGACTCCATCTCAAAAAAAACAAAAAACAAAAAACAAAAACAAAATAAGAAAGGAACGTTTCAAAACATAGTACAAAAAATATAAATAGAAAAAACAAAAAGGCAAAAAGTGAAGGGATGAGCACACCCGTCCTGAGGGGCCTGTTGTGATGGAAGCTCGGGAGCCGGGTGAAGGCCTGGAGCGTGAGCAGGAGGGGGCCGCCCGGACAGCCCAAAGACTGGGCATGGGACGGAGACCTCTGGCTCCCCCGAGCAGCAGCAGCGCGGCGCCTTGGCCATGCTGCGGAAGGCCAGGCCACCGGCGACAGCAGGAGGCTCTAGGAGGCCGGAGGAAGGCACAGAGGGGTGGCCAGCAGTGCTCAGAAAAATAGAGGAGGAGAGCAGCCCTGCCACTGGCAAGTGCTTGGGGATCCTGGATCCAAGCCCAGCAGCCCCGGGGTGGCAATGACGCCTGGAGTCGAGCGGGGCGTGGCTGTGCCGGGCTCTTGAGGCATCCAGGCCCCTCTGCCAGCGCCTACAGCCATATCACCCTGTCCAGTCTCGTCTGGCCTCGGAAGCTAAGTAGGGTGGGTCCTGGTTAGTACTTGGATGGGAGGCCGCCCAGGAATGTTGGGTGCTGTAGGCTTTTGTCCTCCCCCTCCCTCCCTCTTTCCCCCTTTTGTCGCCATGCTTCACAAACTTCCCCTAACTCTGCTCCCACTTTTCCTCTCACCTGCGGCCCCAGAGCAACCCGGGACCTCCTCGTGGGGTTCCACCGCTGCAGCACTGCCAGGCAACAGCATCCCACATCTTCCTTCTTGCTGCAGCCCCACCAGGTGCCCGGCTCCAGCCGTGGCAGGACGGTATCTGTTCCCTGAGGTGACCCGTGTCTTCACGCTCCCGGGACGCCCAGGCAATTCAATTTACTCATCTGGCACCATGCAATAGTTCAAGCCGGTGGGGGAAGTGGCGGCCAGGGACAGAGGTCCCACAGACACCATCCAAAACCTCTGCTCCTGGACCTATGGGCTGCTTTCCCCAGGGGAAGGACATTGCCTTCGCCAGTCACGAGGCAATCCGTCTCTGTGCACCCGGATTCCCATTGGCACCGTCTTCGTGTCAACTCCAGTCCTGAGGACACGAGAGAGACCCAGGCCTCGGCCCGGTCGGCACGCTCTGCGCCAGGGCTCCCACCAGAGGGAAGGACGCACTCTCCAAATCTCGGTGCCCACTGCACCAAGAAGATAGGGAGTAGCCAACAAAAGGACCCTATGAAACGCACCCCAAAAGCAACCAACCAATCCAAGCAAAAATACGTCTCAGGGTTCTGTTGGTCCTCTTGCATGGGCGGCCTGCCCACCTGTTCCGGCCAGGCTCAAGCACCCTCCACCCTACCCCTGCTGGAAGGAGCCCTGTCTACGAGAGCGGAGAGCTCCCTCTCCCAGGCTTTAATGCTCTGGCTCTCTAGTTCTGTCACCCTCTCTCTATTTCTCTCCTGCTCCCTCCATCTCATGCTCTTTCTGTCACCTTCTCTCTCTTTCTTTCTCCCTCTCATTCCTGTCTCTCTCTCTCTCTCTAGGTCTCTCTCCCTCAGTTTCTATCTCTCCATCCCTCTTTCCCTTGATCTCCTTCAAGCTGTCTGTCTGTATCTTTGTGTATCTGTGTGTGTCTCTGTGTGCCCGTGAGCGTGCATCCATGTGTGTCTGTGGGGGTAGGGGTGGGTTTCTTCTTGGTGCTGGTGAGGTGTGTCTGGCTATCCATCAGCCTCTGTCTCCCGCAATCAGTCGGCCAGCTCCAGTGGCAGCGCGGGGCAAAGCAGCTCCCCCCACTCACTTGGCCATGGGCCATGTCCTTGTCCGGACAAGCGACCCTGTTAGGGACGTTGTAAGAGAAAGGGCCCATGGGGCTAGGCCAGCTGTTCACCCTTGAGCAGCCCTGGCAGCACTGGGTGGGTGAGGAGAGAGGGGGCCTTGCAGGAGGGGCGGCGAGGGAACCAAAACAATCCCTCCGTGTCAAGGAGGACAGAAGGGTATCCCTGACTCCTGGGAGCACAAGCTCAGCAAGCCCGATGTGGTGGAAGCTTGGGAGCTCATGAGCCTGGGGAAGCCCTGAAGCGTCGGAGGAATGGAGACCAACCAGAGAGCCCGAAGTCTGTGCAGCGGATGGACACCTCTGGCGTCCTCACTCAGCAGCAGGGCGGCGCCGAGATGGTCCAGTGCATGGCCTTGTCTGCTATGGCTGGAGGCCCTTGGAAGCCGGTGGAAGGCGCAGTGCGGTGGCCCACAGTGCTCCGGCGTGGAGGTGGAGAGCAGCCGAGCAGCAGGCGAGGAGTGGCTTAGGGTTGTCCCGATCCAAGCCGCGTGGCTTTGAAGTGGCGGTAATGCCTGGAGTCTGGCGGGCATGGTGGGCCAGGCTCTTGTGTCAGCCAGGTATCACTGCGGGTGTCTAAGGCCTTACCGCCCTGAGACACCTGATCTCTGGCCTCTGAAGCTAAGCAGGGTGGGGCCTGGTTCAGTACTTGGAAGAGAGACCGCCTGGGAATACAAGCTGCTGTAGGCTTTTGGCTTCCCGCTCCCTCTTTCTCCCTTTTGTGCCCTACTTCCCAACCACTCCCTGACTCTGCTGCCCATTTTACACCTGCCTGCGTCCCCACCGCACACCAGGACCTCCTCGTACACCGCCGGGCAGCAGCATCCCACCTCTTCTGCCTTGCTGCAGCTCCACAAGGTCCCCAGCTCTAGGCAGGGCGGGGCAGGCCAGCACCAGACCCCAAAGGCGCAGGCCCAGGTTCCCTGCCATGCTGGTTGTCTTCCTGCTCCAGGAAGGCCTAGGTAATTTAATTCACTCATCTGGCACCGCCGCAAACGCCCGAGGCTGGGGAAGGGGTGGGCAGGGGCAGAGGGTCCCACAGACGCCAGCCAAGACCTCCTCCAGAACGCACGGGCTGCTTTTTCCAGGGAAGAACATTGCCTTTGCCAGCTACCAGGGAAACATCCTTGTGAACCCGGATTCCCATGGCCACCAACTTCGTGTAAACTCCTGTTGTGAGGACACGAGAGACACCCAGGCCTCAGGTAAGGATTCCCTGGCTTGCACCCAGGGTGCCTGTCTCACCCATGGGGGCACCCTAAAGTGGCAAGAAGGCACCGGGCGATGGGAGCTGGCTTTAAAGGGGACGTTGAGGCAGTCCGTGGAAAAACTTCTCAGGGAAGACAGTGCATTCCAGGCAGCCCCTGCGGCGGGCTGGGGGGCCCTGGAGTCCCTGTCTTGCACAAAGGTTGTGTGTCTCGCCCTCAGGGGGCACCCCATAGCAACAACAATTCCCCTGGGGAAAAGTACCCCGCTTGAAAGACACGCCCCCTGGGTGCAAGCCAGGGACTCCACGACCACCCCGAGCCCGGCACAGACACTGCCGGGAAGGCACTGTTCTCCATGGGATTGTTTTCCCTCCCGACTGCCTCAACGTCTCCTTTCAAGCCTGGCCTCCTGTTCCCTTCCCTCGCAGGTATTCATGCTGCCTTGGGGTGGCCCCCGTGGGCGAGACTCTCACCCTGGGTGCAAGCCAGGGACTCCATGAAACCCTTGGCCCGGCGCGGGGGCCGCCAGGAAGGCACTGTCGTCCGTGGGAGAACCCCAGCCTCGAGGTTGTTTTCCCCGGGCTGCCTCAATGTCCCCCTTGAAGCCTGAAGTGCTGTCCCCTTCCCCCAGGGGACTACTTGCCACTTTGGGGTGCACCTAGTGGGAGAGACACGCACCCTGGGAGGAAGCCAGGGACTCCACGATGTCCCGGGCGTAGCGCAGGGGCGCCGGGAAGGAATTGCCATCATGGGAGGAAACCGGCTGGCCGCTTTTTTCGCCGTGCTGCCTCAGCGTCCTTTTTAAAGCCTGGCGTCTTGTTCCCTTCCCTGGGAGGCCTTCTTACCACTTTGGGGTGCCCCTGTGGGAACGACACGCACCATGGGTGCAAGCCAGGGACTCCACGATCCCTCCGGGCCCAGCTCAGGGGTTGCCGGGAAGGCACTGTCGTGTGTGGGAAGACACCATCCCTCCTCTTTTTTTCCCGTACTGCTTCAACTATGCCTTTCAACCCTGATGTCCTGTGCCCTTCCCCCGATGGCCTTCTTGCCTCTTTGTGGTGCGCCCCGTGGGTGAGACATGCAAGCTGGGTGCAAGCCAGGGACTCCACGAAGCTCCTGGGCCCACCGCAGAGGCTGCCGGGAAGGCAATGTCGTCCATGAGCCGACCCCAGTATCCCCGCTTTTTTCCCCGGGGCTGCCTGAACGTCCCCCTTCAAGTCTGGCGTCCTGTTTCCTTCCCCCGGAGGCCTTCTTGACGCTTTGAGGTGTCCCCCGTAAGTGCAACATGCACCCTGGGTGCAGCCAGGGACTCCACGACGACCCCGGGCCTGGTGCAGGGACTGCCGGAAAGGCACTGTCGTCTGTGGGACGTCCACGGCCCGCTGCTTTTTTCCCCGTGCTACCTCAACGTTCCGTTTCAGGCCTGGCGCCCTCTTCCCTTCCAACAGAGGCCTTCTTGGTGCTTTGGGGTGCTTCCCGTGGAAGCGACACGCAACCTGGGTGCAAGCCAGCGACTCCAGAACCCCACTGGGCAGGGCGAGAGGCTGCCGCGAAGGCACTGTCGTTTGAAGGACCCCGGCTTACTGCTTTTTTCCCCGGATTGCCTCAAAGTCCCCTTTTAAGCCTAACATCCTGTCCCCTTCCGCCGGGGACCTTCTTGCCTCTTTGGGGTGCCTCCTGAGGGCGAGACGCACACTCTTGAGTACAAGCCAGGGACTCTACGACACCGCCAGGACCGGCGCAGGGCTGTCGGGAAGGCACTGTTATCCCTGGGATCACCTCAGCCTCGCTGCTTTTTTCTCTGGGCTACCTAAAGTTCCCCGTTCAAGCCTGATTTCCTGTTGCCTTCCACTGGGGGACTTTTACCGCTTTGGGGTGCTCACTGTGGGCGCGACACGCACCCCAGGTGTAAGCCAGGGACTCCACGACCACCCCGGGCCCGGTGCAGGGGCTGCTGGGCAGACACGGTTGTCCTTGGGTGGACACTGGACCGCCGCTTTTTGCCGGGACTGCCTCAACTAAACTTTTGAACTCTGGCGTCTGGTACCCTTCCCCCGGGGCCTCCTTGATGCTTTGTGGTGTCACCCCTGGGCGAGACACACACGCGGGATGCAAGCCAGGGACGCCAAGTCCTCCCCGGCCCAGCGAATGGGCAGCCAGGAAGGCACTGTCGTCCGTGGGAGAACCAGCGTCACGGTTTTTTACCCTAGGCTACCTCAACGTCCCCCTTCAAGTCTGACGTGCTGTCCCCTTCCCCTGGGGGCCTGTTTGAAGCTTTGGGGTGCCTCCCGTGGGCGAGACACGCATCCTGGGTGCAAGACAGGGACTCCACGCTCTCCCAGGGCCCTACGCATGGGCTGCCAGGAAGGCACTGTCATCCATGGGAGGAACCCGGCTAGCCTCTTTTCTCTCCGTGCTGCCTCAGCGTCCCCATTAAAGCCTGTCTTCCTGTTCCGTTCCCCCGGAGGCCTACTTGCCACTTTGGGGTGCAACCCCTTTGCCGGACACGGAGGGGTTGTTGAGTCCCAGTCTTACACCCAGGGGCCCATGGGGGGCACCCCAAAGCAGCGAGTAGCTTCTCAGGGGAAGGAGACAGCACGTCAGGTTCGAAGGTGGACGTTGAGGCAGCCTGGGGAATAAAGAGGGGATGCTGGGGTTCTGCCATGGATAACACGGTCTTCCAGGCAGCCTCTGCGATGGGTCTGGGAATATCGTGGAGTCCCTGGCTTGCACGCAAGGTGCCTGTCTCGCCCACAGGGGGCACCACAAAGCGGCAAGAAGGCCACCGTGGGAAGGATATGGGACGCCAGGGTTGAAAGGGATAGAAGAGTCAGTCCGGGGAAAAACGCCGCGGACTAGGGTCGTCCGACGACCGACAGTGCCTTGCCGGCAGCCCCTATGTCGGGCCGGGGTGGTCTTGGAGACCCTGGCTTGTACCGAGGGTGCTGGTCGCGCCCATGGGGGCACCCCATGTCTAAGCGCGACACGCACGCTGGGTGCAAGTGAGGGACTCCACGATTCCCTGGGGCCAGGCGCAGGGGCTGCCAGGAACGCAATGTCATCCATGGGATGACCCCGGCCAGCCAGTTTTCCTGCAGGGCAGCCTCAATATCTCCTTTAAAGCCTAGCTGCGTGTTCCCTTTCTCCGGGGGCCTTCTTTCCGCTTTGGGGTGCCCCCCATGGGGGAGAAGCGTATCCTGTGTGCAAGACAAGGACTCCACGACTCCTCCGGGCCCAGCGTAGGGGCTGCCGGGAAGGCACGACTGCCGGGAAGGCACTATCGTCCATGGGAGGACCCCGGCCACTCGCGTTTTTCTCCGTGCCGCCTCAACGTTCCATTTCAAGCCTGGCGTCATGTTTCCTTCCCCTAAAGGCCTTCTTGCCTCTTTGGGGTGCCTCCTGTGGAAGAGAAGCGCACTCTAGGTGCAAGCCAGGGACTCAACAACACACACGGGTTCAGCGCAGGGGCTGCTGGGAAGACACTGTCGTCTGTGGGACTACCCTAGCCTCGCCGCTGTTTTCCCCAGGCTGCGTGAACGTATCCTTCAAGCCTGACATGCTGTCCCCTTCTCCCGCGGGCCTTTTTGCCGCTTTAGGGTGCTCCGCGTGGGCGCGACAGGCAGCCTGGGTGCCAGCTAGGGACTCCACGTCCCCCACCCCCACGTTTCGGCGCAGCGGAGACCGGGAAGGCACTGTCAACCGTGCGGTGACTCTGACCCGCCGCTTTTTTCCCCCGTGCTGCCTCATCGTCCGGTTTCAAGCCTGGCGTCCTGTTCCATTCTTTCGGAGGTTTTCTTGCCGCTTTGGGGTGCCTCCCCCGTGCGCACGACACACACCCTGGGTGCAAGCCAGGGACTCCACGACTTCTCCGGGCGTGATGCAGAGGCTGCCGTGAAGGCACAGTCCTCCGTGGAAAGTTTTTCCCAGTACTGCCTCAACGTCCCCTTTCCTTTCACCGGAGGCCTTCTTGCCACTTTGGGGCGCCCAGCGTGGGCGCAACACGCACATTAGCTGCAAGCCAGGGACTCCACGACCACCCCAAGCCCGGCGCAGGCTCTGCCGGGAAGGGACTGTCATCGGTGGGAGGACTGCGGCCCACCGCTTTTTTCCCCGTGCTGCCTCAAGGTCCCCTTTCAAGCCTGGCATCATGCTCCCTTCCCCCACAAGCATTCTTGCCACTTTGGGGTTCCCCCGTGGGTGCGACACTCACCCTGGGTGCAAGCTAGGAACTCCATGAGCGTCCCGGGTGAGGCACACGGGCTGGGGAAACGCACGGTTGTCTGTGGGAGTAAACCGGCCTGCTGCTTTTTCCCTCGTGCTTCCTCAACGTCCCCTTTCAAGCCTGGCGTCCTGTTTCGTTTTCCCGCAGGCCTACTTGCCGCTTTGGCGTGTCCCCACTAAATGCGACACGCACCCTGGGTGCAAGCCAGGGACTTCAGGACTTCCCCTGGCGCGGTGTGGGGGGGGCTGCTGAAAAGGCACTGTAGTGCGCGGGAAGTTTTTCCCCGGCGTGCCTCAACGTCGCCTTACAGGCCTGGCATCCTGTTTCCTTCCCCGTGGGCCTTCTGGCCGCTTTGGGGTGTCCCTCTTCGGCCAGACACCCATCCTGGGTGCAAGCCTGGGACTCCGCGACCACCCGGTCCCGGCGCAGGGGCTGATGTTAAGTAAGGCACTGTCGTTCATGGTAGGACCCCAGCCTCGCCGCTTCTTTCCTCGGACTAACTCAACGTCCCCCTTCAAGCTTGATGTGCTGTCCCTTTCCCCCCGCCCCGGGGGCCTTCTTGTCTCTTTGGGGAGCCCCAGTGGGCGAGACACGCACCCTGGGTGCAAGCCAGGGACTCCACTATTTTCCCGGGCCAGGTGCACGCGCTGCCGGGAAGGCACTGTTGTTCATGGGAAGACCCCAGCCTCTACGCTGCACCCAGGGAAGTCGTGGAGTCCCTGGCTTGCATCCAGGGTGAGTGTCGCGCCCATGGGGGGCACCCCAAAGCGGCAAAGAAGGCCTCCGGGGGAAGGAAGTTGGATGCCAGGCTTGTAAGGAGAGATCAACGGGGAAAAAAGCGGCGAAGCCAGGGACTCAATGACACAAGCAGGCCTGGAACAGGGGCTTCCGGGAAGGCCCTGCCCTCTGTGGGACAACCCCAGCCTCGCTGCTTTTTTCCCCAGGCTGCCTCAACTTTCCCGTTCAGGCCTGATGTGCTGTCCCCTTCCCCGAGGGCCTTCTTGCAGCTTTGGGGTGCTACCCATGGGTGAGACACGCACCCTGGGTGCAAGCCAGGGACTCCACGACCCTCCTCCCGACACACACACCGTCCCGGTGCAGGGGCTGCGAGAAAGGCACTGTCATCCATGGGAGGGACGCCCACGGCTCGCCGCTTTTTTCCTCATGCTGTCTGAACTTCCTCTTTCAAGCTTGGCATCGTGTTTCTTTCCACCTATGGCCTACTTGCCGCTTGGAGGCACCCCCCCACCCCCCCCCCACTGTGGACGAGTCACGCACCCTGGATGCAAGCCAGGGACTCCACGACTTCCCTGGTTCTGGCACAGAGGCTGCTGGGAAGGCTCTGTCCTCCGTGGGAAGTTTTTTCCTGGACTGCCTCAACGTCCCCTTTCAAGCCTTGCATCCTGTTCCCTTCCCCTGGGGACCTTCTTGCCGCTTTGGGGTGCCCCCCATGGGCAAGACACGTCCGCTGGGTGGCAGCAAGGTACTCCACGACCACCGGGCACTTGACTCGGGGGCTGCAGGAAAGGCACTATCGTCCGTGGGAGGACTCCAGCCTTACCACTTTTTTCCTCGGGCTGCCTCAATGTCCTCCTTCACGACTGACATGCTCTCCTCTTCCTTCCGGGGCTTTCTTGACGTTTTGGGTTATCTCCGTGGGCGAGAAATGCACCCTGAGTGCACACCAGGTATCCGCGGTCCCTCGGTTCCGGCGCAGAGGTTGCTGGGAAGAGACTGTCGTCCGTGGGAGGATCCCTGCCCACCGCTTTTTCCCTGTGCTGCCTCAGAAGTCTTCTTTCAAGCCTGGCATCTTGTTCCCTTCCTTTAGGGGCTTTCGTGTCGCTTTGAGATGCCCCCCTTGGGCGTGACCCGCAGCTGGGTGCAAGGCAGAAACTCCACCACTCGCCTGGCCCGGAGCAGGGTCTGCCAGGAAGGCACTGTTGCCATGGGAAGTTTTTCCTTGTACTGTCTCAACGTCCCCTTTCAAGCCTGGAGCTCTGTTCCCGTCCCCCGGGGGTCTTCTTGCCCCTTTGAGGTGCCCCCCATAGGCCTGACACGGACCCTGGGTGCAAGACAGGGACTCGACGACCACCCCGGCCCCAACACAGGGGCTGCCAGGAAGGCACTGCCATCTGTTGAACGACCCCGGCCTGCCTTTTTTTTTTTCCGTGTTGCCTCAATGTCCCCTATTAAGATTGGCGTCCTGTTCCCTTCCCCCAGAGGCCTTCTTGCCACTTTGGGGTGTCCCCATGAGCACGGCATGCCCCCTGGGTGCAAGTCAAGGACTCCACGACTTCCCAAATCCCGGCCCAGGGTCGGCTGGACAGGCACTGTTTTCCGTGGGAAGTTTTTTCCCGGACTGCCTCATCTTCCCCTTTAAAGGCTGTCCCTCCTGTTCCTTTCCCTCGGGGGTTTTCTTGACGCTTTCTGGTGCCCCTCGTGGGGGTGACACGCAGCCTGGGTGTAAGCCAGGGACTGCACGACCCCCGCAGTTTCTGCTCTTATTTATGGTAAAAGTAGGGAACTCTGCTTATGCACATCAACGGAATCATTATTATACGCAGACGATTTGGACGTCGAAGGAGAGAAACCTTGGTGAGGGGTAGGGGATAAAACAGGAGGGGGAAGGGAAGGAGGCACAGTAGTTCACTCTGGAGTGTTTTCTAGCCTGGGCTGAGTGGGGCGACACGGAGGGCAACTCAGGAAACAAGCTGATTCCAGAAAAGACACCGGGCATGATGGCGAGCGTCTGCAGTCCCAGCTACCCGGTGGAGGTGCGCGGGGGAGGCAGAAGAATCGCTTGAACCTCATTGGCTCACCTTTCGAATTACCAGCGAAGGCTTTCTCACCAAGTTTTTGTCACACTCTTTCCCCGCCAGTTACCCCTTCCTGAAGATTCGCTCATGGACCCCTGGGGAAGATAGTGGTCTGCCTTATGACCAAAAGACTGGAAAATTTTGAGTGCTTTCTATCAGGGCCGTTGCCTGGCATGCATGCACTCACCCCCAAAGTCCCGCTGTTTATCCACCTTTCTCTCTGGGGCAAAAGGCCTCTCCGAGGCCGACACACCACGATGGTACACAGAATCTTACCGCACTCGCTCCTGCATCGTGGGCGCACTTGGCAGAGTGAAACAAGGAACTTGGCGCTCAACAGAGGAGGCAGCATCTCTTATCGAGTGGGAGGGACCTGCCTCACTCATCCGCCTCGCCCCCCTCAACCACCTCTTCAGGATGCACTTGCAAACACCGTGGTGGCGGTTGTACGAGAGGCCACTTGGGGTTGGCACAACCCGCCACCATTTTGTCTCGGGCAGTCTGGAGCACTCCTGGATCACCACAAAGGCCCTGGTCGTGTCAACCCTCTCGCATCCCAGAAAGGGCAGCATGATGTTTTGTAGGGACATGCCCCATGGCCCCGGAGAGGTGCAGTGTCCACCCGCAAGGCAACAACCACAGGAAGCCAGAGCAAAGGTGCCCGCTGTGTCAGAGGACCCCACCAATCTTCTTGAAGTCACGAGGCTCAAGGCGTGAGGGCAGCGAGGTCACCGCAAATTCCCTGCCCCATGCCTCCCAACACACTACCCGTGAGCGGGGAGGAGAGACAAGGGGCCCGACAAGCAGAAGAAGAAGAACTCTTCCATTAACTGTGTATTTCCATCCTTTGCTTCTCGTGGCTTACTCCCAGCCTGGGAGAGCGTAAAGTCACCACATCCATCGTGAAAAGCCCAATAATGGGTGGTGGTTGAGCTGGGGTCAGTCTTGAAGAAACTGATGAGCATAACAGCCCAGCCAGGCTCACTCCAGGATAGGGACAGCAGACAATTTAAGGTGGAATGCCTGACATGCACAGCAAAGAGCCAACAGAGTGGGGTTGTTCTCACCACCCTGTGCCCGCAGCCGGGAGCACACTGGGCAGGGGAGCCCGAGCTGCCTTCCCTGCCAGGGTCAAAGGCCCAGAAACCTGGGGCGCCACGGACAGTTATGACACTAGGATGCGTGAGAGCAGGCACACAGGTCCCAGCAATCAGCTAAAACTGGAACAGGGCCGGTTAGCTGGGTTACCAGTATACCAGAGCTTCACACGCATCTAGAGGCCCAATGTAATTGCCAGGCAGCGTGTCAGCAACAACCTGGTGGCCCAAAAATGTCGACACAGAGTGAAAGATATACCTTGCCTGGTGGAGGGGTGTCGAGTCAGTGACCACACCACCTGAGCAGAAACGCGTGACCTGGACATCTTTCCCAAAAAAAGGCCACCATGGCAGCCAGACATGGAACACCCAGGGCCCTCTGGTTGACCCCGGGACACACACAGGAGCAGCACTGGGCCAGGGACAAACTCCTGGTTACCCGTACAATGCAGGGGCTGGCCCATTTTTCCAGAGCTAGACTGGGAGTTATTTTTGGCTGGCCCCTAGCATGACTGGATCACATGAGGGACCAAAGCCCGGCCAGGTGCCACCTCTTGGACCACATGCATGCTCAGGGACCGCTCTCCAACTCTGCATGGGGACTTCAAAAAAAAGATCAGGGCAGAGGGACTAGGGCTTGGCAGGTGCATCAGACCTGCACTGGTCTGCCACTGGGCCGGGAAGGGCATCCCCAGCCACCAGCGCCATGCCCAATACGTCCTTGTGGATCTTGGGCCAAGCCTCAGGAGTTGTGGCATGCTGTTCGACCAGCCAGGGCAGCCCCACACTGCCCTGGGGCACGGAAGCACCGCAACAGCCTCCCCCAGCAAAGCCCTGGACTCCCAGCTCTGACTCACAAGTGATGCGCCAGAGTTCCAGATGGCAGGGCAGCCCATGACTGGGAAACCCAAACCATGAGTCGAAGTCTTTTTGAGGCCGAAAACGCAGCCCCTACTCCCCAACTTCACAGAAACTGTTCTCCAAACGTGTCTCTGCATAGACTGCGACAGAGTCAAAAGACAACCCGTGGCGCATGAGAGTTTGAAGATGCATCTCGGATTGAGAAAGAAGAAATGGGACTTGGTTGCAGGTCGGTTAGGACACAGTAAGATACAGAATGAGGAGAGTCTTCTAGAATCCAGACAAAGACAGAGGAAGGGAGGGAGAAAGGGAATGGAGAAAAGAGACAGACGGAGGAAAGCAAGGAGGGAGGGAAGGGAGCAGCGAGGGAGGGTGGAAAGAAGGAAATGAGAAACAGAGAGAGAGAGGATTTTTAAAATCTAGACAAAGAAATATAAAGAAAGAGAGAGGCCGGGCGCGGTGGCTCATGCCTGTTATCCCAGCACTTTGGGAGGCAGGGGCGGGTGGATCACAAGGTGAGGAGATTGAGACCATCCTGGCTAACAAGGTTAAACCCCGTCTCTACTAAAAATACAAAAAAATTAGCCAGACGCCATGGCAGGCGCCTGTAGTCCCAGCTACCCTGGAGGCTGAAGCAGGAGAATGGCGTGAACCCGGGAGGTGGAGCTTGCAGTGAGTAGAGATCCCACCACGCATGCCACTGCACTCCAGCCTGGGCGACAGAGACTCTGTCAAAAAAAAAAAAAAAAAAAAAAAAAGAGAAAGAGACACAGCAAGGGAAGAAAAATGAAAGAGATGAAGAAGGAGGAAATAAATGAAGGAAAGCCAGGCGGAAAAAACAGAGAGAGGAAAGAAAAAAGAAAGAAGAAAATGTAAAAGAATAAAAGGCAGAGAAGAAGAAAGAAAGAAAGAATGAAAGGAAGGAAGAAAGAAAGAAAGAAAGAAAACTGGAGAAATAAACTTTAAGACAGAAATGAAAGGAGAAAGATAGATGAAAAAAAACTAAAAAAATAGTAAAACTATTTTTCTAAAAAACTCTAAAAAAAATAGCCCAGGGCGGTGGGGGGCGGGGTGGGGGGGGGAGTCGGTGGCTATGATGCACTTTCCACTTTACCAATGTGCTGGCTGGGGAAAGAAAAGTATTAAACATAACTTAACGGTAAAAAGTGACCATGGCGGCTTAGCCAAGGTACTTGAGTTTCCCTAAGGAGGGAGGGAGAGAGGAAGAGGAAAGCTGCCAGCATGAAGGAGAGAAACTGAGGTGAGGGGGAGGGGACAAAACAGGACGGGGAAGGGAAGGAGGCACAGTAGTTCACTCTGGAATGTTTTCTAGCCTGGGGTGGGTGGGGGACACGGAGGGCAACTCAGGAAACAAGCTGATTCTGGAAAAGACACCAAATTCATAGTGTTGCCATCCCTGCTTTGAAAGGTGTGAAGTGCATGCTTCTTCCTCCACACTCATTCAGTTAATCCTGAGAAATGTCTTTTAGTCCCAAACACCTGACATCTACCTGCTTTCACAACATCTGGGGAGAATCAGAAAAGTCCCCACTAAAGAAAAGGCCTAGGGTGGAACTGCCGTCTAAAACCCAGGCAGAAGAGTCCACGCGGGTCAAACACACAAAGAAAAGGAAGCAACTGATGAAGAAGATCAACAATCTGGCCCAGCCAGAATCTCCAGAGGTTTTCTAGGCAACGATGGAGGGGATGAACGGATGGAGGTAGGGCGGGCCTCTGAGGGTTGGGGTAGGACTGAGGGGAGCAGAGAGAAGACACACTCACCCCTTACCATGGGCGGGCGGCCACGGCATCCTGTGGGCCTCCTAGACTTCAAAAACGGTGACAGCTAGATGACACGAGACGACAACGGATGAAAGTGTCAGCCCGGCGCCCTTTCAGGAGCTCCCAACAACTAATCCACCAGAGCCCTTGCGGGGGAAGAAGCACCATGGCTCGGGAAAACATGGAGAAACACATGTGCCTATGCAAATGCACACGCACGCCATATCCCACAATATAGACAAGTTTATACCGTGATAATGAGAGAGCCCATTTCTAGTGCAAAAGAAGCAGGCTGGGCTTGGCGGCCCAAGCCAGTAACCCCAGCACTTTGGGAGGCCAAGGCGGGAAGAACACCTGAGGTCAAGGGTTCCAAACCAGTCTGGTCAACATGGCAAAACCCCGTCTTTGAGGAAAACGCAAAAATTAGACGAGCATGGTGGTGGGCACCTGTAATCCCAGCTCCTCAGGAGGCTGAGGCAAGATATTCACTTGAACTCAGGAGGTGGAGGTTGCAGTGAGCTGAGATCTCACAACTGCACTCCAGCCTGGGCAACAGAGGAAGACTCCGTCTCAAAAAGAAAAAAATAAATAAATAAATAATAAATAAATAAATAAATTGATTCCACCTTTAAATGTATGCACTCTTAAGATTACGCGGATAGCTTAGAAGGTATATAAGCTTTATACACATTTGTAATTTTGAGTCGATCTGGTGATATTATCAGGCCGTCTCCCTGTAAGTGGTCACAGAAATAAAAACTCCCTTGTTTTAGCTCATCTGTGTGTTATTATCAGTTCGGGAGAATAAGCAGCCCCACCCTCAGTTTGGTCTGGGAACAATTACACTCCAGCCTGGGTGACAGAGGGAGACTTTGTCTCAGAAAAGAAACAAGAAAACCATTTTTTAAAAAATTGAAGATAATTAGCGGGGCATTGTGCTGTGCTGTGGCTCATTCCCATGCCTGTAGGCCCAGCTACTCTGGAGGCTGAGGCAGAGGAATATTGCTTTGAGCCTAGCAGTTCAAGGTCACAGTAAGCTATGGTCCTACCACTGCATTCCAGCCTCGGCGACACAGGAAGGCCCCATTTCTAAAAAATACATGAGTAAATGAATAGATGAATGTAAAAAAATGCAAGGAGGTGGCAGAGCACGGGAAGGCTTGACTGATTCATAAACACTAGAGCAGAAAAACAGGACCATCCATTTGAGACATAAGCTATTCCAAATCACAGTGGAATAAGCAAGTGGAAGAGCAAGGCCCTGCCATTATCTGCAGATAACCATTCTTTCTATCCACAGGCTGTCTCAGCTAGCCTCTGGCTATTAGTAGAAACCAAATGCCCAGCCATGGGGCCACGAAGTTACCATGTGAGCTGAGCCGCTCATCACACACTGGGCGTAAGTGGGTGTGCACAGCAGCACTCCAGCATGACACGGAAATGCTGTGGACCTGATTGGGTCCGAACAGATCCTGAAGCACAAGTAAGTTCCATGAGAAAGTGGCCCAAATGCCCATGATGCCTAGTCAAGAAATGAGCCGAGTTAAGCAATTACACATAGCCGGGCACAGTGGCTCATGCCTGTAATCTTATCACTTTGTGTTGGGGAAACCAGCCCTACACCAGCCAGCAGGTACCACGAGTCCAGCAGAGACAAAGGAGTTGTAAAGAGAAAAAAATAAATGTTTAAAAGGCGGGTCCAGGGGACCGGAGCATCAGAGGCTTGTTCACAGCCCAGAGCTCTCGAGCTCTGCTGAATTTGTTGGTTTACAAGCTCTTTGTTCTTAGGGCAGATGGGAGGGGTAGAAAGGGATAAGGTAAAGGATTAATCAGCGTCATTCAATAAGATGTGTAGCAGCAGTTTTTTGTGAATTTCCTTGAGCAAAGGCGTGTGTCTAAACTACTCAAGATCTTTAAATTATCAGGACTGAAATGGGTGTGAGTGGGTTTCGGGAGGAGCCAACACGTTTGGTTATACTCCACTGCTTCAAAGGAGGTATCTCCCTTGCCAACCTGTGGAATGCCTCTGAGCTGTTATGCTTTCAGGGCATAAAGACATGAAGGCAATAAGGAGATATTTCTCCTCAGAGGCCACCCATGGCTCCACATGGATGTCTCATATAGGGGAGACCAACCCATCTGGCACCCCAGAAACTCTCACACTTTGAGAGGCTGAGATGGGTGGATCACTTGAGGTCAGGAGTTTGAGACCAGCCTGGTGACCATGGCAAAACACTGTCTCTACTAAAAATACAAAAATTAGTCAGGTGCAGTGGTGCCAGCCAATAGTCCCTGCTACTCGGGAGGCTAAGGCAGGAAAATCGCTTGAACCTGGGAGGTGGAGTTTGCAGTGAGCCACAAGTGCACCACTGTGCTCCAGCCTGGGTGACACAGTGAGACTTTGTCTCAAAACCAACAAAAATTTAATTTAATTTAATTAAAAAAAGAAAGTACACGTAAAATTATACATAGCTGGGTGCAGTGGCTCACACCTGTAATCTCAGCAATTAGGGAGCCTGAGACAGGTGGATCAGTTTGTAGCATCATTGCTGCCTTGAAAGGACAGAGAAGTATGTTTATGTCACTGTTGGTTTTATTTTTTTTCTTTTTTTACTGGAAACACTTACTTTTTATATCATTATTATCATTATTATTATTTTGGATAGGGAGTTTCGCTCTTGTTGCCCAGGCTGGAGAGTAAAGGTGCAATGTTAGTTCACCGAAAACTCTGTCTCCCGGGTTCAAGTAATTCCCTTTCCTTGGCCTCCCGAGTAGCTGGGATTACAGGCAAGTGCCACTATGCCCAGCTAACTTGGTATTTTTAGTAGAGACAGGGTTTCTCCATGTTGGTCAGGCTAATCTTGAACGTCCAACGTCAGGAATGTCAGGTGATTCGCCTGCATCAGCCTCCATAAGTGCTAGGATTACAGGCATCAGCCACTGCATCTGGCCTCTTTTTTTTTTTTTTTTTTTCTTTTAAGATGGAGTCTCACTCTGTTGCCCAGGCTGGAATGTAGTGGTGCTATCTCAGCTCACTGCAAGCTTCACCTCCCAGTTACAATCAATTCTCCTGCCTCAGCCTCCCAAGTAGCTGGGATTACAGGTGCACACCACCATGCCTGGCTAATCTTTTGTATTTTTAGTAGAGATACGTTTTGACCACATCGGCCAGGCTGGACTTGAACTCCTGATCTCTTGATCCACCTGCCTCTGCCTCCCAAAGTGCTGGGATTACAGGCGTGAGCCACAGTGCCCGGCATGTATATTTATTTTTTTAACTGATCAAAGAACAATCAGACCCACTCATCAGGGTGGCAATTCCCTTGGCAACAAGGGAGGGAGAAACTTGGAGGTGGGGGTGGGGGCAGTGGAGAAGACACAGCTGCCTTGGGCTGTGCCCAGGTGCCATGAGCTTTCTTCCTCCTTGAGGCCTCGGTTTTCAGAGTAACAATGGCTGCTAGGTGATGCCCAACTTAGACCATTAGGTGAATAGGGTGGCATATGCCAATGAGAGTGTCAGACCGCAATGAATTGGCATCACCCGGAGTGGGGAAAGGAGGGGAAGGATGGAAGTCCCCACAGTACACTGGGTCACAGCACCCTCGCAGGCAGTCCCCATAACTAATCAACCAGGGCCCCTGGGGGGGACACAGCCTAAGTCCCCACCCATCAGATCATCTGGAACTTCCATCCAAAGACCGACTGGAAATTCTCTCAGTCAAGCTCCAAACCTAAAAGAATCACTGCCACACCCACCAGGACTAACACAACTTTTAAAAGAATCATTTCTGTGTTTTAGGTGCATCCGTGTATTTCTGTACAACAAAATTATTTATTTTAAATGTTACTAGTTTTTTGCTTCTTACGTGTACAGTCTCACGATGGATAGACAAGGGGACTCTTCAGTCCAGAGTCCATGAGGCCAGAAGTGGACATCCTCAGTTCTTATTCAGAATGAATTTAAACAAGCCAGCCAAGCGCCCTGCCATGAAACTCCTGGAAAGACAAGCGATTAAGAAAAGAAAAACAAAGTAAACAACAACAACAACAACAACAACAAAAAACAATGGTGTCAGAAGCAGTAGCTCATGCCTTTAATCCCCGCACTTTGGGAACCTGAGAGCGGGTGGATTCCTTGATTCCAGGCAATCAAGACCAGCCTTGGCAACATGGTGAAACCTCATCTCTTCAAAAATATAAAAATTAGCTGGCTTCATAATTTGGACTCAAAATTAATAAATAAATAGTTTGAAATTTAAAATGTAAAAATATCTTAATTGCTGTATTCTGTTATTTTTGCATCCTACCGTGAGAAGGACATAATATAGGTATTATCTGTCTCTCTGTTTGCAACAGGGTCTCGCTCTGTCTGTAGCCCGGGATGGAGTGCAGTGACATCATTACGGCTCACTGCAGCCTCAACCACCCCAGAGTCAGGTGATTCTCCCACTTCAGCCTCCTGAGTAGCTAAGACCCCAGGCATGCACCTCAGGTTTTGGCTGTGTTGTCCAAGGCTTGTCTCGAGCTCCCAGGCTCAAGAGATCCTGCCGCCTTGGCCTCCCAAAGTGTTGGGGTTTCAGGCCTGAGTCGCCGCACCCAGGCTGACTTAATACATCTGGTCTCACTACGTCCTGACTACATGCCCTTGAAGAACTCAAGTCAAGAGAGTCAGCAAGAGACTTTCAGCATTCTCTTCATAAATCAGTGAGGTGGATGGCGGCTGAGTGTCCTGGGCTCCTGTGGTTTTAGGTGGCCATGCGTAGAGGATAGATTTCAAATGCTTCCAGAGAGGTGGGAGCCACAGTCATTCGGGGCATCCAAGCTTGGGATACAGTTTCTGACAGCATCTTAAGGGCCAGGAAGGGCCAGGATCTGCCAAGGCTGGTGTTCCACGGTGGGGACAATGGAACCCAAGGTAGAGGGAGCCATCCATCCACACTGAGCTCCAGCCCTAGACCCCACCATGCAGATCAAGTCAGAAGGAACAGTCCTTCCTCCTACACGCCACATCCCTCCACTCAACTTGGGAGCAGATCTATTTTCCAAACATGAGGTGACTCTCGGTTTGAAATGAATCACAAGGGGCCCAGCTTTCTTGAGTCGGCAGGATAAAGAAGTCATTCTGTGACATAGAATGAGATATGCCTCGAATCTAGAATCTCCAGTTAAAACCAATGATGGTGGCCAGGTGCAGTGCCTCATGACTGTCATCCCAGCACTTCAGGAGGCCAAGGCTGGCAGATCACGAAGTCAGGATTGTGAGATCAGCCTGGCCAATATGGTGAAATCCTGTATTTACTAAAAAAACAAAGGTTAGCTGGATAGGGTAGCACACACCTGTAATTTGTGCTACTCGGGGGGCTGAGGCAGGAGAATCGTTGGAAGCAAGGAGGTGGAGATTGCAGCCAGCCGAGACCATGCCACCGCCTTGGCAACAGAAGGAGACACCATTTACCTAGAGGGATAAAAAAAACAACAGGGTCCACACCAGGATGGAAGTTCCCTAGGCAGTGACTGAGAGAGGGAGGGGCCTCCAGAAGGGAAGGAGAGAACGCAGTTGCCCCAGGCTCTGTGAAGTGGCCAGGCGGCCCTCAGTGCCACCTTTAAATAACAGTGGCCACTTTCAATAACAGTGGCCTTTCAATAACAGTGGTCACTAGGTGATGACCTACTTTAAAAAAAAAAAAACATTTATTTTGAAAAATTGCAATTTAGGCTGGGTGCGGTGACTCACACCTGTTATCCCAGCACTTTGGGAGACTGAGGCATGCAGATCCCTGAAGGTCAGCCTGGGCAACATGGTGAAACCCTGTCTCTACTAAAAAAACAAAAGTTAGGTGAGTAGGGTGGCATACACCTGTAATCCCAGCTACTCAGAAGGCTGTGGCAGGAGAATTGCTGGAACCAGGGAGGTGGAGATTGCAGCCAGCCAAAAAAACCCCACAGCCTGGGCTACAGAACAAGACTCTATTTAAAATAAATTAATAAATAAATAAGTGAACGAATGTATGTAAAAAGAAAAATGCAAGGAAATGGCGGAACTCGGGAAGGCTCCCCTCATTCCTAAAGACCAGAGCAGAAAAACAGGACCATCAAGTTCAGACACCAGCCATTTTGAATCTGTTGTCACCATGCTCAATTGGTGCCAAAGAAGGGTAGGTTTCTGTGCCACCCATCTGTCATCACCACCCTTGTCAAATATAATTGCAGGGTCACGACTGCACAGAGATCTCTCAACCCACTGAATGCATCCGTATTTTTATGAGCCCCGTTGGGAGAATAAACAGGATATTTAGAAAAGTACTCATCGTGCGTTCTTTGGTCTCCCATGTCTCTTGTGAAACCAAACAAATTTATGGGCCATTTTTTTTCTTTCCAGCACTTGACCATCCATACAGTACCTAAATAAAAGAAGAATGAATGCATTTTATGAAACAAGGAGAAAAACAATGAAGCGAAAGTCTCAGAGGCTTGTGATACACAGGGGTATACAGAATGAGGAGACTTCCAGAATCCAAACAAAGACAGATGGAGGGATGGGAGGAAACGAATTGAGAAAAGAGAGACACAAAAAGATGAAGAAAAATAAATGCAAAGAAAAAGAGACAGAGATGTAAAGGGAAGAAAGATAAAGAAAATAGACAGAGAAACAGAAAAAGAGAATAAGAAATGATAGAAAGAAGGGAGGAAGAAAAAGAGAGGGAAGAAAGAAAAAGAAAAGAAAGAAAATGAAAGAAAGAAAGAGGAAGAAAAAAGAAAAATAAAGGAAATAAAAAAGAGAGAAGTGCATCAAGGCTTACACCTGTAATCCCAACACTTCGGGAGTTTGACATGGAAGAATTGTTTGAACCCACCATTTTGAGACCAGCCCTGACAATACAGTGAGACCATGCCTCTACTTAAATAAAATAAAATAAAATAAAATAAAATAAAATAAAATAAAATAAAATAAAATGTTAGCCGGGCATGATGGCAGGCGCCTGTACTTTCAGCTCCTTTGGAGCCTGAGGTGGGAGCATCCCTTGGGCTCGGGAGGTGGAGGCTGCGTTGGGCCTTGGTCAGGTAATGCACTGCAGCGTGTTGTCCAGGCTGGTCTTGAACTCCCGAACTCTTGCCAACTGCCTGCCTCAGACTCCGAAATTGCACCTGCCATATTCAACGGCCCTGGGGGTATCAGTGACAGATTTTAGTAAGCATGGTTGTTATGCCATATTGCCCAGGTTGGTCTCGAACTTGAACCCGGGAATTTGAGGCTACGGTGAGCCAAGGTCATGCCACTGTACTGCAGTCTGGGTGATAAAGCAAGAACCCATCTCTAAATATCTAAATAATAAAAACAATAACAATAATATAAACAATAATACAAAGAAATAACAAACAACAGCAATAATAATAAACAAAGTAGTGAGAGTGAAAAATATAAAAATAAAAAAGGTAATTTAGATCACAATTAATTGCAGTAATTTCAAGGAGTTATTTCTTTAACCTGTCTCTCTTACTTTCTGAAACAGGGTCTTTCTCTGTCACTCAGGCTGGAGGGCAATGGCGTGATCATGGCTCACTGCAGCTTCGACATCCCAGAATCAAGCTATTCCTGCAATCTCAGCCACTTGGAAGGCTGAGATGGCAAGAACACCTGCGGGAGCCCAGGAAGGTTGAGGCTGTGATGAGCCGAGAATGCAATCTCACACTCCAACTTTTCAAAAAAAAGAAAAGAAGAATTAGAAGGAGAAGAAGTAAACATAAAACAACAGCAACTTCAGTGTGTAGAAAGGGGAGTAAGAAAAGTAAAAGGAAAAAGAAAAACAAAATGAAGAGCAGCTGAAAATACTGTGGAAACAGTTGGAGAGGAAGAAACGACGTAGTGAAAACAGCGACATCTCGTGAAGGAAGGTGGTAGTGCTGCTGATCTGAGTTACCCTTTCTACCTTAGAAATCCCAGGTTGACGGTCAAGTCCAACGCTCGCTGCCGACATCTCATGGACCCAGGGCTCGCGGAAGGACCCAGTTGGAACTTTATCACACCGACCGGCTCACCTTTGCTGCCATCTAACTCCGCCGACGTGCCCACAGTTTCCCCACTGTCCGCTGGCTGACCTGGGCAGCGGAGAGAGGAGGAAAGCACAAAGGCAGTGACTGGTTCACATCCCATCGCCGCGCGCCTAGGGTGGGAAGAAGGGCCGTGACCCCAACGACCACCACGAGGCATGCGTGAACCGCAGGGGCACACCCTCGGACAACCACTCCTCAGTCATTTTCACCAGGCTCGGTGAATCCAATCTCAGCCCCTGGAGGAGTTCCCAGCAGGGTGCGAGGAGGAGGTGGAATCGGAGAGGTGGAAGGAGGAGCAGGGGCGCCACCCCTACCTCAGCAACCCCTGGCGCGGCACCTTGGAAAGCCCGAGGGTGGGGACGTGAGCCTCCCAATGCACAGCGGGCGCCGATGGGCTCTCGCGAGAGACACCCACTGCGTGATCCGGGGCTCAGGGGTGGGTGGGCATGAGCGGGCCAGGGAAGAGGTTCTCGGGAACAGGAGAAAGGAAGGAAGGTATATGTCAAGGGCTGAATTACACAGGACACGCCACATCACACACCACATCACCAGGTCCTCCGCACACGGGTGCAGAGAGCCTTGTGTGGAGGTCTGACTTTCAATAGATAGCAGCGAGGGAGCTGCTCTGCTCCATGGAAAACCCTGACCCAGAAGCAGGACGTCTGCGAATAGTTTAGCATCAGGTTCCCCACAAACGCGTTATGTGATGGGTCAGGGGGTGACCGCCTTTCTGGCAGCAGCCCGTTTCCCAGGATGGGGGTTTCTCTGCACCGGATCCCGCTTTCCGGAGCACGGCAGGACATGCGCCCAGCGCGGGGCGGAGCGGCACACCGGAGGGGACTGCAGAAGACCGCCTACCCGAGGCCAACAAAGGTTCCTTGGCGCTGCCTTATCATTCCTCATGGGCGGGATTCTTAGAGTCCTTCAGTCCTAATCCCGCTTATAGTAGCTTTACCCCATTGGCTCCTCAGACAAGGACATACACCAAATGTCTGAACCTGTGGTTTCTCTACTAATGAGCAGGATTACCATGGGAACGACACATGGGCAACAACACATGGGGAACACACACAGTAAAACTAACCTGTCTCACATGGGTCTAACCATAATGCTTTCCAGGGCATGCGCACCGCTCTGACGTGAATCCATTCCAGTTTGTCTTGCCCTTCGCAAAGAAAAGAGAACTCTCCAGGGGTGGTGGCTGCTGCCTGTAATCCCAGCAATTTGGGAGGTTGAGGAGGGCCGATCATCTGAGATCAGGATTTCAAGATCAGCTTGGCCAATACAGTGAAACCCTGTCTCTATAAAAATACAAAAATTAGCCGGGCATGATGGCGGGTGCCTGTAATCCCAGCTACCCAGGAGGCTGAAGTGGGAGAATCGCTTGAACCCGGGGAGGCGGATGCCTCCCGCTTGAACCCGGCAGGCGCACATGCCACCATGCTGGGCTAATTTTTGTATTCTTAGTAGAAACAGGGTTTCACCATGTTGGCCAGGCTGGTTTTGAACTCCTGACCTCAAGCGATCTGCCTGCGTTAGCCTCCCAAAGTGTTGGGATTACAGGCGTGAGCCACCGCACCCGGCGTATGTGTATAGAGCTCCTCGACAGGAAAGCCTCTATTATTACCATTGCAACAGTAAAAAAAGTAGAGCTTTTTTTTTTCTTTTGAGTAAGAGTTTCACTCTTGTTGCCCAGAATGCAGTGCAATGGCCTGATCTCAGCTTACTGAAACCTCTGCCTCCCAGTTTCTAGCTATTCTCCTGCCTTGGCCTCTCAAGTAGCTGGGATTACAGGCATGTGCCACCACACCTGGCTAATTTTGTATTTTTAGTAGAGACAGGGTTTCACCATGAAGGTCAGGCTATTCTCGAACTCCTGACCTCAGGTGATCCACCTGCCTTGGTCTCTCAAAATGCTGGAATCACATGCATGAGCCACTGTGCCTAGCTTTTTTTTTTTTTTTTTTTTTTTCTTTTTTTCAAATACTGTCTCCTTCTATTTCCCAGGCTGGAACACGGTGACATAATCCTAGCTCGCTGCAGCATCAAACTCCTGGAGCTCAAGCAATCCTCCAGTCTCAGCCTCCCAAGAGCTAGGATTATAGGTGCACACCACCACGCCAAGGTATTTTTTTTTTCTGTCTATACAAAAATGTCTCAACATGTATATTTTTTCTTTTTTGGCAGAGATGCTGTCTCACTATGTTGCCCAGGGTGGTCTCAAACTCCCTGCCTCAAACCACCCTTCCATCTTAGCCTCCATAAGTGCTAGGATTACAGGTATGAGCCACTGTACCCAGCCCCAGTAATTTTTATTTTATTTTATTTTATTGAGGCAGAGTCTTGCTCTGTCAACCAGGTTGGTGTGCAGTGGTGTACTCTCAGCTCACTGCAACCTCTGCCTCCCAGGTTCAAACAGTCCTCCTGCCTCAGCCTCCTGAGTAACTAGAATTACACGCACATGCCACCACACCCAGCTAATTTTTGTATTTTTAGTAAAGACGGGGTTTCACCATGTGGGCCAAGCTGGTCTCAAACTCCTGACCTCAAATGATCCACCTGCTGTGGCCTCTCAAAGTGCTGGGATTATGGGTGTGAGCCACCACACGCAGCTCCCAAGAACTCTCTAAAGGCACCTAGTATCACAAGAACAGATAGCTAAACTGTATCTGAAAAAGTGGCTCAAGTGGGGAAATTTTTGGCAGATTTAGGGAAACTTAGGGCAAATTTTAAACATGAGGCCTTTTGTCAGATCAACTACATTCCTTGGATTCTATGTGGGTTTGTCACAGATGTGTGATGTGACCAATTACATGGCTTCTACCATTTCATTTGATCAGCCTCTCATTGACTTTCAGCCAAGTCCTGCAGAATTGCTTCTCAGATTCTATCTTTCCACAAGACAAAGCTATTTCATAGTCTCTAACGTCCCCATTTTGTGGCCGTTAATTTATACTTACATGTTTTCAACTCCTTATTTTGGTTTTCTTTTTATGAAAGCTTTAACCTGTGCTATTTTGAGGGAAATACTGATGCATATCTAAACTTTAAGAGTGTTTTTCACCCTGGCTACAGACACTCAGTAAATAATTTTTCAGGTGATAGGAAAACCCATCATCAAGAGAATGTAGCAACTTTTATTTTGCAGTAACTGTTAAAATTGTAGCCATGGTGCTCAGTAAAAGGGGACCTTCCCCCTATAGGTGTTTGGGGAGGAGTGAAGTCCTGTCCTCTATTTTGTTAGTAACCTGCTTACGGATGGGGCATAATCACCCAGAAAGGAAAGGGATACCATGGTATGCAGTTACACGGAGCTGGAGCAAGAGCAAGAAAAAGAAATTCCCTCATGTGTTCAATGCAGAGCTGGCATTTATACCTCTAACCCAGGCAGGGCCCACAAATCTCTGGCAGCTGTGAGCAAGTGTTTTGCTTCTGCCTTCTTCCTGTTAGCAATTTATTTTATTTTTATTTTATTATTATTTTTTTTTGAGATGGAGTCTCACTCTCTTGCCCAGGCTGGAGTGCAGTGGCCCAATCTCGGCTCACTTCAAGCTCCGCCTCCCGGGTTCACGCCATTCTCCTGCCTCAGCCTCCTGACTAGCTGGGACTACAAGTGCTCGCCACCACGCCCAGATAATTTGTTTGTTTGTTTGTTTGTTTGTTTGTATTTTTAGTAGAGACGGGGTTTCACCATGTTAGCCAGGATGGTCTCGATCTTCTGATCTCGTTGATCCACCCCACTTGGCCTCCTAAAGTGTTGGGATTACAGGCGTGAGCCACCGTGCCCAGCCTATTTTTTTTTTTTTTTGACAGACTCTCACTTCATCACCAGGCTGGAGTGCAGTAGTGAGATCTCGGCTCACTGCAGCCTCTGCCTCCTGGGTTCAAGTGATCCTTTTTTTTCAGCCTCCCAATTAGCTGGGACTACAGATGCGCACCACCATGGAGAGGTGACTTTTTAATTTCTAGTAGAGATGGTGTTTCGCCATGCTGCCCAGGCTAACCTCGACCTCGTGATCTCAAGTGATCCATCCACCTCAATCTTTCAAAGTCCTGGGATTACAGGTGTGAGTCATCGTGCCTGGTCTGTTGACAATTTGTGGGGCATGTAAAATATCTGCAGCCCTTTAGCCAGTAAAACACAGAAGACTGTAGTATGTGGCTTCTCCATTCTCCCTCTATCTCTGCTCTCCTAAATATTAAAGGGTTCTCCTTTTGCCAAGCCCAGTGGCAAAGCCTCAGGAAGGGTGGAGGTATCAGAAGCATCCAAAGGGATCCCATCAAGTAGCTCTAAGTCACTCTCATTCACCCCATTGGAAGTTCCTGCCATCCTGTATGCCCTGGAAGCTTCCTAATGCAGGCAGATAATATCCTTGGTGTGCTGTTAGTGTGGAGACTCTCTCATCTTTGCTCTTCTGCTTGAGGAAAAAAAAAAAAAAAAAAAAAAAGACTGGTTACGGTGACTCACGCCTGTAATCCAAACACTTTGGGAGGCTGAAGCAGTTGGATCACTTAAGGTCAGGAGTTCGAGACCAGCCTGGCCAACATGGTGAAATCCTATCTCTATTAAAAATACAAAGGTTAGCCAGGCATGGTGGCAGATGCCTGTAATCCCAGCTACTCAAGAGGCTGAGGCAGAAGAATCGCTTGAACCCGGGAGGCAGAGGTTGCCGTGAGCCAAGATCACACCACTGCACTCCAGCCTAGGCAATAGAGCAAGACTCTGCCTAAAAATAGACAAAAATATAATATAACATACAAATATATTATTTTTATATATATATATATATATATATATGATTTTTTAAATAAATGAATAGAATTCATCACCTAACTTCTAAAGCTACTTCTCTGGATGAAATTCTGGGCACTTAGGAGTCAGCAGTGGTATATTGAGTGTATGGCTCTTGCTCACAGGTGCTTCTTTTCTGTCCTATGGCAGGTGGCACAAACAGAAGGCTTCTGCAAAGCTGAGAGCTCCTTTTACCCATGGATCAGGAGCAAAGTTTGCAGCTACACTGTCAGGCTGTGTTTGGATGTTAGCAGTTAGTTTAGCTTTGCGTCCTCAGAACAATTGTTCTTAGCTAATTAAAAAAAAAAGAAAAATAAAAAAGAAAATGAAAGAAAACTTAAAGTGTTCTTCATTCATCATTCAGGAGCATACTGTTTAATTTCCATGTAATTGTACAATTTCAAAAGTTCACCTTGTTGTTGACTTCTAGTTTTTTCCCACTATGGTCAGGAAACATACTCAATATAATTTCAATTATTTTAAATTTATTGAGACTTCTTTTGTGGCCTAACATATGGCAGAATAGACCAGAATAGGTAGAATGTTTCTCGTGTTAATGAAAGAATGTGTTTTCTGCATCTGTTGGATGAAATGTTTTGTAAATATCTCTGTTAGTCTAAAATGCAGTTGCTTTTTTGTTTTTTTGAGAAAGAGTCTCTGCTGCCCAGGCATGATCTTGACTCACTGCAACCTCCAGCTCCCACGTTCAAGCAATTCTCATGCCTCAGCCTCCCAAGTAGATGGGATTACAGATGCCCACCACCACACCCAGCTATTTTTTGTATTTTTAGTAGAGACAGCATTTTACCATGTTGGCCAGGCTGGTCTCAAACTCCTGGCCTCAAGGGATCTGCCTGCCTCTGCCTCCCAGGGTGCTGGGGCTACAGCTGTGAGCCACTGTGTCCAGCCTAGAGTGAAGTATAAGTCGCGTTTTGTTGTTGATTTTCTATCTAGACGATCAGTTCAGTGTGAGAATGAGATGTTGAATTCCCCAGCTATTGTATTGGCCTCTATGTCTCCCTTTAGATGTAATAATATTTGGTTTATGTTATATATGTGGGTGCTCCAGTGTTGGGTGCATATATATTTAGAATTGTTACCTCCTCTTGCTGAATTGATCTATCATTATATAATAACCTTTGTGTTTTTTAAATCATTTTTGACTTAAAGTCGGTTTCATTTGATAAAGGTACAGCCACCCTGCTTGCTTTTGGTTTCTGTTAGCATGGAATATCTTTTTCCACCCTTTCAGTCTATGTGTGTCCTTAAAGATGAAGTGAGTTTCTTGTAGGCAACCTATAGTTGGGCCATGTTTTTCAATCCATTCAGGCAGTCGATATATTTTAAGGGGGGATATTTAATCAGTTTACATTCAAGATTATTATAGATAGGTAAGGACTTCTCTCATTTTGTTAATTATTTTCTGTTCTTCCCCTCTTAATTGTTCATCCTTGTAATTTGGTGGTTTTCTGTAGTGATAAAGTTTGATTCTTTTCTCTTTCTCCTTTGTGTATTTGTTCTACCAGTGAGTTTCATAATTTTTTTTGTTTTCTTGATAATAATTATCATTTCACTTGCAGATGTGGGACTTCCTTGAGAATTTCTTGTAAGGCTGGTCTAGTGGTGATGAATTCTGTCAGTTTTTGCTTGTTCTAGACATTTCAGGCATTTAGCTTCAGGAACTGATTCTAGTTCCCTGCCCTGTGGTGACAAGTAGAAACAGATCCCTGGTACCATGCTTAGGTATAAAGCCAGCTAGATATGAGCAAGTGAGAAAATCAAATCCTTCTCTTTTGCCAGGGATTAATTCATTCCCAGGATTGTAAATATTACATTTCACTTTTCATCTCAGAACTGTGAGACTGGAAGTTGAGCTGGGCAGCCTGCCCAGCAAGACATTATGATGCATACAACAGAATGAACTACTAAGGAAGTGTCTTTAAAGGCATTTACAGCACATAGCTTTTTTTTTTCTTTTAGTTTTGCTGCTTTTTATTTGTAGTAGCAGGTGAGGAATTAAGAAAGCAAAAATAAGTGCTTTGACTAGGTCTTTTGCCTTTGAAAGTAGCATTCATAAAATCCCCTCTTCTTTTTTATTCATATAAACTTTACCCAATTCACTCTGCCCCCCAGCCCATCTGTGTTCACATACTGTTCTTGCTGCTTTCAGTTTTTAAAAGCTTATTCCAAAATTACATGAAAGTAAACGCATTTTGACAAAATCAGAATTCTGGTAGGAATGGCTTACCATTAGGCTGTTGAAAGAGGCCCAGCAAGACTTTAGTACTTTTTACTTCAACCTCTCTCCTTTAAACCTACAATTTGGTAGTTGATATTATTACCTCCCTTTGGCAGGCCTGTATCTCTGCTTTGGAGAAATAACAAAGTCCGAAGGAGTCTCCTCATTCAAAGATGTTGCAAATGAAAGCTGTTTTGATCTTTATGTATTAGCATTTGGGTTTTAATCTTTCTGGGGCTCCTGACAGGAAATTCCTTTAAATTTCTTATATAATTCCAAAATATTGGACATATTTGTTTCAAGCATCTGTCAATATCCTTACTATTTTCATTCCACTTCCCACTGACCTCATTAGTCATCAGGTCCTACTGATTTTTATCTCCTGAGAATTTCTCAAATCTGTCTTCTCTGTATGTATTGTTGGTTATATAACTCCATCTCCATTGTCACTGTGCTGCTTTGGACTATCTTTTCTTGTCTAGATCAGTGCCTGACTTAAATTATGAGCTTCGTAAAGTTGTATCAATGAATGAATGATTCCTAATCTCGGCAACTGAATTCTAACACTTAACTGAAAAAAAAAATCTTAGCTCTATCTTCCATGTAAAAGCATCTATCTAAAATGCAAACCTTAATTTGATAATCTCCAGCTTAATAAACCTCTTAGATGGCTCCCAGACATCCCCAAAACCATCTCTCATTTCACTGATCAAAAAAATTTTAAATTTTAAAATTTTAAAACTAAAAAAAAAATTGAACACTTTATTGGTCCAAAAACAAAAACAAAAATGATCTCTGAGCATACCTCACTCACACCCCACCCTGCTGTGCACCCCTCTCCCACCCCCAGCCTACAGGGACCATCCAATAACCTCTTCTTTGCTACATAACCCTTACCCTCCTTCTTCAATACTCATACTTTCTGCTTAGAAACTTTTCCCCCACTTCCTGGAAACAGTAGATTCTTTCTTGCTTATGGTTTTTCTAATGACATCAGCCATTTAGAACTCATGATGTGCCTAGGCCCCTCTATCTGCCTCTCCACAGATCTTGCTCAGACAATCCATCAGGATTTAGTCACAGATCCAAAGTAAGGTGCTAGAAGAGAGCTTCGGGCTTGGTTTTTTAGGGGTTGAAGCTAGAAAACTAATCTATGTTGAAGGCAAATCAAACCAAGTAATAGCCAACCTATACATCCTAGGAATAACTATTGCTTTTTATTTTTGCCCCCAGCCATTCTCTCCACAGGACTCTCTCCTTCTTTACATTTCTTTTAAACACAGTATATTAACACAACACTGTGTGAGAACTGGGATTCAGAAAACCAAGATACAGGTCTCCTCCAGCTGTGCTATGAGTAAGCCATGAAAACTATCTGGGCCTCACTGACTGAATTGTAATATCTGACTTTAATGAGGATTATATTCATTGAACTCTGAGGTCCTCTCCATTTCTTACACCCTGATTCAAAGACCGCAGAGAACCTCTAACCCAGATGTTTTTAACTAGGCTTCTTGTATGTCTGGGAAGACGATGAAAGAACTTTAAGGGGATCGTGAGCTCTTTAAATTCTATCTAAAATCCAAGGCCGGGTCCATGCCTCACGCCTATAATCCCAGCACTTTGGGAGGCCGAGATGGGCAGATTGCCTGAACTCAGGAGTTCAAGACCAGCCTGGGAAACATGGTGAAACCCCGTATCTATTAAACTACAAAATAATCAGCCTGGTGTAGTGGCACGTGCCTGTAGTCCCAGATACTCAGGAGGTTGAGACACAAGAATTGCTTGAACCCTGGAGGTGGAGGAGGTTGCAGTGAGCTGAGATCATGCCGCTGCAATCCAGCCTGGGAGACAAAGAGAAACTCTGTCCAAAAAAATAAATAAATAAGTAAAATTAATTCTATGTAAAATCATATGTCAGCTGGCTGCATCACCTTGGCCCACAGAGGGAGTTTTCTTATCTTTTTTTTCTCTTCCAAGGTAATGATAGTCCATAGCTCACTGCTGCCTTGGCCTCCTGGGCTCAAGCAGTCATCCCACTTCAGCCTCCTGAGTAGCTAGGATCACAGACACACCCCACACTGCCCAGTGAATTAAAAAAAAAAAATGAGGCTGGGCACAGTGGTTCATGCCTTGAATCCCAGAATTTTGAGAGGCCAAGGCAAGAGGACTGATTAGGTCCAGGAGTTCAAGAAGCTGAGAAATATAGAGACCCCATTTCTACTATGAAAAAAAATAAAAAATAACAACATTAGCTGGGCCCAGTGGCATTCACTTGTAGTACCAGCCACTTATGAGGCTGAGGTGGAGGATTTCTTGACCCCAGGAGTTCAAGGCTGCATTGAGCTATGATTGTGCCTTTGGACTCAGCCTTGGTGACACAGCAAGACTCTGTCAAAAAAAAAAAAAAAAAGGCTACAGGTAAGAAAGTACTTGGATAACAGTAAAAAGGTTAAACTCATGACATTGGACCTTATGAAATGTGTTTACCCCAGAGCTGTTTATTGTATGATAGGTCCTCCTAGATAGTGTGCAAGGTTTAATACAGAAACAGAGTAAGACTCTGTTTCAAAAATGAAATAAAATAAAATAACCAGCCATGGTGGCTTGCACCTGTAGTACCAGCTGCTCAGGAGGTTGAAGCAGGAGGATGTCTTGAGCCCAGAGAGTTAGGGGCTGCAGTGAGCTATGATCACACCACTGCACTCCAGCATAGGTGACAGAGAAAGATGCTGTCTCTAAAAAAAAAAGATAACAAAAGTAACTAAAAAAGAACCCTGGGCCCCACCTGAGAGATTCATATTCATTTGCTTTATCACAGGGCCATGGAAGCTGTCCCGGTATCCTAAAAGCTGCCTCAGTGAGTTAACAAAAGTACTGGTATTGAAAGAGCTGTCAATATGCTGTGACAAAGAGAAGTCTCCTCTGTGAGGCTGGGAAGCGAGGCCAAATGACAGTTTTGTGTGTGTGTGTGTTTTTTTTTTTGAAGAGCTGATTTAGGACAACTAAAATGGTTGTCGGAGAGCACAAGAATCTAAAGAAGGCTTCAGACCATGAAACTGTTGTGGCCTCAGCTGGTGCTTCTGTGTGCTTTTTCCTCTCTCAGCAGGGTGGAGTCAGAAGCAGAGAAGGCAGATGGTGGAATGACTGGAAGTTCAGGTTTTATCAGAGAGGAGGAGTAGGAGGACAGTGTGTAAGGCAGATCAAGGAGTGTTACTAAGGGGCTCAGGTACTAGACCGTGGGCCTAGCAGGTAGGCAGTGAGGGTCATGAGGGATGGGGAAGATGCATTGCAAAGGGCCCTGAAAACCGGGACAATATGGCAACACCAGGGCCCTGGCAGTTCCAGGAGGGAAGAAGGTCTAACAGGAAAGCCCTTACACCTGTGAAGGAGAGCAGCAAGACTAGAAGGCTGCAAAGAGTGGATAATTCAAAGGTGAACTTTCTACTGGACAGCAAATCCCTGGATGTCATCCTGATGGAGATCTAAGATAACAAATATTCTGCCATGAAAATGCCTTACATGGTCATAATTATGAATCATAAAATTGCCTTTTCAGCTGAAAACGACCTGCAGCTTCGTTAACCATTTTATGCTTCTGATGTCATGTAACATCTAGAAGCAATACCCTCTCCCATTGCAAGTCAAAGTAAAATCAGAAAATGTTCAGTTGAAAGGAAAAAAAAAACACAGAAGACAAAAAAAAAACAACAAAAAAAACCCAAAAACAAACAAACAAAAAACAGCAATAGAATAAAGCTGCAAACCCAAAGCAGCAGGAAAGGAAAGGGAAAAAACCTTCAATATAGACAAGCTTTGATGTTGTGTGATCTGTGAAAATGCATAGAAATGTTACCTTACCAAAAAATTCCCAAAGTGCTTTACTTGCCAACCACTGGAAGGAGCAGAAATTCCCACTCAGGGTGTTATTTTTAATCATCATTCCCTGTATGTTGTTTCCTAAAATAACAACAGGCATTCTAGAGATGATTTACCAAGATGGCTTAATGAGGTGTCAGATGAGTACCTGTACCCATGAGCCCCTTTACCTCAGGCCTCCTTATGCAAATTTGACGGACTCTTCTGAGCCCCACTAGATTAAAAAAACGACAAAATTGGAGCAGCTGGGCTGGAAGCACAGCTGGGCTGTCCCCATAGAGACCAGACCCTAGAACCACGTGCTCTTCCGTGCCCCAGTGTTTCTCCCCACTATTGCTTTTCATAGCTGCAGCCCATCTGGACCTGGGTCTTTTTCAGATGATCTCCACATCAGTGCTTGTAAGCATTCATGTGCATACAGATCACCTGTGCAACTTGTGAAAATACAGATTCAGACTCAGTGGCTGGGGTGGAGACTCTGGATCAATGTGTCTAACAAGCCCTCGGGTGATGCATGTGGTCGTCAGATGGTCCTAGTTCCACACTAGGAGGAGATATTTAGAGTCTGTAAAATAGCTGCTCCCCTATCCAGTGTTTGAGTCCCAGAATTCTGGATTCTGCCAGCACTCAGATGCTTTTGGGACACGATGCTTCCTGTTCATCTTGGGTCAACATGTCAGAAAGGACTTCCTATATTGAGCTGAGATCTGTCTACCTAGGACCCACATTCACCTGGCCTACTTCTGGACCTTTCATTTTATGTAGAAGGCTTAAGGCCTTAGAAAGTGGCTGGAATGTCCCTCAAGTATTTTCTTCAGGCAAAACGTGCCAGGTCCTCTAGCTGTTATTTTTTAATTTTTTTTAGAGACAGGGTCTCACCGTGTTTCCAGGCTGGTCTCAAACTCCTGGGCTTAAGTGATCCTCCTGCCTCATGCTCCCAAATTGCTGAGATTACAGGCATAAGCCACCATACCTGATCTTGGTTAATCTTCTTATGCTATGGTTTGGTCATTCTGGTCATTTCTTCCTTCTCATTTTAATTAATTAATTAATTAATTAATTAATTAATTTGTTTGTTTGTTTTTTGAGATGGAGTTTCACTCTTGTTGCCCCAGCTGGAGTGCAATGGCGTGATCTGGGCTCACTGCAACCTCTGCCTCCCAGATTCAAGCAATTCCCCTGTCTCAGCCTCCCGAGTAGCTGGGATTACAGATGCCCAGCACCACCATTTTGTATTTTGGTAGAGACGGGGATTCACCATGTTGACCAGGCTGGTCTTGAACTTCTGACTTCAGGTGATCCACCTGCCTCATCCTCCCAAAGTGCTGGCATTACAGGTGTGAGCCACCACACCCGGCCATAGTCATTTCCTTCTGATCCTGCTCTGTGTGTATTTAGGCCTCTCCTCTTGTGATTCCCATGCTGCAAAAGTAGCTTGGGACTGTCACCACCTCATTACACATAGTCTTTACGTGACTCATGTTGTACTTGCTGTCAGCCGTCATCCTTAAAGTCATTTTTACACATGCTGTGGATCAGCCACATTTCTTCCTAGTCAGTAATAACTATAATAATTATACTTAACACTTACGAGAATTAGTATAGCAAGATGGTTAAGAACATAGGCTCTGGAATGAGACTGCCTAGTGGGAAGCACTATGATTGGCACCACGTGTTATATATCACCATTATCATCATCATCATCATCATCTTCCATCACCATCACTATCACCACCATCGTCATCACCATCACCATCATTGCCATCACCATCATCACATCACCATCACCACCATCACCATCACTATCACTACCATTTTCACCATCACCATCATTACTGTTGCTATCATCAATATCATCATCACCATCACTATGACCACCATCATCATCACCATCACTATCACTACCATTTTCACCATCACCACCATTACCATTGCTATCATCAATATCATCACCATCACTATCACCACCATCATCATCACCATCATCACCATCACTATCACCACCATCATCACCATCATCATCATCACCACCACCATCAAGATCACATCACCATCAACACCATCACCATCACTATCACTACCAGTATTACCATCACCATCATTATCATCGCTGTCACCATCATACCAAAATCACCATCACCACCATCACTATCACCACCCTCACCAACATCATCACCATCACCAATCATCATCACTTCCACTACCATCATTGCCATCATGACCATCACTATCACCATCATCACCATCACCACCATCACTGTCACCACCATCATTATCACCATCACTGTCACATCATCATACCATCACCATCATCACTATCACCACCATCACCACTACCATTGCCATCACCATAATCACAAGCACCATCACCATCACCCATCACCATCACCATCATCACCACCCACCATAACATCAACATTATCACCGCCGCCACCACCATCATCATCATCACCATGATAAGCACTTTGCCTACATTAACTGATTTAATTCTTATAATAACATCATAATGTCGGGGCTATTATCCCAGTTTTACAAGTGAGGAAGTGGGACTTCACGTGATTATGTTTTGTGCTGAGGGTAACAGAGACAAGAATCTAAACATCAGCAGGGTCCTTTTGCTGGTTTTGTTTATGTTGTTGACCAAAGTGCCAGACTGTATCTGTTCCTGATATTCATAAATTTCATCTTTTAGTCAGCACTTTACCCTTATTTTACACTATCTTTTGGATTCCCGGTCCTGTCATCTCAAGTGTATCTGCTTCTAGCTTCATGCTGTCTGTCATATTGTGAGAAAAATATGTATCTTCACCTAGATCATACACAAGGTCAGAGGCCATGTGGCAACTCCCTACATATTCTGCTCACTGAGACCCGATGGTGCACACCTCATGAAGTTCCCTGAGCCTGCAGTCATGTAACCCACTCACAGAAGCCTAGGGATTGGTCAGGCATGATTTGTATTTGAACATTCTTTGTATTTGGTTCCTGGGAAACATGTTTCCTCCTTGCTTTCAGGTCTCCATTCCAGAATATTTTCCAAGATGGACAGCTCCCCCCAAATTTATGGTTGCTGAAATCAATCCGCCGGGCAGGGCCAGATGCAAAGTACAAATAGAAAGCAGGGTCTGCAGAACACCCATCCCAGAGGAGATAATGACCAGTTAATCCCTGCAAATAGTTAAACCTAGGAGACTATCCCTGGTCTTCAGGGCTCCCTGCCTCTGAATCCAGTAGTGCAAATGCAAGCCTATATGGTCCCCCTAAAGCATAGGTGGCTGAGTAGCTATGGCGTTGCCAGCATTTCTGTAAAGGAAGAGCTCAGGGCAGCAATCTCATCAGAGGGGAGGCTGGAGCTGGCTTTGAATTTAAGTTGTATGTATATTTGGGGCAATTTGCAAGGAGGGGGTGCCTTGATAAGAGATTATGTGAGCTAAATCTCCCACATAAACCCATTTTGTGCCACTGCTCCTGTGCCAACTGACCAGAAAGGCTGGACTGATTTCTCCCCTCTCTCCTTTCCTGGTTGAATTCTCTGACCCCAGGTGATTAATGTAACCTAGCTATGTTCAATTACCCATCCTTTTCACAATGTCAGGATGTCCACCACCTGTCCCTGGTGCTCTTCTTGGATTCCTGTGAGCTGTGACAATGGGAGCCTTGTGAATTTGGGGGAGAGTAGTGGGCCCTGGGTCTGCCATCAGTCTGGGCTCCCTAATCACATGATTGTCACTGAAGCCTGCCTGAGCTGGGAAGTTGCAAAACAAGCATGTAGGGAACATTCTTCCACCCCAATATATTCCCCTCATGAAATCGTCAAGCAAACCCTGAATGCTTTCTGTTGGTGCAGTCAGGGAGAAGGACTGTCTCTCTCATGCTAGAGCAGTCAGTGGCCATTTGCTGACTGAGACTAACAGCTGATCTAGAAGGATTTGGAGAAGGCTGTCTTTGTTCTCTTAGAACTGCATGTGGCCCTAGCAGTGTACATGTTTTTGGCACAGTGATTCCCCTGTAAGCCATGAAAACTGAAGGGACAGGCGGGGGAGCTCTGGCCAGAAATGGGAAGTGTCTCAAACGTTAGTGAAGTTGTTGCAGGAAATCAGGAACCTCAAATGGAGGGACCGGCTGAAGCCATGGCAGAAGAACATAGATTGTGAAGATTTCATGGACATTTATTAGTTCCCCAAATTAATACTTTTGTAATTTCTTATGCCTGTCTTTACTGCAATCTCTAAACATAAATTGTAAAGATTTCATGGACACTTATCACTTCCCCAATCAATACCCTTGTGATTTCTTATGCCTGCCTTTACTTTAATCTCAATCCCGTCAGCTGAGGAGGATGTATATCACCTCAGGACCCTGTAATAATTGCATTAACTGCACAAATTGTACAGCATGTGTGTTTGAGCAATGTGAAATTTGGGCACCTTGAAAAAAAGAACAGGATAACAGCAATGTTCAGGGAGCTGGGCAGAACAGAGCCATATTTCTCTTCTTTCAAAGGCAAATGGGAGAAATATCACTGAATTCTTTTTCTCAGCAAGGAATATCCCTGAGAAAGAGAATGCGAACCTGGGGGTGGGTCTGTGAACTGGCCCCCCAGGCGTGGACATCTCTTATGGTCGAGACTGCAGGGGTGAAATAGACCCCAGTCTCCCATAGTGCTTCCAGGCTTATTAGGAAGAGGAAATTCCCACCTAATAAGTTTTGGTCAGACCTGTTGATCTCAAAACCCTGTCTCCTGATAAGATGTTATCAATGACAAAGGTGCCTGAAACTTCATTAGCAATTTTAATTTTGCCCCGGCCCTGTGGTCCTGTGATCTTGCCCTGCCTCCACTTGCCTTGTGATATTCTATTACCTTGTAAAGTACTTGATGTCTGTGACCCACAACTATTCACACACTCCCTCCCCTTTTGAAACTCCTTAATAAAAACTTGCTGGTTTTTGCGGCTTCTGGGGCATCACGGAACCTACCGACATGTGATGTCTCCCCCAGATGCCCAGCTTTAAAATTTCTTTTGTACTCTGTCCCTTTATTTCTCAGGCTGACTGACAGTTAAGGAAAATAGAAAAGAACCTACGTGAATATCGGGGCAGATTTCTTGATATGAAGTGATCTTGAATCTCTGATATATAGGGCTGATGTGGACACATTATTCTCAAGAAAACAGTGGTTTAGGGCATGGTCTCAAGCTCTATCTAGGTTGAAATTTTGTCTGGCATGTTGGCTCACATTTGTAATCCCAGCACTTTGGGAGGCCAAGGAAGGAGGACTGGTTGAGCTCAGAAGTTTGAGACCAGTCTGAGCAACATAGCAAGACACTATCTATACAAAAAACTTAAAAGTTAGTTGGGCATGGTGGCACATACCTGTAGTCCCAGCTACTGAGGAGGCTGTGGCAGATGGATCACCTGATACCAGGAGGTTGAGGTTGTGATGAGCTGTGATCATGCCACAGCACTCCAGCCTGGGTAACAGAGCAAGAACCTGCCTCAAAAAAAAAAAAAAAAAAAAAAAAAAAAAAAAATATATATATATATATATATATATATATATATATATGTGTGTCTTTACCAGCTCTATGATCTAGCACAACTCATTTGAGTTTTGCAGGCCTCATCCAAAGATAATAATTAGACTTCCCTTATTGGTTATGGCAACAAAATAAAAAATAATACACGAAAAGTGCTTAAAACAGTTCCTGGCATTTAGTAAGAGCTTTGTAAGTATTAACTATTATTAGTACCATCATCATCTTTATTGCCACTATTTACTAGGTGTTTAATATGTACCAGAGATGTTTAAGCACATATAGTACATGCATTATTAGCTCACTGAACTTCACTTTGTTTGTTTGTTTTTGCAGGGGGGTTGTGGTTTTTTGAGATGGAGTCTCACTCTGTCACTCAGACAGGAATGCAGTGGTGTGATCTCAGCTCACTGCAACCTCTGCCTCCCAGGTTCAAGCAATTTTCCTGGTTCAGCCTCCCAAGTAGCTGGGACTACAGGTGTGTGCCACCACACCCGGCTAATTTTTGTACTTTTAGTAGAGACGGGGTTTCACCATGTTGAACAGGCTAGTCTTTAACTCCTGACCTCAACTGATCAGCTCACCTCGACCTCCCAAAGTGCTGGGATTACAGACTTGAACCACTGTGCCCGGCTGAACTACATTTTGAAGTAGGGGTTAACCTTTTGCTTCAGTTGAGGAAACTAAAAATGGGAGTTTAGTAACCTGCACAAAGTTAAACCTGTAAGTAATTGGAGTCAAAATCTAGAATCAATGGTTTTTTGTTGATTTTTTGTTTTGGAGACAGGACCTTGCCATGTTGCCCAGGCTGGAGTGCAGTGGTGCAATCACAGCTCCCTTTAGCTTCAACCTCCTGGGCTCAAGCGATCCTCCTACCTCAGCCTCCTGAGTAGCTGGGACAAGAAGCATGCACCAACACACTTGGCTAATTTTTTTTATTTTTTATAGAGACAGGGTTTCACTATGTTGTCCTGTCTGGTCTCGAACTCCTGGGTTCAAGTGATCTGCCACCCACCTTGGCCTCCCAAAGTGCTGGGATTACAGGCTTGAGCCACTGTGTCTGGCCCGGAATCCAGTTTTCCTAACTCTGGAGTTATGTTGTTATTGCCCTCTGCTACTGTCCATAGTAACAGCCATATTAATGAGTACTTCCCACTTGCTGAGTTGGGTGCTGAGCACTTTACATGTCTTATTTCATTTAATGTTCACAATATTCCTATGAGGTAGATTCTCGTTAGTCCCATTTTACAGATGAGGTAACCAAGTTTCAGAGAAGCTAACCAGCCTCCACAAATTTATACAGTAAAGAAAGCCAGCATTTAAATCCAGGCCTGCCTGACTCTAAAATCTGTTCTACTGAGTTTGGCTGGCAAACAGGTAAGGAGGATGCTCCTACGAGGATGGTAACAGTGATTGGTGATCCATGACATCTGGGATCCACTGAAACTCGGGGCTACAGTTTGCCTAATCAGCCCTATTTTCTGAGCTATCATTAGGGACAATTTTCATTTTCTCTGATGCTTCATTTCCTTGCAGCTTCTGAAAGCTGCTGATTTGCTCAGATTAAGACCAGCTTCTGTGCCTTTCACATCTCAGATTGTTGTGTACATGCTCAAGTGTATGGAGGAATCATAAACAGTTCAGAAGGAGGCCCTGGCGTACTATGCAAAGTTTTTGCCACATTGCTGTGGGAGGAATCTGTCTTTCTTGACTGAACACTTAAGGTTATGTGACTGCAAGATTCCAAATGTGCATTTCAACATCAGGTTGTGATGGGGCAACTTGTTTTGTGACGAATAGAACTATAAGTAGAATATATTCTATAGGCAACATATTCTTAGCCAGGGATGCATGGCGGGGCTTCAGAGGCTCCGGGAACATTCTGTATGTGTGTGTGCATTTTACTGGAGAGAGAGCTCCTAATTTTTATAATATTCTCAAAGGACTTCATGACTTAAAAAAATCATTAAAAAGCCATTGTTCTCTGGCCGGGTGCAGTGGATCATGCCTGTAATCCCAGCACTTTGGGAGGTCGAGAAGGGCCATTCACCTGAGACCAGATTGGCCAAAATAGTGAAACCCGTCCCTAATAAAAATACAATTTCCTGGATGTTGTGGTGCATGCCTGTAATCCCAGCTACTTGCAGGGCTGAGGCAGGAGAATAGCTGTAATCTGGGAGGCGGAGGTTGCAGTGACCAGAGTTCAGGGTTCCCATCTGCTTTTGCAGAATCAGAAAATGTGATCACGGCAAAGGTTGAGGGGAGGGTGCAGGGGACCAAAGCGGGAGGGCCAAAGGCTGGAGGGACAATAGCTCACCCTGGAATGCTTTCAGATTTGGTGGAGATGACTCAGGAAACAAGTTGACTCTGAAACTGTCACAGAACTCAGTGTTATTGCCTCTTTGAAAGGTGGGAGTTTCCTGGTTTTTCCTCAACACTCATTCATATACTTCTAGGAAGTGCTATTTGGTTTCATACAATTTACATATACCTTGTTTCGCTGCATCTGGAGACATTCAGGACAGTTCTTGTTAATGAGAAGTCCCAGGGTGGAGCTATGATGCACTCTCCATTGTGAACTCTAATACCTTGAGACAGGTCTCAGTGAATTTAGAAAGTATATTTGGCCAAGTTTGAGGACACACCCCTGTGATAGAGCTTCAGGAGGTTCTGAGGATGTGTGCCTAAGGTCATCAGAACAGTCTGGTTTTATACATTCTAAGAACACAGGAGACTTCAATCAATGTGTGCTAGATTAACATTGGTTCGGTCTGCAAAGGCAGGACAACTTGAAGCAAAAGTGGGAATTCCCAAAGCGAGGAGAGGACTTCTGGGTCACAGGTAGTTGAGAAACAAATGGTATCAATGACAAAAATACTTACAATTGACTGCAGAATTGGAGGCAAAATCTTCATATTTTTATTAGTTCTCCTTGTTCATACTATGTCTTTTGGAGGGAATTCAAAAGGCTCAGATGGACATTGCACATGTGGAAGATTTGTATCACAACTGAGAAACCTCAAGATTAAGAAACCTCAACCTTTTAAAAGTAGGTTACATGTAAACCTGCCCAACATTTGCCTCACAGAGAAAAACTGTCTTTTTTATATTGGTTGAGTAATTTATCTGCCATTCGCTGGAAAAGAAAAATTAGTACCCTTTTCCCAGGTTATTTCTGTACAAAAATCTTTGAAAAATAACCTGGAAAAGGAGAGATAGGTGACATAAAAAATAACAAAACAGCACACTCTAAAAGACTTTTGGAGAATTATATCTCAGCTGCATTCATCCTTTCCATTAAATATTACACTAAGAAATCTTCTGATGTAAAAGATCCACTGAAGATTTTCGACATGAAGACTAACTTTGGTTGTTTTGCGTTGTGAGATTGTTAAATATTGTAAGAGACAGGAACAAATACAATTACCAACGACTTTAGGGACATTAGAGAAATGGAAGTTGTTTGATCTTTTTTTCCTTTTTTTTTTTTCTTTTTCTTTTTTTTTGAGGTGGAGTTTCTCTGTCTCCCAGGCTGGAGCACAATGGCACGATCTCAGCTCACTGCAACTTCCACCTCCCAGGTTCCATTGATTCTCCTGCATCATAGCTGGGACTACAGGCTACTGCCACCCTGCTCAGATAATTTTTGTTTTTTTCAGTAAAGACAGAGTTTCACCATATTGGCGAGCCTCATTTCAAACTCCTGATATCAGGTGATCCACCCACGTTGGCCTCCCAAAATGCTGGGATTACTGGCAAAAGCCACCGTGCCAGGTACCAGAAATAAAAGTTCTATGTGTGAAGTGATGTAATTCTAGCTGGGAGAATGACATGTGAGAGGAAATGAAAATAAAACACAATTGAACATATTTAGAACACAGTGAAATTAGTTGGCTTATTGGAAATAGCTAAATGACTACCAATTTAAATAGCATATTTATTGTGAATGAATTGCTAATCTAGCTTTGAGAGATAAAATCATTATTTTTACAACACAGAAACATAAACTGCATTTCCACATACCAACAATAAATTTGAGAGTAAATTAAGAAAACAATTGTTTGCAGCAACATTGAAATGATATAATGCTTAGCAATAAATTTAATAAGGAGGTACAAAACTTGTACAATGGAAACTACAAGATAAGAATATTTATGAAATAAACTAAAAAATACTTAAATAAGTGGCAAGGAATTCCATGTTCATGGACTAGAAGGCTTAATAAAGTTAAAATGACAATATTAGCCAAAGTAGTGTACAGAGGTACTGTAATCCCAATTTTTTATTTTTTTCCAACTTCTGCAAAAACAGAATAGCCCATTCTAAAATTCATATGAAATTTGAAGATGCTCTGAATATCCAAAATAATCTTGAAGAAAAGAACAAAGCTAGGTGGCTCACATTTTAAACTTCAGAAGATAAAAAGCTACTGTAATTAAAAGTTTGATACTGGCATAAAAGCAATGATAGAGACAAAATTAATAAAATAGATAACTCCAAAAAGAATACCTTGCATAAACTGTTGCTTGTCTTTTGACAAGGGTGCCTAAACCATTATGTAAAGGAAATGACTGTTTGTTCAACAAGTGATGCTGGGAAAACAAGTTGAAATTTAAACCAGTAAGTTTAAATATTTTCCACATTCCATGTAAAAAAATTAAACAAAAATAGATTCAAGACATAAAAAGAACTGTTAAAACTTTAGTGGTTTCTGATGGTTGTTTTTTATTTACATGGGGTCAGTAGTACCATGAACAACTTTATACACACAATGTATAAAACTTTGAAGAGACAGATGCATTCCTAGACACACACACACCCTCCCAAGACTAAGCTAGGAAGACATTGGTTTCCTAAACTGACCAATAACAAGTTTTGAAATTGAATCAGTAATACACAGCTTGTATATCAAAAAGAGCCCTGGACCTCGTGAATTTACAGCCAAATTCTACCAAATGTACAAAGAAGAGCTGGTGAAATTCCTACAGGAACCATCCCAAAAAAATGGGGAGAACTTCCTCCCCAACTCATTCTATGAGGCCAGCATTATCTTGACACGAAAACCTGGCAGAGACACAACAAGTATAGAAAACTTTAGGCTAACGTTCTTGATGAACATCAACACAAAAGTTCGGAACAAAATATTTGTAAACCGAATCCAGTAGCACATCAAAAAGATAGTCATCATGGTCAAGTAGGCTGCCTCCTTATTAAGATGCAAGGTTGGTTCAGCATATGCAAATCAGTAAATGTAATTCATCACATAGACAGAATTAAAAGAAACCATGATTATCTCAATATATGCAGAAAATAATAAGAGCCATCTGTAACAAACCCACAGCCAACATTCTGCTGAATGGGCAAAAGCTGGGAGCATTCCCCTTGAAAACCAGTATAAGGCAAGAATGCCCTCTCTCACTATTTCTATTCAACATAGTATTGGAAGTCCTGACCAGAGCAATCAGGCAACATAAAAAAAGTAAAGAGCATCCAAATAGGAAAAGAGAAAGTCTAACTATCTCTGTTTGCAGATAACATGATTCTATATCTAGAAAACCCTGTAGTTACAACTCTAAAACTTCTTTAGTCAATAAATAACTTCAGCAGTTTCAAGACACAAAATCAATGTGCAAAAATCACCAGCATTTCTCTCCACCAAAGATAGCAACACTGACAGCCAAATCAGAAAGGCCATCCCATTCACAAATGCCACAAAAATAATAAAATATTAAGGAATACAACTAACCAGGGAGGTGAAAGAGCTCTACAATGAGAATTGCAAAACACTGCTTGGAGAAATCAGAGAAGACACAAACAAATGGAAAAACATCCCATGCTCATGGATAGGAAGATCCAATATGACTATACTGGACAAAGTAATTTACAGATTCAATGCTATTCCTTTCAAATTACCAATGAAATTATTTACAGAGCTAGACAAAACTATTTTAAAATTCATATAAAACCAAAAGGCTGGGAGTGGTGGCTCACGCCTGTAATCCCAACACTTTGGGAGGCCGAGGCAGGTGGATCATGACGTCAGATCAAGACCATCCTGGCTAACACAGTGAAACCCCGTCTCTACTAAAAATACAAAAAATTACTGGGTATAGTGGCAGGTGCCTGTAGTCCCAGTGACTCGGGAGGCTGAGGCAGGAGAATGGCATGAACCCAGGAGGTGGAGCTTGCAGTGAGCCTAGTTCCTGCAGCTCCACTCCAACCTAGGAGTAACACTCTGTGGAAATAAATAAATAAATAAATAATTTTAAAAAATAAAAAAATAAATAAACCAGCACAAATAGACGAGGCAATTTTAAGCAAAAAGAGCAAAGCTGGAGGTATCATGTTACCTGACTTCAAACTACTCTACAAGGCTACAGTAACCAAAACAGCATGATACTGATACAAATACAGGCACACAGAGAAATGGAACTGAATAGAGAACCCAGAAATAAGGCTGCACATCTGTGACCATGTGATAATCGACAAAGCTGACAAAAACAAGCAATAAGGAAAAGATTTCGTATTCAATAAATTGTGCTTAGATAACTGGTTAGCCATATGTGGAAGACTGAAGCCAGACCCCTTATTTACACCATATACAATAAATAAGTAAATAAATAAATAAATTCAAGATTGATTGAAGACTTAAATATAAAACCGAAAAGTATAAAACCCCAGAGGACAATCCAGACAATACAATCCTGGATATAGGAATGTGCGAAGATTTCATGACAAAAACACCAAAAGCGATAGTAAGAAAAGCAAACATTGACAAGTAAGATCTAATTAAACTACAGAGCTTTTGCATAGCAGAAAATAAAACTATCAACGGAGTAAACAGAGAACCTAGTAAGTGGAAGAAAACATTTGCAAATTACGCATCTGAAAAAGATCTACTATCTCAGCAACTATAAGGAACTTAAATTTACAATAAAAGAAACCTCATTAAAAAGTGGGCAAAGGACATGAATAGACACTTTTCAAAAGAAGACATACATATCGCCAACAAGTGTATGAAAAAAACCTCAGCATCACTGATCATTCAAGAAATGAAAAATTAAAACCACAATGAGACAGCCAGGTTCAGTGGCTCACACCTGTAATCCCAGCACTTTGGAAGACTGAGTCAGGCAGATCACAAGGTCAAGAGATCGAGACCATCTTGACCAACATGGTGAATCCGTGTCTCTACTAAAAATACAAAAATTAGTTGGGTGTGTTGGCATGCTCCTGTTGTCCCAGCTGTTCAGAAGGCTGATGCAAGAGAATCGCTTGAACCTAGGAAATGGATGTTGCAGTGAGCTGAGATCATGCCACTGCACTCCAGCCTGGTCACAGAGTGAGACTCCATCCCATAAAAGAAAAAAGAAAGAAAGAAAGAAACCACAATGAGATGTCATCTCACCCTAGTCAGAGTGGCTATAGTTAAAGAGTCAAACAATAAATGTGGGCAAGGTTGTAGAGGAAAGGGAACTTATACACTGTTGGTGCAAGTGTAAATTAGTTCAACTATTATGGAAAGCAGTTTGGCAATTCCTCAAAGAGCTAACATAAGAACTACTATTCAATAGTTCTGCTTGCAATCCCATCACTGCGTATATCCCCAGAGAAATAGAAATCATTCTACCATAAAGACACATACATGCAAATGTTCATTGCAGCCCTATTCACAATAGCAAAGACATGGAATCAATCTATATACTATCAGTAACAGATTACATTAAGAAAATTTGCCACATACACATTATAGAACACTATGCAGCCATAAGATAAAGAGATTATGTCTTTTGTGGCAACATGGATGTAGCTGGAGGGTATTACCCTTAGCAAACTAACACAGGAACGGAAAACCAAATACCGCATGTTCACAGTTGTAAGTGGGAACTAAATAAGAACTTAGGAACTCAAAGAGGAAAACAACAGACATTGGGGTCCATTTGAAGTTAGAGGGTGGGAGGAGGGTGAGAAGCAGAAAAGAGAGCTATAAGGTACTGGGCTTAATACCTGGGTGATGAAATCATATGTACAGTGAACCCCTGTGACATATGTTTACTATGTAACAAACCTTCACGTCTACCCCCAAACCTACTGTAAAAGCTTTAAAAAGTTAAACTTAAAAAACTCTTAGGAAAAAGCATATGCAAAAATCTTATAACATGAAATTTGCTGATTGTTTCTTGACTGTTACACCAAAAGCATAGGCCACAAAATGAAAAACAGATAAATTAGACTTGATTAAAATGTCAATCCTTTATATTTTTTTGATGTGAAAAACACCCTGTTGTTCATATTTTTTGATACCAAAAACACTCACTTCTACTAAAATTTGGTACAAAAAGCATGAACAACAAAGTGAAAAGACAATCAGCAAATAGGAGAAAAGATGTGCAAATCACATATCTGACTAGGTACATAAGGTATAATATATTGAGCAGAATATATAAAGAACTTCTAAGACTCAACAACAAAACAAAACAACAACAGTATTTATAAAAAGGGAGAGGACTTGAATCTATATTGGGTCAATAAGCCTACAGAAAAATGCTCAGCATCACCAGTCATGAAGGACATGCACATCAAAACCACAATAAGGTACCACGTTACATCTATCAAGGTGGCTATATAAAAACCAAAACAACAAAAATGAAAAAGAACAGGTACTGGCTAGGATGTGGGTGAAGTGGAACCCTGGTGCATGGCTGGTGAGAATGGTTTATCAACTGTGACCAGTGGTTTATCAACTGTGACCAATAGTTTGGCAGTATATCAGAAAGTTCTATATAGAATTATCGTATGTTTCAGCAACAGGTGGAACACTTCCATATGTTTCAACTACAGGTGTATTCAAAATAATTACATGCAAGGACATAATCTGCAACCTCTGCCTCTGGGACTTAAGCGATTCTCGTCCCTCAGTTTCCCGAATAGCTGGGAACTACAAGGATGCACCACCATGCCCAGCTAATTTTTAAATTTTTAGTAGAGACAGGGTTTTGCCATGTTGCCCAGACTGGTCTTAAACTCCTGAGTTTAAGTGATATGCCCATCTCTACCTCCCAGACTTTCAGGATTACAGGTGTGAGCCACCATGCTAACACCTCTGTTATTCAATTTAAGAACTGCATGCACAGATGTGTTTGGGTTGTTAAATTTTATTCACTTATGCACTGATACTTCCACACCTATTTTTATAGCTACATCATTTACAGTACAAAATGTAAAAACAAATCCAGTTATCTTCTAAGAGAGAAACAGATAAAGAAAATGTGGTATAGATACACAACAGAATATTATTTAGCCCAAACATGAATGCAATGCTGCTGGGCATGATGGCTCATGCTTATTATCTCAGGACTTTGGGAGGCAAAGATGAGAAGATGTCTTGAGCCTGGGAATTTGAGACCAGCCTGAGCAACATAGCAAAATTCCATCTCTACAAATAGTACAAAAATTTGCTGGCCTTGATCGTGTGTGCCTACAGTCTCAGCAACAGGGGAGGTCCATGTGAGTCAGAAGGATCACTTGAGCCCAGGGAGGTTGAGGCAGCAGTGCGTCATGATTGCATTGCTGTGCACTCTAGTCTGGGTGAAAAAAGAGACTCCATCTCAAAAAAAAAAATGCAATGCTGATGCACACTACAACATGGATGAAACTTGAAGACATTATACTAAGTAAAACAAGCCAAATACAAAAGGATAAATATTTAATGTCAAATTTTGTGTGTAGGGGAATGTCATATGAGGTTGGCCCATTCTGAGGAGGAGCAGACTGCTGGGATGTTAGAATACTGATGGCTCATGTTTACAAACTAGGTCATGGTTGGAAAAGCAGGAAGGCAAATGCTGCTGTGGTACCCATCCACCTCAATTGATTGTTCTGAGCCCTGGAGATGTTATCTGGTGCCTTCCAAGGCTGAAGTTCTGTGCAGACATATTTCTATGCCTCATCTGGGGAGCAGCAAGTTGCATGGGGTATAAGGAGCAGCAGTTATGGCCAGAAATAGCTCTGAGTCTTCCAAATCTGGCTGCCAGTTACTGTCTTTGCAGAGCTCCACACAGGAGATTGACAAAAACCTTTTAATCAGGTCACATCCGTTTCTTCTGGTGCAGGACAGAAGCCTGCTGTTGCCAACAAGGGCCAGCATTGAAATGAGGTGACTGGAAGAACAGAGGGTTCTCTAAACCAGCCCAGAGATGGCTGAGAAAGGCCCCCTGTGCAGACACCGCCATGACAACCCAAAAGGGCTCTGTCCCATATATTAACACACACATAGATACTGACATAGAGGTAGACATTTGTTCTATTGCTTCTATTCCTCTGAATAAGTCTAATACAAACTGTAACTAGCAAAAGACTGCATAAATTATCAAAAACATACTAACAAGAAAAGTCAAGAATCAGATGGCTTCACTGATGAATTGTTTTAAACATTAAAAGTCGTAAGTCCAATTTTTCTCACTCTAACAATTGCAAGTAGTCAATGCAATATACCAACTCAGTAGAATGAATTTTAGAAAAAAAAATGATCATCTCAATTGATGGAAAAAAAATTTGAAATAATCCAAAACATTTTTATAAGAGCACCTAGTAAACTAGATATAGACTAAAACTTCCTCAACGTAAAAAAAAAGGTACCTATAAAAAACTCAAAACTACCATTACATGCAATGGTGAAAGACTAAAAACTTTCTCCTTAAGACCAGGAACAAGACAAGGATAGTTGCGTTCATCACTACTGATCAAAATTGTAATACAAATCAGGTCAGACTAATTGAGCAATACAAGAAAAGAAACATTCCAATTGGAAAAGAAATAAGCTTATTTCTAAATATAGTTATAATTTTATATACATAATTAAAATCCTAATAATAAAACTGTTAACACTAATAATCAAATTCTGCAAAGTTGTAGAATAAGAGGTCAATATATACACATTAATGGAATAGAATTAAGGGTCAGGAAATATATCCATACATGTATTTTTTTTTATTTATTTTATTTATTTTATTTTTTATTTTTTTTTTTGAGACGGAGTCTCGCTCTGTTGCCCACGCTGGAGCGCAGTGGTGCGATCTCGGCTCACTGCAAACTCTGCATCCTGTGTTCACATCATTCTTCTGCCTCAGCCTTCTTAGTAGCTGGGGCTACAGGCATCTGCCACCACGCCTGGCTAATTTTTTGTTTTTACTGGAGACCGGATTTCACCGTCTTAGCCAGGATGGTCTCGATCTCCTGACCTTGTTATCTGCCCGCCTCAGCCCTCCAAAGTGCTGGGGTTACAGGCGTTAGCCACCGCGCCAGGCTCCATACACGTAATTTTTTTAACATGGACTTGGCAAAGCTGCAGGAACTATTGGAAAGCATTTAGTTCATGTATTTTAGCCGTGTGGTGTTTTTGTTTTGTTTTGTTTTGTTTTTTTTCTTGAGACGGAGTTTCACTTTCGTTATCCAGGCTGGAGTGCAATGGCGGGATATCAACTCACCGCAACCTCCACCTTCCGGGTTCAAGTGATTCTCCTGCCTCAGCCTCCCGAGTAGCTGGGATTACAGGCATGTGCCACCAGGCACGGCTAATTTTGTATTTTCAGTAGAGACAGGGTTTCACCATGTTGGTCAGGCTGGTCTGAACTCCTGACCTCAGGTGGTCTGGACGCCACGGCCTCCCAAAGTGCTGGGATTACAGGCATGAGCAACCGTGCCCAGCCAACTCTAACCAATTCTTGAACTTGGCTTGCTTTCTCATGTACCTTATAAAAGCCTTTCCTGCATGCCCCTCGGGTGGACTACAAATCATGGCTGGTTGCTTTCCATTTCACTAATCACTGTTTGCTCAAATAAACTGGTTAACGTTTTAACGTGGACTCCCTTTATTTTTATTTTATTTTATTATTATTATTAGTAGTAGTAGTAGTATATTATTTTGAGACGGAATCTTGCTCTGTTGTCCAGGCTGGAGTGCAGTGGCGTGATCTCAGCTCACTGCAAGCTTCGCCTCCCAGGTTCACGCCATTCTCCTGCCTCAGCCTCCAGAGTAGCTGGGAATACAGGCGCACGTCCGGGTAATTTTTTAATATTTTTAGTAGAGACTGGGTGTCAGCGTGTTAGCCAGCATGTTCTCGATCTCCCAACCTCATGATCCTCCCGCTTCATTGCCCCAGAGTGCTGGGATTACAGGCTTGAGCCACCACGCCCGGCTGGACTCCCTTTAATTTTTAACAAGAGAGAATGGGGACCCCTCCGGCAGCAGCTCCTCCCACCCACACTGCGAGTCGGGTTTCTGCCCTTATGACCCACTGGCGTCCCTGAACAACCTGGAGAATACCCGGGGCTGTGGGTGCACAGCAGAAGGCCGCTCAGGGAGAGGACAGGACCGCACAAGATGGGATGCGGGGATCCCTGCTGCTGGCCCAGCCACCATCTTGGGGCCACAGGGGACTGACGCCAGGCTGCACGGGAGACTCGGGGCTGACAGCGGAGAGGCCGGTCCTGCTGGTTTCACAGTCTGCTCTCTTCTCTCGGGATGCCGAACCCCCATACTCACCATTTCACAGCTTGCAGGATGTCCTGGTATCTTAGCTATGCATTGGCAAGTACCTGCAGATTACAGGGCTATTAACAGAGACTGTGAGGAAGTCGCCTGGAGCTCCCAACGTGGAGAAGGCGGAAGAGGAGAGATGCAAGGGAGAGAAAAAGTTCCCGCCGAACTCTGGAAGCCACGCCCTCCCTTCCTCTCCAACTGCGTGCCTGATTGGGTGGTTTCCACGCCACCGCCACTGATTGGATAAAGTTCCAGGGCCCACCCACTCCCGCCCCTACCACCACTCCTGCCTCTACCCCTACTCCCCCTCAGCCTTAGTGCCTTTTATTTTTTATTTTTTAATTAAGTTCTGGGATACATGTGCAAAACGTGCAGGTTTGTTCCATAAGTTTACATTTGCCATGGTGGTTTGCTGCACCTATCTCAAACTCCCGACCTCAGGTGATCCACTCACCTCCCCCTCCCAAAGTGCTGGGATTGCAGGCTTGAGCCACCGTGCCCCTCTGCTGCACCTATCAAACCACCAACTATGTTTTAAGCCCCACATGCTTTAGCTGTTTCTCCTAATGCTCTCCCTCTTCTTGACGCCCGTTCTCAGACAGGCCGCAGCGTGTGATGTTTCCCTCCTTTTGTCCATGTGTTTTCATTGTTCAACTTCCACTTATGAATGAGAACATGTGGTGTAGGATTTCCTGTTCCTGTGCTGGTTTGTTAAGGACGATGAATTCCAGTTTCATCCATGACCCTGCAAAGTACATGAACTCATCTTTTTATGGCTACATAATATTCCATGGTGTATATGTGCCTAATTTTCTTTCTCCTGTCTATCATTGATGGGCATTAGGGTTGGTTCCAAGTCTTTGCTATTGTAAACAATGCTGCAATAAACATGCGTGTGCATGTGTCTTTATAGTAGAACGATTTATAATGCTTTGGGTATATACCCAGTAATGGGATTGCTGGGTCAAACGATATTTCAGTTTCTAGATCCCTGAGGAATTGTAACACTGTCTTCCACAATGTTTGAACTAATTTACACTCTCACCAACAGTGTAAAAGTGTATCTATTTCTCCACAACCTCACCAGCATCTGTTGGTTCCTGACTTTTTAATAATTGCCATTCTAACTGGCGTGAGATAGTATCTCATTGTGCTTTTGATTTGAATTTCTCTAATGACCAGTGAAAATGAGATTTATGTTTTTTGGTCACATAAATGTCTTTTTTATTATTTATTTATTTATTTATTGAGATGAAGTCTTGCTCTGTTACCCAGGCCGCAGTGCAGTGGTAGGATCTCAGCTCACTGCCATATCTGCTTCCCAGCTTCAAGTGGTTCTCCTGCCTCAGCCTCCTGATAAGCTGGGATTACAGGGGCCCAGCCAAGGGCCAAGCTAATTTTTTGTATTTCTAGTACAGACGAGGTTTCACCATGTTTGCCAGGCTGGTCTCATGATCCTCCTGCCTCAGCCTCCCAGAGTGCTGGGATTACAGGCCCGAAACACCTCACCTTCTGTTTTATGCATATGGCTAGCCAGTTTTTTCAGCACCATTTGTTAAATAGGGATTTTATTCCCCCTTTTCTTGTTTTGGTCAGGTTTATTAAAGATCAGATGGTTGTAGATGTGTGGTGTTATTCCTGAGGTGTCTGTTCTGTTCCATTGGTCTACATATCTGTTTTGTACCAGTACCATGTTGTTTTGGCTTCTATAGCTTTGTAATATAGTTTGAATTTGGGTAGCATGATGACTCAAGTTTTGCTATTTTTGCTGAAGATTGTCTTGGGTGAACAGGCAAACAGGCTCAAATAGTTGGAGTCACATGCCCAGAGTATCACAGCTAATTAAGAAGTGAGCTGAGACTTGAAATGCACTTGTTCTTTCCCTTTCCTGAGTCTATTGTATAATGCATCTTTGCAGCTATTTAAAGGTAGGAATTAGGACATTTGGACCACTTTTTCACAGCTTTTTAAGCATTTTGATAACACAGGAAAGACCCTTATCCCATCCCTGAGTCCCTCTCTCACCGCACTGCACCCCACTGCTGCCCACATCGTGAGGTAGCCATTAGGAATCAGGCAGGAAACCAGGTCTGGGAATAAATAAGCGAGAATTATATTGCCCAAATTTGCTCATCTAAGAAAGCCTCCTCAACCATACTGTGTGAGGACGTTATTCCAGGGTAATTGTGCCCTGACTGTGCTGCATCTCAGTCTGACTTCTTTTTTTGAAAATCACTGTATTACTCTTATTAACGGGGGTAATTCTCTTTCTATTTGAAAATGACCGACTGTCCTCTGCAGGTGTCTTGATTTGATTTGCTAGTTTAGATTCTGAAGGTAGTGGTGAGAAAATATTGAGGCCACATTTAGAATACCTCATTCTCAGCTAGATGACATATAGAAATTTCTTAATAATATCTAACCATTTTCTCAATAACCATTATATTTAACTATGATAGCTTGGAGGGCAGGGCTGGACACAGATGACACAATCTTCAAAGTTTAATTTGGTTGTAAGTATTATTTTGTTTCATTTTGCTTGTTTTTGGATACAAGGTCTTGCTCTGGTGCCTATGCTGGAGAGCAGTGGTGCAATCATAACTTATAATTCGGTTGTAATGGTTCTTTAAAAAAACATATTTTTGGCTGAGTTTGGTAGCTCACACCTGCAATCTAAACACTTTGGGAGGCCAAGATGGGATGATTGCTTGATCCTGGAAGTTCAAGACCAGTCTGGGCAACATAAGTTGGCTCAGTCTCTAGAAAAACGTTTACAAATTGTCTGGGCATAGCGTTGCTTGCCTGTAGTCCTAGCTACTTGAGAGGTTGAGGTGGAAGCATCACTTGAGCCTAAGAGCTTGAGGCTGCAGTGTACCATGAATCAGCCACTGTACTGCAGCCTGGGTGACAGAGTGAGACGTGTGTGTGTGTGTGTGTGTGTGTATATATATATATATATATACACCAATATGTATGTTAAAAAATTCAAGCATGTGAGGTAAGTGAAAGCCCATGGTGGGGGATGTGGAGATAGGCGGGTATGGCTCCAGCAACTCAGTGAGACTTGGTTTTCCATCTTGAAGAATTGCCCATCCACACTGAAACCATACCCTAGCACAAGCCAGTTCTCACACTAAACCTGCTGGGATACGACTATGTACTCTTTAAAAAAAAAATAAAATCTTTCACCTAAGAGAAGGAGAGGAGAAAAGGAGGGTTTCACATTCAAAGCCTTCATGTTTTTTTGTTGTTGTTTTTTTGGTTTTTTGTTTTTTTAATGAAACAATAGCCACTTGTCGTTTGAGTTGTCCAAAGGTGACTGGCAGCAGTAAAACACTTAAGGAATCAACCAAAGAAAATAGGTCTCTCAAATGAGGAGGAGGCACAATGGTAACTAACCCCAATCCATTCTCAGCTTTGCATGGTGAAGGCATCTCAAGAAGTGGTGTTAGCCGTGTGAACTGTGTTCACTGGACAAGGCCAAGGGAAAGGAATTTCTAAGACATACAGCACTCTCTAAACACTTCAAAAGACATTCAGCTATACACGTGGCTGACAACCTGCCTGCTCTGCAGAGGGATTGCTGGGCAGCAGGCACCAGCTATAAAAGCTGTAAACTCTTCCTCTCATAGGGACGGGCCACCCCCACACACCTCCCCGCCAACCAAGCACCACAGGCTCCAGTCATCAGGTGCACCTGGGGGACTGCCTTTCTCCCATCTCATTAGCTCTCCAAGAGAGTCCAGATCACTCTAAAACCTAGCCCCACAGCCTGGCACCTCTCCCCCACCTAGCCTTCATGCTGGCCTTTTCTCTTCTGGCACCAATGTCAGGTGATGTTCACCAGAGCTACACTCATGAGCCTGGTAAGTGACAGGTGAGTAAACTCCAACTGAGTGCCTGTTACTCTACCCTCTTATCTTATCACCCACACAAATGACATTATAAGCATAATTTTACATTTGATCTAATTTATACATATTCTTCTTTTCATAACATTTCTGACAACAGCCCTCACAACCAAATGAGTCTGGGTTACAGAACACATGGGCGAGGCTGGTATGGCAGGTTTCACTTACTTTACTCCAATGTGAAATGAAAATGTGATGGCTTAGAGACAAGAAAAAGTTATTTATCAAGTGTGGAGTTGCTGCACTTGCTAGTTCATGCTCACTTCCTTTGAAACAAGGTATCTGGACAGACCATATTCAGAAGTAGCTCTTTGCAACACACAAGACAGAAGCCCCAGTCAGACACAGTTCCCTCAGGCTCACAGGGCAGCAACCTCCTCCTCCATGTTGAGCTCTGCCAGCAGGGAAGGGAAGGAGCACAGACAGGACTGACAGGGAGTAGCCCAGGGCCTTAGGGATCCCCAAACTTTCCAGAGCTGGTCTCTGTAGATGGGGCTGTGTGGCAAGCTTCAGGTAGGGAGCTGGGCTCCACAGAAAGGTGACAATCACTCCTGTATCTCTAAATTTCCACCAGGATCCATGATACCCCTGCTTTCCCCCAGGACCTTCACCCACCCACCCCCACTGTGTGTTAGGCAGCTCAGGTCAAAATGAGAGAAGAATCAGTTCAGATTGTAGCTTCTGGGTATTCCCATCTGGCATGCAAGGAGTAGGGAGTGGTGGTGCCTCTTGCTACGTCTGAGGGCAGACAGGCCAAAGTTGGGAACCTGGATGTCTACATGACCACCATTGCTGACTCCCTCCCCATCACTCAGAGCTGCAACCAGGCCAGGCCTATCACGATTAACAAAACCACTGCAGCTCTCATCATGTCACAAAACTAATGTGCACCCAGTGCCAGCCCTACACAGATCTCTGGCTTCCTATTCCAGGACACAGAAAAGCCTCTTATCTTTGCTATTTAAAATCCAGATTTTAAGCCATATTGAGCTTGGAGATAGTGGCAGCAAAAGCAGCAGCCAGATGTATACACTCCAGGTGTATACACTCATGGCTTGGGCACGTTCCACAGTTGCTAGAGGATGAGGCCTGAGAGGCACCTGTTTCCCAGCTGCTAACTGAGGTCCACACACTCCATTCATGTGTCTTCATTTAGGCCTCTGCGTCAAATATTCATTGAGCTATTGCAAACACATCTTTTGGGAGGCATCGTTAATTGCAGCACCAGCCCGCACTTGTTCTAGAGGCAGTCTGGAGCTATCTGGTCAGCTCCTAATTCCCCAGGACAAAGGTGCTGTCCTCTTGCCAGTGCTCACATCCAGCAGCACCATCTCAGGATGTTTTTTTCAAACACAAGCAGTATGAGATAGCAGGCATGGCATGACAGGCTTAGGACCATGGGCAGCTGACTCCTGGAGAAGCAGCACAGGGCAGATGCATCTGTGGGTGATGCCATAACAAGCCAATGCAGCCACAGCCCCTGCCCCCCCCCCCCCCCGCACAGCCCCAGCCCAGATGGCATTCAATTCTTCCCAGATGGTATTGGGGTGCCCGATGCCTATCACTCACCCACTAATTAGCACTGCCTTGTGTTGGTTTCTCAGGAGAGGGGGTGGGGGGTGTAGATCCAGGTGGGCACCACCTCACAGCCAGAGTCCACCTGACTGCCGATCAGCAAGCAAGCCCAGGCACCTCTGCTCTACACACTTGGCCTCATCACCTCTGGCTGCACTTTCTGTGTATACTTTGCACAAAGGTAGCAAAAAAGGTCAACAGTAGCTGTTGTGACATGAAAGTCTATGCCCCTTTAAGACCTTCTAAAATATTGTTGTCTTAAGCCCTCTTTCTTCTGATAAAATTTTTACCAATACAAAAATACAAGACAGAAACTACTATAAATGAAATATTAGTATATTTTAAACCCATAAATAAACAGACAAACATGAAAACAGTCACTGTTTGGTTGCAGAGCACACCCTCAGGAAGCAATTCTCAGATGAGCAGACAGGCCCCACATCTTCAACCCCACGTTACTCCATCCCACTTTGCAGAGCTTCTGCATTGGTCAGTCCTCAATATTTTCTGGTGAGATGTCCAAGGTGAAGTGAGTGTTGAAGGCTGTACAGCTGATGGAGCTGACTGCCTTGCACACATTGTAAATCACCCCCTGGCTCCAAGGGTCAGCTGTGGTGATACCTCTTGATGGGAGGTAGTTCCAAGCCACAATCAGTGTGCCTGGGCTGCCCTGATCTATACACCCCAGCTCCTTGCTGGGATGTCTGCCTGCTTCTCTCAGGGGATGGGTCAAGAGCCACCTCTGTCAAGGACCAGCTGGCTGGACAGACTGGGCAACCTCCCCCAACATCCTCAGCAGCCCTGCCTATGCTATCACCTGTGCTGATGATCTCCAAGGTAAGATTAGGGGAAATTTTTAAGGCAACTCTTTCCCCCTAATTTATCTATCTTAATAACAGCACTGATAACTTTTAAGCCCTAGCAATCTGAACCTGTAAGACAAATGAGCTCCTGCATTAGAAGGTCCAAGGTTGTAAAGTGTGTGCCCAGGTGAGAGCCCATTTGTTGTTATTGAAGAGGAAGAGCTGGCTGGCCCTGGACACTAAGCCTAGTGAAAAGTAGGGTCTTCTTCCAGAGAATCAAAGTCTCGAAGGCCAGTAAAAGACGCTTGGGTCGTTTGCCAAGAAGCAGAAGTCTAGAAGGCCTTGCAGGGAACCCCAGGCAGCCTTCAGGGTGACTGAGAGGGCTGGGTTCATTCCTGCTTTCCTTGCTTTCATTCTGTCAGCAAGAAAACCTGCCTGCAGATGGTAGTCAGGCCTGAGGCTGCCAGTCAGTCACTAGGGGCTGTAGGCACTTTCACTGTGGTTCTTTCTTGAAGCAGCCACTCAGGCCGGTTCTTGAAGAGCAGTTCCCTCATTGTCTGCAGCTCCGTGTTTCAGTACTGGGACCGTAGAGGGACCAGAGGGGAGGCAAGGGCTCAGCCTGTGCCCCACAACATGCTCTGAGAAGTCTCCCTTTTCTTTCTTTCTTTTTTTTTTCCAGTTGGAGGAGAAGTCTCTTTTGTTACCTCCCTATGGACAGCCTCAAACTTCCAAATGAACAGACCCAGTATAGACCCTCCAGGAAAGTGCACAGAATTCTGTCTAGTACCCAGGAGGAAGGGGGTTCCCACTGAGGGCAGGACAAGTCTGCCTGCCCCTGTTCAGGAATGTTCTCCTCATAGTTCAGCCTCAAGGTGTAGGCATTCTCTGTGTGCACACAGTCCATGGCACAAGCAGGGGAGAGGGAGATACAGAGCCCACCAAGCCAAGAACCTGGCCATAGACTTCTTCTCTGAGACTTCCATCTGCTCTAGGATCTTCTTGCCCTGAGAAGCTGCCCTGAGGTCAGATAGAAGCAAATGGCCACCACTTCCAGAGATGCCCCCTGTCACACTGACAGCTCCCTAGAGGGGACTCAAGCAGTGGGGGCAAATTCTTTGGGCAGAAGCTCTGGAATGCTGGCTGGTTCATTCCATAAGCCCCTGTAACATGACACAAGCCAGGGGGAGATAAAACAGTGACATTACATTTTTAAAATTTATTTTATTTTTTGAGAAGAAGTCTCACTCTGTCACCCAGACTGGAGTGAATCAACGTGATCTCAGCTCACTGCAAACTTCACCTCCTGGGTTCAAGGAATTCTCCTGCCTCAGCCTCCAAGCAGCTGGGTCTACAGGTGTGCATCACCACGCCCAGCTAATTTTTGCATTTTTAGTAGAGGTGGAGTTTCATCATATCAGCCAGGCTGGTCTCAAACTCCTGACCTCGTGATCTGCCAGCCTTGGCCTTCCAAAGTGTTGGGATTACAGGCATGAGCCACCAAACCCAGCAGCCTTACCTTTTCTTTCATGGCATGACAAAGTGTTTTGTGAAGTTCAGGCTGTGGTGCTTGAGCAGCTCCAGTGGGGGGAATGGCTTAGGAAGCAAGGGCTGGTGAACTTGGGGTTGAGCAATAGGCTGTAGGCCTACAAGGAGGAAGTGGGCACTGAACAAGTGTCCTGGTTGTCTGTCCACAGGCCCAGAACAAGTGACATCCCAGGAGCCTGTGGGGAGCTGGCAGAGACTTACTGGATCCAGTAAAAGCCCCATGTGCATGCAGTGATGGGGCCCTTCTGGTCCTCGTCTGTAATTACAAAGAGGTACATGAAGTCCCTTTGCATCTTGCAGTTTCCAGGAAGTGGGTTCCAGCTGCTCATGCTAGGCACTTTTAGGCACTAAAGCACTTCAGGAATAGTCAGGTAGAAATAAGCTCTTCACCTCACCGAGGACCCTCTGTTTTGCTTCCTTTGGGAGTTCCACCTTCCAGTCATGGCTGTGGAGACACAGTGGTCCCTCCTGGGTCCCTGGCAAGATGTACTCAGGTGGCACACAGTCAATGAGGCTCATCTCCAAGCCATTTTTTCACTTCCTACTGTTTGAGGGACTCGAGGCTGGTGGTCAGCACAGGGCCACCCAAGGCCAGCTGTCTCCACCTAAATTTGACCCTGGTTTGAGTGCCTCTAGGCCAGGCCCCTGCAGGTGGGAAAACCTGGTCCTCAGCCTCTGGCCTCCGTGCTCCCTTTCCTTCTTTTCAATCCTGGCCCCAATGTCTCCCCCACCTCGCAGGTCATTAGAGAATATGCTCGGGAAGAACAAACAGCTTTTGTCAGCCCTGTTGAAGGCAGCCGATGGGTCCAGGTGCTTAAGCTGCTCTTGGACGTGGTTCATGTGGAAGCTGACCTTGAATAGTGTGTGTAGCTCTTCAGGGAGAGGGAAGTAGGATGTTACCAGGGCCCTGTATCCTAAAACATCACATTTAGCACAGAAAATAGTTTGCAAGATGCTTTCATGGGTGATTTTAATTTTCAACTATAGGCTTCCATTTTCAAATTCCATAATGAACACATAGGGTGGGGTTATAATTTCAACACACACACACACTTACACAAACACACACTCCTGTCTGCTAATAGTCAGGGATCATTTCTTACAAAGAATCTTCTGCCAAATGCCTCTGAAGCACACGTGGGTCTTGAGGAGCCAACAAGTCTAACTGCTTTTTGTGCACTAGTGTCTTGGGTTGAAGAAGTGTTTAGAGCTGCCTTTTTGGGAAGCCCTCATGCAGGGGTGTGCTGAGGACTGCCCTGTGCCTCCAACTTCAGGAATGTCTTCCAGTGTGTGTTACACTGAATTTTAATGGTGGCTGTTTTGGGAAAGAGGAAAGTTTCTGTCATCAACTATGGGCACCATTGAGATACAAATCTTTTCTACAATTGCTCTTAGCAAGCAGGTAGACCCTGGGAACATATGTGGCTTTTCCTCAGGAACATGAGTACATGAGAGATTTCGCTTTACAACCAGATGAATCTCACCACAGCAGTTGGTGCTGCACCAGGCAGATTTCCCTACTCAAATACTTTGAAGCTTTTTAAGTTTTTTTTTTTTTCCAAGACATAATTTATCTTTATAGAATTTGATTGGGCTGATATCAAGCCTGGCTTTGTACTGCCTGATTTTTTTTAGAATGACAACTCTGTTCTTTAACTTGCGGGCTATGAAGTTACAGGGTGTTGGTGTGACAGGCTGAGAAGGAGGCCTGTGCTCCAATCCTACATTCACATGTATCTGTGACACAAAGACCTCCAAAGAGTGGGGAAGTGCTGCCTGGCCCTTCTTTTGGGGGCCCTCCCCAAGGCAGTCCACCCAACTTCCAAACCAGCCTTCCCTCATACACAGCCCTGAGCCCTCCTGCAGCTCCTCACTCTTTTGCCGCCCTGGGAAGTGGTTTGGCATGTTGCTATCCAGGTGCAGTGAGAAGCAGGTGCAGTGACACATTTCTTCATGGACCATCAGCACCAGCTAAATCTCCTGCAACATCTCCTTACGGGACACCTGCAGGGAGAAGGCCCTGACAACTCTGATGAGAAACCATATGGCTGGAAGCAAGGACTTCCTGTTTCCCCAGCCCAAAGCCCTGAGAATCATGCCCAAAATTCAGCTTTCCACTTTTTGCATATTTAATTCATCTTAGAATCCCAGGCCCCCTCTATACATGCCACACCTACCTACAGCTGTCTGTGTGTGCAGAACAGAGCCTGGCCACACTGACTATTCCTGCAGACCAAGAAAAATCCCTATGCAGAGGAGGAGGAGGTGGGAGCACTAAGGGAGACAAAATGGCAGCTTTACCTCATCCCTTGCCCATTGCTAAGGTCCCCAGGGCAGACAGCTTTTGCCTTCAACTTCAAGTTAACAGCATACAAAATATGTTCATTTTTACTTCCCCCACTCTATTATTAATGTTACAAATTATATCTCTATATATTGTGTGCATTTTCACAGAGATTTAAGAATTTTATGCACCATTATTATAACAATAGCAAATTTTGTATCTGTGTATACATTTATATTTAACAGACAGCTTTACATTTTCATATTGTTTTATGATGCTGTCCAGCATCATTTAATGTTTCAACATAATTGACTGTCTTTTGCATTTTTTCCTAGGGTTATTCTAGTAGTAAGCAACCTTAGATTTTTTTATTTTAAACTTTGAAAGGCTTTATTTTTTCTAATTTTTGAAGTACAGTTTTTTCCACATCAATTATTCTTGGTTGCTGGGATTTTTTGTTTCATCACTGATATGTGTAAGGTTCTCAGCATCCCCTCTTCTTCTCCCAAATAACATTTATGTCATTTTCTTCCTATATTTTTTATAAGACTCTTTCTCTGAATATATTGGTCTACTTGATAGTGTCCAGTAAGTCTCATATTTAACCCTTATTTTTTCAATTTTTTTCAAAAATTAGTTTCCAGGCCTAAATGTTTGTGAGTAATATATGTTTAATTTCCTAATTGTTTTTTTGCTCCTTTGTTTGCTGTTGTGTCTCTGCAGTGAATTTGTAAATGCCAGTTATTGCATCCTTCAATGTCACAATTTCTGTTGGGTTTTTAGAAAAAGGCTTCATCTCTTTGTTGATACCACATTTTGGTCATTTATTATTTTTAAATGTTATTCAATTGTCTATTTTTGTTTTATTTTTGTTCACTGAGAACACAATTATTTTTAATTCTTTATCAGGTATGCAAAAATCTTCATTTCTTAAGATTCAACTTCTGCATATTTATTCTGTTTCTTCCAATGAAATATATTTTCCACCTTCTCCATATGCCTTGTAATTTTTTATAAGATCTGGAAAATTATAAAATATCCATCAAATCTAACATTTAAAGCCTGGCACGGCTGGGCACGGTGGCTCATGCCTCTAATCCCAGTGCTTTGAGAGGCCGAGATGGGTAGATTACTGGAGGCCAGGAGTTTGAGACCAGCCTGGCTAACATAGCAAACCCATCCTTACTGAAAATACAAAAAAATTAGCTGAGTGTTGTGGTGTGCACCTCTCATCCCAGCTACTCAGGAGACTGAGACAAGAGAATCACTTGAACCCGGGAGATGGAAGTTGCAGTTAGCTGAGATCGCTCCACTGCACTCCAGCCTGGGTGACAAAGCAAAACTCTTTCTCAAAAAAAAAAAAAAAAACTGGCTTAGTAGAGGAGATATTGACAGCAATCAGCCAGGCTATAGATCCTGGGTGCTTCACAGATGTATTCTCAGATATGTCTTCTCCGGATCTGTGTGTATTTCTCAGTTAAAGAGACTTTGTTTCATTGTTTTTAAATTGATTACCTATTTTCTTCCCCAATTGACTGTCTGTGGTATTGCAGTTTCTCTAGTGCTGCAATTTTCTTTCTTCTCATCAGACACAACTGTCATCTCTATGACTCCATCATGTCCTTCAGCATTCCATGTCAGAAAAGACAGAATCTAGTCATTAGGCAATCTCTCAAAAAGACAACATTTCAACACATACTCTACAGCTTTAATTCTCTCCTGAGGAAGATGCTGGGAGTTGGGCATTTTCTGGTGAGCCCAGTTACTATTGTGGGGAAGGAAAAAAAAAAGAAACTCTGGTGGAGAGTCTGTAGCAAAGAAAAAATTCCTGCAATGTGAAAAGAGAGGAGGCAACAGCCATATACAAAGCAAGGTGAAAATAAATGAGCAGGTAACACATGGGAGAGGTCCAAAGGTCACAGAGAAAGACAGAGCTTAAATATGGTTTGGTCATCTCTGTTCCAATGGAAATTGTTTTAGAAAAGTCTAATTTTATTTTTCTTGCTGTCACAGAGAAACATGTTCCTGTCCCATGCTTACTATGCTCTTCAATCATCTACAGCTTCTTTTCTCCCTCCCAGAATCTTCCAGTGCATTCACACTGAAAGCCAAAGTCCTGCCAGAATCTGTAAGAACCTACATGATCTGACTAGTGTTCATTAGTTTTGGGAATCTGGGGAAATCTGTGCACGTTTCTGGAGACCTCTATGTTATGCAATTTTTTAATAAATATGTGGTGCCTCAAGTCAAAAGTGTGTGAAGGGTGTTGTGGAGGCATTGAGAGGCATTGGGATTTGGTTTAGAAATTCCAAGAACAGTGGTGCAAAGGTCATGTGAGCAAGGCGCTCGGAGCCATTGCAGCAAGCCATCATTGCTTGTGAACATCCTGCTCACCGGTACACCAGGGGTTGGAAGAATCACACTTGGCAAAGAACTTGCGTCAATATCAGGACTGAAATACATTGATGTGGGTGATTTATCTTGAGAAGAGCAATTGTTTGATGGCTATGATGAAGAGTATGATTGTCCTGTTTTAGATGAAGACAGAGTAGTTCATGAGTTAGATAACCAAATGAGAGAAGGTGGAGTTATTGTTGATTACCACGGTTTTGGTTTCCTCCCTAAAGGCTGGTTTCATATAGTTTTTGTGCTGAGGACAGATACCAATGTATTGTGCGAAAGACTTGAAACAAGGGGTTATAATGAGAAGACTCTAACAGACAATATTCAGTGTGAGATTATTCAAGTTCTTTATGAAGAAGCCACAACATCCCATAAGGAAGAAATTGTGCATCAGTTGCCCAGAAGTATACCAGAAGAGCTAGAAAATAATGTAGATCACATTGGCTGGGCAAAGTGGCTCACGCTTGTAATCCCAGCAGTTTGGGAGGCCAAGGTGGGTGGATCAAGAGGTCAAGAGATCAAGACTATCATGGCTAACACGGTGTAACCCCAACTCTAGTAAAAATACACACACAAAAAAAAATTAGCTGGGACATGGTGGTGGGTGCCTGTAGTCCTAGCTTCTCAGGAGGCTGAGGCAGGAGAATGGCGTGAACCTGGGATGCATAGCTTGCAGTGAGCTGAGATTGCACCACTGCACTCCAGCCTGGGCGACAGAGCGAGACTCCTTCTCAAAATAAATAAATAAATAAATAAATAGGAAAATAATCTAGATCAGATCTAGAAATGGATTGAACAGTGGATCAAATATCATAACTCTTGACTTATAAGGCCAGCTACTTTACAGTCACTCTTGTTGATATTACTCTGCCAACATCATAGAAATTGTTCAAGTATCAGTAACACTTTATTAAAATCATGTTGCAGGATTAGCAGGTGGATAGTATAGAGTTGTATTCTTGTGTTTCTTTTTCTCTGTGAGAAACCTAAACATCTGAAATATAATGAATATAGTATTATTAAGGATTAAGACAAAACTGTAATTTTAAAACAAATTGCTAAGGAATAAATAAATCTGACAAAATGTGTGGATATGTTTTAAGTTTATTACAGAAAAAAATGCAGATAATCTCTTAAAATAAAACTAAAGACTAAAGAGAAAGCATCAGAGTATTCCTTTTTTCTTTCTTTAAATTAGAAAATAAGGGAAGTGTTGTACTCTATACAAAATTTAAAAGGTACAAAAGAGCATGTTGAAAAGTTAGGTCTCCCTTCCAGACCGCAATATCCACAGGCACTCCAGGATCCTTCACTTTAGGAAATGATGTTACTGGTTTTCCGTATGTGTTTTGAGAGGTTTTATGCCTGGACAGTGTATATATATGTGTGTCCAATTTTTTAAAGAATATATTAGTATATTGCACACACTATTCTGTACCTCTCTTTTTTTACTTAATATATTTGGAGATTATATCATATCAGTACAGAACTCCATGTTCCTTTGTTTTTTAGCTGAGATAAATATATCATACAATAAAATTTACAGTTTTGAAGTATATAATCAGAACTGGATGTGGTGGCTTATGCCTGTAATACCAGCTGCTGGGGAGGCTGAGGTGGGAATTGCTTGAGGCAGGAGTTCAAGAACAGCCTAGGTAACATAGTGAGACTCTAAAAACAAACATAAATGAAATATACAATCCATTGGTTTTTAGCTTATTAACAAGGTTATGACTATCACCACTGTGGGGGAAGCAGTGATGATAAAGGGAAATCCTATACCCTTTAGCAGTCACTCTCTATTCTTTCCGCCTTATCCCTTTGCAGTTACTAGTCTGCTTTCTGTCTCTATGGTTTTCATGTTCTGGATATTTCATATAAATGGGATTATACAATAAAAAAAGAAATTCCAGGAACACCAGAGAGGGATGACACATGTTTTCTGCTTTATAATTTCACATCCTATGAAGGTTTAAAACATAATTCCACAAAAAATTTGATGGAAAATCTTTATGTGCAAAAGTATCTTGTTAAATATAAAAAAAAATTATTTTATGGAGAATTCTTTTTTCTTATCAGGACCTAATCCTAAAAATTTAAACTCTGTATGCCAACAGTATCTACTGTAGGGTGGTTTATTGTATGTACTCATTTTATGGATTCCTTACAAAAACTTTTCCCATAGGGGAAATTAGAACATTGCTCTACATACATTGAATTTCCAATTATTACCTTATTTCTCACTTATTATTTTGTGATTCTGTCTTCTTTAACATGAAGATTATCATGACTGTGTTTTCACTTTCTGAATTGTCATATGTCTGTAATTTGTCTGTAATCTTAGTTTCAGAAGTTCTACAATAGCATGCTCAAGGCCTGGCATGGTGGCTCACACATGTAATCCCAGCACTTTGGGAGCAGAGGTGGGCAGATCACGAGGCCCGGAGTTTGAGACCAGTCTGGTCAACATAGTGAAACCCCAACTCTACTAAAAGTACAAAAATTAGTCAGGTGTGGTGGCATGCACCTGTAATCATAATTACTCAGGAGGCTGAGGAAAGAGAATCACTTGAAACTGGGAGGAGGAGTTTGCAGTGAGCCAAAATCCTTCCACTGCACACCAGCCTGGGCAGCAGAGTGAGACTCTGCCTCAAAAAATAAATACATAAATAAAATAATATAACATTGTCAAATGTATATGTTATATATAAATTATATAATTTATTAAAATATTTGTCTTGTATGTTTCATCGACTTTCGGCACAATGTTATTACTAGCATTTTCTTCCAGTTTCCTCAACTTTTACCTGAATAATAGCACAACTTATTCCCAATTTTATTTTATATATCAATTTTTTATACTGTATTTAAAATATGTATAGTTATTTTATTTAGAAATGTAAGACTTTTCTTCTAAAGGCTAGATTACAGATTTACTATTTTGTAAGAAAAGCGGCAATGGGCTGGGCATGGTGGCTTATGCCTGTAATCCCAGCACTTTGGGAAGCCAAGCCGGGTGGATCAACCTGAGGTCAGAAGTTTGAAACAAGCAGCCTGACCAACATGGAGAAACCCCATCTCTACTAAAAATACAAAATTAGCTGAGCGTGGTGGCACATGCCTCTAATTCCAGCTCCTCGGGAGGCTGAGGCAGGAGAATAGCTTGAACCTGGGACGCAGAGGTTGTGGTGAGCTGAGATCGCGTCATTGCCCTCCAGCCTGGGAAACAAGAGTGAAGCTCCGTCTCAAAAAAATAAATAAATAAATAAATAAATAAATAAATAAATAAATGAGAAAACAAAGCAGCAATATATCAATGTATCAGTAGCATAATTTAAAAGTTTCTCTGGTATTAAATGCTAATTTTTTAAAACTTTCTCATCAAAACTCTTTATGAATAATTATAATGTGTTTTCTTTGAAATGTTATCCTAACTGTGTCAAACAATTCAAAATTCGTGCTTTTCGTGGATGCACAGTTAGAGTTGAAAAATGTAGTTATCTAGAATTTTTTCTCTGTTTATGGAGGATTTTATGGATTAAAGTTGTTCTTCATTAAGTTTTTTATTTTATATTTCTGTATTTTTCAGAGTAGGCTGCCTCACATCAGTTGTGTTTCTAGTTTCTACCTATTTATTATTGTTTTGAATTGAAGTATTCAAATCAGAATTTTGAGGGTTAATGTTAACTTTTACTTCATTTGCAATTTTGTATCTGTTTGTTTCATTTTTTAGGGTTGGCCACCTTACATCAATTTACTGTTTTTAGTTTTAATTTATATATTATAATTTTGTATGGCAATTGTCAACTCTGTACATCTTAATACAGTGTGAGGCAAAAGTCAACTGTAAATCAGCCCTACTTCCTTTGTCAATATAATTATCTAAGTGATTGTTTGCTTGTACAAACATTACCCCTATTTTGTTTATTATTTGTATATTTTTCTTCTTGGCTTGTGGCCAATAATTGATTCTGTCTAGGTGAGTATTCATGGAAACTGTCTTAATTTCAACATCTTTATCTTATAATATCTTAGTGTGAAATAAACTGTTTTGTGGTTTGAAGGTAATTTTTTAGAAAGTTTGTAACTCTATCTCTGTTAGCTGTCTTATTTATTTTTAAGACAGAGTCTCGCTCTGTTACCCAAAGTGCAGTGGCACAATCTTGGCTCACTGCAACCTCCACCTCCCAGGTTAAAGCAATTCTCCTGTTTCAGCCTCCTGAAAAGCAGGGAGTAAAGTCATGCACCACCATGCCTGGCAAAGTTTTGTATTTTTAGTAGAAATGGGGCCAGGCTGGTCTTGAATTCTTAATCTCAAGTTATCTGAACACCTTGGCCTCCCAGAGTGTTGGGATTACAGGCCTGAGTCACCTGCCTTCAGGTGTCATTGTTAAGTTTAATTGTGGTAAAAATATGTAACATAAAATTGAGAATCTTATATAATTTTTCTTATACAGTTTAGCCGTGTTAAGTGTATTTATATTGTTATGCAACATATTTGTAAAACTTTTTTCTGTTGCAAAACTAAAACTCAATATAAATTAATAATGCCCATTTTTTTTTACCACCTGGCTCCTGATGAAAACCATTCCATTTTCTGTTTCTAAGAGTTTCAATACTTTAGATATTACATGTAAGTGGAATCTGTTTTATTGTGGCTAAATTTACTGGCTTCATGTGCTCAAGGTTTATCTTTATTGTGAATGTTACAAGATTTTCTGCTTTTAAAGGCTGAGTAGTTTTGCATTACTTTTATATTACAAATTGTATTTATTCATTTATTCTGTGAGGAAAGTTTGTTTTGCTTTCAAATATTGGCCTTTGTGAATAATGCTTCAACGAGTATAGGTGTTCCAATAACTATTTGCCCATATGTGCAAGGTTTTCATCTGTGCTACATTGTATTTTATTGGAAAACTTGTCTGTCTTTATGCCAGAACCAAACTGTTTTTATTACTGTAGCTTTGTAATGTGCTTTGAAATCAGAAAAGGTGACATCAATAACATTATTTCTTTTTTTAAACATTTTTGGGTTCTTTTTTGTCCCTTGAGATTCCATGTAATTTGTCGGGTACTTTTTCTATTTCTAAAAAAACAAAAAAACAAAAAAACAAAAAAACAACAAGAAGTTGATTTAAAAGGGATTGCACTGAATCTGTAGTTCACTAGGAAGTATTAACATTTTCACAATATTAAGCCTTACAACCCTTGAACACAAGCATGCTCAAAAGTGAGTTGTTTAATTTCCGTATGTGCTGATATTTTTTCTTCTGTTATTGATTTCTAGTTTTATTCCATATTGATCAGAAATAATACTCCTTAAGACTTATATTCTTAAAAAATTGTTAAGTCTTGTTTTGTGGCCTAATAGTTGATGTATCTAGGAGAATCTTTTATGAAGTATTGAAAAAATTGTGTTGTTCTGTTGTTGTGTATTCTGTATATTCTCATTAGGTCTAATTTTTCTCTAGTTTTTTCAAAATTTCTGTTTCTGTATTAATATTTAGGCTAGATTTACTATTTATTATTAAAAGTTTGAATTAAAGTATTCTACTATTATTATTTTTCTGCCTATTGTAATAATTATTTCAATGTTTGCTTTGTACATTTGGAAATACTGGTGTGAAAAATTTATGTGTGTATATATATACACACACACATATAATACAATTTCATAAGTTCTAAGTGAATGAGCCCTTTTATTATTATTTTATGGCCTTCTTTGTCTCCTGTGACAGTTTAGACTAAAAGTTTATTTTTATTTTTGAGAAGGAGTCTCACTCTGTTGCCCAGGCGGAAGTGCAGTCGCAGCATCTCAGATCACTGCAAGCTCCGCCTCCTGGGTTCACGCCATTCTCCTGCCTTGCCTCTCGAGTAGCTGGGACTACAGGCACCTGCCATCACTCCTAGCTACCTTTTTGTATTTTTAGTAGATTTGGGGTTTCACCGTGTTAGCCAGGATGGTTTCCGTCTCCTGACCTCGAGATCCACCCACCTTGGCCTTTCAAAGTGTTGGTATTACAGGCGTGAGCCAGCACGCCCGGCCGACTTAAAGTTTGTTTTATGAACTGTGACTAAAATGTGTTTTGTGTAACACAACTGTGACCAGAACTGCTCTCATTCGATTTTCATTTACATCAAAAGTTGATTTTGGTATTACTACTTTCAGTCTAGTCTTGTCATTAAATCTAAAGTGAGTCATTTATGGAGAGGATAAAGTTGTTGTTGTTGTTGTTTATTAATCCCTCTATTCAATTTACATGCTTTGATTGAAAAGTTTAGTTCATAAATATTAAGATCTGTTTTTCAAATTGAAGAACTTAATTTTGTCATTGTTTTCTCTGATTTTTATAGCTATGTTGTCCCCTTTACCCACTCCTTTTAATCTTCCCTTTTGTGTTGATTTTTGTAGTGACATGCTTCAATGTATTTGTGTGTGTGTGTGTATCTCTGTAAATATTTTTCTTGCGGTTACCATGGGGATTTCATAAAACCTTTTTTTTTTTTTTTTTTGAGATGGAGTCTGACACTGTCGCTCAGGTTGGAGTGCAATGGTGTGATCTCAGCTCACAGCAACCTCTGCTTCCTGAGTTCAAATGATTCTCCTGCCTCAGCCTCCCCAGCAGCTGGGATTACAGGGGACCACCACCATGCCCAACTAATTTTTTGTACTTTTAGTAGAGATGGGGTGTTTCACCATGTTGACCAGGCTAGTGTCAATCTCCTGACTTCATGATATGCCTGTCTCAGCCTCCTAAAGTGCTATGATTACAGGTGTGAGCCACCATGCCCAGCCAGTAACAAATTAATTTTAATTGCATACAAACATTCTTTCTCTTTCCATCTGCCTCAACTTAATATTATTGATGTCACTAATATCTTTTGATATTATATATCATTAACAAATGTTTTTGCATATTTTTAGGCTTTTGTTTTTTAATTATATTACATAATTACATATGTTTTATGAACCATCATTTGAATATATCAGAATTTTATTTTTGTGCCTGCATATTTCTTTTCCAGAGAGTTATGTACTTTCTTCTAATTTTGCAATGCTATTTAGCATCACTTTATTTTTATCATGAGAAAATCTCTCCTTAGCATTTCTTGTAGTGCAGTCCTAGTGGTGATATGCTATTGCAGTATGTGGTCATCATGAAAAGACTTTACTTTTTCTTAATTTTGATAAATAGTATATCTGGATATAGTATTATTGCTTAAATTTTTTTGTTCTTTCAGCACATTGACAATATTACCCATGTCCCTTCTGGCCAGCAAGATTCCTGCAGCTAGTTTCACTGATTATCTCATAGAAGCACTCATATAAATGACACCCAGCTTTTCTTTTTTGGCTTTCAAGGTTATCTACTAGTCTGTGACTTCCAAAACTTTGCTTATAATTTTTCTCATTATGAATCTTTTTGTGTTTATCCTAGTTAAAATTTGTTGAACATTTTAATTTTTATGTTTTTTTCTTAAGCTTGATAATTTCTCAGGCATTTTTTCTTTTTATATTCTTCAACTCCATAATTTACCCTTTAATATTTTAATGTTATTGTGTATGTTCTCATTTTCCTGATTTTATTTCGTTGTCTGTGTTCACATTTTGCTCACTGAGCACCATTTAGATAATTATTTTAAAAAATTTTAGGTAATTTATACCTCTCTATTTCTTTAGGGTAGATTTCTGGATATTTATCTTTTTTTATTATTTTTCCGTATTACCTTAATACTTTGTATATATTGTAATTTTTAGCTGATTATATTATATTACATTATATATGTCCATTAAACTTGGCCGTTTAAAATCATCACTGGTCACAGTTTTTACATAGAGGCTTTGTTCTGAGAGAGTCTGACACAAACTGATTGGCCTAGAAATTCTGAAGTTCTCTCAAACCTTTTCTCAAGATTCATTTTCTTTTATTACATTTGGTCTCAGCCAAACGAATCTGTCATTCAAAGTACACCACCATGTCTTTGAGCATTCTGAAGCTAGGGGTTGGGAGTCCACTCCTAGATGCATTATGCTGTATTGGGAAAGAGAAAGAACTGTCGTGTGTAAATGTAACAAACATTCCTTTTTTTTGGAGGTGGGGGTGGTGGATGTGGTTTCACTTTCGTTGCCCAGGCTGGAGTGCAATGGCACTATCTTGGCTCACTACAAACTCTGCCTCCCAGGTTCAAGTGATTCTCCTGCCTCAGCCTCCCGAGTAGCTTGGATTACAGGCATGCGCCTCCATGCCCGACTAATTTTGCATTTTTGGTAGAAATGGGGTATCTCCATGTTGTTCAGACTGCGCTTGAACTCCCGACCTCAAGTGCTCCACCTGACTTGGCCCCCCACAATGCTGTGATGACAGGCATAAGCCACCGCACCTCGCCACAAACGTTTGTTTTTGTGAATGTGGAGGACATGCATGTCTCTGACAAAAAAAGTTTTAGACTTTTTTAAAAATTTGATATGGGTTTGGGGGTAATCTAACCACTACTATAGCTACAAGAAATCCTCATGTAATTTTGTCAACTGTGAAGCAACAACATCCATCAGTATTAATAGCCTGTATGAAGTGTATTTTCCCACTGAGTTCTCCAAAAATGTCCTCAGTGTAGAGATGAGAAAACACAGGCTATGCAATTTCAAATGGCTGCTGAACAGCACATGGGTCAGACCTAAGAACCTTCCAGAGAGGGCTGCATGAAATTTCCTCTAAATTACCTGAAACACAGCAGCTTCTGACACTGAGGGCAAGAACCTGGAGAAGCCATATTTCCTCTGCATTTTGGAGACAGTGAACAGGGCGAGACAGCTTAGAAAGAATTAAAGCTACATTTTTTTTTTCGTTTTTTTTTTTTTTTTTTGAGACAGAATCTTGCACTGTCGCTCAGGCTGGGGTGCAGTGGCAGGATCTCGGCTCACTGCAAGCTCAGCCTCCTGGGTTCACGCCATTTTTCTGCCTCAGCTTCCTGAGTAGCAGGGACTACAGGCGCCTGCCACCACTCTCAGGTAATTTTTTTGTATTTTTATTAGAGATGGGGTTTCATCGTGTTAGCAAGGATGGTCTTGAGCTGCTGACCTCGTGATTCACCTGCATCGGCCTCCCAAAGTGCTGGGATTATAGGCATGAGCCACCGTGCCCGGCTCTTCTTTCTTTAATATTAAAGAAAGTCTTGAGAAAGAGACACAACATTTTCAGACCAGGTAAGAAGATAAATGCTGGGAGACTCCAGGATTAATGACAGAGTCAAAGATCTGAGGACATAAATTGAGGAACAGAAAACCCATATCTATATTTAAAATAACAACTACCAAGTGACTTAAACATATCAGTTGGAAAAATGGAAATAAAAGGAACAACGTGTTTTTATTGGCCCCACAGACATGAGATTGTCAGAAAATTAAAAGAATGTTAATATCCAGGGGAGGCTTGTTTCAGAGAAGCAGCTTTATTCAGGGACTGTTGATGACAATGTACTTGCTATAGACCTTGTGGAAAGTCATCTGGCTGTAGCTTTACAAATTTTACATATGTATATCCTTTTACCCAGTAATCACTTTCCTGGCAATCGACCATTAATACATATCATGTTCTAAATTGTGTCCCTTTTCCCAAATTTTTATGTTGATATTCTAAACATATAAATAAATATGTTGACATTCTAAGGCATATATAAGGTAATTAGCCTCAAATTGTGAGTGACTGTGTGTTTGGACATATCATTTTTAAAGAGGTGACTATGATTAAGTAAGTTCAGTAAAGTGAACCCTAATCTAACATGACTGGAGTCCTTTCAAAAAGAGTAAAGACACAGAGGCTCAAGAGAAGACCCTGTGAAAACAGAAATAGAAGGTGGTCAATTAATCTCAAGTAGAAAGAGGCATTAGAGAAACCACTTCAGCCAATAGCTTGTTGTTCAATTTCTAGCCTCCAGAATTATGAAAAACTCAGTTTCCATTGAGACCTTCAGTACACGGTACTGGATTATGGAAGCCCAAGCAAACTGTTACAGCCAATCATAACACAGATAAATTTTCTTCATTACAGCTAAAATGAAAATAGAATGTTATCATGGTAGGCTCCACCAGCACTGAAAGGCTAAGCCACTGTGGGAAATGACCTTCTTTTATAGAAAATTACAAAGACATGTGAAGGCAGAGCTTCTACCCTGATGGGCTACAGGGACGAGTTCTCTGAGGTGACACATTGCAGGCAAATGCAGGGAAAAAAGTAACCTCTTTTTCATGTAACCTCTTCCCTATTTTTGTGTAAAAACCGCCATAGTAATAGTGGTGGCTTTAAGTCTTGGAGAAAGTCTGGCAATACAGTGAAGCTGCCTGCTGCAGAAGATACTAGGGCTAAATAGTTAAAACAATACAAACTGTAGCAACATGAATAAATACAGCCTAGTGTAAAGTAAAAACAACACAAAGGTCTCCTCTGGTATTTCTACAAGAATGTGAACTGGGATTTAACTCCTAACCAAGTTGCCATTGGGACTAATGAAGGCTAGAATTTTTGGCGGCAGAACTTTGGGTCACTCTGAGAAAAAAGCTCCCAGACAGAGCCCAGAGAGAGTCCATATTTGGGTCTGGGTGTTGGACCCATCCTGGTCTTGTCAGGTCCCTGTCTGTAGAGACTCCCATGTGCCTGCTCTCACCATAGCTCACTGTGGCCCATGCTTGGTGGTATGGTGAACCTGCCCTTGTCCAAGGAGATGGGGACTTGAACTCATCAAATAGCCGCTCATTGATTTTGACACAGCTCTGTAAAGAGAATGCCCAGCAGCCAAGCCAAGCCAAAAAAAAAAAATGTTAATGGTCTCCCTTGTTTTTACCATAAGTTGACATCCCCATTAGAAATTCTGCTCCCAGCTGGGTGTGGTGGCTCATGCCTGTAATTCCAGCAGTTTGGGAGGCCAACGCAGTTGGATCACGAGGTCAGGAGATCGAGACCATCCTGGCTGACATGGTGAAACTCCGTCTCTACTAAAAGTACAAAAAAAAAAAAAAAATAGCTGAATGTGGTGGCAGGAGCCTGTAGTCCCAGCTACTTGGGAGGCTGAGGCAGAAGAATGCCATGAACCCAGGAAGCGGAGCTTGCAGTGAGTGGAGATTGAGCCACTGAACTCCAGCCTGGGCGACAGAGCGAGATTCTGTCTCAAAAAAAAAAAAAAAAAAAAATTATGCTCCCCAGATCAGACACATAGGAGCATCTTCATAGACCCCCAGTGCATGAAGAAACCAGAGGACAGCTGAAGACCTTGAGATTCACATCTGAATAGACATACTTGCTCCCCAACACTCAACTATTTATTCAACCAGCCATGACCTGGGTTTGAACATGACGGACTCACCAGAGTTCCAAAGCCTGACAACCTGCACCTGTCAGGAAAAGCCACCTCCTTTCCTGTTCCCCCTGCAACACATGGTTATGGTGGGCCAGATGGGGTTTCCCAGATTAGATGACAAGAGAGGCCTGGCATGGACAGACCTGCCCTGGACTACACTGCATTTCCTGTGGGTGCCTCTTGCCAAATGGGCACAGGTATCAAGGATGTGGGCTCAGCCAACGTCTGTATTATTTGAAAAGGCTCTCACTTTGGACCTTTCTAAGGTAACAGCTTAGGAATATCACCACGAAATAAGAACATAGTGTTCTCTTAAGCATATCCCATGAAATGAGCTAGGTACAGGGCTGTCTCTAGAATGTGGATGTCTAGTTTTCAAAGTTCTAAATTCTATCAGGTTCTGTCACAAGAGGAGTGTGTTAGTTCTTCAAGGTTCCATCATCCCCTGAGCCCTTTTCTTCTATAAATGTATGCAAAGTCTCTGCACAGCTGCTGATTACTCACCTTCCTATCCCATGTCAACTCTTCATCTGTATACAGTTATGCAAACACAAGCCCCTTACCCCACGAAAACATCTAAATACAGCCAGAGCCCCAGGTTTGAGGGAAAAGAGCTGGATTAGAACATTCTTTTTCTTCTCATTTCTGTGACCATAAAAAAATCACTGTGTTTCAAGTCTCCCCAGCCCTGAAATATATGCACATTGGGGATTCTGCTAGCATCGGCTTCCAAGCAATTTCTTTGAATATATATGAGATAGAGTGAATAAAATTCAGTTAGGTGCAGTGGCTCATGCCTGTAATCCCAGCACATTAGGAGGCCAAGGCAGGTGGATTGACTTAAGGCCAAGAGTTCGAGACAAGCCTTGGCAAACCTGGCAAAAATTCAGGAGGCTGGGGTCAGTGAGTCGCTTCAACCGGAGAGGCAGAGGTTGCAGTAAGCTGAGAATGTGCCACAGCACTCCAGCCTAGGTGATAGAGCAAGATCCTGTGTCAAAATAACAATAATAATAATAAACATGATAAAAAGATTAGCTAGGTGTGGTGGTACATGCCAGTACTCCCAGCTACTCAGGAGTCTGAGATAAGGAGAAGATCACTTGAAGCCTGAAACATTGAGGCAGCAGTCAGTCATGACCCACTCTAACCTGGGCAATCCTGTGAGAAAGAGAAAAGAAAGAAGGAAAGAAGGAAAGAGAAAGAAAGAAAGAAGAGAGAAACAGAGAAAGAAAGAAAGAAAGAAATGTGGGCAGATCACGACATCAGGATATCAGGATCATCCGGAACAACATAGTGAAACTCTGTCTCTACTAAAAATACAAAATTAGCTGGGTGTGGTGGCGCGTGCCTGTAAATTCAGCTACTCAGGGGGCTGAGGTAGGAAAATCACTTGAACCAGGGATACGAAGATTGCAGTGAGCTGACATCATACCACAGCACTCCAGCCTGGTGACAGGGCTAAAAATAAAATAAAATAAAATAGAAATAGAAATAAAAAATAAAAAAAAGAAAACTGCCCTTCAAGCTTGGCCACCATCCCATGTGCATCTCATATTGGATCTGCCCATTTGTCAACTCTGAATTCTATATTTTCCATCTTTTTTTTTTTTTTTTTTTTGAGATTGAGTCTCCCTGTGTCACCCAGGCTGGAGTGCATTGGTGCAAGCTCCTCTGCCTCACAAGTTCAAGTGATTTTCCTGCTTCAACCACCTGAGCATGTGGGACTACAGGAGTGCGCCACCAAGCCTAGCTAATTTTGTATTTTTGGTAAAGACGAGGTTTCACCATATTGGTCAGGCTAGTCTCAAACACCTGACTATAAGATCTACATGCCTCAGCCTCCAAAAGTGCTGGGATTACAGGAGTGAGCCACCATGCCTGGCCTCATCTTTTTTTTTTTTTTTTTTTTTTGAGACAGGGTATCACTCTGTCATCCAGGCCAGAGGGCTGTGGCTCGAATTAGGCTCGCTGCTACCTCCACCTCCCAGGCTCAAGTGATTCTTGTGCCTCAGCTTCCCTGAGTGTCTGGGATCACAGATGCATGCCACCATTTCTGGCTGATATTTGCATTTTTAGTAGAGATGAATGGGGTTTAGCCATGTTGGCCAGGCTTGTCCACTCATCCTGGTTTTTTTTTTTTTTTAATTCATTTTTTTTTTTTTTGAGATGGATTCTTGCTCTGTCACCCGGAGCAAGAGGGCAGTGTCCTGATCTTGGCACACTGCAACCTCCACCTCCCAGGTTCAAGTGATTCTCCTGCCTCAGCCTCCCCAATAGCAGGGATTATAGGCTCCCACCACCACACCCTGCTAATTTTGTATTTTAAGTAAAATAAAGACATGGTTTCACCATCTTTCAAGGTTTCACCACCTGTTCAAGACAGGCTGGTCTTGAACTCCTAGCCTCATGATCCACCCACTTCAGCCTCCCAAAGTTCTGGGATTAAAGGCATGAGCCACCCCCACCACCAGCCCCACTCATCTTTAAGATGACAATACTGTACAGTAGTTTCAGAAAACAGGGTGCACTTACCGAATCCTACGCACGTTCCTTCCTTGTTGGGTTTGTGTAATTTTGGTCACCAGTCAAGGAGATACACCTTCCCCCACCTTTTTCTTTTATTTGTTTCTTTCTTTATTTTAATCCTCCTGCCTTGGCCTCCCTAAGTGCTGGGATTACGGGGGTGAGCCACCATGCCCATCTATCCTAAAGACATCTCCATTGAAAGTAAGAAATAGAGAGGTCCTTTCAGTCATGTGATTTATTGATTGATTCAGAGACAGTGTCTCATTCTGTCACCCTGGCTGGAGTGCAGTTGTGCCATCATAGCTCATGCACTGCAGCCTGGACACACCTTATTTCAAGTGATCCTTCCTCCTCAGCCTCCAGAGTAGAGTAACTTGGACCACAGGCACGCGCCACTGTGCCCAGATTATTTTTAAATTTGTTCTACAGACAGAGTCTCATCACTTCATTGCAATCCTCCTGTCCCAGCGTCTCAGAGTGCTGGAATGATGGTCATGAGCCACTTTGCCTGGCCTCCTGGTAATCACTCACAACCACGACATGTGTTCTGATTTTTTTTCTTTCTTTTCTTTTCTTTCTCTTTCTTTCTTTCTTTCTTTCTTTCTTTCTTTCTTTCTTTCTTTCTTTCCTTCCTTCCTTCCTTTCTTCCTCTCTTTCTTTCTTTCTTTCTTTCTTTCTTTCTTTCTTTCTTTCTTTCTCTTTCTCCCTTCCTTCCTTCCTTCCTTTCTCTCTCTCTCTCTCTCTCTCTCTCTCTCTCTCTCTCTCTCTCTTTCTTTCTTTCTTTCTTCCTTTCTTCTCTTTCTTCTTTTTTGGATGGAGTCTTGCTCTGTGCCAGGCGAGGAGCATCACCTTGGAAGCCACAGCACCGCATTACAAAGCCCCATTCACATGCACAAAGCTTTATTCCCTTCCTGAATTCCTAGCTGGTGACTTCTATGGCTTCAGGCTTCTCTCCATTCAGAAGCTTTTGCAGGAGCCACCCCACCCAAAGCCTGGGGTGTGGGATGGAGCTAGAAAGTCAGTCTCCCACCTTTTCTAGCTTGGCCACAACATCCTGTGTCCCCCACCGCTTGCTCACCCTTTGAGATCCCCGGCCTCCATCACCTTGGAGGCTGACCTCTTACTTTACTTTATGTCTTTCTTCCTTTCTTGGGCTTGAGTAGGGGGTGTAGAGGTGAGAGTGTGTGAGGGGAGGGATGTGTGTGATGAGGACATAGGGGAGTGTCCTAAGGGTCGATTTACTCTCATGCTTCTTTTATCACCATCACCGTAGATGAAACCAACAATAAACTAAACACGGTGTGTTCTCATCTGTAAGTGGGAACTACATAATGAGAGCATGTGGGCAGAAAGAGGGCGACCACAGACACGGGAACTTACTTGAGGGAGGAGGAATGGTAGGAGACATAGTTTCAGATTAAAACACAAAAACTGTCAGGTATTGCACTGAGTACCCAGGTGATGAAATAATCTGCACTCTGAACCCCCCAGTCAGAAGTTACCTATATGACAATCTTGCACATGTATGCTTGAACAAGAAATAAAATTTGAGAAAGAGAGAGAGAGAAAAAAAACGAAACACCACCTCCTTGACCTGAGGCAGGGGGTACCGGCCTTATAGGGGACATTCAGTGGCAATGCAAGAAAGCCACAGTTAGCCCCATGGAATATATTCTGTCACTTAAGGGATCAGAAACTGCAAACAACTGTAGGTTCTAAAGGGGAAAAGGGAAGGAAGGCAGGGGATTACTTCAGTCTTCTTTTCTGAGACTGAGTCTCTTGCTCTGCTGCCCAATCTGGGGTGCATTGGCACTATCTTGGCTCACTGCAACCTCTGCCTCCTGGGTTCCAGCAATTCCCATGCTTCAGCCGTCAGGAGCTGGGATTACAGATGCACACAGCCACGACAGGCTAATTTTTGTATTTTTAGTAGAGACGGGGTTTTACCATGGTGGCTAAGCTGGTCTCGAACTCCTAACTTCAAGTCTCCTGGCCCTCCCAGAGTGCTGGCATGACAGGCGTGAGCCACCGAGATTTCAGCCTTTAAAAGTATATGTTCTGCCGCCTTTCACTGCAGCCCTTATGTTCTGAATGGTGTGTCATTTCTGCCATAGGTTGACTCCCTTAGTCCCCTCTCCCCGTTATTACTCAGTTAAGTAAGTTAGTTTTGTTTTTTGTCTTCTTGGCTTTTAGACGGTGCTCTCACCACAGCTGTTGTCGGTGGCTAGCAGACTGTGTGTCATGCCAAGTCAGATGCACGGAATCCCACTGGGAGGGGAGAAAAGGATAGGGGTATCTGGAGACTTTTGCCTTGGGAGACTGTCATTTTTCACCGCTCACAAAAACATGGGAGCAGGGAGAGTGCTTTGCCTTCCACCCTCTGAAGTTTCATCTGAAACCTCAACTCGTCAGAGGCAGAGGAATAAAAGAATAGGCAGACATGTTTCTGGGACCTGTCTTCATGGGAGTCTACAGAACGAAGGCCCCGAGAGGATGGGGAAATTGTCCGTGTATATGCTTGAATTCCACAGGGTGTGTTTTGTTTGACTGTAGGTCCTGAGACCCCCGTTCTGGGGAGGGCCCTGCACCTTCCACGAAAGGAAGGAGTGCCATATTTAGAGAGGATGAGAGAAATCTAGACAGACAGGCACTGCTGGGCTTCCCCACTCGGTGTATGATTTTGGGAGGTAGAGGCCAGGTCTGCACTTGGATGGAAGGGGCATGTTCAGGCTTTTCCCCCTGTCTCTTGTGGAGTCTACATCTCGTATTTCCCTGACAAACTCCTCAATTTAAAAATTAACGGTTAAACAAAATCTGACCTAGTGAAACCACCTGTGAAGGCAATGAGAAAGAAAGCTCATTACTGTGGCATAAAATTCTATACACATGGTGGGGCACGGTGGCTGATGCCTGTAATCCTAGCACGTAGGGAGGCCGAGGTGGGCGGATCACCTGAGGTCGGAGTTCGAAACCAGCCAGACCCACATGGAGAAAACTTGCTTGTACTAAAAATAAAAAATTAACGGCGGGTGGTGGCATATGCCTATAATCCCAGGAACTCAGGAGGCTGAGGCAGGAAAATCGGTTGAACCTGGGAGGCAGAGGTTGCAGTGAGCCCAGGTTGTGCCACCACACTGTAGCCTGGGCAACAAGAGCGAAACTCTTGAGTGATTTCTAGTAAATGGCACTGTATCGCCGCCAGGCTAATACGGCGGTGATGTTCTCGTGGAGAGACACTGTGGGGAGTGATGTGTAGGGTGCGACTCCGATCTTAGAGGTCGGATGTGGATGCTCTGGGATTCACTGAACTAAATTTTTGACTGACTCACGACAGAGAGGACTTTGGGGAACACGATTGAGAAAAGGGTACTTCAGGAGTGAAAACTGGCCTGAGGACAGGAGGGAATTTGGTGTAAGCTGTCCTCTCCGGGAAATCCATGCTGTGACGGAGCATGGATTTAATGGACTTTGTTCCATTGTGACAGGTATTTGCCACTCTGAGGTCGTGGGTCTGGAGTATACCCTGAAACGCTATGGACTGGACTTCTGCCTTAGATAGGTCCCACCTCCAGCCCTAGCCTCCATCCGCACACCCGTGCCCCCGTGGTCCTCTTTTCTCTCTGGGGGAATGGAAGTTCCAGAAGATCCCATGGGCAGAAACGTAGGCTGTGTCCTCTGTGGGGCTCTGGTCGCCTAGTCGTGGGAATTGCCTGGGAGTTCTCCCTGGGCCCGGAAACGACCTGATGTGAGAGGGATCTGGAAGAGGCCAGTGACTGGGGTGTGCCTCTTCCGCACCCCATCCCCAACCTCCACCCTGACCCAGAACGATGCATCATTCCTTTCTTTTCAGTGCCGACTGACACTTGCAAGCATCGGTTGTCTTCGGGCATCACCTAGCGGCCTCTGTTATTGAAAGTCGAGGTGGCACGGAGGGAGATCTGGCCGACTTCACAGAGCCTGGGGCCACTGGCTTCTCTCCCTCCCTTCTGGAGGCCCCTCACTCTCTCCCTCGTTCCTAGGGAACCTCCGCCCTGGCGGGGGCCCCTGTTGTTCTTTTCTCAGCATATTATTTTGCTTCACCTGTTGGTTTATTTAATGCTCATAGGCTCTTCCACTTTGGCTTTATGTACGGTCACTTTAATTTTTAAGTCGCCGCCCGGACCCCCAAGCCCTTTTACCTTAATTTAGTGTTAGTTAGGTGGGTTTTCCCCAACCCCCTCATCTCCTACCACTGTGCTTGGAAACGTTCGAGAGTCACCAGGGTGTGCCTCCGTCTTCTCTCCCCTTCCCCCACCGCTCGCTGGTGATCTCATTCCCACCAGGCTGACATTTGCATTGGTGGTCGTCAGGCCTCACTCATTGGCCACAGTTTTTGAAGATGGGGGCGGCACTGTCCCACTTCCCGAGAGGCAGCTTGGGCCTATGGGATAGAGCTTGACCCGTGTGGACAAGCGGACAGGCAGGCGGGACAGACTGCAGTTGTGAGTTTTTTTCCCCCTTGGCTCCTCAGGCCTCTCTTCCTAGGAAAGTTCCATCCTGGCTGGGTCTTAATCACCTTTTATCAAGATTTATTTATTTATTTTTTTAATTTTCTCCTCCCTCAGGCCAGCATATTTTCAAAATGGGAAGAGCGTCACAGCTCTACCCTGGGCCTTATTAGTATGTGCCCAAAATACAAACGCTTTCTACAAAGCATTTTGCTGGTTTAAGATTTCCAGAGACAATGCTTTGGTCCGTGTTTGTTTGCTTGTTGTTTTTTTTTGTTTGTTTGTTTTGTTTTTGTTTTTCTTTTTCATATTTATTTATTTATTTTCAGCTGAAGTAGAATTCACCAATTTTTAGGAAGATGTCTATTTTCCCCAGGACATATTAGCCGCTGTTTTCTTCTGTTGTTAACTAGCACTTTTGCGAATCTCTCAACGTATACTGAGAGCCAGTTGATGGAAACTATAGTTCATAACATCTTACTTTCTAAAAATCTGTAAGTGAGTGTTGCTGCTGCCGCTGTTCTTTTTGATGTTCTTGTTTTCAATCATATTCCGGCATATTTGTTTATGGCATCAGAGCATTATACAATACATGTAATTATTTCTTGAGTACACCATTCCTCTTCCTCTCTGTCTCCCTCTCTGTCTCTCTCTCTGTCTCTCTCACTCTGTCTCTTTCCTTGTCTATCTTTCTCTCCATCTATCTCTCCGTCTCTCTCTGTTTCTCTGTCTCTCTCTTCCTGTCTCTGTTTCTCTCAGTCTGTCTCTCTGTCCTCTGTCATTCTTTCTTTATCCATGTGTCTCTCTCTGTCTCTCTTTCTGTCTGTGTCTCTCTCTGTCAGTCTCTTTCCCTGTCTGTCCATCTGTCTCTCTCTTTCTTTCTCTATGTCTTTCCTTTTTCTCTTTCTTTGTGTGTCTGTCTCTCTCTGTCTGTCTCTGTCTGCCTCTCTCTCTTTCTCTCTCTCTCTGTAACTTTCTTTCTCTGTCCTATTCTTCCCTCCCTGTCTTTTTTCTACTATAGGCTCGGGTAGATCTAATCTATTATCAAGGCTGAATTATTAACTTTAGAACTCCCAGATCTGATTTCCATACAGAAAACTACAGAACTGGAGTTCATTTCTGGGCTTGGATATCTCATGGATATTACACACTAATAAAAAGGCAACCTTAAAATCTGGGTTTGCTTTTCCCTTGCCTCGGCTGTGACCCAGACTTACTGTCTCAATAAATCGTACCTCTGTTCACCTAGGATGCTAGGAGGGTTTTCTCAATCTGTATCCCCTGTGTCCTAAACAACTCGTGACCAAGCTCTGTCCATTCTTTCTAAAATATATATCTCCAAATACTTCTCTCAATTTCCAGAAGTCCCACGGCCCCTTGTGGAACCACTGGCTCTTTGGAAAACCTCCCAGAAGTGGTTTCAGCTTCTCAGATAGGAGGTGTAAGCCTGCTGAGAACTTTCCTTCCCAGGATTCTGTGTGAACAAAAGTGCCTCTGCTGGGAGCTGTGATCCTGGAGACCATGCTTGCTAGTGCCGAATGATTCTCTGGAAGGATGCATGGGAGTCCACAAAGCTGACCACCCCCAAATAGCTCAAATGGATACCTCTACATTGGCCTGCTGCCTCCACCATACCTCCCTCTCACTGTCACCATCAGCATCCTTGTGAGCCTGCCCAAGGCACCCACTACAGGGAAACCCCTGGGAGGGTGGCCTTCCTCTGCTTAAGTCCAGCGTGATGGCAAACTCCACTTACATAATCTCCACTGCACTGTGAAGATGTGGAGAGTAGGGTAGAGAGGACAGCAGGAGGTGAGACGTCCTGGCAGGTGATGAGTTCCCTAGACTTTGACCAACCCAACCACGTCCCATGTCTCCAGCACATGCCAGACACCGCCACTCTCTCCCCTCCTCTGTCCACAGTACCCCCCACCAGCATACACGCTGGAGGTTACAAAACCACATGGTATGAGTAGAGCCTGACACGCTCCTTATGTGAGTCTCTGGAGCATCGTTCATCTGCGGCTGCATGCTAGGAAACAGATTCTCACATTTTTATTGAATGGAGCAAGAGCCCATTTCAGGAGGAGTTCTGCAGAGAGCCTAATTATCCCGCATGCGTGGCTACAGGCTAGAAGTGCATATCGCTTCTTAAGTGCAGGGGATTCCTTAGGCTGTCAGGTTTGTGTGACTAGCTCTCAAACCCTTCCTTGAGGCCATAAAATATTTTCAACCCCACCCCCCAATATTTCCCTGCGTGCTCAATATATCCTGTCAATAGACCCGGGCGTGACACTTTGAGTTAAATGCATTCATTGGCTTTGTTTGTTTGTTTGTTTCTGAGATGGAGTCTCACTCTGTCCCCCAGGCTGGAGTCACAGTGGCTCCACCTTTCAGGTTCAAGTGATTCTCCTGCCTCAGCCTCCTGAGTAGCTAGGATTACAGGCATGCACCACCACACCCAACTAATTTTTGTAATTTTAGTAGAGATGGGGTTTCACCATGTTGGCTAGGCGGGTCTCACAATCCTGACCTCGTGATCTGCCTGCCTTAGCCTCCCAAAGTGCTGGGATGACAGGCATGAGCCACAGTCCCTGGCCACCTTCATTGGTTTTAAATGGAGATTCAAGATTCAAGCCACACCTCATTCTATGCCACAGAATGAGTTCTTTATCATACCAACTCCGGAAAGGCCGGCCCCTTGTCATCCATTTCCAACAAAGAGTCACCTCATGTTTGGAAAATGGATCCACTTTCAAGTTCAGTAGATGGATGTGGCATGTAGGACGAGGGATTGTTCCTTCTGACTTGGTCTGCACAGTGGGGCCTAGGGCTAGAACTCAGTGAGGACCGATGGCTCCTTCTACCCTGGATTCCATCGACCCCACCCTGGAACACAGGCCTTGGCAGATCCTGGCCCTTCCTGGCCCTTAAGACACTGTCAGAAACATTGCTCCAAATGACTGTGGCTTGTGCCTCTACAGAAACATTTGAAATCTATCCTCTAAACGTGGCCACCTAAAACCACAGAAGTGCAGGACATTCGGCCACCATCCACCTCCCCGCTTTAGGGAAAGAATGCTGAAAGTATCTTGTTGATTCTCCCTTGATTTGAGTTCTTTGTGGGCATGTGGTCAAGTTGTAATAAGACCAGATGTATTAAGTCAGGCCGGATGCAGTGGGTAACACCTGCAACCTTAGCACTTTGGGAGGCTGAGGAGGTAGGAATGCTTTAGCGCAGGAGCTCGAGTCAAGTCTTGGAAAACACAGCCAAAACCTGAAGTGCATTCCTGTGTGGTCCCAGCTACTCAGGAGGCCAAAGTGGAAGACTCACTTAAGCCTGGGGAGGTTGGTGCTGCAGTCAGCCATAATGGTGTCACTGCACTGCAGCCTGGGTGACAGAGTGCGACTCTGTCACAAACAGACAGCCGGACGGAGAACAGCTGTATTATGTTCTTCTCAGGGTAGGAAGCAAAAATAAGATAATACAGCATTTAAGTTTTTATTTTAAATTTTAATCTATTTATTTATTAATTTTGAGTCAAGGTTATGAAACCAGCTATTTTTGTATTTTTGTACAGAGGAGGTTTCACCGTGTTGCTAAGGCTGTTCTGGATTGCCTGGGATCAAGGGATCCATGTGCCCTCAGGATCCCAAAGTGCAGGGATGACAGGCATGAACCAGTTCCCCTGAACACACTGTTTTGTTTGTTTGTTTGTTTGTTTGTTTTGTTTTGTTTTTTCCCTTTTTCAATCGCTTGTCTTTATGAGAGTTTCACCGCAGAGTGTTTGGCTGGCTTGTTTAAATTCAATCTAAATAGAAATTGAAGATATCAGCATATGGTGTTTTGGACTCTGAGGTGACAATCCCCCTGGTCTGTCTATCATAGGACCGTACACATAATGAGTAAAAACAGTAACATTTACAATAAGTAATTTTGTTTTACAGAAATACACGGTTGCACCCAAATGATTCTTTTAAAAATTGTCTTAGCCTTGGTGGGTGTGCCAGTGATTCTTTTAGTTTGGACCTTGACTGAGAATTTCCAGTTGGTCTCTCATTTCTGATTGGAAATTCCAGATGATCTGATGGTTAGGGACTTAAGCTATGTCTTCCAGGGACACTGGCTGATTTGTTGTGGGGACCACCTAGGAGATTACTGCTATTGGATATCACCTAGCAGACACTTACTCTGAAAACTGAGGCTTCAAGGAGGAGGGCCGCTCAGGCTGCCTGCACACAGCCTGGGGCAACTATGTCTTCTTCATTGCCCCTGGCATGCCCCAACTTCCAAGTTCCTCCCTCCATTGTTGCCTAGCAATTTGCCACACTGACGACTGGGACTGATTGTTCTTTGTTCACATATAAAAAATATAGGCCAGACATTGTGGTCCATGCCTGTGATCCCAGCACTTTGGGAGGCTGATGTGGGTGGAACATGAGGTCAGGCCCTTCAAGACCAGCCTGGCCAGCATGGTGAAACCCTGTTTCTACTAAAAATACAATAAATTACCTGGGCATGGTGGTGTACATCTGTAATCCCAGCTACTTGGGAAGCTGAGATAGGAACATTGCTTGAACCCAGGCAGCAGAGGTTGCAGTGAGCCGAGATCACACCACTGCACTTCAGCCTGTGTGATACAGTGAGACTACATTTCAGGAAAAAAAAAAAATCACACCTCACCAGGAAGGCAACAAAACTGGATGGAGGATGAGTTTGATGAACTGACAGAAATAAGGCTCCAGAAGGTGCAGAATGAGAAACTCCTCTGAGCTAAAAAACTTTGTTCTAACCCAATCTAAGGAATCTAAGAAACTTGAAAAAGTTTAGAGAAATGGATAAATAGAATAACCCATTTAAAGAAGAACATAAATGACCCGATGGAGCTGAAAAACAAAGCACAATAATTTTGTGAAGCATACACAAGAATCAATAGCTGAATAAATTAAGCAGAAAAAAATCAGAGATTAAAAATCAACTTAATGAAATAAAGTGAGAAGGCAAGATTATAGAAAGAAGACTAAAAAGGAAAGAACAAAGCCTCCAGGAAATATAGGACTATGTGAAAACACCAAATCTACACTTGATTGGTAATCTAAAAGTGACAAGGACAATGGGACCAAGCTGGAAAACACTGCTCAGGATATTATCCAGGAGAACTTCCCCAACCTAGCAAGACAGGCCAATCTTCAAATTCAGGAAATACAGAGAACAACAGAGAGATACTCCTTGAGAAGAGGAATCCCGAAAAATATACATAATTATCAGAGTCACCAAAGGTAAAATGAAGAAAAAAATGTTAAAGACAACCAGAGAGAAAAGTTGGGTCACCCACAAAGGGAAGCCCATCAGACTAATATCGTGGGATATTCAGTTTTTCACTACAGGCGGCAATGGGCTCCGAAATGTTCCCTCATGGATTCTACAATAAGAGTGTTTCCAACCTGCTGAATCAACAGAAAAGTTTAACTCTGTGATATGAATCCATGCATCACAAAGCCGTTTCCCAGATACTTCGTTTATATTTTTTATCATGGGAAATTCTGTTTTTCCCTATAGGCCTTGATGGGCTCTGGAATGTCCCATTGTAGATACTACAAGAAGAATTTTTCAAACGTACTGAATCAAAGGAAAGGTTTACCTCTGTGAGATGAATCCACACATTGTTAAGTGCTTTCACAGATAGCTTGTTTCTTGTTTTTATTGCGGGATACTCAGTTTTTCCCTATAGGCTCTAATGGGCTCCAAAATGTCCCTTCATGGATTCTACAAAGAAATAGTGTTTCCAACGTGCTGAATCAAAAGGAAGGCTTACCTCTGTGAGATGAATGGACACCTCATAAAATAATTTCACAGATACCTTGTTTCTAGTTACTGTCATGGAATATTTGATTTTTCATTATAAGCCTCAATGGTTACCAAAATGTCCCCTTCATAGATTCTAAAAAAGTTGTGTTTCCAACCTGCTGAATCAAAAGAAAAGTTCGACTCTGTGAAATAAATCCACACATCCCAAAGTTGCTTCACAGATAGCTTGTATCTGTTTTTTATCTCCAGATATTCAGTTTTTCACAATAGGCCTTAATGGGCTCTGAAATGTCCCATTATATATTCTACAAAAAGGGTGTTTCCAGTGTGCTAAATCTAAAGAAAGGTTTATCTCTGTTAAATGAATCCACATATCACAATGAGGCTTCACAGGTAGATTGTTTCTCATTTTTATTGAGGGATATTCATTTTTTTTCAATAGACTTCATGGGCTCTAAAATGTCCTTTCTTAGGCTCTGCTAAAAGAGGTTTCCAACCTGCTGAATCAAAAGAAAGGTCCATCTCTGTGAGATGAATGCACACATCACACAAAGGTTTCACAGATAGCTTGTTTCTAGATTTTTTTTTTGAGACGTAGTTTTGCTCTTATTGACTAGGTTAAAGTGTAATGGTGCGATCTCTGCTCACTGAAACCTTCACCTACAGGAGGTTTAAGCAATTCTCCTGCCTCAGCCTCCCGAATAGCTGGGATTAGAAATATGCACCACAATGCCCAGAGCAATTTGTATCTTTAGCAGAGACAAGGTTTCTTCATGTTGGTCAGGGTAGTCTCAAACTCCCGACCTCAGGTGAGTTACCCTCATAAACTGCTGGGATTACAGGTTTTAGCCCAGTGCCTGCCCTTGCTTCTAGTTTTTATTGTGAGATATTCAGTTTTTCATAATAGATCTCAGTGGGTTTCAATATGTCCCTTCAGAGATTCTACTTAAAGGGTTTTTCCAACCTATGGAATCAAAAGAGAAGTTTAACTCTGTGATATCAATCCAAATATGATATAGGTATTTCGCAGATAGTTTGCTCTAGTTTTCATAGCAGGATATTCCGTTTTTCACTGTAGGTCTTAATTGGCTCTGAGATGTCCCTTTGCAGATTCTACAAAAAGAGTGTTTTGAACTGGCTGAATCAAAAGAAAGGCTTAACTGTGTGACATGAATCATACATGTCACACATCATAAAGCAGTTTCACAGATATCTGCTTGCTAGTCTTTATTGTGGGATATTCAATTTTTCACTGTAGGCTTCATTGGGCTCCAAGATGTCTCTTAGTAGATGCTTTTTTTTTTTTTTTTTTTTGAGATGGAGTCTCACTCTGTCACCCAGGTTGGAGTGCAGTTGCATGGTCTCGGCTCACTGCATACTCCAGCTCCCAGGTTCACACCATTCTCCTGCTTCAGCCTCCTGAGTAGCTGGTACTACAAATGCTCACCACCATGCCTGGCTTTTTTTTTTTTTTTTAAATTTTTAGTAGAGATGAGGTTTCACCATGTTAGCCAGGATGGTCTCGAGATCCTGACCTCATGATCCACTTTCCTCAGCATCCCAAAGTGCTGTAGTTACAGGTGAGAGCATGCCTAGCTGTCCCTTAATAGATTGTAAAAAAAGGAGGGTTTCTAACCTGCTGAATCAAAGAACGGCTTAACAGAATGCCAAGTGGTTTCCCAGATAAGTTGTTTCTAGTTTTTATCACGTGATATTCTGTTTTTCACTATAGTCCTTGATGGGCCCAGAAATGTCCTTTGTACATTCCACAAGAGGAGTGCTTGCAGAATCAAAATAAATTTTTAACTCCATAACATGAATCCACACATAGAAAAGCAGTTTTAGAGACACCTTGTTTCCAGTTTTTATCATTTAGTTTTTCACTATATGCCTCAATGGGCTCCAAAATGTCCCATTGTAGATCCGAGAAAGAGAGTGTTTCCAACATGTTGAATCAAAAGTAAGTTTTAACTCTGTGCAATAATAGCATACAACATAAAACAATTCAACATAAAGTTTGTTTCTTGTTTTTGTCACAGAATATTTGTTTTTTCACTATAGGCCTCACTGGGAATTGAAATGCCCCTTTGCAGATTCTACACAATGAGGGTTTCCAACCAGATGAATCAAAAGAAAGCTTTAACTCTGTGAGCTGAATCTACACACCACAAAGTGGTTTCACAGATAGCTTCTTTCTAGTTTTTATTGTGGGATATTCGGTTTTTCACTGTAGGCCTTATGGGCTCCAATATTTTCTTTCAAAGATTCTGCGAAAAGATTTTTTCCACCCAGCTGAATCAGAAGAAAGTTCAACTCCGTGAGCCAAATACACACACACAAGGCAGTTTCACAAATGACTTCTTTGTAGTTTGTACCACAGGATATTCGGTGTTTCACTATAGGCCTCATAAAGCTCTGAAATGTCCGTTCATAAATTCTATACATAGAATGGTTTCAACCTGCTGAAACAAAATAGATGTTTACCTCAGTGAAATGAATCTGCACATCACAAAGTGGTTTTACAGTTGGATTCTTTCTAGTTTTTTTCGAAGGATATTCCATTTTTCTCTATAGGCCTCAATGGGATCCGAAATGTCCCTTTGTAGATTCTTCAGAAAGAGGGTTTCCAATATGCTGAATCAAAGGAAAGTTTTAGCTCTTTAAAATGAATGGACACATCAGAAAGCAGAGAGCTTCTTTCTAGTTTTTATCGTGGGATATTTCAATATAGGCATCAGTGGGCTCTGAAATGTTCCTTAGAAGATTCTAGAAAAAGAGTCTTTTCCACCTGCTGAATCAAAAGAAAAGTTTAATTTTTTGAAGCCACCCCTTCCAAAGTAGTTTAACAGATAATAACTTTCTAGTTTTCATTGCAGTATATTTGTTTTTTTAATATAGGCCTTAGTGGGCTGCAAAATGGCTCTCATAGGCTCTAGAAAAAGAATGTTACCAAGCTGCTGAATCAAAAGCAGGATTTCTCTCTTGGAGATGAAATCACAGATTGCAAAGCAGTTTCACAGATAGCTTCTTTCTAGTTTGTATTGTGGGATATTCAGTTTTTCACCAGAGGCCTTACTGCACCTTGAAATATGTCTTGGCAGATTCTATGAAAAGAGTGTTTACAAACTGCTGATTCAAAAGAAAGGTTTAACTCTCGGAGCTGAAACCACACATTACAAAGCAGTTTCACAGATAGTTATTTTTTCTAGTTTTTATAGCACGATATTCAATTTTTCACTATAAGTGTCAAGACCCTCTGAAATGTCCCTTTGGAGACTGTACAAAACAAGTGTTTCAAAAACTGCTGAACGAAACGTAAGGTTTAATTCTGTGAGCAGAATACACATGTCACAAAGCATGGTCACAGATGGCTTCTTTCTAGGTTTTATGGTGGGATATTAGATTTTTTACTATAGGCCTCAGAGAGGTGTGAAATATCCCTTCCCAGATTCTACAAAAAGAGGAGTTTCTAACCTGCTGAATCAAAAGATAAGTTTAACTTTGTCAGCTGAATCCACATCTCACAAAGCGGATTCACACATAGTATCTTTCCCATTATTATGGCTGGACATTTGAGGTTTTACTGTAAGTTTCAGTGGGCTGAGAAATGTCCCATTGCAGATTCTACAAAAATAGTGTTCCAACCTGCTGAAACAAAAGAAAGGTTTAATTATGTGAGCTGAATCCACAAATCACAAAACAATTTCAGATACTTCTTTCTAGTTTTTGTGACTGAATATTGGGTTTTGCACAATAAGCCTCAGTGGGCTTCAAATTTTCCCTTCACAGATTCTACAAACCAAATGTTTCAAACATGGTTAATAAAAAGTAAGTTAAACTCTGAGCTCAACAGAGAAATAGGAAAGCAGTTTGACAGAGAGCTCCTTTCTCTTTTTTATTGCTGGAAATTTTTTTCTCATTGTAAGTCTCACTGTGCTCAAAATGTCCCTTCACAGATTCTACAAAAAGAGAATTTGCAAACTGCTGATTCAAAAGTAAAGCTTAACTCTGTGAGCTGTTTGCACATATGACAAAGCATTTTCACAGATAGATTCTTTCTAATTTTTATCTATTAAAATTCCATGTTTCACTATAGGCCTTACTGTACTAGGAAATGTCCCTTTGCAGATTCTACATAAAGAGTGTTTCCAAACTGCTGAATCAGAAGAAACATTTGGATCTGTGAGATGAATCCACACATCACAAAGCAGTTTCACATATAGTTTCTTTCTAGTTTTAAATCAAGAAATATTTGGTTTTTCACTATAGGTCAAAATGATCTCTGAAATGTAGCTTCATGGATCCTACAAAAGAGTGTTTTCAAACTCCCAAATCAAAAGAAAGGTTTAACCCTGTGAGCTGAATGCCCACTTCACAAGGCAGTTTCACAGATGTTTCTTGCTAGTTTTTATCAAGGGATATTCTGTTTTTCACTATGGGTCTTAATGACCTTCAAAATGCCGCTTTGCCAATTCTACAAAAACAGTATTTCTAATCTGCTTAATCAAAAGAAAGGTTTCATACTGCAAGATGAAACCACACATCACAAAGCAGTTCTACAGATACCTTTATTCCAGTTTTTATTGTGGGATATTCTGATTTTCACTGTAGACCTCACTGTGTTCCAAAATGTCCCTTTGTAGATTCTTCAGACTGTTTCCAAATAACTGAATCAAAAGTAAGGTTAGCACGGTAAGCTGAATACACACAGAGCAAAGAAGCTTCACAGATAGCTTCTTTCTAGTTTTTATTACAGGATAATTAATTTTTCCCTATAGAACTCAGTTAACTTTGTACTGTCTCTTTACAGATTCTACAAAAAGAGTTTCCATCCCATGGAATCTAAAAAAGCTGAATCAAAAGAAAGCTGAATGGACTCATCACAAAGCAGTTTCACAGATAGATTTTTGTAGATTTATCATGGGATATGCATTTTTTTCACCATAGGCCTCACTGAACTGCAGAATCCCCCTTTGCTGATTGTACAAAAAGTGTGTTTCCAAACTTCTTAGTAAAAGAAAAGTTTAAATCTGTGAGCTGAACGTACACATCATAAAGCAGTTTCCCAGATAGCTTTTTCTAGTTTTTATCACAGGATATTAGGTTATTCAATAAAGACCTCAGGGGCTTCTGAAATGTTTCTTCACATATTCTACATAAAGAGTGCTTCAAAACTATTGAATCAAATAAAAAAGTTTAAGTGTGTGAGGTGAATCCACAAATCACAAAGCAGTTTCACAGACAGCTTCTTTCTAAATTGTATTGTGAGATATTTGACATTTTACTATAGGTCTCAGTGAGGTGTGATATGTCCCTTGGTTGATTCCACAAAAAACTGTTTCTAGCCTACTGAATCAAAGACAGGTTTAACTTTGTCAGCTGAATTCACAACTCAAAAAGCAAATTCACAGACAGTATCTTTCCCATTTTTATGGCTTGATATTCTGTGTTTCACTATAGGCCTCAGCGGGCTGAGAAAATTCCTTAATAGATTCTACAAAAATAGTGTTTCCAACATGCCTAATCAAAAGAAAGGTTTCAGTCTCTGAGCTGAATCCACACATCACAAATCAGTTTTCTACATAGCTTCTTTCTAGTCTTTATCAAAGGATATTCAGTTTTTCATTATAGGCCTCAATGCCCTTTGAAATGTTCTGACACACAATCTACAAAAAGAACGTTTCCAAACTGCTGAATCAAAAGTAAGGCTTAACTCTGTAAGCTGAATGCATACATCACAAAACAGTTTCACAAACAGCTTCTTTCTAGTTTTTATTTCAAGATATTCAGTTTTTCACTACAGGCCTCAGTGGGCTCAGAAATGTCCCTTCACAGATTCTACAAAAAGAGTGTTTCCAAACTGCTGAATCCAAAGTAAGGTTTAACTCTGTGAAGTGCATACACACGTCACAAAACAGGTTCACAGCTAGCTCCTTTCTTGTTTTTATTTCAGGATATTTTGTTTTTCACTTAAGCCCTCAGTGCCCTTTAAATTCTCCCTTCAGAGATTCTGCAAAAAGGGTGCTTTTAAACTGTTGAATCAAAAGAAAGGATTAACTCTGTAAGCCAAATGCAGACATCACAAAGCAGTTTCACAGATAGCTTTTTTTGAGTTTTTATCATGGGATATTTCCAAACTGATGAATCAAGAAAGGTTTCATTCTGTGAGCTGAATCCACACACCACATATCAGTTTCACAGATACTTTCTTTCTAGTTTTTATCATGAGATATTCGGTTTTTTACTGTAAGCCTCAATGCCCTCCAAAATTTCCATTTGCATATTCTACAAAAAGCCATTCCAATCTGCTGAATCAAAAGTAAGTTTTAACTCTGTGAGCTGAAGGTACACATCAGAAAGCAGTTTCACAGATAGCTTCTTTCTATTTTTATCATGGGATATTCTGTTTTTCACTACAGGTCTCAGTGGGCTGAAATGTCCCCTGGCTGATTCCACAATAAGGGTGTTTCCAAACTGCTTAATCAAAAGAAAGGTTCAATCCTGAAAGCTGAATCCACACATGAGAAAGCAGTTTCACAGATTCACAGTTTCACAGTTTCTCACTTTCATTTTAGGATATATATTTTTTTCACTATAGGCGTCAGTGGGCACCAAAATGTTTCTTTGCAGATACTATAAGAGGAATATTTTGAAACTGTTGAGTCAAATGTTACACTGAAAAATGTGAACTGAATGTGTATGTCACAAAGCAGTTTCACAGATAGCTTCTTTCTAGATGTTATTTTGGGATATTCAGTTTTTCACTATAGGCCTCAGTGAGGTCTGCAATGTCACTTTGCAGATTCTACAAAAAGAGTGTTTCCAAACTGCTGAATCAAAATTAAGGTTGAAATCTTTGACATTAATGTACACATCACAAAGCAGTTTCACAAATAGCTTCTTGCCAGTTTTTATTTTGTGATCTGTTTTTCACTGTAGGACTTACTGTACCCCAAAATGTCACTTTGTAGATTCTAGAAAAAGTGTTTCCAATCTGCTGAATCAAAAGAAAGGTTTCACTCTGTGAACTGAATGCACACGTCACAAAGCAGTTTGGCGGGTAGATTCTTCTAGGATATTTTATTTTGTGATATTCAGTTTTTCACTTTTAGGACTCAGTGGGCTCTCAAATGTCCCTTTGCAGATTCTACAAAAAGAGTGTTTCAAAACTACTGAATCAAAAGTAAGGTTTAACTCTGTGAACTGCATGCACATGTCACAAAACACGTTCACAAATATCTTCTTTCTTGTTTTTATTTCAGGATACTTGGTTTTTCACTACAGGGCTCTGTGGTCTCTAAATTGTTTCTTCACAGACTCTAGAAAGAAACTGTTTAAAAACATCTGATTCAAAAGGAAGATTCAACTTTGTGAACTGAATGCACACATCAAAAGCAGTTTCACAAATATCTTCTTTCTAGGTTTTATCCAGAGATATTCAGGTTTTCACTATATGCCCCAAAGAGCTCCAAAACCCTTTGCAGATTCTACAAAAAGTGTGCTTCCAACCTGCTGAATCAAACAAAAGATTTCACTCTATGAGCTGAATGCATGCATCACAAAGAAGTTTCAAAGATAGCTTCTTCTAGGTTTTCATCATGGTATATTTGGTTTTTCACTATAGGCCTCAATGCCCTCGAAAATGTCCCTTTGCAAATACTACAAAAAATAGTGTTTCCAACTTGCTGAATCAAAGGACAGGATTACCTCTGTGATCTGAATTCACACATCACAAGGTAGTTTCATGGATAGGTTTTTCTGTAGTTTTTGTCATGGGATATTCAGTTTTTCACTATATGCCTCAGTGCATTCCCAAATGTCCCTTTGCAGATTCTACACAATGAGGGTTTCCAAACTGCTGAATTAAAAGAAAGGTTTAACTCTATGAGCTGAATCCACACATCACAAAGCAGTTGCACAGATAGCTTCTTTCTAGTTTTTATCAGAAGATTTTTGGTTTTTCACTATAGGCCTCAATACCCTCATAAATGTGCCTTCTCAGATTCTACAAAAAGAGTGCTTCCAAACTTCTGAATTAAAAAACAAGAAAGGTTTCACTCTATGAGTTTAATGCACAAATCACAAAACAGTTTCATTGACAGCTTCTTTCTAGTTTTTATCATGGGATATAGTGTTTTTCAGTACAGGCCTTCTGGGCCTTGAAATACCCTTTCACAGATCCTACAAAAAGTGTGTTTTCAAATTGTTGAATCAAATGTAATGCTGTACACCACGAACTGAAAGCACACAACACAAAGGAGTTTCACAGATAGTTTCTTTCCAATTTTTATTTTGGGATATTCCATTTCTCACTATTTGCCTCAGTGGGCTCCTAAGTGTCGCTTCACAGATTCTACCAAAAGAGTGTTTCCAAACTGCTGAATCAGAAGTAAGGTTTAATATCTGAGCAGAATTTATACATCACAAAGCAGTTTCACAAGTAGCTTCTTACTAGTTATTTTGGGATATTCTGTTTTTCACTGTAGGCCTTACTATGCCTCAAAATGTCATTTTATAGGTACTGTAAAAAGAGGGTTTCCAATCTGCTGAATCAAAATAAAGGTTTCACTCTGTGGGCTGAATGCACACATCACAAAGGAGCTTCACAGATAGATTCTTTCTAGATTTTTTTTTATGAGATGGAGTCTCACTCTGTCAACCAGGCTGGGGTGCAGAGGCTGGATCTTGGCACACTGCAACTTCTGCCACCCTGGTTCAAGTGATTCTCCAGCCTCAACCTACCAAGTAGCTGAGATTTAGGCTCCTGTCACTGTGCCCAGCTAATTTTTGTTTTTATACTAGTGATGGGGTTTCACCATCTTGGCCAGGCTGGTCTTGTACTCCTGACCTCGTGATCCACCCACACAGCATCCCACAATGCTAGGACTATGGGCATAAGCCATGATGCACAGTCAATTATTTTTCTAGTTTTAATAGTGGCATATTCATTTTTTCAGTATAGACCTCAATGCCCTTTGAAATATCCCTTCACCGATTCTAGACAAAGAGTGTTCCCAAACTTTTGAATCAAAAGTTAAATTTAACTCTGTGAGCTGGATGCACACATCACAAAGCAATTTCACAAGTAACTTCTTACTAGTTTTTATTTTGAGATATTCTGTTTTTCACTGTAGGCCTTACTGCGCCCCAAAATATCACTTTGTAGATTCTACAAAAAGAATGTTTCCAATCTGCTGAATCAAAACAAAGGCTTAACTCTGTGAGCTGAATGCACACATCACAAAGCAGTTTCACAGATAGCTTGTTACTAGTTTTTATCCCGGGCTTTTCAGTTTTTCACTGTGGATCTCAATAGACTCTGAAATGTCTCTTGGTAGAGTTTAAAAATCAGTGTTTCCAAACTGCTGAATGAAAACAATGGTTTAGCTCTGTGAGCTGAATGCACACATCAAAAATCAGATTCAGAGATAACTTCTTAATAGTTTTTATTGTGAGATAATTGGTTTTTCACTATAGGCTTTACTGCACTCTGAAATGTCTCCTGCAGATTCTACAAAAAGAGTGTTTCCAAACTGCTGAATGAAAAAAAGGTTTAAATCTGTAAACTGAATCCATACCTCACAAAGCAGTTTTACAGAGAGTTTCTTTCAATTGTTTATCAAAGAATATTTGATGCTTCACTATAGACTTCAATGCCCTCCCAAATGTCCCTTTGCTGAATCTACAAAAGGAGTGTTTCCAAACTGCTGAATCAATGGTAAGGTTTAACCCTGTGAGCTGAATGAACATATCAGAAAGAAGTTCTATGACAACTTCTTTCTACTTTTTGTTTAGGGATATTCATTTTTTTGCTATAGGCCTTAATGCACTTTGAAAGGTACCTTTGCAGATTCTACAGAAAGAGTGTTTCCAAACAGCTGAATCAACAGGAAGGTTTAACTCTGAGCTGAATGCATACATCACAAAGCAGTTTTACAGATAACTTCTTTCTAGTTTTTATCTGGGCATATTTGGTGTTTCATTATGGGCCTTGCTGTTCTCCGAATTGTCCCTCACAGATTCTACAAAAAGAGTGTTTCCAACCTGCAGAATCAAAAGATAGGTTTAACTCTGTGAGTTGAATGCACATATCACAAAACAATTACACGGATTTCTTCTTCGTAGTTTTTATCACAGAATATTCAGCTTTTCACTATAGGACTTACTGTGCACTGAAATGTCCCTTCACTGATTCTACAGAAAGAGTGTTTCGAAACTGCTGAATCAAAAAAACAGTTTAATTTTGTGAGCTGAATCGACACTTCATAATTCAATTTCACAGATAGCTACTTTCTAGATTTTATCACAAGATAGTCAAAATTTTTCCTATTTGCATGGTGGGCTCTGAAATGTCTGTTCTAGATTCTATAAAAGAATGTTACCCTACTGTGGAATAAAAAGAAAGGTTTAACTCTGTGAGCTGAATGCAGACACCACAAAGCAGTTTCACAGATAGCTTCTTTCTGGACTTTGTCACAAGATATTTTGTTTTTCACTATAGGGCATAGCAGGCTCTGAAATATCCCTTCATACAATCCACAAAAAGAGTAATTCCAAACTGCTGAATCAAAAGAAAGGTTTAACTCTGTGAGCTAAATGCACACAATACAAAGAAGTTACACTGACAGCTTTTTTTTTAGTTTTTATTGTGGGATATTCTGTTACCACCATAGGTCTTAACTGTGCTCTAAAATATCTCTTTGCATAATCTACAAAAAGAGTTTTTCCATCTGCTGAATCAATAGAAAGTCTTTTTTTTTCTTTTTTTTGAGATGGATTATTGCTCTGTCATCCAGGCTGGAATGCAGTGGTGCAATCTCGGCTCACCACAAGCTCTGCTTCACAGGTTCATGCCATTCTCCTCCCTCAATCTCCCAAGTAGCTGTTTTTCCCCTTAGGCCTCAGTGGCTCTCAAATGTCCCTTTGCAAATTTTCCAGAGTGTTTCCAACCTGCTGAATCAGAAAAAGGTTTAACTCTGTGAGATGAATCCATACATCACATAGCAGTTTCAAGGATAGCTTCTCTCTGGTTTTTGTCTCGGGATATTCAGTTTTTCCCCATGAGCCACAGTGGGCTTCCAAATGCCCTTTTGCAATTTCTTCAAAAAGAGTTGTTTCCAACCTGCTGAAACAAAAGGAAGTTTTACCTCTGTGGGATAAATTCACTTATCACAAAGCAGTTTCACAGAGAGATCCTTTCCAGTTTTTACCCCGGGATATCTGACTTTTCCCGATAGGCCTGAATGGAATCCCAAATGCCCCTTAGCAGATTCCTCAAACTGAGTGTTTTCAAACTGCCGAATCAAAATAAATTTTTAACCCTGTGAGATTAATTAAAACATCACACAGCAGTTTCACAGAAAGCTACTTTCTAGTTTTTCCGGGGATATTCTGATTTTCCCCTTAGGCCTCAATGGACTGCCAAATGTCCATTTGCAGATTCTCCACAAAGAGCATTTCCAACCTGCTGAATCCACATAAAGTTTTAACTTTGTGAGTTGAATACACACATCACAAAGTAGTTACACAGGCAGCTTCTTTCTTCTTTTTATCTAGGGATATTGAGTTTTTCCCAAAAGGCCTCAGTGGACTTACAAAAGTTCCTTTGCAGATTCTCCAAGGAGATAGTTTCCAACTTGCTGCACCATGAGCATGAAATGTTCTTCCATTTGTTTGTGTCCTCTTTCATTTCTTTGAGCAGTGCTTTGTTGTTCTCCTTGAAGAGGTCCTTCATGTCCCCTGTATGTTGGATTCCTAGGTATTTTATCCTCCTTGAAGCAATTGTGAATGGGGGTTCACTCATGTTTTGCCTCTCTGTTTTTCTGTTATTGGTGTATAGGAATGCTTGTGATTTTTGCCCTTTGATTTTGTATCCTGAGACTTTGCTGAAGTTGCTAATCTGCTTAAGGAGATTTTGGGTTGGGACAGTGGAGATTTCTAAGTATAAAATAATGTGATCTGCAAAGAGGGACAATTTGACTTCCTCATTTCCTAATTGAATACCCTTTATTTCTTTCCCCTGCCTGATTGTTCTGGCCAGAACTTCCAACACTATATTGAATAGGAGTGGTAAGAGGGTATCCCTGTCTTGGGCCAGTTTTCAAAGTGAATGCTTCCAGTTTTTGCCCACTCAATAGGATATTAGCTGTGGGTTTGTCATAAATAGCTCTTATTATTTTGAGATATGTCCCATCAATACCTAGTTTATTGAGAGTTTTTAGCATGAAGGGCTGTTGAAATTTGTGAAAAGTCTATTCTGCATATATTGAGACAATAATGTGGTTTTTGTCTTTGGTTCTGTTTATATGATGGATTACGTTTATTGATTTGCATATGATGAACAGCCTTGCATCCCAGGGATGAAGCCAACTGGATTGTGCAGGATAAGCTTTTTGATGTGCTGCTGGATTCGGTTTGGCAGTATTTTATTGAGGATTATTGCTTCAATATTCATCAGGGATATTGGTCTAAAATTCTCTTTTTTTGTTATGTCTCTGCCAGGCTTTGGTATCAGGATGATGCTGGCTTCATAAAATGAGTTAGAGAGGATTCCCTCTTTTCGTATTGATTGGAATAGTTTCAGAAGGAATGGTATCAGCTCCTCTTTGTACCTTTGGTAGAATTCAGCTGTGAATCCGTCTGGTCCTGCACTTTTTTTGTTAGTAGGCTACTAATTATCGCCTCCATTTCAGAGCCTCTTATTGGTCTATTCAGGGATTCAACGTCTCCCTGGTTTAGTCTTGGGAAGGTTTATTGCCTATATTCGATTCTTCTCTTTTCGTCTGTATTAGTCTTGCTAGTGGTCTATCAATTTTGTTGATCTTTCCAAAAAAACCAGCTCCTGGATTCATTTATTTTTGAAGGGTTTTTTTTTTAATGTCTCTATCTCCTTCAGTTCTGTTCTGATCTTAGTTATTTCTCAACTTCTGCTAGCTTTTGAAAGTGTTTGTTCTTGATTCTCTAGTTCTTTTAATTGTGATGTTAGGCTGTCAATTTTAGGTCTTTCCTGTTTTCTCTTGTGGGATTTGGTGCTATAAATTTCCCTCTGCACACTGCTTTAAATGTGTCCCAGAGGTTCTAGTATGTTTAGTCTTTGTTCTGTTTGGTTTCAAAGAACATCTTTATCTCTGCCTTCATTTCATTATTTACCCAGCAGTCATTCAGGAGCAGGTTGTTCAATTTCCATGTAGTTGTGTGGTTTTGAGTGTATTTCTTAATCCTGAGTTCTAATTTGATTGCATTTTCATCAGAGAGAGAGATTGTTATAATTTCTGTTCTTTTACATTTGCTTAGGAGTGCTTTACTTCCAACTATGTGGTCAATTTTGGAGTAAGTGTGATATGGTGCTGAGAAGAATGTATATTGTTTTGATTTGGGGTGGAGAGTTCTGTAGATGTCTACTAGGTCCACTTGGTCCACAGCTGAGTTGAAGTCCTGGTTATCCTTGTTAACTTTCTGTCTTGTTGCTCTGTTTATTTTTGACAGTGGGGTGTTACTGTCTCACGTTATTATTGTGTGGGATTCTAAGTCTCTTTGTAGGTCTCTAAGAACTTGCCTTATGGATCTGGTTGCTTCTGTATTGGATGCATATGTATTTAGGATAGTTAGCTCTTCTTGATGAATTGATCACTTTACCATTATGTAATGGCCTTCTTTGTCCCTTTTGATCTTTGTTGGCTTAAAGTCTGTTTTATCAGAGACTAGGATTGAAAACCCTGCTTTTTGTTTGTTTGTTTTCCATTTGCTTGGTAGGTCTTCCTCCATCCGGTTATTTTGAGCCAGTGTGTGTCTCTGCATATGAGATGGGTCTCCTGAATACAACACACTGATGGGTCTTGACACTATTCAATTTGCCAGTCTGTCTTTTAATTGGGGCATTTAGCCCATTTATATTGATGGTTAATATTGTTATGTCTGAATTTGATCCTGTCATTAGTATGTTAGCTGGTTATTTTTGCTCGTTAGTTGATGTAGTCTCTTCTTAGTATTAATGGTCCTTACAGTTTAGCATGATTTTGCAGTGGCTGTTACTGTTTGTTCCTTTTCATTATTAGTGCTTCCTTCAGGAGCTCTTGTAGGGCAGGCCTGGTGGTGACAAAATCTCTTCGCATTTGCTTGTCTGTAAAGGATTTTATTTCTCCTTCACTTATGAAGCTTAGTTTGGCTGGATATGAAATTCTGGATTGAAAATTCTTTTCTTTAGGAATGTTGAATATAGGCCCCCATTCTCTTTGGCTTGTAGAGTTTCTGCCAAGAGATCAGCTGTTGGTCTGATGGACTTCCCTTTGTGGGAAACCCAACTTTTCTCTCTGGCTTCCCTTAACATTTTTTCCTTCATTTCAACCTTGGTGAATCTGACAATTATGTGTCTTGTGTTTGCACTTCTTGAGGAATATCTTTACAGCATTCTCCCTATTTCCTGAATTTGAATGTTGGTCTGCCTTGCTAGATTGGGGAAGTTGTCCCAGAAAATATCCTGCCTAGTGTTTTCAAACTTGGTTCCATTCTCCCTGTCACTTTCAGGTACACTAATCCGATGTAGATTTGGTCTTTTTTCATACTCCCGTATTTCTTGGAGGCTTTATTTGTTTATTTTTACTCTTTATTCTCTAAACTTCTGTTCTTGCATCATTTCATTAATTTTATCTTCTATCACTGATACGCTTTCTTCCATTTGATTGAATCAGCTGTTGAAGCTTGTGCACGAATCACATAGTTCTCGTGCCATGGTTTTCAGCTCCATCAGGTCATTTAAGGTCTTCTCTATGCTGTTTATTGTAGTTAGCCAATCGTCTAATCTTTATTCAAAGTTTTAACTTCATTGCAATGTGTTCAAACATCCTTCTTTAGCTCGGAAAATTTGTTATTACCAGTCTTCTGAAGGCTACTTCTGTCAACTCATCAAAGTCATTCTCCCTCCAGCTTTGTTCTGTTGCTGAGGAGGAGCTTGTTTTCCTTTGGAGGAGAAAAGACCCTGATTTTTAGAATTTTCAGCTTTTTTTGCTCTGGTTTCTGCCCATCTTTGTGGTTTTATCTACCTTTGGTTTTTGATGATGGTGAACTTCAGATGGGGCTTTGGCATGGATGTTCTTTTTGTTGATGTTGATGCTATTCCTTTCTGTTTGTTAGTTTTCCTTCTAAAAGCCAGGGCCCTCAGCTTCAGCTCTGTTGGCCTTTGCTGGAAGTCTACTCCAGGTCCTCTTTGCCTGGGTATCACCAGTGGCAGCTGTAGAAGAGCAAATACTGCACAAAAAGAAATGTTGCTGCCTGATCTTTCCTCTGGAAGCTTCGTCTTAGAGGGGCACCCAGCTGTATGAGGTGTCAGTCAGCCCCTACTGGGAGGTGTCTCTCAGTTAGGCTACCTGGGGGTCAGGGAACAACTTGAGGAGGTAGTCTGTCCATTCTCAGATCCCAAACTTCATGCTGGAAGAACCACTACTCTCTTCAAAGCTGTCACACAGGGACTTATGTCTGCAGAAGTTTCTGCTGCCTTTTGTTCAGCTATATCCTGCCCCCAGTGGTGGAGTCCACAGTAGCAGGCAGGCCTCATTGAGCTGCGATGGGCCCCACCCAGTTTGAAGTTCCCAGCTGCTTTGTTTACCTACTTAAGCCTCAGCAATGGTGTATACCACTCCCTCAGCCTTGCAGTTGCCTTGCAGCTTGATCTTGGACTGCTGTGTTAGCAGTGAGCAAAGCTCTGTGGGTGTCAGACCCTCTGAGCCAGGAATGGAATGTAATTTCCTGTTGTGCCATTTGCTAAGACTGTTGGAAAAGTGCAGTATTAGGATGGGAGTGTCCTGATTTTTCAGTACCATCTGTCATGTCTTCCCTTGGCTAGGAAAGGGAATTTTCTGACCCCCTGTGCTTCCCAGGTGAGGCAATGGCCCACCCTTCTTCAGCTCACACTCCATGGGCTGCACCCACTGTCCAAAAGGGCCCAGAGAGATGAACCCAGTACCTCAGATGGAAATGTAGATATTACCTGTCTTCTGTGTCACTCTGGGAACTGTAGACTGGACCTGTTCCTATTCGGCCATCTTGGATCACTCCCTCACTTCTTTCTAGTTTTTAAATGGAGATATTTCGTTTCTCCCCATATGCCTCAAAGGGCTCCCAAATGTTTTATTGCACATTCTCCTAAAAGAGTGTTTTCAACCTGCTGAATCAACAGAAAGCTTTCACTCTGTGGAATGAATCCACAAGTCACAAAGCACTTTCACAAATAGCTTCTTTCTAGTTTTTATCTCTTGAAATTATGTTTTTCTGCATAAAACTCAAAGGTCTCCCAAATATGCCTTCACAGATTCTCCAAAAACAGTGTTTCCAACCTGCTGAATAAAAAGGAAATTTTAATTCTGTGACATGAATCCAAATATCAGAAAGCAGTTTCACAGATAGCTTCTTTATAATTTTCACTTGGGGATATTCAGTTTATCCCCAAGGACTCAATGGGCTCAAAAAGTCCCTTTGGAGATTCATTAAAAAGAGTGTTTACAACTTACTGAATCAAAAGGAAGGTTTAACTCTTTGAGATCAATCCAAATATTACAAAGCAGTTTCACAGATAGCTTCTTTCTAGTTTCTATCTGAGGATACTTTGTTTTTCACTTATGCTTCAGTGAGCTCCAATATGTGCCTTTGCAGATTCCACAAAAAGAGTGTTTACAACCTGCTGAATGAAAAGAAAGGTTTAACTCTGTTAGATGAATCTACACATCAGAAAGTAGTTTTACGGAGAGATTCTAGTTTTTTCTGAAGATATTTGTTTTTTTCCCCAGAGGCTTCAATGGCCTTCCAAATGCCTTTTTGCAGATTTTCCAAAAACAGTGTTTCTAACTTCTGAATCAAAAGGCAGCATTAACCCTGTGAGATAAATCCCGATATCACACGGCAGTTTCACAGGTAGCTACTTTCTAGTTTTTTTCTGGAGATATTCAGTTTTTCCTCATAGGCCTCAGTGCACTCTCAAATGTTTCATTGCAGATTCTCCAAAAAGAGTGTTTCAAACCTGCTGAATCAAAAGAAAGTTTTATCTCTGTGGGGTGAATCCACACATCATAAAACAGTTCCACGGATAGCTTCTTTCTACTTTTTACCTATGAATATAATGTTTTTCCCCATAGGTTTCAGTAGACTCCAAAATTTTCCTTCATGGATCACTTTCTTGACATGATAATACAAAGTGGCCTTTTGAGCTGTGTCTTGCAAAAGGGTGACAAAATCCGGATAAAGCTCTCTTGGAGCCTGTTGAACTGAGTTAAAAGAAGGGTACATAGTACCAGGGTCATGAAGTTTTTTGAGGCTCTTAGGCATATACTTCTGAGATGATCAACAGCTTCAACACCCATTACCATTGGTTGATTTCCAGTACCTCATGCCTGTCCAATTCCAAGCAATTGATCAGATGTGATATTAATGGGAGGTTGGGCTTGAGCATTTCTGTGTGCCTGATTTGTTGCTTCATCCATCCACCAGGTTTTAAATTACAGAAATTGAGAGAGGGACAGGGTTGATCAGGCTAATGACTTCTAATCCATATTAGATGTTGGTTATAAGTCACAGATTGTAATAAGGAATGAACATAGGAGAATTTGGTCCATATCATCCAATTGATTGCTTTAAGTCTTTTAATATTTTAAGAGGAAACAGCTCCCAGTGTGCTTGAGCATGTTCTCTGGCCTCCTCCCTGAATCATAATTTGTATTTGGGTTGGCTTGGAGCATTCCTTTACCATAATTAACTGGTGGACAAGCCACGATCATTCTCTCACTGTAATTGGCTGTTGGGCAAGCCTGAAGCTTCCCTTCACCATAGTTAATGGTGGGACATGCAACATTTAGAGTAGTAAGCCACATCTCAGGCTCCCTTTCCAAAAATTCATAAGGCTGAGGCAGGGGTGGCCATTCCAGGCCTTCCCTTAAAGGCACAGTAGGTGGTACTGTTTCTGCAGTAGTTGGAACTGTTCCTTTCTTAATTTTTTGGAGGTTAGCATATATAGCTTCCCATTTCTCCCCCTTTTTAAACCTAGACCATGATGGTTCACTTTGCTGATCATCAGACTTCTGATTATTAAACTTTTCTACGTCATCCTGAAACTCCTACTCCTTCCTCCTCAGTGAGGAAGCACTTCAGTGCTGCTTTAGTTGCCAACCACACAGACCAAGTGGAGAAAGGAATGTTGTGGCTCTCTTGCTGTGCTGGTTTTAAGTCTGAACCAACCTTATACCAATCTTTTATATTTCTGGTGCCATATTCTGGGAACCAAGGAGAATACTCTTCTATGAGATGGAACAAAGATGTGAGATTTCAGGTACTCACAATTGTCCCACTCTGACACAATAACTGTGGCACCAGGCTTATGTAATTAGCAAACTTACTTTCAGTCTGATCCATATTTTCCTGAGGTTACCATGGAATTCTCCATAGATCCTGAAGTAAAAACGTACGTGGGTGTCCTTTGTCAGTCATGCTCCACTTTCCATGCTCTGGCGTTTCTTCACTGGATTATTTGTACATATTACAGGGTTACCTGCGTTGGGTGCCAGATATTGGGGAAACCAGCCCCACACTACCCAGTTGGTACACTGACTCTGGTGGAGAAAAAAGAGTTAGACAGAATAAGTGTTTAAAATGTGGGTCTAGGGGACTGGAGCATTGAAGGCTTGCTCACAGCCCAGAGCTCTCAGGCTCCACACAATTTATTGATATACAGGCTGTACTTACAGCAGATGAGAGGGAGAGCAAGGAATGAAGAAAAGGATTAATCAGTGAAAGAGATCTTGTGAGTCATTTGATAAGACTACAGCAGTGGTGATTTCTGTGAATTTCCTTGAGGAGAGGCGTGTGTCTAAACTACTTAAGATCTTTAACTTATTGGGACTGAAACAGGTGGGAGCAGGTTTTAGGAGAAGCCCAGATGTTTGACTATACTCCACTGCTTCAAGGGAGTATTATCTCCCTGAGAAAACTGTGGAATGCTGCTGAGTGGTTATGCTCTAGAGGCATAAAAACCTGAAGGTAATAAGGAGACTTTTTTCCTCAGAGGCCACCCATGGCTTTCCATGTGTGTCTCACACAGGGAAGACCAACACAACTGGCACCCCAGAAACTCTCTTTCCCACATTTCCAACCAGATAAATCAAAAGAAAGTTTTAACTTTGTGAGACAAATCCACACATCACAAAGCAATTTCACAGACAGTTTCTTTCTAATTTTTTTGCTGGGGATGTTGGGTTTTTCCACATAGGCCTGAATGGACTCCCAAATGTCCCTATGCAGATTCTCCAAAAAGAGTGTTTTTAATCTGCTGAATCCAAAGAAAGGTTTAACTCTGTGAGATAAATCCACACATGGACAAAAGCAGTTTCACAGATAGCTTCTTTCTAGTTTTTACCTGAGGATATTTGTTTTTTCTCAGTAGGCCTTAATGGGCTGCCAAAAATCCCTTCATAGATTCTCCAAAAAGAGTGTTTTTAACCTGCTGAATCCAAAGAAAGATTTGACTCTATGAGATGAATCCACACATCACAAAGCTGTTGCACAGATTCTTTCTAGTTTTTCCTGTGGAAATTCAGTTTCTTCTCATGGGCCTCAATGGGCTCCCAAAAATCCCTTTGCAGATTCTCCAAAAAGAGTGTTTCCAACCTGCTAAATCTAAAAAAACGTTTAATTCAGTAAGATGAATCCACACATCATAAAGAAGTTTCATAGAAAGTTTTTTCTAGTTTTTACCTGGGGATATTGGGTTTTTCCCTGTATGCCTCAATGGGCTCCAAATGTCCCTTTGCAAATTTTCCAAAAAGATTTTTTCCAACCTGTTGAATCAAAGAAAATGTCTACCTCTGTGAGAAGAATCAACAAACCACAAAGTAGTTTTACAGATAGCTTCTTTCTGGTTTTTACCTGACAATATTTGGTTTTTCACATTGGCCTCAATGGGCTTCCAAACGTCCCTTTGCAGATCCTCCATAAAGAGTGTTTCAACCTGCTGAGTCAAAAAACAGGTTTATCTCTATGAGATGAATCCACACATGGCAAAGCAGTTTCACAGATACCTTCTTTCTAGTTTTTTACCTAGGGATTTTTGGATTTTCCCCATAGGCTTCAATGGGCTCACAAATATCCCTTAGCAGAATCTTTAAAAAAGAGTGTTTCCAAGCTGCTGAATCAAAAGAAACTTTTAACCCTGTGAGATGAATCTACACATCACAAATGAGTTTCACAGACAGCTTTTTTCTTGTTTTTACCTGGGAATATTCAGTTTTTCCACATGGGCCTCAATGGGTTCCTAAATATCCCTTTGCATATACTCCAACAAGACATTTTCTTTTCTTTTCTTTTCTTTTCTTTTCTTTTCTTTTTGGAGGTGGAGTCTTGCTCTGTCACCCAGGCTGGAGTGCAGTGGTGCAATTTCCCACTCACTGCAAGCTCCACCTCCTGGTTACATGCCATTCTCCTGCCTCAGACTCCCAAGTAGCTGGAACTACAGGCACCCACCACTATGTCTGGCTACAATTTTTGTATTTTTATTAGAGATGGGGTGTCACCATGTTATCCAGGACTGTGTCGATCTCCTGACCTTGTGATCCACCTGCCTCAGCCTCCCAAAGTCCTAGGATTAGAGGCATGAGCCACCCCACCTGGCTGAGATTTTCTAACTTGCTGAATCAAAAGAAAGGTTTAATTCTGAGATGAATCCACAAATCACAAAGCAGTTTCACACATAGCTTCTTTCAAGTTTTTACCTGAGAATATTGTGACTTTCCCCATGATCTTTAATGGGATCTAAAATGTCGCTTCACAGATTCTCCAAAAAGAAAAAAAAAAAAGTGTTTTAACCTGTCCAATCAAAAGAAAGGATTAACTCTGTTTGCTGAATCTGCAAATCACAAAGCAGTTTCACAGATAGCTTCTTTCTAGTTTTTAACATTGGATATTCCATTTTTCCCCATTGGCCTCAATGGACTTCCAAATGTCCCTTCACAGATACTCCAAAAAGAGTGTTTCCAACCTGCTGAATCCAAAGAAAGTTTTAACTCTGTGAGATGAATCCACATATCACAAGGTTGTTTGACAGACAGCTTGTTTTGTTTCTACCTGGGTACATTCTGTTTTTCCACATGGGCCCCTAGGGCTCCTAAGTGTCCCTTTGTGGATTCCCCAGAAAGAGTGTTTCCATCCTGCTGAATCAAAAGAAAGTTTTAACTCTGTTAGGTGAATCCACACATCACAAAGCAGTTTCATAGATACCTTCCTTCGAGTTTTTGCCTGGGGATATTTTGTTTTTCTCCATGGGCCTGAATGAGCTCCCAAATATCCCTTCGTAGATTCTCCAAAAAACACGTTTCCAACGTGCTGAATCAAAAGAAAGATTTAACTCTGTGAGATGATCCACACCTCATGAAGCTGTTTCTCATACATCTTATTTCCAATTTTTATCTGTGATATTCAGTTTTTCCTCTAGGCTTCAATGGGGTTCCAAATGTCCCTAAACAGATTTCCCAAAAAGAGTGTTTCCAACCTGCTGAATAGAAAGGACGTTTTACCTCTGTTAAATGAACCCACACATCACAAAGTAGTTTTACAGATATTCTTCCTAGTATTTACCTAGGGATATTCAGTTTTTCCCCATAAGATTCAATGGGCTCCCGAATGTTCCATTGTAGATTCTCCAGAAAGAGTATCTTTTACCTGCTGACTCAAAAGAAATGTTTATCTCTCTGAGATGAGTCCGCACATCACAAAGCAGGTTCTTTGATAGCTTTTTTCTATTTTTTACCTGGGGATATTGTGTTTTTCCCCATAATCTTCAATGGGTTCCCAAAGTCTCTTCTCAGATTCTCAAAAAGAGTGTTTCCAAATTGCTGAATTGAAAGAAGTGTTTAACACTGAGAAATGAAGCACACATCACAAAGCAGTTATACTGATAGCTTCTTTCTAGTTGTTACCTGGGTATATTTTGTTTTTCCCCATGGGCCTCACTGTGCTTCTAAATTTTCTTTTACACATTCTCCAAAAAAAAAAAAAACTGCTTCCAACCTGCTGAATCAGAAGAAACGTCTAACTCTGCAAGATGACTCCACACATCACAAAGCAGTTTCACAGATATATTATTTCTAGGTTTGGGGAGACATTGGGGTTTTCCTTATAGGCCTCTATCGGCTCCCAAATGTCTTTTCACAGGTTCTCCAGAAAGCATGATTCCAACATCCTGAATCAAAAGAAATGTTTAACTCTGTGAAATGAATCCACATCAAATAAGGAAGTTTCACAGATACTTTCTTTCTAGTTTTTACCTAAGGATATGCAGTTTTTCCCTTCACAGATTGCTCAAAAAGAGCATTTCCAATCTTTTGAATCAAAAGAAATGTTTCACTCTGTGAGATGAATCCACACATCATAAAGCAGTTTCACAGATAGCTTCTTTCTAGTTTTTACCTACAGATATTAAGTTTTTCCCCATTGGCCTCAATGGTCTTCCAAATGTCCCTTTGGGAATTTTCCAAAAAATGGGTATCCAACCTGCTGAATCAAAAGAAATATTTAATTCTGTGAGATGAATCCAGACATCACAAAGCAGTTTCACAGATAGCTTCTTTCTAGTTTTTTCCTGGGGATATTCTGTTTTTCCCCATTGGCCTCAAAAGTCTCCAAAATGTTCCTTTGCAGATTCTCCAAAAAGAATGTTTCCCACCTATTGAATCAAAGCAAAATTTAACACTGTGAGATGAATCCACACATCATAAAGCAATTTCACAGGTAGATTCTTTCTAGCTTATATCTGCGGATATTCGTTTATTTATCTTAAGCCTCAAAGGGTTCCCAAATGTCCCCTCACAGGTCTCCTGAAAGAGCGTTTTCAACCTGCAGAGTTAAAGAAAGATTTACCTCTGTGAGATGAATCCACACATCACAACACAGTCTCATATATAGCTTCTTTCCAATTTTGATATGGGGATATTTTGCTTTTACTCTAGGCCTCAATGGGCTTTCAAATATCCCATCACAGATTCTCCAAATACAGTGTTTTTTAACTGCTGAATCAAAAGAAAGGTTTAACTCTGTGAGATCAATCTGCACATCACAAAGCAGTTTCACCTACATTTCTTTTCCAATTTTTATCTGGGGATACGTAGTTTTTCACCTAGGCCTCAATGGGCTACCAAATGTTGCTTCACAGATCCTCCAAAAAGATTGTTTCCAATCCTATGAATCAAAAGGAAGATTTAACTGTTTAGTTGAACCCACACATCACAAAGCAGTTTCACAGATAGCTTCTTTCCAGTTTTTTTTTTTCTGAAGATATTCAGTTTTTCCCCATAGACCTCAAAGGACTCCAAAATGTCCCTTCACTGATTCTCCAAAAAGAATGTTTCGAACCTGCTGTATCAAAGTAAGGTTTAACACTGTGAGATGAGTGTACACATCACAAAACAGTTTCACAGACAGCTACTTTCTAGTCCTCTAATGGGACATATTCATTTGGTCCCCACAGGCCTAGATGAGCTTCCAAGTGTTCCATTGCACATTCCCCAAAAAGAGTGTTTCCAACCTGCTCAATCAAAAGAAATATTTAATTCTGTGAGATGAAACCACATATTACAAAGCAGTACACAGATAGCTTCTTTTTAGTTTTTACATGGTGACATTCAATTTATCCCCATGGGTCACAATGGTCTCCCAAATGTCCTTTTGCAGATTCTCCCAAAAGAGTTTTTCCAACCTGCTGGATCAGAAGAAATGTTTAATTCTGTGCAATGAATCCTAATGTCAGAAAAAAAAAAAATCTTTACAGGAAGTTTCTTTCAAATTTTACCTAGAAATACTGTTTTTTTTCCTTATAGGTCTGAAACGGCTCCCAAATATCCCTTCACAGATCCTCCAAACAGAGTGTTTCCAACCACCTGAATCAAAGGAAACATTTAACACTGCGAGATGAATCAACAAACTACAAAGCGTTATACAGATAGCTTCTTTCCAGTTTTTACCTGGATACGTTCAGTTTTATTCTTGGGCCTCAATGGGCTCCCAAATGTCTCTTTGTATATTCTTCAAAAACAGTGATTTCAACCTGCTGAATCAAAAGAAAAGTTTAACTCTGTGAGATAATCCACACATCAAAAAGCAGTTTCACAGATAGCTTCTTTCTAGTATTTTACTGGGGGTACTCCTTCTAGTATTTTACTGGGGGTACTCCTTATTTCCACATGGGAAGCAATGGGCTCCAAAATGTCCCTTCACTGATTCTCCAGAAAGACTGCTTTCAACTGCTGAATCAAAAGAAAGATTAAACTCTGTGAGATGAATCCACACATCAAAAAGAAATTTCACAGATAGATTCTTTCTTTTTCTGGCAATATTCAGTTATTTTCCATAGGCCCCAAAGGGCTCCCAAATGTCCCTCAGCAGATTCTTCACAAAGAGAGTTTCCAACCTACTGAATCAAAATAAAGGTTTAACTCTGTGAGATGAATCCACATATCACAAAGCAGTTTCATAGATAGCTTCTTTCTAGTTTTTAACTGGGAATGTTTTTTTATTGGTCTCAATTGGCTCCAAAATATCCCTTTGAGATTCTACCAAAAAAGTGTTTCCAACCTGCTGAATAAAGGGAAACGTTTAACTCTGTGAGGTGAATCCAAAAACTACAAAGCTGTTATACATATAGATTCTTTCTAGGTTTTACCTTGAGATGTTGTACTTTTCACATTGGCCTCAATGGGCTCCTAAAAGTTTCTTTGCAGAACCCCCAAAAGAGCGTTTCCAACCTGCTTAATCAAAAACAAACAAACAAAAGTTTTAACTCAGTGAGGTGAATGCACATTTCACAAAGCAGTTTCACAGATTGCTTCTTTCTAGTTTTTATCTGGTGATATTTGCTTTTTCACCATAGTCCTCAATGAGATCTCAAATGTCCCTTTGCATATTCAACAAAGAGACTGTTTCCAATTGCTGAATGAAAAGAATGGCTTATCCCTGTGAGATGAATCCACACATGATAAAGCAGTTACACAGATAGCTTCTCTTTAGTTTTACCTGTGGATATTTTTTCCTATGTGCTTCATTGGGCTCCCAAATGTCCCTCTGCAGATTCTCCAAAAGGAGGGTTTCCAACCTGCTGAATCAAAAGGAAAGTTTAACTCTGTGAGATGAATCCATACATCACAAAGCAGTTTCACAGATAGTTTATTTCTAGTTTTTACCTGAGGATATTAGGTTTTTCTTCATAGGCCTCAAGGGCCTCCCGAATGACCTTTCACAGACTGCCCAAAAAGAGTGTTTCCAATCTGCTGAATCAAAAGAAAGGTTTAACTCTTTGAGATGAATGCAAATATCAAAAAGCAGTTTCACACATTGCTTCTTTTTAGTTTTTACTTGGCCATATTCATTTCTTTAACATGGCTGCAGTGTTCTCCCAAATGTCCCTTTGCAGGTTCTAGAAAAAGGGTATTTCCAACCTGCTGATTCAAAAGAAAGGTTTGTCTCTGCAATATTAACTCATGCATCACAGAGTAGTTTCACAGATAGATTCTTTCTAGTTTTCATCTGGATGTATTCCATTTTCTTCATAGGCCTGAATGGGATCCAAAATGTCCCTTCACAGATTTTACAAAAAGACTGATTGCAACCTGTGAAATGAACAATAAAAAGGTTTAACTATGGGAGATGAATGCACACACCCAAAAGCAGTTTCCCAGATAGCTTCTTTCCAGTTTTCCCCTAGCGATATTCATTTTTTCCCTTAGTCCACAATTGGCTCCCAAATGTCCCTATGCAGATTCTCCAAAAAGAATGTTTCCAAACTGCTGAGGCAAAAGAAAGTTTCATCACTGTGAGATCAATCCGCACATCACAAAGCAGTTTCACAGATAGCTTCTTTCTAGTTTTTCCCTGGAGGTATTCTGTTTTTCCACATTGGTCTCAATAGGATCTCAAATGTCTCTTGGCAAATTTTCCAAAATGAGTGTTTCCAACCTTTAAAATCAAAAGAAAGGTTTATCTCAGTGAGATTAATTGAGACATCACAAAGTAGTTTCACAGATAGCTTCTTTCTACTTTTTACCTGGGGATATTCAGTTATTCTGCATAGGCCTCAATGGGTTTCCAAATATCCTGTCACAGATTCTTAAAAAAAAAAGTTTCCAACGTGCTGAATCAAAGGAAGGTTTATCACTGTAAGATGAATCCACACATCACAAAGCAGTTTCACGGATAGCTTCTTTACATTTTTTATCTGGGAATATTTGATTTGTTCCCTTGGGCTAAAATGGGCTCCCAAATGTTGGTTCAGACATTCTACAAAAACAGTTTTTCCAACCTGTGGAATCAAAAGAAACGTTTGAATCTGTGATATGAATCCACATATCACAAAGCAGTTACACAGAAAGCCTCTCTCTAGTTTTTACCTGGAAATATTCAGGTTTTCCATAGGAGCCTGAATGGGCTCCCAAATGTCTCTTGCAGATTCTCCAAAAAGTGTTTTCAACCTGCTGAATCAAAAGAAAGGTTTAACTCTGCGAGATGAATCCTTGCAACACAGAGCATTTTCACAGATATCTTCTTCCTAATTTTTGTCTGGAAATAATCTTTTCTCTTCATATGCATGAAGGGGATCACAAATGTCCCTTTGCAGATTCACCAAAAAGAGTGATTGCAACCCGCTGAATCAAAAGAAAAGTTTACCTTTGTGAGACGAATGCCACACAACACAAAACAGTTCCCCAGATAGCTTCTTTCTAGTTTTTACGTGGGGATATTCTGTTTTTCCCCTAGGCCACAGTCGTCTCCCAAATGTCCCTTTGTAGATTCTCCCAAAATGTGTTTCCAACCTGCTGAATCAAAACAAAATGTTTAACTCTGTGAGATGAAACCACATCACCAAGCGGTTGCACAAATAGCTTCTTTCTAGTTTTCGCCTGTGGATATTTTGTTTTTATCCCTTTGGCATCAATGGACTCCCAAATATCCCTTTGTAGGTCTCCAAGAAGAGTGTTTCCATCCTGTTGAATCAAAAGAATCGTTTAACTCTGTAAGATGAACCCACATATCACAAAGCAGTTTCACAGATAGCTTATTTTGAGTTTTTATCAAGAGATATTTGGTGTATCTCCATGGGCCTCAATAGGCTTCCTAAAGTCCCTTTGCAGATTGTCCAAAAAGAAAGTTTTGAACCTGCTGAATCTAAGAAAGTTTAACCCTGTGAGAAGAATCCACACATCAGAAAGCAGTTTCACATACAGTTTCTTCCCAGTATTTATTCTGGGTATTTGATTTTTTCCCTAGGCCTCAATAGGCTCCCAAATGACCCTTAGCAGATTCTCTAAAAAGAGTGTTTCCAACCTGCTGCATCACAAGAAAGGTTTACCACTGTGAGTTGAATCCAAACATCACAAAGCAGTCTCACAGATAGCTCCCTTCCAGTTTTTATCTAAGGATATTTGTTTTTTTTCTGCCTATGCCTCAAAGAGATCCCAAATGACCCTTCACACATACTCCAGAAGGAGAGTTCCCAACATGCTGAATCAAAAGAATATTTAAACTCTGTGAGATGAATCCACACATCATAAAGCAGTTTCACAGATAGCTTCTTTCTAGTTTTTACCTGGGATTATTTGTTTTTTCCCTATAGACCTCAATGAACTCCCAAATGTCCCTTTGTAGATTCTCCAATAAGAATGTTTCCAAGCTGTTGAATCAAAAGAAAGGTTTAACTCTGTGAGATGAATCCACAAGTCACAAGGCAGTTTCACAGATAGCTTCTTTCTAGTTTTTATCTGGGGATATGTATTTTTTCCCCTTGGGACCCACTGAGATCACAAATTTCCTTTGCAGATTCTCCAGAAAGACAGTTTCCAACCTGCTGAATCAAAGGAAACGTTTACCTCTCTTAGATGAATCCACACATCACAAAGCAATTTCACAGATAGCTTCCTTCTAGTTTTTACATGGAGATATTGTTTTTTTTCTTACAGACCTCAATGGGCTCCCAAATGTCCCTTCAGAGATACTCCAAGAAGAGTGTCTTTAACCTGCTGAATCAAAGGAAGCGTTTGCCTCTGTGAGATGAATCCACAAAATACAAGGCTGTTATACAGATAGCATCTTTCTAGATTTTACTAGGGGGATATTCCTTTGCTTTTTTTTTTCTCATTGTCCTCAATGGGCTCCTGAATGTCACTTCACAAATCCTCCAAAAGAAGTGTTTCCAAACTGCTGAATCTAAAGAAAGGGTTAACTCTGTGAGATGAATCCATAAATCACATAGCTGTTTCATGGACATTTTCTTTCTAGTTTTCACCAAGGAACATTCCACTCCCATGGGCTTCAACGAGATCCCAAATATTTTTTGGCAGTTTCCCCAAAAAGAGAGTTTCCAACCTGCTGAATCAAAAGCAATGTTTAACTCTGTGAGATGAATACAGGCATCACAAAGAAGTTTCACAGATAGCTTCTTTCTAGTTTTTTTTTTTTTTTTTTCTGGGGATATTCAGTTTTTTTGCATGGGCCACAACTGGCTGTCAAAAGTCCCTTGGCAGATTCTCCAAAAAGAGTTGTTCCAACTGGCTGAATCAAAAGGAAAGTTTACCTCTGTGAGATGAATCCAGACAACACAAAGTGTTTCACAGACAGCTAGCTTCTTTCTATTTTTTATCTGGGGATATTCCATATTTTCCCATGGGCCACAGTGGGCTCCCAAATGTCCTTTCACTGATTCTTCTAAAGAGTGTTTTCAACCTACTGAATATAAAGAAATATTTAACTCTGTGAGATGAATCCACACATCACAAAGCAGTATCACAGGTAGCTTTTTTCTAGTTTTATTTAGGGATAATTTTTTTCATGAGCATCAATGGACTCCCAATTATGCCTTGGCAGATTCTACAAAAACAGTGTTTCCAGCCAGCAGAAATAAAAAAAGGGTTAAACTCCGTGAGATGAACCCACACATAACAAAGCAGTTTTATGGACAGCATTTTTCTAGTTTTTATCATGAGATATTCTGTTTTTCCCAATGGGCCTCGATGGACTTCCAAATATCACCTTGAAGATTCTTCTTAAAGAGTTTTTTCAACATGCTGAATCAAAAGAAATGTTCAACTCTGTGAGATGAATGCATATGACACTGAGCAGTTTCACACATAGTTTCTATATGGTTTTTTCCTGGGGACATTCTGTTTTTTCCCCATAGCCCACAATGAGGTCCAAAATGTCCCTTCACCTATTCTCCAAAAAGAATGTTTCAACCTGTTGAAACAAAAGGAAGGTTTAAGTTTGTCAGATGAATCCACACATCACAAAGCAGTTTCACAGACAGCTTCTTTCTAATTTTACTTGGGGATATTCATTTTTTTTCTGATATGCCTCAATGGGCTCACAAATATGCCCTGGCAGATTCTTCAAAAAGAGTATTTCCAAGATACTGAATCAAAAGAAAGATTTCACTTTGTGAGGTGAATCCATGCATCACAAAGCAGTTTTACGGATATATTCTAGTTTTTACCTTGAGATATTTAGTTTTTTCCCCATGGGCCTCAATGGTTTCCAAAATTTCTCTTTGTAAATTTTCCAAGAAGAGTGTTTCCAACCTGCTGAATCAAAAGAAAGGTTTAACTCTGTGAGATGAATCCATACATCTCAAAGGCATTTCACAGATAGCGTCTTTCTAGTTTTTATCTGGAAATATTCAGTTTCTTTGATAGAGCATCAATAGGTTCCAAAATGTCCCTTCTCAGATTCTACATGCTGAATAAAAGGAAAGGTTTATTCCTTTGAGATGAATCCACAATCACAAAGCAGTTTTACAGTAACCTTCTTCCTAGTTTTTGTCTGTGGATATTCTGTTTTTCCTCATGGGCCTCACTTAGCTCCCAAATTTCCCTTTGCATATTCATCAAAAAGTGTTTCTAACCTGCTAAATAGAAAAAAAAGTTCAAACCTTTGAGATGAATCCACAAATTGCAAAGAAGTTTTACACATAGCCTGTTTCTAGTTTTAATCTAAGTATTTGAAATTTTCCATGGGCATCAATGGGTTCTTGAATGTCCCTTTGGAGATTCTCCAAAAAAAAGTCTTGAACCTGCTGAATCAAAAGAAAGATTTAACTCTGTGAGATAAATCCATACATCACAAACCAGTTTTACAGATAGTTTATTTGTGGGTTTTACAGGAAATATTCAGTTTTTTTGCATGGGTCCCACTGGGCTTCCAAATGTCCCTTTGCAGATTCTCCAAAAAGGGTGTTTCCAATCTACCGAATCAAAAGAAAGGGTTAACACTGTAAGATGAATCCACACATCACAAAGCAGTTTCACAGATAGCATCTTTCTAGTTTTTACTGTGAAATATTTAATTTTTCCCCATAGGCCTCAATGGGCTCCCAAATTTCCCTTCACAGATTCTCCAAAAAAAAGTGTTTCCAAAGTGCTGTATCAAAAGAGAAATATAACACTATGAGATGAATCCACAGCTCACAAAGCAGTTTCACATATAGCTTCTTTCTAGTATTTTTCTGGGGATATTGAATTTTCCCCCCGGGCCTTGATGAACTGCCAAATGTCTCTTCATGCATTCTTAAAGAAGAGTCTTTCCCACCTGGTAAATTAAAAAAAAAAAAACAACAACATTGAACTCTGTGAGATAAATTGGGACTTCCCAAAGCTGTTTCACAGATAGCTACTTTCTAGGTTTTACATGCAGTTATTCAGTTTTTCCTCATGGGCCTCAATGGGCTACCAAATGTCCAGTTGCAGATTCACCAAAAAGAGTGTTTCTAACCTGCTGCATCAAAACAAGGTTCAAAGCTTTTAGATGGATCCACACATTGCAAAGCATTTTTCCGGATAGCTTGTTTCTAGTTTTGATCTAAATGTATTCCGTTTTTTTCCCATGGGCCTCAATGGAATCCAAAATGTCCCTTTGCAGATTCTCCAAAAAAAAGTGTTTCCAACCTGATGAATCAAAAGTAATGTTTAACTCTGTGAGTTTAATCCTCACTTCAAAAACAATTTCACAGATTTTTTCCTGTTTTTTACACAAGTTTACTGGGTTTTTCCCTGTGGGCCTCAATGGGTTCCCAACAGTCCCTTCACAGATTCTCCAAAAAGAGTTTTTCCAACCTGCTGAATCAAAAGAAAGATTTAATTCTGTGAGATGAATCCATACATTGCAAAGCAGTTTCACAGATAGCTTCTTTCTAGTTTTTACTTGAGATTTTTGTTTTTTTTCCCAGTGGGCCTCAATGAGCTCTCAAATGTCCCTTCCAGATTTTCCAAAGAGTATTGAATTCTGCTGAATCAAAAGAAAAATATAACTCTGTGAGATGAATCCACCCATCACAAAGCAGTTTCACAGATAGCTTCTTATTTGTACATGGGGATATTTCTTTTTTCCCATGGGCCACAATGGGCTACCAAATGTTTGTTGGTAGATTGTCCAAAAAGAATGTTTGCAACCTGCTGAAACAAAATAAATATTCAACACTGTGAGATGAATCCACACATCACAAAGCAGTTTAACCGATATACTGTTTCTAGTTTTTGCCTGGAGATATTCAGTTTTTCTCCATGTGCCTCAAGGGGCATCAAAATGTCCTTTGCAGATGCTCAAAAAAGATTGTTTCCAACTTGCTGTATTAAAGGAAAGTTTTATCTCTGTAAGATGAATCCACACATCAGAAATCAGTTTCACATATACTTTTTTTTTTCCTGATTTTTACCTGGGAATATTTGGTTTTCCCCCAAAGGCCTCAATGGGGTCCCAAATATAAATTCACAGATTATCCAAAAGGAGTGTTTCCAACCTGCTGAATCAAAACAAAGATTTAGCTCTGTGAGATTAATTGATACATCACAAATCAGTTGGCCAATCCAATTGGATAGACATGGTACAAAATATTTAAAATTTCCAGATTTGATCCAAATTTAATTGTAGTTCCTTTAAACTGATTTGAAGTTCAAGCCACCTTTCAACATTCCATTCTGTGGAAAATTCACTTGGTTGATTTCATTGGTATTATTGACAATCATTATCCAAAGAACAAATTGTTTGATTTTATAAAACTTATGTCTTCAGTGGTCCCTTGATTAAGCAAAAATCAGCCCATTCCTGGGGCCATCATAGTGTTCACTAATGGCTCCAGCAATGCAAATGCTGGTTATATAGGTCCTACAGACAAGCTTATTCCTACCCCTATACCACTCCTGGAGAGGCAGAGTTAATTGCTGTAATTGTTGCCTTATAGGATTTCCCCAAGCCTTTAAATATTGTCTCTGATTCTATTTAACGTGGGAAAGAGGATATGCTTGTGTTTCACCAGGAGATCATCAAAGAAAACCACAGGGAAAAGACGTCAGTGTCAGAGACCACACTTAGATGTGGTAAGATCTGTGTCAACTCCTTAGAAGCTGGCACGCTAAATCACGATGGGTCTGATTCAATCCCCCCAATGACAATGGAGACCCATCTAACTAATTACACTTCTAATTACCCTTATTTTTCTCCTTACAAACCTAAAAGTCTTACCATTTCTGTTGGCCTAAAAATAACATCCCTCTGTTCTTTTCTTCCTCCTTCAGCACTAAATCTTGCTTACAGTAGGTTTTACTGAATCATTCTCCTCCTTATACTTTCTGTCTCACTAGTTTCCTCACACACTGATTTACCTGCTACACAAAATTATTCTTACTGGGCTTATGTGCCTTTTCCTCCACTTGTTTGACCTCTCACCTGGACGGATGCTCCTGCAGAAATCTACACTAATGATAGTGTGTGGATGACTGCAGCTACAGATGACAATTGCTCCACTCAACCAAGGGAAGAAGGCACTGCATTTAATGTTACCATGGGTTATAAATACCCACCTCTGTGCCTCCAACATGCACCTGATTGTATCCATCTAGAAACTCAATTCTGGGCTAATTGTCTTCCAGAGAGATCAGCCACAGAGGAACTGGGACATTTGGTCTCTGGCCTTTCCCTTTCTTCTTTAAAGGAAATGAAAGAGGGAGTAATGGGAGATACCCCATACTTTCAATATAAACCTGCAGGAAAACCATGCCCTAAAAATTTTGATGGCCCATGTAAAACCTTAATTTTGGAAGACAGTGTTAACTCACATGCAGTAATATTTAAAATGACTCATATGGTTTAGTAATAGACTGGGCACCAAAGTGTTATTTAAAAAAACTATTGCTCCTCTGGTGGAAGGAAATGCCTGGAGGCTGCTTATTTTATTTCTTATCTGGAGAACGAGAATCATCATTTTACTTTACATAGGAGGTTGAGCTCATTCTTTCCCTTGAAATGGGAAGAGAAAACTTTACCCCACCCCGCTGAGGCATCATATAATATTCCCCATCCTGAGCTCAGAATACCCAGAACTTTGAAAATTGGCAATTGCCATGTCTGGACTGTGAGCATGGAAAGGGGAAACTATTCTGTCTGTTGTCCCCACTACCATCCCTCTCTCTCAGTATTGACTTAGATCCAGACATATGTTTTACTTACCTCTAACCCGACTGTTCCCATACAGAGTTATGTTAAGCCTCCTTACATGCTCTTAGTGGGAAATATCAAAATTTGAACGAACAATCAAACTGTTCAATGCATCATCTGTCATTATACACTGGCATTAACTCCCATTTTCACTCCAGGAAATGTGTATTGTGGTTAGAACTCAAGAAGGAATCTGGATTCCAGTAATTTTGCCCAGACCTTGGGAATCTTCCCCCTCAATACATTTAATTAATGAATTGTTACAGTGAATTATAAAAAGATCTAAGAGATTTGTTTTCATGTTAATCACAGTAATCATGGGCCTAATTAGTCACTGCACTGGTGACCACTGCCGGAATGGTGTTACATCAATCTATTCAAACAGCTGACTTTTTTAATGATTGGCAAGCCAATTTCACCCAAATGTGGAATTCTCAAGAAGGCATTGATCAAAAATTGGCTAATCAAATTAATGATTTAAGACAGTCTGTTATTTGCTTGGACATCAGGTAGTGAGTCTCAAACATCACATGCAATTGCAGTGCAATTGGAACAGTTCTGATTTCCGTACTACACTGTATTCCTGCAATGAGATAGATCATTCATGAGAAGTGGTCAAAGGACATCTTCTAGGTCAGGAAGATAATTTATCACTGGACATAAGTAAATTAAAGAAATAAATTTTTGAAATCTCTCAATCTCATTTGTCCATTGTGCCTGGAGCTGGGGCATTAGATCAGGTGGCAGAAAATCTTTCTGGGCTAAACCTCACAACTTGAATTAAGTCTGTGGGGGCTCCACTGTAGTAAATTTTGGAATTATGTTTCTCTGTTTAATAAGCTTGTCTTTAGTGTGCTGGACCAGTCAAAGACTCCTGCCTCAAAATTGAGAGAACAAACAAGCCTTTAACACCATGGCACATTTACATAAAAGAAAGGGAGAGATGCTGCGGGAAGTCAGGGACCCCAATTCAGGGGACTGGCTGAAACCATGGCAGAAGAACATAAATTGTGAAGATTTCATGGACATTTATTATTTCCCCAAATTAATACTTTTATAGTTTCTTATGCCTGTCTTTAGGGCAACCTCTGAACATAAACTGTGAAGATTTCATGGACATTTATCACTTCCCCAATCAATACTCTTGTGATTTCCTATGCCTGTCTTTACTTTAATCTTTTAACCCTGTCATCTTTCTAAGCTGAGGAGGTACATTGCCTCAGGACCCTGTGATGATTTCATTAACTGCACAAATTGTTTGTAGAGCATGTGTGTTTAAACAATATGAAATCTGGGCACTTTGAAAAAAGAACAGGATAACAGTGATGTTCAGGGATCAAGGGAGAAAACCATTAGGTCTGACGGACTGGGAGCTGTGTGGAACAGCCATATTTCTCCTCTTACAAAAGTGAATAGGAGAAATATTGCTGAGTTCTTTTTCTCAGCAAGAAACAGCCCTGAGAAAGGGAACGCATTCCCAGGGATATGTCTCTAAAATGGGCGGTCTGGGAGTTTCTGTCTTATAGGATTGCAGGTAAGGGATGAAATAAGCCCTGGCCTCCCATTGTGCTCCCAGGCCTATTAAAATGAGGAAGTTACTGCCTAGTAAATTTTAGTCAGACTGGTTGTCTGCTCTCAAACACTGTCTCCTGATAAGATGTTATCAATGACAATGTATGCTTAGTGGGACATGAAACTCCATTAGCGATTTTGATTTCACCACAGTCCTGTGATCTCACTCTGCCCCCATTTGCCTTGTCATATTTTATTTCCTTGTGAAGTATGTGATATCTATGACCCAAACCCTTTCATACTCTCTCTCCCCTTTGAAAATCACTAATAAAACTTGCAGGTTTTGTGGCTTGGGGGACATCACAGAACCTGCTGACATATGATGTCTCCCCTGGACACCCAGCTTTAAAATTTCTCTCTTCTGTACTCTTTCCCTTTATTTCTCAGGCCAGACTACACTTGGGGAAAATAGAAAAAAATCTACATTGAAACATTGGGGGCTGGTTTCCCCTGATAACAGATAGCTTCCATCTTGTTTTTATCTTGGGATATCAGGTTTTTCCACATGGACCTCAATTGGCTCCCAGATGTCACTTTGCAAATTCTTCAAAAAGATTTTTCCAACCATCTGTATACAAGAATGGTTTAACTATGTAAAATGAATTCATACAACACAAAAACAGTTTCAAAAAATAGTTTCTTTCTACTTTTTATTTGGGTATATTCTGTTTTCCCATGTGGGCTTCAATGTGCTCCCAAATATCCCTTCACAGATTCTCCAAAGAGAGGTTTTCCAACCTGCTGAATCAAAAGAAAGGTTTGACTCTGTCAGTTGAATTCACACATCATAAAGCAGTTTCACAGATAGTTTTTACTGATTTTTATCTGGTAATATTCTGTTTTTCCTTATGGGTTTCCATGGCCTCCCCAGTTTCCCTTTGCAGATTGTTCAAAAAGAGTGTTTCCAACCTGCTGAATAAAAAGAAAAGTTTAACTCTGGGACATGAATCCAAACATCACAAAGCATTTTCACAGATAGCTTCTTTTTAGGTTTTGCCTAGGGATACTCCTTTTTTTCCTTCATTGGCTTCAATGGACCAAAATATATTGTTCCAGATTGTCCAAAAGGAGTGCTCCAAACGTGCTGAATCAAACGAAAGGATTAACTCTGTGAGATGAATCCACACATCACAAAGCAGTTTCACAGACAGATTCCACTGTTTTTCTGGGGACATTCAGTTATTCAACAGCTCAGTGGACTCCAAAAAGTCCCTTCACAAATTCTCCAAAAAGAGTTTTTCCAATCTGCTGAATCCAAAGAAAGATTTAACTCTGTGAGACAAATCCATACATCACAAAGCAATTTCACAGATAGCTTCTTTCTAGATTTTACCTGAAGATATTCATTTATTTTTTCCATGGGCCTCAATTAACTTCAAAATATTTCTTCATAGATCCTTTAAAAAGAGGATTTCAAACCTGCTGAATAAAAGAAAGGGTTAACTCTGTGAGATGAATCTACACAACACAAAGCAGTTTCACAGATATGTTCTTTCTAGTTTTTACCTAGGTATACCATATTTTTCCCCACAGGCCTCAATGGGCTCCAAAATGTCCCCTTGCAGATTCTCAGAAAATGTGTTTCCAACCTGCAGTATCAAAAGAAAGGTTTAATTATTTGAGATGAATCTACATACCACAAAACAGTTTCACAGATAGCTTCTTTCTAGTTTTTATCTGGGGTTATTCGAATTTTCCTCATTGCCATTGGTGGGCTCCCCATTGTCCTATCACACGTTCTCCAAAAATGTTCAACCATATGAGAGGAATCCAGGCATCACAAAGTAGTTTCACAGATAGCTTCTTACTTATTTTCTTTTTTTTAAAATGTCTAACCCCATCACAATTTTATTATTATTATTATTGTTATTATACTTTAAGTTTTAAGGTACATGTGTACAATGTGCAGGTTTGTTACATATGTATACATGTGTCATGTTGGTGTGCTGCACCCATTAACTCATCATTTAGCATTAGGTATATCTCCTAATGCTATCCCTCCCCCATCCCCCTACCGCACAACAGTCCCCAGTGTGTGATGTTCCCCTTCCTGTGTCCATGTGTTCTCATTGTTCAATTCCTACTTATGACTGAGAACATGTGCTGTTTGGTTTTTTGTCCTTGCAATAGATTGCTGAGAATGATGGTTTCCAGCTTCATCCATGTCCCTACAAAGGACATAAACTCATCATTTTTTATGGCTGCATAGTATTCCATGGCATATATGTGCCACATTTTCTTAATCCAGTCTACCATTGTTGGACATTTGGGTTGGTTCCAAGTCTTTGCTATTGTGAATAACGTTGCAATAAACATATATGTGCCTGTGTCTTTACAGCAGCATGATTTATATTCCTTTGGGTATATACCCAGTAATGGGATGGCTGGGCAAATGGTATTTCTAGATCTAGATCCCTGAGGAATCGCCACACTGACTTCCACATTGGTTGAACTAGTTTACAGTGCCACAAACAATCTAAAAGTGTTTCTATTTCTCCACATCCTCTCCAGCATCTGTTGTTTCCTGACTTTTTAATAATCACCATTCTAACTGGTGTAAGATGGTATCTCATTGTGGTTTTGATTTGCATTTCTTGGATGGCCAGTGATGATGAGCATATTTTCATGTGTTTTCTTGGCTGCCTAAATGTCTTCTTTTGAGAACTGTCTGTTCATATCCTTTGCCCACTTTTGGATGGGGTTGTTTGTTTTTTTTCTTGTAAATTTGTTTGATTTCATTGCAGATTCTGGATATTAGCCCTTTGTGAGATGAGTAGGTTGCAAAAATTTTCTCGCATTCTGTATGTTGCCTGTTCACTCTGATGGTAGTGTCTTTTGCTGTGCAGAAGTTCTTTAGTTTCATTAGATCCCATTTGTCAATTTTGGCTTTTGTTTCCATTACTTTTGGTGTTTTAGACATGAAGTCCTTGTCCATGCCTATATCCTGAAAGGTAATGCCTAGGTTTTCTTCTAGGGTTTTTCTGGTTTTAAGTCTAACATGTAAGTCTTTAATCCATCTTGAATTAATTTTTGTATAAGGTGTAAAGAAGGGATCCAGTTTCAGCTTTCTACATATGGCTAGCCAGTTTTCACAGCACCATTCATTAAATAGGGAATCCTTTCCCCAGGGCTTCTTTTTGTCAGGTTTTTCAAAGATCAGATAGTTGTAGATATGTGGCATTATTACTGAAAGCTCTGTTCTGTTGCATTGGTCTATATCTCTGTTTTATACCAGTACCAAGCTGTTTTGGTTACTGTAGCCTTGTAGTATAGTTTGAAGTCAGGTAGTGTGTTGCCTCCAGCTTTGTTCTTTTCACTTAGGATTGTCTTGGCAATGTGGGCTCCTTTTTGGTTCTGTATGAAATTTAAAGTAGTTTTTTCCAATTCTGTGAAGAAAGTCACTGGTAGCTTGATGGGGATGGCATTGAATCTATAAATTACCTTGGGCAGTATGGTCATTTCATGATATTGATTCCTCCTACCCATGAGCATGGAATGTTCTTCCATTTGTTTGTATCCTCTTTTATTTCATTGAGCAGTGGTTTGTATTTCTCCTTGAAGAGGTTCTTCACATCCCTTGTAAGTTGGATTCCTAGGTGTTTTATTATCTTTGAAGAAATTGTGAATGGGAGTTCATTCATGGTTTGGCTGTCTGTTTTTCTGTTATTGGTGTATAAGAATGCTTGTGATATTTGCGCATTGATTTTGTATCATGATACGTTGCGGAAGTTGCCTATCAGCTTAAGGAGACTTTTGGCTGAGACAATGGGGTTTTCTAAATATACAACCATGTCATCTGCTAAAAGGGACAATTTGACTTCCTCTTTTCCTAATTGAATACCCTTTGCCTTCTTCTCCTACCTGATTGTCCTGGCCAGAACTTCCAACACTATGTTGAATAGGATTGGTGAGAGAGGTCATCTCTATCTTTTGCCAGCTTTCAAAGGGATTATTTCCAATTTTTGCCCATTCAGTATGATTTTGGCTGTCAGTTTGTCATAGATAGCTTTTATTATTTTGAAATACGTCCCATCAATACCTAATTTATTGAGAGTTTTTTTTTAATTATTATACTTTAAGTTTTAGGGTACATGTGCACATTGTGCAGGTTAGTTACATATGTTTACATGTGCCATGCTGGTGCGCTGCACCCACTAACTCGTCATCTAGCATTAGGTATATCTCGCAATGCTATCCCTCCCCCCTCCCCCCACCCCACAACAGTCCCCAGACTGTGATATTCCCCTTCCTGCAAATCAAAACCACTATGAGATACCATCTCACACCAGTTAGAATGGCAATCATTAAAAAGTCAGGAAACAACAGGTGCTGGAGAGGATGTGGAGCAATAGGAACAATTTTACACTGTTGGTGGGACTGTAAACTAGTTCAACCATTGTGGAAGTCAGTGTGGCGATTCCTCAGGGATCTAGAACTAGAAATACCATTTGACCCAGCAATCCCATTACTGGGTATATACCCAAATGACTATAAATCATGCTGCTATAAAGACACATGCACACGTATGTTTATTGTGGCATTATTCACAATAGCAAAGACTTGGAACCAACCCAAATGTCCAACAATGATAGACTGGATTAGGAAAATGTGGCACATATACACCATGGAATACTATGCAGCCATAAAAAATGATGAGTTCATGTCCTTTGTAGGGACATGGATGAAATTGGAAATCATCATTCTCAGTAAACTATCGCAAGAACAAAAAACCAAACACCGCGTATTCTCACTCATAGGTGGGAATTGAACAATGATATTGAGAGTTTTTAAGAAGAAGCATTGTTGAATTTTGTCAAAGGCCTTCTCTGCATCTATTAAGATAATCATGTGTTGTTTGTCTTTGGTTCTGTTTATATGCTGGATTATGTTTATTGATTTTCATATGATGAACCAGCCTTGCATCCCAGAGATGAAGCCCACTTCATCATGGTGGATAAGCTTTTTGATATATTGCTGGATCCAGTTTGCTAGTATTTTATTGAGGATTTTTGCAACAATGTTCATCAAGGATATGGGTCTAAAATTCTCTTTTTTTGTTGTGTCTCTGCCAGGCTTTGGTATCAGGATGATGCTGGCCTCATAAAAAGAGTTATGGAGGATTCCTTCTTTTTCTATTGATTGGAATAGTTTCAGAAGGAATGGTACCAGCTCCTCCTTGTACCTCTGTAGAATTTGGCTGTGAATCCATCTGGTCCTGGGCTTCTTTTTTGTTGGTAAGCTATTTATTATTGCCACAATTTCAGAGCCTGTTATTGATCTATTCAGAGATTCAAATTTTTCCTGGTTTAGTCTTGGGAGAGTGGATGTGTCCAGGAATTTATCCATTTCTTCTAGATTTTCCAGTTCATTAGCATAGAGGTGTTTATAGTATTCTCTGATGGTAGTTTGTATTTCTGTGGGATTGGTGGTGATATCCTCTTTGTCATTTTTTATTGTTTCTATTATATTCTTCTCTCTTTTCTTCTTTATTTGTCTTGCTAGTGGTCTGTCAATTTTGTTGATCTTTTCAGAAAACCAGCTTCTGGATTCATTGATTTTTTGTAGAGTTTTTTGTGTCTCTATTTCCTTCAGTTCTGCTGTGATCTTAGTTTTTTCTTGCCTTCTGCTAGCCTTTGAATATGTTTGCTCTTGCTTCTCTGGTTCTTTTAATTGTGATGTTAGGATATCAATTTTATATCATTCCTGCTTTCTCCTGTGGGCATTTAGCGTTACAAATTTCCCGCTACACACTGCTCTGAATGTGTCTCAGAGATTCTGGTATGTTGTTTCTTTGTTCTCATTGGTTTCAAATAACATCTTTATTTCTGCCTTCACTTCGTTATGTACCCAGTAGTCATTCCAGAGCAGGTTGTTCAGTTTCCATGTAAATGAGCGGATTTGAGTGAGTTTCTTAATCCTGAGTTGTAGTTTGATTGCACTGTGGTCTGAGAGACAATTTGTTATAATTTCTATTCTTTTACATTTGCTGAGGAGTGCTTTACTTACAGCTATGTGGTCAATTTTGGAATAAGAACGGCATGGTGCTAAAAAGAATGTGCATTCTTTTGATTTGGGTGAAGAGTTCTGTAGATGTCTATTAGGTTCGCTGGGTGCAGAGCTGATTTGAATTCCTGGATATCCTTTTTAGCTTTCTGTCTTGTTGATCTGTCTAATGTTGACAGTGGGGTGTTAACATCTCCCATTATTGTTGTGTGGAAGTCTAAGTCTCATTATAGGCCACTAAGGACTTGCTTTATGAATCTGGGTGCTCCCATATTGGGTGCATATATATTTAGGGTAGTTAGGTCTTCTTGTTGAATTGATCCCTTTACCATTATGTAATGGCCTTCTTTGCCTCTTTCGATGTTGTTTCATTTAAAGTCTGTTTTATCAGAGACTAGGATTGCAACCCCTGCTTTTTTTGTTTTCCATTTGCTTGGTAGATCTTCCTCTATCCCTTTATTTTGAGCCTATGTGTGTCTCTGCATGTGAGATGGGTTTCCTGAATACAGCACACTGATGGGTCTTGACTCTTTATCCAATTTACCAGTCTGTGCCTTTTAATTTGAGCATTTAACCCATTTGCATTTTAGGTTAGTATTGTTATGTGTGAATTTTATCCTGTCATTATGATATTAACTAGTTAGTTGATGGAGTTTCTTCCTAACCTTGATGGTCTTTATAATTTGCATGTTTTTGCAGTGGCTGCTACTGGTCATTCCTTTCCACATTTAGTGCTTCCTTCAGGAGCTCTTTTAGGGCAGACATGGTGGTGACAAAATCTCTCAGCATTTGCTTGTCTGTAAAGTATTTTATTTCTTCTTCACTTACGAAGCATAGTTTGGCTTGATATGAAATTCTAGGTAGAAAATTCTTTCCTTTAAGAATGTCGAATATTGGCCCCCACTCTCTTCTGGCTTGTAGAGTTTCTGCTGAGAGATCAGCTGTTAGTCTGATGGGTTTCTGTTTGTGGGTAACCCGATCTTTCTCTCTGGCTGCCCTTAACATTTTTTCCTCTTTTCAACTTTGGTGAATCTGACAATTATATGTCTTGGAGTTGCTCTTCTTGATGAGTGTCTTTGTGGCATTCTCTGTATTTCGTGAATTTGAATGTTGGCCTGCATTGCTAGATTGGGGAAGTTGTCCAGGATAATATCCTGCAGAATGTTTTCCAACTTGGTTCCATTCTCCCTGTCACTTTCAGGTACACCAATTAGACATAGATTTGGTCTTTTCACATAGTCCCATATTTTTGGAAGTTTTGTTCATTTCTTTTTATTCTTTTTTCTGTAAACTGATCTTCACACTTCATTTCATCTTCTGTTGCTGATACCCTTTCTTCCAGTTGATTGCATTAGTTACTGAGGCTTGTGCATTCAGCACGTTGTTCTTGTGCCATGTTTTTCAACTCCATCAGGTTCTTTAAGGACTTCTCTTCATTGGTTATTCTAGTTATCCATTGATCTAATTTTTTTCAAAGTTTTTAACTTCTTTGCCATTTGTTCAAACTTCCTCCTTTAGCTCAGGGTAGTTTGACCTTCTGAAGTCTTCCTCTCACAATTCGTGAAAGTCATTCTCTGTCCATCTTTGTACCATTGCTGGTGAGGAGCTGCATTCCTTTGAAGGAGGAGAGGTGCTCTGATTTTTAGAGTTTCCCATTTTTCTCCTCTGTTTTTTCCCCATCTTTGTGGTTTTATCTACCTTTAGTCTTTGATGATGGTGATGTACAGATGGGTTTCTGGTGTGGATGTCCTTTCTGTTAGTTAGTTTTCATTCTAGCAGTCAGGACCCTCAGCTGCAGGTCTGTTGGAGTCTACTGAAGGTCCACTCCAGACCCTGTTTGCCTGGGTGTCAGCAGTGGTGGCTGCAAAACAGTGGATATTGGTGAACCGCAAATGCTGCTGCCTGATCATTCCTCTGGATGTTTTGTCTCAGAGGCGTACCCGGCCCTGTAAGGTGTCAGTCTGCCTGTACTGATGGGTGCCTCCCAGTTAGGCTACTCAGGAGTCAGTGACCTACTTGAGGAGGCAGTTTGCCCATTTTCATATCTCAAGCTGTGTGCTGGGAGAACCACTAGTCTTCCAAACTGTCAGACAGGGACATTTAAGTCTGCAGAGGTTACTGCTGTCTTTTGTTTGTCTGTGCCCTGCCCCGAGAGGTGGAGCCTACAGAAGCAGGCAGGCCTCCTTGAGCTGTGGTGGGCCCCACCCAGTTCAAGCTTCCCAGCCACTTTGTTTACCTACTCAAGCCTGAGCAATGGCGGATGTCCCTCCCCCAGCCTCACTGCCGCCTTGCAGTTTGATCTCAGACTGCTGTTCTAGCAATGAGTGAGGCTCAGTGGGCATAGAACCCTCTGAGCCATGTGTGGGATATAATCTCCTGGCGTGCCATTTGTGAAGCCCATTGGAAAAGCACAGTATTAATGTGGGAGTGACCTGATTTTTGAGGTGCCGTCTGTTGCCCATTTCTTTGACTAGGAAAGGGAATTCCCTGACCTCTTGAGCTTCCTGGGTGAGGTGATGCCTCACCCTGCTTCAGCTCATGCACAGTGTGCTCCACCCACTGTCCTGCACCCACTGTCTGGCACTCCACAGTGAGATGAACCCAGTACCTCAGTTAGAAATGCAGAAATCACCCATCTTCTGCATTGGTCATGGTGGAAGCTGTAGAGTGGAGCTGTTCCTATTTGACCATCTTGGCTGCACCCCTCTTTCTTATTTTTATCAGGGGATATTTGCTTTCTCCTCATAGGCCACAATGGGCCCTGAATGTACCTTCACAGATTTTCCAAAAAGAGTTCTGTCAACCTGATGAATCAAATGAAAGGTTTAACTCTTTCATTAATCTTTACATCACAAAGCAGTTACACAGACAGCTTCTTTCAGTTTTTATGTAGGGGTATTCAATGTTTCCTTTAGGCCTGAATGGGCTCCCAAAAGTCCCTTTGCTGATTCTAGAAATAGAATGTTTCCAACCTGCTGAATCAAAGGAAGGGTTTACCTCTGAGATGAATCCACACATCATAGAGTACTTTCCAAGATAACTACTTTCTAGTTTTTACCTGGGCATATTCGTCTTCATCAGCCAGGAGTTACATAGATAGCTTCTTTCTAGTTTTTATCTGGGCATATTTTTTTTTTTCCATTGGGCCTCAAAGGGGCTCCCAAATGTCCCTTCACAGATTATCCAAAAAGACTGTTTTTAACCTGCTGACTCAAAAGAATGGTGTAAATCTTTGAGATGAATCCAGAAATCATTGAGCAGTTTGACAAATAGCTTCTTTCTAGCTTTTACCTGGGGCTATTACATTGTTCTCCATGGTTCTCAAAGGTCTCTCAAATGTCCACTGTCAGATTTTCCAAAAACCGCGTTTCCAACCTGCTGAATCAAAAGAAAGGCTTAACTCAGTGAGATGAAAGCACAAATCCCAAAGTAGTTTCCCAGATACCATCTTTCTAGTTTTCACCTGTGGATATTAGGATTTTCCCAATAGGCCTCAATGGGGGTCCAAAATGTCCCTTTGCAGATTCTCCAAAAAGAGTGTTTCCAACCTGTTGAATCAAAAGAAAGGCTTAACTCAGTGAGATGAAAACACAAATCACAAAGTAGTTTCCCAGATATCATCTTTCTAGTTTTTAACTGGGGATATTAGAATTTTCCTGAAAGGCCTTAATGGGACCCAAAATGTCTCTTTGCAGATACTGCTGAATCAAAGGAAATGTTTAACTCTGTGAGATTATTCCACACATCACAAAGCAGTTTCACAGAGAGCCTCTTCCTAGTTTTTAACTAGAATTTTTTTTTTTCATGGGCCTCAATGGGCTCCCAAATATCCCTTCACATGTTCTCCAAAAAGAGTGTTTCCAACCTTCTGTATCAAAAGAAAGATTTAACTCAGTGAGATGAATCCACATATCACAAGGCAGTGCCACAGATGGCTTCTTTCTGGTTTTTACCTGGGGTTATTCTGTTTATCCCCATAGGCTGCAATGGGCTCCCAAATGTCCCTTTGCAGATTCTCCTAATAGGGTGTTTACAATCTGTTGAATCAAAATAAAAGTTTAAATCTGTGAGATGAATCTATACATCACAAAGCAGATTCAGAGATAGCTTCTTTCTAGTTTTTACCTAAGGCTATTCAGTTTTTCCCCATGGGCCTCAATGGGATCCAAAATATTCCTTTGCACATTCTCCAAAAAAGAGTGTTTCCAACCTCCTGAATCAAAAAAAAAAAAATAAGTTTTAACTTGGTGAGATGAATCCACACATGACAAAGCAGTTTCATAGATAGCTTCTCTCTAGTTCTTACTTGGGGATATTCGGTTTTCTTTTGTGGGCCTCAATGGGGTCAAAAATGTCCCCAGGCAGAATCTCCAAAAGAGTTTTTCCAATCTGCTGAATCAAAAGAAAGGTATACCTCTGTGAGATGAATCCGTATCACAAAGCAGTTTCCGAGAGAGCTACTATCTAGTTTTTAACTGGGGATATTAGTTTTTTTTCCCCTATGGGCCTCAATTTTCTCCAAAATGGCCTTTCATAGTTTATCCAATAAAAGTGTTTCCAATTGGCTGTCAAAAGAGAGGTTTAATTCTGTGAGATGAATCCACACATCACCAAGCAGTTTCACAGATAGTTTTTTTCTAGTTGTTATCATGAAATATTCTGTTTTTCACCATGGGCCTCAATGTGTTACCAGATATCTTTTTGCAGATTCTCCAAAAATAGTGCTTGCAATATGCTGAATCAACAGAAAACTTTATCTCTGTGAGATGAATTTACAGATGACAAAGGAGTTTCACAGACAGTTTGCTTTTTGTTTTACCCTGTGATGCTCAGTTTTTGCCCATGGGCCTCAATGAGCTTCCACATGTCCTTTCAAATATTGTCAAGAAAGAGCTTTCAACCTGCTGAATAACAGAAAGGTTTAACTCTGAGATAAATCCACACATAAAAAGCAGTTTCACAGATAGCTTCTTTCTGGTTTTTACCTGGCTATATTCGTTTTTTTCTTTTTTATGGGCCTCAGTGGTCTCTCTGATGTCCCTTCACAGATTATCTAAAATAGTGTTTCCAACCTGCTAAACCAAAGAAAGGTTTAACTCTGTGGGATGAATCCACACATCCCAAAACAGTTTTAGAGATAGCGTCTTTCTAGTTTTTATCTGTATTTGTTTTTCCCCATGGGCCTCAAAGGCCCTCAACTGCCCTTGGCAGATTCTCCAAAAAGAGTGTTTCCAACCTGGTGAATCAAAAGAAATGTTTAATTCTGTGTAATGAATCCACACATCAAAAAGCATTTTCACAGATAGCTTCATTCTAGTTTTTATTATGGGATATTCAGGTTTTCCCCATGGGCCTGAATGGATTCCAAATTGTCCATTCACAGATTCTCCAAAAAGAGCGATTCCAACTTGTGGGATCAAAAGAAAGCTTTAACTCTGTTAGATGAATTTACACGTCACAAAGCAGTTTCACAGATACTTTGTTTCCCTTATTTACATATGGATACTTTTTTCCCCATGGGCCTTAATGGACTCTAAAATGTCCTTTCACAGATTCCCAAAAAAGACAGTTTTCAAACTGTTGAATCAAAAGGAAAGTTTAACTCCATGAACTAAATCTGCACATCACAAAGCAGTTTCACAGATAGCTTCTTCCTAGTTTTTATCTGGAAATTTTCCATTGATTTTAATTTGGGATCTATGGTCTTCCAATTATCCCATTGATTCTCCAAAAAGAGTATTTCCATCCTACGGAATGCAGAGAAAGGTTTAACTTGGTGAGATGAATCCACACATCACAAGACAGTGCCACAGACAGCTTCTTTCTACTTTTTACCTGGGGATATTCTATTTTATGGCCATATGATGCAATGGGCTCCGAAATGTCCCTTTGTAGATTCCCCAAAAACAGTGTTCCCAACCTGCTGAATCAAAAGAAAGTTTTAACACTTTGAGATGAATCTACACATCCCAAAGCAGTTTCACCAATAGGTACTCTTTACTTCTTTATCTGTGGATATTTGTTTTTTTCCCCCCAGGCCTCATTGCATTTCGAAATATCTCTTCACACATTCTACAAAAACAGGTTTCCAACCTGATCAATTAAAAGAAAGATTTTTGTCTGTGAGATGAATCTACACAGCACAAAGCAGTTTTACAGATACTTTCTTTCTAGTTTTTACCTATGGATATTTGGTTTTTCCCCATGGACCTCATTGGTATCCAAAATACCCCTTCACAGATATTCCAGAGAAAGTGTTTCCAAATGCTTGAATCAAAAAAAAAAAAAAAAAAAAAAAAAAAAAAAAAAAAAAAGGTTTAACTCTGTGAGATAAATCCATGCTTCACAAATAAGTTTCACAGATTCTTTCTAGTTTTTACCTGGGGATATTAGTTGTTTTTCCTTGGACTTCACTAGGCTCCCAAATATGCCTTTGCAGATTCTCCAAAAAGAGTGTTTCCAACCTGCTGAATCAAAAGAAAGATTTAACTCTGTTAGGTGAATCCACACATCACAAAGCTGTTCCACAGGCGTCTTCCTTATAGTTTTTGCCTTGGGATATTCTGTTTTTTTCCTTATAGGTCTCAATGGGCTCCCAAATGTCTCTTCACAGATTCTCCAAACGAAGTGTTTCCAACCAGCTGAATCAAAAGAAATGTTTAATCCTGCAAGATGAATTCACACATCACAAAGCCATTTCAAAGATAGCTTCTTTTTAATTTTTATCAGGGCATATTCTGTTTTTCCCCATAGTCTCAAAGGGCTCCCAAATATCCCTTCACAGATTCTCCCAAAAGAGTGTTTCCAACCAGTTGAATAAAAAGGAAGGTTTAACTTTGTGAGATAAATCCACACATCACAAATCCATTTCACAGATAGATTCTTTCTTGTTTTTACCTGGGAATACTCTGTTTTTCCCCACAGTCATCAATGAGCTCCAAAATGTCCCTTTGCAGATTCTACAAAAAGTGTTGCAACCTGCTGTATCAAAAGAAAAATTTACCTCTGTGAAGTGAATCCACACATCACAAAGTAATTTCACAGATGGCTTCATTCTAGTTTTTAACTGAAAATACTTGGTTTTTCTGCATAGTCCAGTTGGAGCACAGAAATGTCCCTTCACAGATTCTCCAAAAAGAATGTTTCCACCTGATGAATAAAAAGAAAAGTATAATTCTGTGAGAAGAATCTACCCATCACAAAGCATTTTCACAGATAGCTTCCATCTGGTTTTTGTCTTGGGATATTCATTCTTTTCCAATAATTGTCCATGGGATCCCAAATGTCATTTTGTAGAAATTTCAAAAAGAGTATTTTCAATCTCCTGAATAAAAAGAAAGGTTTATCTCTGTGACATGAATCCACATATCACAAAGAAGTTTCACAGATACCTTCTTTCTAGTTTTATCTGGGGATATTTGGTTTCACCCCAAAGACCTCAAGGGTCTCCAAAATGTCCCTTTGTAGATTATGCATAAAGAGTGTTTCAAAACCTGTGGAATCAGGAGAAAAGTTTAACACTGAGAGATGAAAATATACATCACAGAAAGTTCCTCAGATAACTTCTTTGTTGTTTTTATCTGGGTATATGTGGTTATTCCCCTTTGGCCTGAAAGGGCTCCCAAATATTCAATCGCATATTTTCTGAAAAGAGTGCTTTCAACTTGCTGAATCAAAAGAAATGTTTGCCTTTGTAAGATGAATCCACATATCACAAAAAAGTTTGAAAGACTATCTTCTTTCTAGTTTTTATCTGAGGATATTCAGTTTTGCCCCACAGACCTCCATGAGCTCCCAAATGTCCCTTTGCAGATTCTACAAAAAGACTGTTTCCAACCTGCTGAACTGAAAGAAAGGTTCAACTCTGTGAGATGAATGCGCACATCTCAAATCATTTTCACAGATCGTTTGTTTTTAGTTTTTATCTGAATATATTTGGGTTTTCCTCGACAGCATCAATTGGCTCATAAATGTCCCTTTGCAGATCCTCCAAAAGCAGTGTTTTCCACCTGCTGAATCAAAAGAAAAAATTAATTCTGTCAGATGAATCCATACATCAAAAAGCACAAATAGCTTTCTTCTAGTTTTTATCTGTGGATATTTGTTCTTTCCCAGTAATTCTCAATGGGCTCCAAAGTGTTCCTTTGCAGATCCTACAAAAAGGGTGTTTCCCAATCTGCTGAATGAAAAGAAAAAATTACTGTTTTAAGATGAATCTACACGTCTGAAAGTTTCACAGATAGGTTCTTTCTAGTTTTACCTGGGGATATTCGATTTGTCCCCATAGACCTCAATGGGTGTTCAAATGTCCCTTTGCAGATTCTCCAAAAAGAGTGTTGTAAACGAGCTAAATGAAAAGAAAGATTTAACTCTGTTCAATGAATCTGCACATCACTAAGCAGTTTTACAAATACTTTATTTCGAGGTTTTATCTGGGGCTATTCTCTTTCTCCCCCAGGCCTCAATGAACTCCCAAATATCCGTTCAGAGACTCTACACAAAGAGTGTTTCCAACCTGCTGAATCAAAAGAAAGTTTTACCTCTCTGAGATGAATCCACACATCACAAAGCAGTTTCACAGATAGCTTCATTGTGGTTTTTATCTCTTAATATTCAATTTTTCCCCTTCTGCCACAATGGGCTTTTAAATTTCTCTTCACAGAGTCTACAGAAAGAGTGGTTCCAAACTGTGGAATCAAAACACTCTTTTTCCCTGTGAGAAGAATCCACTCATGACAAAGCAGTTTCATAGTTAGGTTTTTTCTAGTTTATATTTGGGTATATTCGGGTTTTCCCCATAGGCCTGAATTTGCTACAAAATGTTCCTCTGCCAATTTTAACATTTTGATATGAATTTACACATCACAAAACAGTTTCACAGATGGCTCCTTTGTGTGTGTGTGTGTGTTTTTTTTTTTTTTTTTCTGGGGATATTCGGTTTTTCACCATAGGCCTCAATGTGTTCTGAAATGTCCCTTTGCATATTTCACAAAAAGAATATTTCCCATCTGCTGAATAAAAGAAAGGATTAATGCTCTGAGATTAATCCACATATCACAAAGCAGTTTCACTGATAGTTTCTTTCTAGTTTTTATCTGTGGGTATTCAGTTTTTCCCCATTAGCCTCAGTGGACTCCAAATATCCATTTGCAGATTCATCAAAAGGCTGTTTCTAACCTGCTGAATAAAAACAAGGCTTTAATTTTTTGAGATGAATCCACACATCACAAAGCAGTTTCACAGAGAGCTTCTTTCTAGTGTTTATATGGATATATTCAGTTTTTCTGATAGGCCACAATAAGATCTAAAATGTGCTTTTTCAGTTTCTCCAAAAAGAGTGTTTCCAACTTGCTGAATCTAAAGAAGGTATCCTCTCTGTGAGATGAATCCAAACATCAAAAAACAGTTTCACAGATAGCTTCTTTCCAGTTTTTGTCTGAGGATATTTGGTTTTTCCCCTTATTCTTCAATGGGCTCCTAAATGTCCCTTTGCAGATTCTCCAAAAAGAGCATTTCCAATATGCTGACTCAAAAGAAAGTTTTGACTGTGAGATGAATCCACACATCACAAAGCCATTTCACAGATAGTTTCTTTCTAGTTTTTTCTGTGAATATTATGTTTTTCTCCATAGGCCTCTATGGGCTCCTAAATGGCCCTTCATAGGTTTCCAAAATAAGTGTTTCTAGCCTGCTGTATGAACAGAAAGGATTAACTCTGTGAGATAAATTCACACATCACAAAGCCTTTTCACAGATTACTTCTTTCTAGTTTTTATCTGGGGATATTCAGCTTTTTCCCCATAAGCTTCAATGGGCTCCCAAATGTTTCTTCACATATTCTCCAAAAGGAGTGTTTCCAATCTGCTGAATCAAAAAGAGGGTTTAACTTTCTGAGATGAATCCACACATCACAAAGCAGTTTCACACATAGCTTATTTCTAGTTTTTATCTTGGGCTATTCATTTTTCTTTCTTAGGCCTGAATGGGTTCCCAAATGTCCCTTTACAGATTCTATAACAACGTCTTTCCAACCTCCTGAGTCAAAAGAAAACATGAACTCTATCAGATGAGTCCACACATCACAAAGCAGTTTCACAGATAGCTTCTTTCTAGTTTTTATCTGGGAATACTTGGTTTTTCACCATAGGCCTCAATGGACTCTGAAATGTCTTTTCACCAATTCTCCAAAAAGACTCTTTCCACCTGCTAAATGAAATGGAATGTTTACCTCTGTGAGATGAATCGACAAATCACAAAGGAGTTTCACAGAGAGATATTTCTAGGTTTTATAGCAGGATATCCGGTTTTAAACCACAGACCTCAATGAGCTCCAAAATCTTCCTTTGCAGACCCTACCAAAAGAGCGTGTCCAAATGGCTGAATCAAAAAAAAGGGTTAACTCTGTGATATGAATCCACCCATCACAAAGCAGTTTCACAGATAGCTTCAGTCTAGTTTTTTTCTGGGAATATTCCATTTTTCCACTTAGGCCCCAATAGACTGCCAAATTTCTCTTTGCAGATTCTACAGAAATTGTTCTCTGAATGGCTGGATCAAAAGAAACTTTTTCTCTCTCAGAAGAATCCATGAGAAAGTAATTTCATAGATAGGTTCTTTCTAGTTTTTATGTTGGGTATATTCAGTTTTTCCCCATAGGCCTCAATGGGCTCCCAAATGTTTCTTCACAGATTCTCTGAAAAGTGTTTCCACCCTGCTGAATCAAAAGAAAGGTTTAACACTGTGAGATGAAATTACACATCACACAGCAAGTTTCACAGATATCTTCTTTATATTTTTTATCTGGGGATGTTTGATTATTCCCCACAGACCTCAAAGGGATCCAAAATGTCCATTAGCAGATTCTACAAAGAGTTTTTCCCACCTGCTGAATCAAAAGAAATGTTTAACTCTCCGAGATGAATCCACACATCACAAAGCTGTTTCACAGATACTTTATAGTTTTTATCTGGGGATATTTGCTTTTTCCCCATTCACCTCAATAGGCTCCCAAATGTCTATTCACAGATTCTCCAAAAGAGTGTTTCCAACCTGCTGAATCAAAATAAATTTTAACTCCTTAGATAAATCCACACATCAAAAAACACTTTCATATAGAGAGCTTCTTTCTAATTCTTATCTGGGAATATTCAATTTTTCCCATAGGCCTAATTGATCATTAAAATGTGCCTTCACAAAATCTCCAAAAAGAGTGTTTCCAACCTTCTGAATCAGAACAAATATTTAACTCTGGGATATGAATCCGCACATCACAAAGTAGTTTCACAGGTAGCTTGTTTCTAATTTTCATCTGGAGATATTTGGTTTTTCCCCATTGATAAGGCCAACGGGCTCCCAAATGTCCCATCACATATTTTCCAAAAAGTGTTTCCAACCTGCTGAATCAAAAGAAAGTTTAACTCTGTGAGATGAATCCACATATCACAAAGCAGTTTCACAGATATCTTCTTTCCTGTTTTTATCTGGGTATATACCATTTTTCTTCACAGGCCTCCAAGTGCTCCCAAACGTCCCTTCACAGATTCTAAAAAATAAATAAATAAATAAATAAATAAATAAATATAAAAAAATAAAAACCCCTTTCCAACCTTCTGAATAAGAAGAAAACTGTGAAAACAGTTTCACAGATAGCTTCTTTATTTTTTTTTTTTTGAGGGATATTCTGATTTTCCCTGTAGGCATCTATGGGCTCCCAAATGTGTCTTTGCAGACACACAAAAAGAGTGTTTCCATCTTGCTGAATGAAAACAAAGGTTTAACACTGTGAGATGAATCTTCCCATCACAAAGCAGTTTCACAGATTTCTTCTTTACAGTTTTTATCTTGGGATACTAAGTATTTCCCTGTAGGCCTCAAGGGACTCCCACTTGTCTCTTTACAAATTCTACAAAAAGAGTGTTTCCAACCAGTTGAAGAAGAAGAAAATGTTAACTCTGTGAGATGAACCCACACATCACAAAGCTGTTTCACAGAGCGCTTTTTTTTAAATATTTTATCTGGGGTTATTCAGTTTTTCCAGTAGGATTCAATGGTCAATAAAATATCCCTTGGCAGATTCACCAAAATGAGGGTTTCCAACCTGCTGAATGAAAAGAAAAGTTTCACATTATGAAATAAATCCACACATTACAAAGCAGTTTCACAGACAGCTTCTTTCAATTTTTTATCTGGGGATATTCAGTTTTTCCCCATAAGCCTCAATGAGTTCAAAAATATCCCTCCATGTATTCTCCAAAAAGAGTGTGGCCAACCTGCCAAATGAAAATAAAGTTTTAAATTATGAGATAAATACACACATCACAAAGCACTTTCACAGATACCTTCTTTCTAGTATTTATCTGGGGATATTCACTTTTTAATTTTTTCCCACAGGCTTCAATGAACATTGAAATATCCCTTTGCAGATTATCCAAAAAGAGTGGGTCCAACCTGCTGAATCAAAAGAAAAGTTTAACCATATGAGATTAATACACACATTACAAAGCAGTTTCACAGATAGCTTCTTTCTAGCATTTATCTGAGGGTATTTTTTTTTATTGGTGTCAATGTGCTCCAAAATGTCCCTTCATAGATTCTCCAAAAAGAGTGTTTCCAACCTGCTGAATCAAAAGAAATGTTTAACTCTGTGAGGCAAATCCACACATCACAAAAACGTCCCACAAATACCTTCTTTCTAGTTTTTATCTGGGGATGTTCTATTTTCCCTGTAAGTATAAGTGGGCTCCCAAATGTCATCTCACAGATGATACAAAAAGAGTGTTTCCAAGCTACTGAACCAAAAGGAAGGCTTTGCTTTGAGAGTTGAATCCACACATCACAAAGTTGTTTCGCAGATAGCTTCATTCTTGTTTTTATTTGGTTATTCTGTTTCTCCCCCAATAAGCTCCCATATATCCCTTCACAGATTTTATAAAAAGGGTGTTTCCAACCTGCTGTATGCAAAGAAAGTTTTAACTCTTTGAGATGAATCCACACATCACAAAGAAGTTTCACAGTTAGCTTCCTTCTGGTTTTTATCTGGGATATTCAGTTTTCCCCCATAGACTTCAATGGCTCCCAAATGTCTTTTCAGAGATTCTACAAAAAAAGTGTTATCAACCTCCTAAATCAAAATAAAGGTTTAACTCTGTAAGATGAATCTACACATCACAAAGCTGTTTCAAAGATAGTGTCTTTCTGGTTTTTATTGGTGAATATTTATTATTATTATTATTATTAATGATTTACCATAGGCCTCTATGGGCTTCTAAATATCTTTTCACAGATTCTCCAAAAAAAGCGTTTCCAACCTGATGAATCAAAAGAAATATTTATCTTTGTGAGATGAATCCACACATCACAAAGCAGTTGCACAGATAGCTTCTTTTCTGTTTTTTTAATCTGAGGATATTGAACTTTGCAACACAAGCTTCAATGGCCTCCGAAATGGCCCTTCGCAGATTCTCCAAAAACAGTGTTTCCAACCTGCTGAATCAAAGGAAAGGTTTAAATTTTTCAGATGAATCCATACATCACAAAGGAGTTTCACAGACAACTTGTTTTTGGTTTTCATATGGGGATATTCATTTTTTTCTTGTAGTCTACAAGGAGCTCAGAAATGTCCCTTCTCAAATGCTCCAAAAAGTGTTTCCAACCTGCTGAATCAAAAGAATGTTTTAAATCTGTGAAATGAATCCGCACATCACAAAGCAGTTTCACAGATGGCTTCTCTGTAGTTTTTATCTGAAGATATTCTGTTTTTTTTATATTGATCCTCAATGGGCTCCGAAATTTCTCCGCACAGACTATACAAAAAGAGTATTTTCAACCTGCTGAATCAAAAGAAATATTTAACTCTGTCAGGTGAGTCCACACATCATGAAGCACTTTCACAGAGAGCTTCTTTCTAGTATTTTTCTGGGATATTCTGCCTTTCTACATAATCGTCAATGGGTGCCAAATGTCCCTTTGCAGATACCGCAAAAAGAGTGTTTCCAAACTGCTGAATTGTAAGAAAGGTTTAACTCTGTGAGACGAATCGATACATCACAAAGCTGTTTCACACATAGCTGCTTTTTAGTCTTTATCTGGGGATATTCTCTTTCTGCCTTTAGACATCAAAAGACTTCCAAATATCCCTTCACAGATTCTCCAAAAAGAGTAATTCCAACCTGCTGAATAAGAAAACGTTAACTCTGTGAGACGTATCCCCACATCACAAAGTATCACACAGAGCTTCTTTGTAGTTTTTATCTGGGTATATTCTTTTTTTCCCTATAGGCCTCAATGGGCTCCAAAATGTCCCTTTGCAGATTCTACAAAGAAAATGTTTCCAACCTGCTGAATAAGAAGAAAAATTTAACTCTGTGAGATTAATCTATACATCACAAAGCAGTTACTCTGATACCTTCTTTCTAGTTTTTTATCTGGGGATTTTCCGTTTTACCCTGTAGGCCTTAATGGGCTCCAAAATGTCCCTTTGCCAATTATCCAAAAAGACTGTTCACAATCTGCTGAATCAAAGGAAAGTTTTAATGCTGTGAGCTGAATGCAAACATCACAAAGCTGTTTCACAGAGTTTCTTTCTAGTTTTTATCTGGGGATATTCAGTATTTCCCCATAGGCCTCAATGGGTTACAAATTGTCACTTCATAGATTTTCAAAAAGAGTGTTTCCAACTTGCCAAATCAAAAGAAAGATTGAGTATTGTGAGATGAATCCACATATCATGAAGCCATTTCAGGAATATATTTTTTCTAGTTTTTATCTGAGTATATTCCATTTTTCCCCACAGTCCCCAGTGTGCTCTGAAATGTCCCATCACATATTCTCCAAAATGAGTGTTTATAACCAGCTGAATCAAAAGAATGGCTTAACACTGTGAGATGAATCCACACATCACAAAGAAGTTTCACAGGTAGATTCCTTCTAGGTTTTATCTGGGGATATTCAGTTTTGTTCCATAGGCCTCCATGGGCTTCCAAATGTCCCTTCACAGATTCTCCAAAAACAGTGTTTCCAACATGCTGAAAGAAAAGAAAGTTTCAAGTTGGTGAGAAGAATCCATGGATCACAAAGCAGTTTCACAGATCACTTCTTGTAAATTTTTAACTGTGTGTATTTGATTTTTCCCTGGTAGCATCACTGGGCTCCCAAATTCACAGATTCTCCAAAACGAGTGTTTCCCTCCTGCTGAAAGAAAAGAATTAACTCTGTGAGATGAATCCACACATCAAAAGGCAATTTCACAGATAGCTTCCTTCAAGTTTTTATCTGGGAATATCCAGTTTTTTTCTCCATAGGCATAAGCAAGCCCTCAAACATCCTTTTGCACATTAAAAAAAAAAAAAAAAGATGATTCCAAACTGCTGAATCAAAAAAGAAAAATTTCCTTCTGTAACATGAATCCACATGTCACAATCAGTTTCACAGATAGCTTCTTTCTAGTTTATCTAAGGATATTCATTTTTTTTTTCCCATAGGCTTCTAGGGGAGTTAAAATGTCCCTTCATAGATTCTGGAAAAGGAGTGTTTTCAACCTACTGAATAAAACAAAAGCTTTTACTCTGTAAGATGAATCCACAAATCACAAAGCATCTTCGCAGAGCTTTATTCTAGTTTTTATCTGGGTTTATTCAGGTTTTCCCCTTATGCTGCAATTGGCTCCCAGGTTTCTCTTTGCAGATTCTACAGAAAGAGTGTTTCCAAACTGCTGAATCATAAGAAAGCTTTTTCTCTTTGAGAGGACTCCACACATCACAAAGCAGTTTCATATATAGCTTTTGCCTAATTTTTATTTGGGTATATTCATTTTTTCCCAATAGGCCTCAATGGGCTCCCAAATGTTTCTCTGCAGTTTTTCTAAAAACAGTGTTTACACTTTGATGAATCAAAGGAAAGCTTTAAGTCTGTGAGAGGAATCCACACATCGGAAAGAGGTTTAAGAGATAGCTTCTTTTGACTTTTTATTTGGGTATATTCAGTTTTTCCGCATAGGCCTCAATAGGCTTCCAAATGTCCCTAAACAGATTCTTAATTAGAGTCTATCCAACCTGCTAGATCGAAAGAAATGTTTAACTCTATGAGATAAATCCATACATCACAAGGCAGTTTCACAGACTGCTTCTTTCTAGTTTTCATCTTGGGATATTTGGTTCTTTCCAATAGACCTCAATGTCTCCCAAATGTCCTTTGCAGGCTTCTCCAAAATAAGTGTTTCCAACCTGCTGAATCAAAAGAAAGGTTTAAGCCTATGAGGTGAATCCACACATCACAAAGCAGTTTCACACATAGGTTCTTTCTAATTTTTATTCAGGGCTATCTTGTTTTTTTCACCATAGGCATGAATGGTCCTCAAAATGTCACTTCACAGACTGTCTAAGAAGTGTTTACAGGCTGCTGAATAAAAAAAATAGATTTAACACTGCAAGATGAATCCACACGTCAAAAAGCAGTTTCACACATAGCTTCTTTCTAGTTTTTATCTGGAGATATTTGTTTGTTTGTTTGTTTGTTTCCATTGGCCTTAATGGACTCCCAAATGTCCCTTTGAAGATTCTCCAAAAAGAGTGTTTTCCACCTGCTGAATCAAAAGAAAAGTTTACTTCTGTGAGATGAACCCACATACCTCAAAGCAGTTTAACAAATAGCTTCTTTCTAGTTCTTATCTGGGGATTCTCTTTTGCCACATAGGCAACAATGAGCTGCAAAATGTCCCTTTGCAGATTTTCCAAAAAGAGTGTTTCCAACTTGCTGAATCAAAAGAAAAGTTTAACTCTGTAAGTTGAATCCACACATCACAAAGCAGTTTCATAGACCGCATCTTTCTAGTTTTTCTCTAGGGTTATTCTGTTTTTTCCCCCATAGGCCTCAATGAGTTCCAAAATGTTACTACACAGATTCTTTTAAAAGATTTTTTTCTTAGCAGAAAAAACCTGAATTTGAGAAAAATATGCAGAGAATCATAAAAATAAGCACAGCTTATATAACACAGACAGAACAACAGTAAAAAAAAAAAGCCTACTTTAAAAAACAAAATGAAAATATAATTATTAAAAATAAAAGGCCTGGCATGGTGGCTCATGCCTGCAATCCCAGTGCTTTGGGAGGCTGAGATGGGTGGATCATGAGGTCAGCAGATCACCCTGGCTAACAGTGAAACCCCATCCCTACTAAAAATACAAAAACAAAATAGCCGGGTGTGATGGTGGGCACCTGTAGTCCCAGCTACTCAGGAAGCTGAGGCAGGAGAATGGCGTGAACCCAGGAGGCAGAGCTTGCAGTTAGCTGAGACTACATCACTGCACTCCAGCCTGGGTGACAGAACGAGACTCTATCTCAAAAAAAAAAAAAAATTCTCATTATTCAAAGACTGAATTGCATTTCCGTGTCATACAAATGTGATTATATCTACCATGGTTTGAAAACAAACAAACAAAAAGTAATAAATATTATTAACTAAAATTTCAAGTTACTAGATAGCAAGCACAGTAAACATGCCAGTCATAGTATCTCACATATTCTAGCCGTATCATCAAAAGCAGTCCTGATAAAAATCTCATGAAAGTACACTAATTTCAGGAAGAATAACAGTATTTACTATCAGACTATTAAAAAAATATACTTAAAACTTACCTCACAATTTTGTTCCTCATCTTTGAACAATCATCATCTTTATCACTGTTTTTTCAATTGTAGAAATACTGTTTCTGATGACTAGGATTATATATAGTTGCTGGATCACAGAATTTATGTGAAAAGTAGCACCAGCTTCTCTGAGTCCCACCAATTTTTTAGTGGGCAGGATCCAACAGAGGGCAGATATTCCTGCTCACTGAGTGCTTCACAAGCTAAGAAAAAATAATGCTTATGCAACAAAAATAATGATTTTACCCATTGTTCTCTTAATCAGGCTGTGAAATTTATTCTATGAGGCTAACACAGCCATTTTGAAAGAGTACTTTAAACTTTTACATCAGCAATGTGAGCCACCATAAAGACTATTGCATACAGACTTTTTAAATCCACATTTTTAGTGGCATTGTTTTTGCAACAATTTTCTTAGAAAGAGTCATACACGATGATATAATATTAAATTATCATGTGTTAAACAGAGACTTAGCATTAATTGTTATGACTTTACATATTAAAAAACTTTTGCACTTAAAATAAGTGTATCCAATACACTTCCATCAGAACTTTATATAAATAGAACATTAGCGTTTTCTCAGTTTTAATGGAGCACTTCATTTAAATTATTGTTCTGACTCATAAAAACTATAACCTTCACATAAATATCACTTTCTTCCTCAGCTGATAGTGATAACTGCTTTATATATCTTCACAATTTTATTGTGAGAAGAAGTCAATTAGATGGTGTCTTTAAAATACCTGTGAAAATTGTAAATGCTACTTTTTGTAAAACAGAATACAACTTACACATCACTCCATCTTACAGGTGGATTGCATAAATTAGAGCATATTGAATTTCAAGTTATGTAGCTTCAAAACAGAATTAAACAGATCTTCATGTATTGACAGGTGTGTGACTAAGTACAAAACAAGGTTAACCATATTGTATATTGCTTATGCTCATTTCCATAAAAAAAAATAGCTAAGCATTTGAAGATGTGCATATACCTAAAAGAAAATCTCTGGACCAGAAATATATTATTGGTGACAAGTTCATAGTTTTTACTGCATGTCCTCTTATATATTTGAAAATATATATTAATCACAGGAAAACAGTGGCTAAATAGTTTAAACAAACACTATTTTTTTGTTTGTTTAAAAAACTCATTTGAAAATATATATTTACTATTCCAATACAATAGTTAAACAAAAAGAAGTGTTTTCAAAAAGGAAATTCTTCTCTCTACGTAGATCCTACAGAACACATAAACATCTGAAATTTTGAGTGAGTTTAGCTAGAAACTCCTACAATGTATTAAAAAATATACTCACAGAGAAAAAATATAAAGAAATATAATTTCACATTTCCAATTAAATATCTGTACAGAATGCTTTGTTAATTATATTCTTAACTCTCAGGTTTCTCTTGAAATAAACTAAATTTCAGGTTATCGTTTGTTAACTTACTTACATTGGTTCCCACTCTGAATTTCAGTTTTGTGTAAGATTTCAACATTGCTACCCATTTTGTTTAATTAATATGGACATTTAAAAGTAATAAAATGCACTCAAATGTTCTCTTCTCACATTATGATGTTTAAAAAAACACCACCCGGAAAATAAGTAAAATAAATTGAGCAACTATAAAGTTTGGGTTATGAAAATCTTTTTAATGAATACATTTTAAATATAAACTTTTTGTAGCATTACATTTGGTTTCTTGTTATTCTAAAGGGTTAATTTTTTTTTCACATATGACTAAATAAAACCCACTGTGGTAAAGTACTAAAACCAAGTATAGAAGAGAAGTTAAGAAATACATGCTTATTAAAAAATTAATGTTCTCTTACTTAAATGGTTTTAATTATATACCTGATGACTCCAAAATAGTTAAACTAGTTGACCAAAAACAAACAAAAAAAAAGAGTTAATTTTTCTAAATGAAATAATAGAATTTGAAACAAAAGTGTGATTAATGAACAAAACTGCTTTATAATTTAAAATACTCACAGTTTTTGCTTTGTCTATGTAATATGTTTCAGTCAAACAGTGTAGCATCAATGTGAGATTTTTTACACAGCCAATAGCTGCTGCTGCAAGTAGCTCAAAACCAGAGTTTATGGTAATGGGTGACTTACAGACTAGAACAGCCTTCTCTGTTAGCAGTTCTTTGCTTGTCATATATTGCAGTTGAACTTTAGGTGCAGGGAAGATGAAAAAAATTAATTTCTCATATGTTAGAAAAAATAATCACATATTATTAGTAGAAAAGATAGGTTATAAAAACTTCCTTTTCAAAGAAAATACCTTTAAGTTTATTTCACATAATTGAACATCTCAATGTATCTTGAAGCAATTTTGAGTTTTCTTACAAAAGAAAATCCTGGAGGGCAGCCAAATGGCTGAAAAGGAACAGCTCCGGTCTACAGCTCCCAGCATGAGTCATGGAGAAGACGGGTGATTTCTGCATTTCCATCTGAGGTACCCAGTTCATCTCACGAGGGAGTGCCAGATAGTGGGCACACGTCAGTGGGTACAGTGCACCGTGCACAAGCTGAAGCAGGGCGAGGCATTGCCTCACTCAGGAATTTCAAGGGGTCAGGGAGTTCCCTTCCCTAGTCAAAGAAAGGGGTGACAGACGGCACCTGGAAAATCGGGTTACTGCCACCCTAATACTGCACTTTTCCAGTGGGCTTAAAAAATGGCACACCAGGAGATTATATCCCACACATGGCTCAGAGGATCCTACGCCCACAGAGTCTTGCTGATTGCTAGCACAGCAGCCTGAGATCAAACTGCAAGGCTGCAGCAAGCCTGGTGGAGGGGCGCCCGCCATTGCTGAAGCTTGCTTAGGTTAACAAAGCAGCTGGGAAGCTCAAACTGGTTGGAGCCCACCACAGCTCGAGGCCTGCCTGCCTCTGTATGCTCCACCTCTGGGGGCAGGGCACAGACAAACATAAAGACAGCAGTAATCTCTGCAGACTTAAATGTCCCTGTCGGACAGCTTTGAAGAGAGCAATGGTTCTCCCAGCACGCCACTGGAGATCTGAGAGTGGGCAGACTGCCTCCTCAAGTGGGTCTCTGACCCCTGATGCCCAAGCAGCCTAACTGGGAGGCACTCCTCAGTAGGGGCAGACTGACACCTCACATGGCCAGGTACTCCTCTGAGACAAAACTTCTAGAGGAACGATCAGACAGCAGCATTTGCGGTTCACGAAAATCTGCTGTTCTGCAGCCACCGCTGCTGATACCCAGGCAAACAGGGTCTGGAGTGAACCTCTAGCAAATTCCAACAGACCTGCAGCTGAGGGTCCTGTCTGTTAGAAGGAAAACTAACAAACAGAAAGGATATCCACACCAAAAACCCATCTGCACATCACCATCATCAAAGACCAAAAGTTGATAAAACCACAAAAATGGGAAAAAAACAGAGCAGAAAAACTGGGAACTCTAAAAAGCAGAGCACCTCTCCTCCTCCAAAGGAATGCGGTTCCTCACCAGCAATGGAACAAAGCTGGATGGACAATGACTTCGACGAGTTGAGAGAAGAAGGCTTCAGACAATCAAACTACTCCAAGCTACAGGAGGAAATTCAAACCAAAGGCAAAGAAGTTAAAAACTGTGAAAAAAATTTAGACGAATCTATAACTAGAATAACCAACACAGAGAAGTGCTTAAAGGAGCTGATGAAGCTGAAAGCCAAGGCTGGAAAACTACGTGAAGAATGCAGAAGCCTCAGGAGCCAATGTGATCAACTGGAAGAAAGGGTATCAGTGATGGAAGATGAAATGAGTGAAATGAAGGGAGAAGAGAAGTTTAGAGAAAAAAGAATAAAAAGAAATGAACAAAGCCTCCAAGAAATATGGGACTACGTGAAAAGACCAAATCTACATCTGATTGGTGTACCTGAAAATGATGGGGAGAATGGAACCAAGTTGGAAAACACTCTGCAGGATATTATCCAGGAGAACTTCCCCAATCTAGCAAGGCAGGCCAGCATTCAGATTCAGGAAATACAGAGAACACCACAAAGATACTCCTCGAGAAGAGCAACTCCAAGACACATAATTGTCAGATTCATCAAAGTTGAAATGAAGGAAAAAATATTAAGGGCAGCCAGAGAGAAAGGTCAGATTACCCACAAAGGGAAGCCCATCAGACTAATAGCAGATCTCTCGGCAGAAACTCTACAAGCCAGAAGAGGGTGGGGGCCAATATTCAACATTCTTAAAGAAAAGAATTTTCAACCCAGAATTTCATAACCAGCTAAACTAAGCTTCATAAGTGAAGGAGAAATAAAATACTTTACGGACAAGCAAATGCTGAGAGATTTTGTCACCACAAGGCCTACCTTGTAAGGCTCCTGAAGGAAGCACTAAACATGGAAAGGAACAACCGGTACCAGCCACAGCAAAATCATGCCAAATTGCAAAGACCATTAGGCTAGGAAGAAACTGCATCAACTAATGAGCAACATAACCAGCTCACATCATAATGACAGGATCAAATTCATACATAACAATATTAACTTTAAATATAAGTGGACTAAATGATCCAATTAAAAGACACAGATTGGCAAATTGGATAAAGAGTCAAAACCCATCAGTGTGCTGTATTCAGGAAACCCATCTCACGTGCAGAGATACACATAGGCTCAAAATAAAAGGATGGAGGAAGATCTATCAAGCAAATGGAAAACAAAAAAAGGCAGGGGTTGCAATCCTAGTCTCTGATAAAACAGACTTTAAACCAACAAAGATCAAAAGAGACAAAGAAGACCATTACATAATGGTAAAGAGATCAATTCAACAAGAAGAGCTACCTATCCTAAATATATATGCTCCCAATACAGGAGCAGCAAGAGTCATAAAGCAAGTCCTCAGTGACCTACAAAGAGACTGAGACCCCCACACAATAATAATGGGAGACTTTAACACCCCACTGTCAACATTAGACAGATCAATGAGACAGAAAGTTAACAAGGATATCCAGGAATTGAACTCAGCTCTGCACCAAGTGGACCTAATAGATATCTACAGAACTCTCCCCCCGCAAGTCAACAGAATATACACTTTTTCAGCACCACACAACACCTATTCCAAAATTGAATAGTTGGAAGTAGAGCTCTCCTCAGCAAATGTAAAAGAACAAAAATTATAACGAACTGTCTCTCAGACCACAGCGCAATCAAACTAGAACTCAGGATTAAGAACCTCACTGAAAACTGCTCAACTACATGGAAATAGAACAACCTGCTTCTGAATGACTACTGAGTACATAACAAAATGAAGGCAGAAATAAAGATGTTCTTTGAAACTAATGAGAACAAAGACACAAAATACCAGAATCTCTGGGACACATTCAAAGCAGAATGTAGAGGGAAATTTATAGCACTAAATGCCCACAAGAGAAAGCAGGAAAGATCCAAAATTGACACCCTAACATCACAATTAAAAGAACTAGAAAAGCAAGAGCAAACACATTCAAAAGCTAGCAGAAGGCAAGAAATAACTAAAATCAGAGCAGAACTGAAGGAAATAGAGACACAAAAAATCCTTCAAAAAATCAATGAATCCAGGAGCTGGTTTTCTGAAAAGATCAACAAAATTGATAGACCATTAGCAAGACTAATGAAGAAAAGACAGAAGAATCAAATAGACACAATAAAAAATGATAAAGGAGATATCACCACCGATCCCATGGAAATACAAACTACCATCAGAGAATACTACAAACACCTCTATGCAAATGAACTAGAAAATCTAGAAGAAATGGATAAATTCCTTGACACATACACCCTCACAAGACTAAACCAGGAAGAAGTTGAATCTCTGAATAGACCAATAACAGGCTCTGAAATTGTGGCAATAATCAATAGCTTACCAACCATAAAGAGTCCAGGACCAGATGGATTCACAGACGAATTCTACTAGAGGTACAAGGAGGAACTGGTATCATTCCTTCTGAAACTATTCCAATCAATAGAAAAAGAGGGAATCCTCCCTAACTCATTTTATGAGGCCAGCATCATCCTGGTACCAAAGCCGGGCAGAGACACAACCAAAAAAGAGAATTTTAGACCAATATCCTTGATGAACATTGATGCAAAAATCCTCAATAAAATACTGGCAAAGTGAATGCAGCAGCACGTCAAAAAGCTTATCCATCATGATCAAGTGGGCTTCATCCCTGGGATGCAAGACTGGTTCAATATACACAAATCAATAAATGTAATCCAGCATATAATCAGAACCAAAGACAAAAACCACATGATTATCTCAATAGATGCAGAAAAGGCCTTTGACAAAATTAAACAGCCCTTCATGCTAAAAACTCTCAAAAATTAGGTATTGATGTGACATATTTCAAAATAATAAGAGCTCTCTATGACAAACCCACAGCCAATATCATACTGAATGGGCAAAAACTGGAAGCATTCCCTTTGAAAACTGGCACAAGACAGGAATGCCCTCTCTCACCACTCCTATTCAACATAGTGTTGGAAGTTCTGGCCAGGGCAATTAGGCAGGAGAAGGAAGTAAAACGTATTCAATTAGGAAAAGAGGAAGTTAAATTGTCCCTGTTTGCACATGACATGATTGTATATCTAGAAAACCCCATTGTCTCAGCCCAAAATTTCCTTAAGCAGATAAGCAACTTCAGCAAAGTCCCAGGATACAAAATCAATGTACAAAAATCACAAACATTCTTATACACCAATAACAGACAAACAGAGAGCCAAATGATGAATGAACTCCCATTCACAATTGCTTCAAAGAGATTAAAATACCTAGGAATCCAACTTACGAGGGATGTGAAGGACCTCTTCAAGGAGAACTACAAACCACTGCTCAATGAAATAATAGAATACAAAGAAATGGAAGAACATTCCATAGTCATGGGTAGGAAGAATCAATATCGTGAAAATGGCCACACTGCCCAAGGTAAATTATTGATTCAATGCCATTCCCATTGAACTACCAATGACTTTCTTCACAGAATTGGACAAAACTACTTTAAAGTTCATTTGGAACCAAACAAGAGCCTGCATCGCCAAAAGAACAAAGCTGGAGGCATCACGCTACCTGACTTCGAACTATACTACAAGGCCACAGTAACCAAAAGAGCACGGTACTGGTACCAAAACAGAGATATAGATCAATGGAACAGAACAAAGCCCTCAGATATAATGCCGCATATCTACAACTATCTGATCTTTGACAAACCTGAGAAAAACAAGCAATGGGGAGAGGATTCCCTAGTAATAAATGGTGCTGGGAAAACTGGCTATCATATGTAGAAAACTGAAATTGGATCCCTTCTTTACACCTTATACAAAAATTAATTCAAAATGGAATAAAGACTTAAACGTTACACCTAAAACCATAAAAACCTAGAAGAAAACCTAGGCATTACCATTCAGGACATAGGCATGAGCAAGGACTTCATGTCTGAAACACCAAAAGCAATGGCAACAAAAGCCAAAACTGACAAATGGGATCTAATTAAACTAAAGAGCTTCTGCCCAGCAAAAGAAACTACCATCAGAGTGAACAGGCAACCTACAAAATGAGAGAAAATTTTCACAACCTACTCATCTGACAAAGGGCTAATATCCAGAATCTACAATGAACTCAAACAAATTTACAAGAAAAAAACAAACAACCCCATCAAAAAGTGGGCAAAGGACATGAACAGACACTTCTCAAAACAAGACATTTATGCAGCCAAAAATCACATGAAAAAATGCTCACCATCACTGGCCATCAGAGAAATGCAAATCAAAACCACCATGAGATACCATCTCATACCAGTTAGAATGGCAATCATTAAAAAGTCAGGAAACAACAGGTGCTGGAGAGGATGTGGAGAAATATGAAAACTTTTACACTGTTGGTGGGACTGTAAACTAGTTCAACCATTGTGGAAGTCAGTGAGGCGATTCCTCAGGGATCTAGATCTAGAAATACCATTTGACCCAGCCATCCCATTACTGAGTATATACCCAAAGGAATATAAATCATGCTGCTATAAAGACACATGCACATGTATGTTTATTGTGGCACTATTCACAATAGCAAAGACTTGGAACCAACCCAAATGTCCAACAACGATAGACTGGATTAAGAAAATGTGGCACATATACACCATGGAATACTATGCAGCCATAAAAAATAATGAGTTCATGTCCTTTGTAGGGACATGAATGAAATGGGAAATCAGCATTCTCAGTAAACTATCGCAAGGACAAAAAAGCAAACACTGCATGTTCTCACTCATAGGTGGGAATTGAACAATGAGAACACATGGACACAGGAAGGAGAACATCACACTCTGGGGAATGTTGTGGGGTGGGGGCAGTGGGGAGGGATAGCATTAGGAGATACATCTAATGTTAAATGACGAGTTAATAGGTGCAGCACACCAGCTTGGCACATGTATACATATGTAACTAACCTGCACATTGTGCACATGTACCCTAAAGCTTAAATTATAATAATAATAAAAGAAAAGAAAAGAAAATCCTGAGGAAAATAACACAAGTACAATCAACTAATGTAATTAATTATCCAAATTAGTTTTTTAAAGAAATTTCTAATCATGTTTACACACACCAAAATAACATTCTAAATATACCTACTATTTTAATTACAGATTAATAAAAATAAATTCATTTTCAATTATAAGAAAATACATTAAAATTATACCATTTTCTTTAATTATGAGACATATAAAGAAACTCATCAAAAATATAATATAGAAAATAAGGTTTTGCAAGAGGGATTTTTTTTGAATTAGAATTTCAATCAGGGGCCAAGCATGGTGATTCACACATGTAATTCCAGTACTTTTGGAGGCCAAGGCAGGCAGAGTACTTGAGGTCTGGAGCTTGAGACAAGTGTGGCCAATATGCTAAAAATCCATCAGGTGTGGTGGTGTGCATCTGTATTCTCAGCTATTCAAGAAGCTGCGGAAGAATAAACACTTGAACCTGGGAGGCAGGGGGTTGCAGTGTGCTACGATTGCACCACTGCACTCCAGCCAAAGAGATAGTGTGAGATTTCATTCTAAAAATAAAAGAAAAGAAATTCAATCAGCTAAAAATTGAGATATACTATTTATTTGCTTTTCAGTGCAGTTTGTGATGGTGCTGATTTGTAATTACAAAATGTTTTAAATAAAGTGTGGCACACGTTTTAAAGCTACTATAACCTCACATCTGGAAAAAAAAAGCTTTTTATTTGTATTTAATTAATTTAATATTGTTTTATATTAAGTTCCACGGTACCTGCAGGACACCCTGGTATATTTCACAAATGACAGAATGTTAGAATAGCAGCAAGTTAGAGAAAATATCAGGATTTTAGAATAGTCAAAAATTAGAGAAAAATGACATCTCATATAAAATTTATGCAAAATTTTTTTAAGACAGAGGTTTGCTCTTGTCATACAGGCTGGAGTGCAATGGTGTGATCTCAGCTCACTGCAACTTCCACCTCCCAGATTTAAGTGATTTTCCTGCCTCAGCCTTCTGAGTAGTTGGGATTACAGCTGTCCACCACCACACCCAGCTGATTTTTCTTTGTGTGTGTGTGTGTGTAATTTTAGTGAAGACGAGGTTTTACTCTATTGACCAGGTTGGTCTAAAACTCCTAAACTCAGGTGATCCTCCTGCCTCAGTCTCCAAAGTTTCTGGGATTACGGGTGTGAACCACCTCTCCTGGCCTCTGCAAAATTTTAAAAAGTGGCTTTTAATTTCTTCTTCAGAACTCTCTAGAATAGTAAATGCCAACAATTTAGATTCCATGAGACACAAATATATTAGGGTATTTCAACCACAGAAAATGGTTTTTAGTATTGCATGTAGCAGAAAATGCCAGAAATGCTGCTCATCATATTACAATCCCGAGCAAAAGTGACTCTCAAACAGAAATTATATAAGTACACAACATCAAAGCCCAGGAATTAGAAATACTCTTTCAAAAGTAAGCTTCATAATCTACTAGGAGAATGCTGATCTGAACTCCAATGCCATGCTGCACACCATGGTGGGTTCCTGTAATTCCAGCTCTGTGGGAAGCAGAGGCAGGAGGTACAGTGAGCTGAGAAAATGCCATTGCACTCCAGCTTGGATGACAAAAGTGAAACTCCATCCTAAAAAAAAAATGCAGCGTACATAAGACGGATCAGGTGGTTCAATGCAAATAATAATCTTTCAAATTTGATTCTGTAAAAATTTTGAAAGATAATCATTTGCAAATGAGGTTAAAAAAATACCAAAATATAGGACACTGAATAATCATTATTTCAAGAAACAAAAAAAGTAAGCCATTTAAACATAACCAGCTATGCTTCTATTGCTATGGGATTTTATGGGAGTCACTTTGCTAGATGAAAACCTCTGTGGCCAGTGGTGCCTTTCCCTGAACTTTAATCAGGCCTGCAAAGTTGTTCTACCCACACTACCTGACATGCTGCACTCAGCTGGTGTTAACAGCCAGGAGTTATCACCTGCCAAGGGCAAACATGGATGAGTGGTGAGTGGTGTATGAGCAAGTGTGGACTCCAGCTGCTAAACATGATCAGTCATGCCAGCTGTATCAGACCAGGAAGTTTTAGGTGCCAAGATAACTGCTAGATCATTGAAAAACTGCAGCTGGACCAGGCCTACTGCAAGCAGCTTCCACAGCTGATACTGGGGAATGGAGTGATACCCAGAATCTTGCAGATGCCAGAAAAAGTAAAGCCCCAAAGGGTTTGATGGCTCTCCCTGGCTTTGAGAGCTCCTAGGTCTGTGAACACTGAAGGGCCACAGCTCTTGTTTTATTTTTGTCTTACCACAATGTGATAAGCAAGGGGAAACTTTTATCCCTGTTTGTGTTCCAGGTCATTCAGCCCTGCCATTCAGATAATCTCAAATTATGTTTCTGCATCCAGGAAGAATGTGGTTCATGCTGCCATCAGCCCTTTCACTTGTTTCTGTAGAGATAATCCCTGTGCTGGTTATGGCAACAGTCATGACCTCCCCTAGAAGATGCTTGAGTTTTCATTCCACTCATCACGTAGAATTCTCTGACCCTGGCTATAATCCTTGAAATCTTGGTTTCCATTTGGCTTGGTTATTGTAAAATCTTAGCAAAGTTTATGTCATAAGACACATTTAATATTTGTCTTATGACAATCATTATGCCTAGTGTGTATGCATAATGAATTGCACTAATGCACGTATATGTATCTGTATTCTATATGACTTCCAGTTGTATTCAAGATTAGTTCTATCCCAAAAGCCTTTGAGTGTTCTCCATGGTATCCCAAAAATAGAGTGTGCCTAGGGTTTTATTTTGCTATATTAGTGTTTTATAGAAATATTTAAAATTAATGGAAAAGAAAGGTGGAGAAAAAAGGAAATAGATAGTTTACTTTTTTTTTTTTTTTTTTTTTTTTGGAGATGGAGTCTCACACTCTCACCCAGGCTGGAGCACTGTGGCACCACCTCCTGGATTCATGCCATTCTCCTGCCTCAGCCTCCTGAGTAGCTGGGATTACAGGCACCCGCCACCATGCCCAGCTAATTTTTTTTTTTTTTGTATTTTTAGTAGAGATGGGGTTTCACCGTGTTAGCCAGGATGGTCTTGATGTCCTGACCTTGTGATCAGTCCACCTTGGCTTCCTAAAGTGCTGGGATTATAGCCACCACACCTGGCCTACAGTTTACTTTCTAATTCTTGATTAACTGAACTGACTTCACTTTACTAACAGTTACCCTAACTTGAATCAAATGAACTTTACAGGAGCTTCTTAAAATCCTTCTGATTTGGCCGGGCGCGGTGGCTCACGCCTGTAATCCCAGCACTTTGGGAGGCCGAGGTGGGCGGATCACGAGGTCAGGAGATCGAGACCATCCTAGCTAACACGGTGAAACCCCGTCTCTACTAAAAATAGAAAAAATTAGCCAGGCGTGGTGGCGGGCGCCTGTAGTCCCAGCTACTCGGGAGGCTGAGGCAGGAGAATGGCGTGAACCCAGGAGGCGGAGCTTGCAGTGAGCTGAGATCGGGCCACTGCACTCCAGCCTGGGCGAAAGAGCAAGACTCCGTCTCAAAAAAAAAAAAAAAAAATCCTTCTGATTTACAGAAACCAAAGATTGAGTTAAGTAACCTTGAAAATATAAAATCAATGTTTTCTAAAAGTGTGCTTCTTTTTACAATTTTCTGGAGAGATAGTTCAATATTGTTAATTGCTGAAAGGTGCCTGAGACTAGATCTTAAGATATTCAACAGCATTTCTAGCCTCTTGGCACTAGAGGCTAGTAACAATCTTACCAATTCCACTTCCAGTCATGAACTTGGCTTAGAGTAAAACTAAAGTAAAATCTGCTGACCTATGGAAACCCTAGACAATCACATCGACTGTGTGTTTCCCCTATAATCTCATTGTCTACAGTCATTTTCCTTCCATAGTCTGCTCCATCCACAGTGACCTGGTTGTTTTTCAAACAATTTATGCAGGCTTCTGCCAGAGATCATCACACTTGTAAATCTTGCTGCATGCCTACATAATTATTCCCTTATTGTTTTATTTAGATAGGTACTTGAAAGTCACTTTGTAAACAAATAATTGTATACATGTTTTACATAAAACCAAGTTGTAATTCATAATACTGAATATTGTCCTTGCCTTTATATGAAATTGATAACATCAATTAATAAAAAGCAAACAACAAACTTCATACTGTAACCACTAAAACAAAAACCTAACAATTAGAAACACCAATTAAAAGTGTAAAATTCAATTTAAGCATTTTAAACAATATTTTCATGGGACAAATAATAGATCTCCTAAATAAAAATAAACTCTGACATTACAAAACAATCAGTGCTTCCCACATAAAAATGAGGGCAAAACTGCAGGGCTGGCAGCTTCAAACCGTTCAAAGAAACATCAAACCAATCAAAAACTGTCTGAACCCTGTAAATCAGTAGTTTGTATCAATCAAGAAACCATCAAAAGAGACAATTTTAAAGTAGTAAATATTTTTTTGGATTGCCATACTACCTCCCAGGCACAGATGAAGGCTTCAAAATTGAAATCTGCATTTTCCATTTCAGGCCCTGGTTCCTAATTCTGGGAGGAGTGAAGAAGCACTTGTGTGCTAATTTATTGTGTTTGTTATAGTCTTTCTAGAAGAAAAATAAAGAATTGATGAAACGTATTTATTTCTGTTTTGTCAAACTCAGAAGTCACTCTTGGTTGAAAATACCAGGAATTGGTCACAAACAAAATGTTAAGTTGTTGAAAGCAATAATACAGTTATTTCATACAATAGATAATACAACAGATTTGTTAATACAGATCCAGTTTTTTAAAAATAATAGTTTTTATATTGCTGTTATTCATAATGCTAATGGAATGCATTCTAAGCTATCAATAACCAAAAAAAAAAACCTTAGAGAAATCAAGAAAATCTATATCTTGTAAAAATAATACTCAAGCAAAAAATGTCTAGATACAGAAAAACTAAAAGAATGTGTGATTAACCATTCCCTAAAAAAAAAAAAATGCTATTACTATTGCAATCCTCGCAAAGTTAGCTATTACTATTACAGATCTCATAAGCAGCTATTACATAAAAATTTACAAATTTACATTAATGGACACTCAGGGTGTACAGATATAATCTGACTCAATTTATATTGAGAAAGATAGAAAAGTACAGGAGCAGCATATATTTATAGTGTTGAAATTAAAATTTTGATTATTCAAACAAGTTAATATTTTTCAAAGAAGATTATATTATGTTTAGAATATAATTAAAATCCCAAATATAACTAATAATGACATGAAAATAATAAAAAAGTTTTAAAAAGTTAACATTTTTTTTCATGGACAAAGGATTAATTGAGGATCAAATAAGAAAAAGAACATAAAAAAAGTAAATAAATGTCACAGTAAGTAATTTTTTTGCTTGTAATAACTGTAAATGTGAGCTCTTACATAAAAACACACAGACTGGCACAAATGCACCTTTAAAAAAAATTCACAAACGTGATGTCTATGCACGTCTTACTTTAGGTTCAAAGAAACAGAGATTGAAACTAAAATAATACAGGTTCTTGGGAAAGCATGACAAATTATTTTCAAACTTAGAAAAAAAAATTCTGAGCCAGGTTCAGTGTCTCTCAGGAAAAAAAAAAATTTGGAGATGAAAATAAAACAACTGACATTAAAATTCATGGCCGGGCATGGTGCCTCACTCCTGTAATCCCAGCACTTTGGGAGCCTGAGTTGGGTGAATCAAGAGGTCAGGAGATTGAAACCATCCTGGCTAACATGGTGAAACCCCAACTCTACTAAACACACACACACACACACAAATTCACTAGAGGCCTGCAATCCCAGCACTTTGGGAGGCCTAGGTGGCAGATCATAAGGTCAAGAAGTCATGACTATGCTGAGGAACATGATGAAACCCCATCTGTACTAAAAATACACAAATTAGCTGGGCATGGTGACACATATCTGTAGTCCCAGCTACTCAAGAGGCTGAGGCAGGAGAATCATTTGAACCCAGGATGCAGAGGTTGGAGTGAGCCAAGTTTGTGCCACTGCACTCCAGCCTGATGACAGAGCAAGACTCCATCCCAAATAAATAAATAAATAAATAATTACTACAGACATTTAAAAGGAGACTTGAGCATATAGAACAAAATGTCAGCAAATTGAATAAAAGAGGCAATTGAAATTATTAATTCAAGAGGAGAAAAAATAAAGAAATATGAAAACATCTAGAAACCAGTGTGACACCATCAAGCAGACCTACTTATGCCTCTTAGAAATTCAAGGAGAAGAGACAAAGAAATAGGGAGACTAAAAAAAAGTGGTCAAAAATGTCACAAATTTAAGGTAATAAATATCTAAGAAACTCCACAAACTCCAAGTAAAATAAACTCAAAGAAACACACTCAAACATACATGATAGTTAAACTGTCTAAAACAAAGACAAAGAGAATCTTGAAAGCAGCAAGAGAAATCTTGACTAGTATTGTACAAAAAACCCTCATAAATAATAGGGGAATTTCTTATCTGAAAATTCAGAGTAGCCTCATATATTCCAAGTGCAGTAAGAAAAAACTTTCAAAGAGAAATGTTATGTTTAAACAAAGTGTCCATCAAAAGTGAGTGAGAAGTTATGAAATTCCCAAATAAAAGCCACATTCTTTTGCCAGTAGACAACCATTTAAGAAATGCCTTATGGATTATTCCAGGGTAAAATGAAAGGACACTGAACAGAAATATTAATAAACAAAGAATAAAGTACAGATAAATATATGAACAATTACAAAAGATAAAAAAATAGTGTACCTTCACAATATGTTCTCCACATAATTTAATACACTATTTTATTTTAAAAAACTCACTAGCTTGTGTTTTTGAGATAGAATGCATATTGTTATCATTTTGAGAACTCAGTAATTGAAATAAAGCAGGCCATGCTATAAAGGAGTAAGGGTTTTTTATGTTAACTGAGAATAAACTAATGTGATTTCAGTGTTTTACTTTTAGAATATTCAATATAATCACTGGAGCAACTACAAAGCAAAGAGTTATAGCCAGGTAGAAAGCTCTCTGCACTACACCAGAAAGTAGGAGTACCTGAGGCTACCTTGTCAGACACCTTGGCATGATAAACAGTACCCTGAGCTGTCCCAACATGGAATAAGTGAGGAGATACTAAGGCAAATAGCATAGCTCTTCTTCACACAACTTTTACTACACCAGTGGCCACAAAGTGGAACAGGCTCATCCACACCCAGGGCTGGTGCAGAAATGGAGGCAGAAAGCAGTGACTATGTGGAGACTCAACAGAAAGAAAAATGACACAATAATGGCTCCAATTCTATCTCTTCCTTCATGGCATCCCAGGAGTTTGAGATTGAAACTGTTGTTGACAAAAGACAAGACAAAAATGGGAAGGCAGAGTATTTCATTCAGTGGAAAGGCTGTGACAAACAGAATAACACTTGGGGAGTGGAGCAGCACTTCATAAACTGCGAAAAATGTATTTATGACTTTAACAGATGACAGATTAAAAAACAGACAAAGAAGGACACGGACTGGAAACAAGCAGAACATTGTCAAGCAAGGCCATAAAAGGAACTTCCAGATCTACCAACTCCAACTTTTTTAAGAACCTTCCTAAAACGCTAGTGACTTGCAAACACACATCCAAAAACTGCCAGTTGTTTGCTACCAACCACAACGCTAGGAGAAACACAGCTTCACCTCTCTTTGACCCAAGGAATATGGAGCTAGGAAATTAAACTATCAAGACACTTGCACTTTTAACAGCAAGAACATAGTGGATTTCAATAACTCGGGAAACTGGATCCTATTTTGCTGGATCAGCAGGACACCATGGTGCTCAAGGTGGCAGCTGAGAACCCCTTCAGGGCTGTATTATGTCCTGGTGCAGAACAGACTGGAGGAGAAAACAGGTGCAAGATACACCCACTAATGTCTCAGGGGTCTGGCTTGGTTACTGCTTCCATGGTTACAGGCCTAGCCAGCAAAGAAGGTACATTGGTATAAGCAATTCTATGAACAGCCAACAGAACAAAAAACTTGCATATATTTGTTCCAAGTGTGAGAGGGGGGCAAAGAAAGATTATTGATGATGAAAAAGACCAGCCTTTTGTCAAAAGCATGTATTTTACCATAAGGCTAACAGAAAATGCCAGTAGACTCGGAGACATTTTGGTGAGGGAAAATGATGGCTTTACCCAGAAACTATCAACAAGATTGACAGAGAATAACTCACTAAATATAGAAGTAATGAAAAAAATCGAGAATGTTCTGCATAGGGCTGCTGCAGATGACAGGAAGTTTATGCTGCCCACTGCAGCTGGTTGTGTCCTTTGCTGAGGTCTTGATTTTATGTGTATTTAAGAAATGACAGAAACAGAGCAAGCATTGAAATAGTGGATACCATAAAGAACACTGTGAATAATTTCATTCAGTTTGAGAAGCCAATTGTATCAGCCAATAGCCCAGCCATTTGACTAGCTGCATCCATACTGCCTCTTTGTGATTTGGTTAAAAGGCTTGGTTTTAAACCCCTTCTGTGACTTTTGGACCGACCCCAGGTGGCTTGTTTACCATTAAATTTCACAAGATGATGGATGAAGCATCGGCCAAGGTAATGTTGATTGGTGGGAGAAAGCTGAAAGCATGCGAGGCATGTGCCAAAGACCTGGTCTCTCAGGTGTCTTGGACTGCAACTTTTCCCCCAAGTGGTTATGATGCAAATTAAGGGACTTGCTTCATATAATTCAGTTGTGATAGAGAAAAATAATGCCCTTATTTACTGTAACATTAAGATGAAGTTGAAACAGGCCAATGAGAGAGAGTGATGTGCCAAACAAATCTGAATCTGAGCACTAGGAATAGAATCTATGTTCAAGTATATGCAAAGGAAAATTGATAAGTTTTAATAGTCAGTCTGTCTGCTCAGGACACAAAAACTGAGCTGAGCAAAATACATCATTAGCTGCAAGATTGATTAATTTATTTTAATAGCCCTAAACAATATCACTCATTCCTGCTATGGGTGAGCCAGGCACAGGGTAGAGAGAGATCTTTGAATGAGCAACTGTTGAGTCCAGCCACTTGCCACCTCTAAGCATGTCAGCTGTGATAAGGTGAGAAGTTCCAGGTGCCAGATCAGGAGCCAGGTCCCTACTTATTTTTGGCTGGATCAGGCATACTATAACCTGTTTCCTCCAGAGGCACTCAGGAATGCCGTGGCATCCAGAAGCTTAGAAATTCCAGAAACTGCAAAGACCCAAAGATTGTGTTACAGACCTGGCTTAGAAAAGGTTTCAGCCTGGGTTCTTTAAGGGCTGAACCTCTTCTATCTTTTTTTTTTTTTCCTGTAACCAACAATGGTGTAAGTGTGGGTTTCTGTGTTTCAGCCTTGTGCACCATTAAGTGGGTCGTGAGTTCTTGATGCATATCCAGGGAGAATGAGGTATTTGGACAACAGGAGAATAATCAAGGTAAATAGATGCTTTATTGGATGAAGGTACAGCTCTCAAGAGAGAAAATGGGTAACTGCATTTCAAAAACAGGACATATCTACATCTGTGCAAGACTCAGTGAAGACAGGACCGAGAGTGAACAGTTTCAGTGGAAAAGCAGGTTTTTAAAACATCTCTGAAGGCCTCAGTGGAGAGAAGCTTCAGAGTGGGTAGCTTCTATCTGCAGGAAGTTTGTTGAGATGTATCTGCAGCTTTAAGTGTGGAGGAGACTTATCTATTTGCAGCCGTGCAATCCCAAGAAGTGTACAACCCACAGCAGAGAAGTGGCATATAGTTGGTAGCTCCACTTTAAGTCAAGTTATTTCACAATCTGATGCTGGGCATGGTGGCTCACTTGTGTGTTCCCAGCACTTCGGGAGGCCAAGGCCGATGAATCACTTGAGGTTCAAATTCAAGGCCAGCCTGACAAACATAGAGAAACCCCATCTCTAATAAAAATACAAAATTAGTTAAGTGTGATGGTGTATGCCTTTAATCCCAGCTACTCAGGAGCTGAGGCAAGACAATCACTTGAAAGTGGGAAGTGGAGGTTGTGGTAAGGCGAGTTCACACCATAGTACTCCAGTCATGGCAACAAGAGCGAAACACTGTCTCCAAAAATAAATAAATAAATAAATACATACATACATAAAATGAATAAACAAATAAATAAATAAATAAATAATCTAAATTCGTATGGAGTACATATGAGCTTCAGAAGGCAGAAAGAGTGTGCTGATTCTTCCATGGGTTCAGATGGGTGAAAAAGACATCTAACCCTAAATATATCCCCTAATACTAATGCTGAAACACTAACAATAACCCTGAAGCCCTAACCCTAATCCTCATATAAACTCAACCTGAACCATTAACAAAACATATCCCTAGCCATAAATGTAACCCTACCCCAACCCATAACGCTGTACATATCCCTACACCAACCCCTAACCCTAAACCTACCCCTAACCCTAAATCTACCCTAAACCCTAACACTCACCAAAACCCTAACCTAAATACTAAACCAAACCTAACTCTAACACTAATTTTAGACAATGAACCCTAACCCCTAACTCTAACTCTAATCCCTAAAGCTAACTTCGTACCTCATCCTAAATGCAACCTTGACTGTAACCATAATACGAAAACTTGAACCCTAAAAATGTAAGCTAACACCTAACCAATATCCCTAATCAAATCTACCCTAACCCTAATTCTAACCATACATTGACCATACCCCTAACCTTAAAACCCTGACACTAACACTACTCCTAACTCTAACCCACAACCTCAAATGCAACTGCAACCATAGCTCTAACACTGAAACCTAAACTCTAACTATAATCCTATACAATAAGCCCAATCCCAAATTTAACCCTAAACCTAACCCCACTGTAACACTAAATCTAAACCCTGACACCAGGCCAAACCCTAACCCCTTCTCCTAACCCTAAGCTGACCCTAAGCCTAATTGCTAAACAATAACCCTAAAAATAAAACTGAACCTTAAACACTAACTGTAAGGCTAAACTGAAACCCTCACCAGGACATGAACCCTAAATGCTAAACCAAATCTTTATTCTTATCCTAACACTAACCCTAAACCCAAACCCTAACACTAATGCACTAACCCTCTTACCTTAACCCTCACTGTCACCTCAACTTTCACCTTTGGCACTAATCCTAATCCTCACCATGATGTTAACCCAGAACCTAACCCTACACTAACCCCAATCTCTAACTGTAAGCCTATTTCTTACCCTAAACCTAAACATAACCGGACCTTAAAATTAACATCTAATTCTGATTCTAACCCTAGCCTTAAACATAACACTAACTTTTACCCCTGTCCCTAATCCTAATCCTAACCATAAGCCTAATCCTACCACAACATTAACCTCCAATCCAACCCCAGACCTAACCCTCAATCTAAACTTATTTCTGCAATTGTAAACCCCTATCCCTAATCCCAAACTTCTATCCCATTCTTAATGTCATCCTATCACCCCTCAAAATAATTTTAAATATATTGTCTGTGACTCTCATCTCTAACCCCTAATGCCCATAAGAGTATACTAAACCTTAACTATTATTAACTCCAATTGAAAATTGAATTAAGCAGATGATATAACTAGGACAAAACTCTAAATGTTAATAAATATGATAATTAGATACATTATAATGTTTAACCAAATAATAGTACATGAAATTTGCTACATGGGGAAGACATTATGCACCTCAATAATTATGTTCATTTTTTAGAAAATTTAGGGTTTGTTTGTTTGTCTTTAACATTCTGAAGCCATCGTTTTTCAATCTACCATGTAAACTAAATGATGGGAAAACAGTACATGTTTATCTCAACTGTTACAGAAAATACTTAAAGTTAGTCAACATATTTAATGTTAACAACATCCAATAAACCGTGTTTCAAATTTCTTTCATATGATAAAACATCTTTATGCAAAACCTGTAACAATCAGCATCTGAATTGTTGGGAACAAAAACTTTAAGATGAGGAGCACAGCACTGATGCACACTTTCATCATTGTATTTGATACAGTACTAGAAGTTCCATCCAAAATAATTGGAAAAGAAAAATATATACGAAGCTATTGGTATGTGGAAAAATAAAAGTAAAACTACCTACTCATGGATCTCATGATCTCATATACAGAAAATAAGAAAACAGCAAGAAATAATAAAATCTAGTAAACAAATTAAACAAACATACCGTATAAAATATCGATACACTAAAATCTATTTCTACACACTAGCAATAAACCATATGAAAATGAAATTAACACAATAATTTTGTTTGTAAAAACAACAAGCTGTGTGTCATCCAACTTCCCTGGAATGCACAGCATCATGCAGCTAGGGGTGAAGGGTGGCCTTGGGGTGGAGTCTGCATTGCTATATTGGGACCTGTGCTGCACTCTCCGTGGGGCTAACCAGAAACTACTCATGTTCTGGGGGAGTCGAAGTAGAAACATGTAAGTACCTAATGGATGACGAGTAGAAAATCTAGTCATTTTGAAAGCCCTAATGCCACCATGTCAAATGGATATCTTCAGAGTCATAAATTTATGGTAAAAAGAGAACATGCATGAACATCAGCAACAAAGAAAGTCATACTGAGTGGCCCAGGTCATTTTGCTGAGAAGAAAAGCATTGAGGTTAATTTGGAGGCATCCCTTCACAAGTGCTGCCAAAAGCACGGACATATTTTAACAAAATGTTTCACTACGCCTACAGCTCCATAGAAATTTCTAAATTCCCATTTCACCTGAAACTGCAGTAGAACTGTTGATGACTGTAAACTTTCAAGATTGTATATAAATACAATTAATTGATAGGATAAAATAAATTATAATAAACTGTTAATTTTTTTCAGTGTTTAAGATCTGTAGTTCAGTTAGTTTTTTTTATAAATAGCACATTCCCTGTGTGAAGGGGCCTATAAAATTAATTGCAAAGAAGATTCTCTTCTGTTTTTTGCATAACAGAATTGAAATTTTTTTGTATCGTGAAAAAACTAAGGACATTTTCACAAACAGAGAAATAAACAAATATGCCAATTCATAGGTGATTTTGCCTTATCCCTTGAATGTGACTTTAACATGAGTAATGTCAACACAGAAAATGATGAAAATTAGGCACAAATAAAAAATTGCATTATATACATGTTCACAACTTAGCCTAAAGATTGATTTTTTTCTAACCCTAACATAAATGTTTTATTGATGCCTATAATCTCAGCACTTCTTGAGGCCAAGGCAGGCAGACCACTTGAGTTCAGACATTTGAGACATGTCCAGGCAACATGGCAAACCTTTGTCTCTACCAAAAAATACAAAAAGTTAGCCAGAGATGATAGCTGAGTCTAAGGTGGAGGATCAGTTGAGCTTGGCAGTTAGAGGCTACAGTGAGCCAGGATGGCAATTCTGCACTTCAGGCTGGGAAAAAGAATAAGACCCTGTCTCGAAAAAAAAAAAAAAAAAAAAAAAAAAAAAAGAAGAAGAAGAAGAAGAAAAGGAATAAGAGTTGAATTTTTTTATGTCCTGTGATAAACCTCAGTATTGTGTAACATTGTCTTTTCATTTTGTTTACTGCTACAATTTAAGAAGTTTACTTAAAAACAATTTGGGAAGGTTACTAGGTACAATATTTGAAGAAGCAACAGAACTATACCCCGATGGTCAATGAGTCAACTATATGACTTACAAGCAAAGCATCCCTGACAACTTTAAAAAGAGAAAGAATAAAAAATCTGGCAAAGTGTGGTGGCTTAGGATTTTTAGTGTTCAATTTTTTTTTTTTAATTTAAGAAATCCCTTTTTACTCTTAGGCTAATTATAATTTATAATAATTTAATAGGTTATAGTTTTTTAAATAGAAGTGAAACACTTGTAAAAAAAAATAACTCTCACGTCCCCCCACCCACCACAGTCATCTGAATGGACCCCTCCTTTTGACCAAAGGCATTCCAAAAGTGGTTCAGTTCCCGACAAGAAAGAGGGACACACAAGATTCATTACACGCTCCTCCCTTTTGAACTTTAGAAAAAGCTGACCATCACTAACAGCAATGCATACCTTAAGTCTGATAAGGAATATTTACCTTCTATTCTCTCAAGCCTGCTACATGGAGGCTTCATCATCATGATAAAACTTTGGTCTCTACAGTCCTTACTATTTATTGTAACCCAGTCATCCCTATCTGTTGATTTTATGTTTTTAGATAATAACTTAACTCTTTCAGCCAACTGCCAATGAAAACATATTTAAATCTACCTGTAACTTGAAAGTGCAGCCCCATCGCTATTTTCAAGTTGTCCATCCTTTCTTGACCAAACTAATGTACATCTTACATGTGTTTAACTGATGTCTCATGTCTCCTGAAAATGCATAAATATAGACTGTGCACACACCACCTGGGGCACATGTTCTCAAGATCTCCTGAGTATGGCTGTGTCATGGACCATTTGTCACTGATATTTGGCTCAGAATTCTTCAATTAATTTTATGTTTTAATATCAAAGTTTGATACTGTTAGTATATCTCAGCTAATGTAGGATGTCAACCTTTATAAAGTAGACATTTTCATCACCATTACAAATCCACTCTCAATTAAACTGTGATTGTCTCAGGAAAAGAAAAAATGTTGTTAACCGGGCATATACCATATATTTAAACTTAAATAATAATTCAACTTCTAATATGCCTACTTAAAATTTTTTCAATACTGTTTCAACTACTTTAGTTCTCTAAGAAAAATGAGTCATTAAAGCATGAAAAAAGTGTTGTTGGAGGTTGTGATGTCTCCCCTGACCTCAGCCTGTCATAGTAGTTCCACTCAGCACCTCTCCTTTCTCTGTACCAGAATCTCCGCCAGAAACAAGCTCAGATCATCTGCAAACCACACTTTGGTAGCTGTGACAATGCGTGGTCACTGCCTCGCTCAAGGGACACTTTCGTAAAGTCAGAATTGGAGGCCAGGGCTGGGAAGTAAGGCTCAGAGCAGTGACCCTCCTCAGTTCTGGGTGCTGCAGACAGGGGGTCTTTTCCTCACCTGTCCACCAGATGTCTGAATGCCATGTCCTCTCCTGGGAGGGTCCTGAGGAGACGTCTTTATTCTCACCTGGACGTGGCACCAGATGTCTTATAGCAACGGCCACTCCTGGACATGTCCAGAAGAGAAAGAGACTTCATCTTCATGGTGGACGCGACCCCAGGTGGGCCAAAGCTGCGGCCACTCTTGGGCGGGTCCTGAGATGAAGTAGGCTTAGTCTTCACTACGAACGTGCCTCAGGTGTCCCCGGGCACCCTGAAACCACGGCCTCTCTCCGGTGTGTCTCGAGGAGAAGGAAGTGCTATCCGAGGCACTGTGAGGACACCCTGCTCCTCAGAGAGTTTGTTTACGGGCTCTGCGTGCTCAGTGCGTAGGCTCCGCGCACCCTCTGGTGGTAGCCTGGGAAAATTTCTGAAATTCGGGGTGGGTTAATCCAGGCGACAATCTCAGGAAGCGGAAGTGAAATAGGGCCAACCTTCCCAAACCTTGAATGGGGATTAAAAAGAAGCAAAGGAGACGATCAATAGATAAAACTCAACTGATTTTTTGTATATCAGCAATCATGAATAGAAATCATTGGAATTTGAAATATCAAAACACCACTTGCAATACTACCCAAAAAATTGAATCCTTTAAGTATAAATGTAACAAAATATGCAAAATTCATTCAGTAAACAATGAGTCACCTTTGAGAGAAATCAACAGAAATATTGGTAAATGCAGAGAGTCCTGGCATGTTGGCAGACGCCTGTAATCCCAGCGCTTTGGGAGGCTGCCACAGGCAGATCACTTGAGCCAATGAGTCGGAGACCAGCCTGGGGAACAGGGTGAAACTCCAACTCTACCAAAAATACAAAAAAAAAAAAAATAAATAAATAAAATAAGCTGAGCTTGGTGGGCACGCCTGTGTTCCCAGCTACCTGGGTCATTGAAGTGGGAGAATCTCAGTGAGTTGAGATGGTGCTACTGCACTCCAACATGGGTGACACAACTCTTTTTCAATAAATACATAAATAAATAAATAAATAAATAAATAAAGAGACGTTTCTTGTTCTGGAGAAGTACATTTATGGTTATTTCAGACATATCCCAATCAAATTCCAGGTAAATATATCAACAAACTCTTCCTAAACCTAGAATAGATGAAATAAGACTAAAGAAGAACAAAGCTAAAGGAATTACACATCTGGATATGAATATTTACACTAAAGCTAATGTAATAAAGAAGAGTGTGGCATTCATAATTTAATAGACAAGCAGATAAGTGGAAGAGAATAGCCCCCAAACTGTCCCAAGTCAACTGATTTTGTCAAAAATGCGAAGAATATTCTTTGGAAAAGATAAAGCTGTTTCACAAGTGTCAAGAAAACTGCTGGAAACTATATGGAAACAAATGAACATAGACAAAAATTTTATAGTTAAAAAATTGGTCAAAAATACCCATACTTTAAATCTTTTCACTGCAAAGTTGTAATTGGAAAATATCTTCATGGGCCTGGTTTTGGTAATTATTTATTAGCAAGTCCATGAAAGAAAAAAATGGATAATATGAACTTTATTAAAAGATGAAATGTCTTCTCTGTAAAACACCCTGTTACTTTTGAAGGTCAAAGCGGACAGATCACCTGAGGATAGGAGTTGCAGGTCAGCATCGTATACATGGTGAAGTCACGTCTGTACTAAAAATAAAAAAAAATTAACTGGAATTTCTGGTGTGTGCCGGTAATCCTAGATGCTTAGGAGTCTGAGCAAGGAGAATCCTTTGAACTTGGGAGGTGGGGATTGCGGTGAGGCTGGTTTGGGTCATTGCACTCCAGGCTGGGTGACAAAATGAGACATCACCTCAAAAAAAAAAACTGAAATCTGGTAAAGAGAACCAAAAAGCCAGCCACAGATAGAAAAATTTAGCAAACTAATCTGAAAAGTGACTTGTATGTACAATATACGAGGATACCCTAAAACTCAAAAAGATAAGCAACCCAATTTCAAGGTGAAAACCTGAGTAGATACATCACTAAGGAAGATACAGAGATGGAAAACAGGCAGGCACACCAAACACTGTTTGCGGAAAGCCTGCTGATTCTGCTGAAGGCTGAGACTCCAAGCCATCCATAGGGAGCAGCAGTGGCTGCCAGAGGGGCAGTGGCTCCAAATACCGCCCCCACCTACCCCACTTCCGCCCTTCTTCCAGGGTCCAAGGATCCCCAAGGCACTGGGCATGCTCTCCCAGAAAGAGCCTGAAGCTGGATACTTTGTTTCTTGACTTTCCTTAAAGTTCTGGAGGCTGCCAGATATCCTTAGGTTGAAAGTTTTATTTTGATCCTAAGCACCTTGCGGTACTGACAAGCATTAGGAGAGTTGGTTTTTAATCTACATTTGTCTTCATCAACAGATAAAAAAAAAGGCTCCAATTGCTTTCTAGTAAATTCTTTTAAAATGTTTGGTACAACATATTTTTATTTTGCTTTCCTAGAGACACAAAGCACAGACAAAGTATTAAGTAAAAATCAAATATGGAATAATCATAAATTCATGGATACTATTTAGTTGGTCATTTAACTTGACTATTTTTTATTATAATTTAACTTCTGGGATACATGTGCAGAACAGGCAGATTTGTTACATTGGTGTACATGTGCCACCGTGGTTTGCTGCACCCATCAACCCATCATCTAAGTTTTAAGCCCTGCATGCATTAGGTATTTGTCCTGATGATCTCCTTCCACTTACCCCCTACTCCCTGACAGGCCCCATTGTGTCCTCATTGTTCCATTCCCACTTATGCATGAGAATAGGTAGTGTTTGCTTTTCTGTTCCTGTGTTAGCTTGCTGAGAATAATTGTTTCCAGCTCCATTCATGTCCCTGAAAAGGACATGAAATTATTCTTTTTCATGGCTGCATAGTATCCCATGGTGTATATGTTCCACATTTTCTTTATCCAATCCATAATTGATGGGCATTTGGGTTTGTTCCATGTCTTTTTTGTGTCTCAATAGTGCTGCGGTAAATGTAAATGTGCATGTTTCCTTATGTAGAATGATTTATAATCCTCTGGAGGCACACCACATAATGGAATTGCTGGGTCAAATGGTATTTCTGGTTATAGATCTCTGAAGAATCACCATACCGTCTTCCACAATGATTTAACTAATTTGTACTAACACCAGCAGTATAGAGCATTCCTCTTTCTCCACATCTTCACCAGAACGTGTTGTTTCCTGACTTTTTAATGGTCACCATTCTGACCGGTGTGAGATTGTATCTCATTGTGGTTTTGATGTGCATTTCTCTAATGACCAGTGATGCTAAGCTTTTTTTTTTATATATGTTTGTTTGCTGATTAAATATCTTCCTTTGGGAAATGTCTCTTCGTATCCTTTGCCCACTTTTTGATGGGATTTGTTTTTTATTTTGTTGTAAGTTTTTTTTAATTTCTTGTAGGTTTTTGATATTAGACTTTTTTCAGATAGATAGGTTGAAAAAATGTTCTCACATTTTGTATGTTGCCTGTTCACTCTGATGATATTTTCTTTTGCTGTGGAGAAGCTCTTTAGATTAATTAGGTCCCATTTGTCAATTTTGGATGGTGTTGCAATTGTTTTTTGGTCTTTTTGCCATGAAGTTTTTGTCCATGCCTATATCCTGAATGGTATTGTGTAGATTTTCTTCTAGGGTGTTTAGGGTTTTAGGTTTTACGTTTAAGTCTTTTAGTTCATCTTGAGTTAATTATGTGGTGTGAGAAAGGGATCTAGTTTCAGGTTTCTCCATATGGCTAGCCAGTTTTCCCATACCAGGGAATTCTTCCCCAGTTGCTTGTTTTTTCAGGCTTGTCAAAGATCAGATCATTGTAGATGTGTGAATTACTCTAAGCAGCATGGTCATTTTCATGATATTGATTCTTCTTATTCATGAACATGGTATTTTTGTGTCCTCTCTTTGAGCAGTGGTTTGTAGTTCTCCATAAAGAAGTCCTTCATATTTCTTGTAATTTTTATTCTTAGTTATTTTTTCCTTTGGAGAAATTGTGAATTTGAGTTCAGTCATGATTTGATTCCCTGTTTTTCTATTATTGGTGTATAGAAATACTTGTGATTTTTGCACATTGATTTTGTAGCCTGAGATTGCTGGAGTTGCTGATAAGCTTAAGCAAACTCATACAAAAGACAAGTTTCTTGTCTACTGTTAAGTAGTTTTAGAGGTGAGATACTGGGGTATTCTAAATATACAACTATGTCCTCTAAAAACAGGGAAAATTTGATTTCCTTTATTTTTATTTGAATACCCTTTATTTGTTTCTCTTGTCTGATTGCCCTGGGTGGAACTTTCCACTCTATGTTGAATACGAGTGGTGAGAGAAGCCATCCTTTTCTTGTGCCTTGTGTTCTGTGTTTTCAAAGAAAACGTTTCCAGCTTTTGCCCATTCAGTATAATATTGCCTATGGGTTTGTCACAAATAATTCTCGTTAGTTTCTGATACATTCCATCGATACCTGGTATATTGAGTGTTTTTAGTGGGAAGGGATGTTGAATTTTATCAAAGGCCTTTTCTGCATCGATAGAGAAAATTATGTGGTTTTTGTCTTTGGTTCTCTTTATGTGATGAATTACGTTTGTTGATTTGTATATGTTAAAACCAGCCTTGCTGGTTGGAGCTGATCTGATCGTGATGGATAAGCTTTTTGATGTGTTGCTGGATTCAGTTTGCCAGTATTTTATTGTGAATATTCACATTGATGGTCATCGGGAATACTGGCCAATTTTTTTTTTTTTTTTTTTTTTTTTTTTTTGGTTTCTGACAGGTTTTGGTATTAGAAGGAAATGACACCAGCTTTTCTTTGTACCTCTGGTAGAAGTAGTCTGTGAATCTGTCTGGTCTGGGCATTTTTTGGTTGGTAGGCTATTACTGCCTCAACTTTAGAATTTGTTGGTCTCTTCAGGGATTCTACTTTTTCCTGGTTTAGTCTTGCAGAAGTGTATGTGTCCAGGAATTTATTTATTTCTTATAGATTTTTTGCTTTATTTACATAGAGGTGTTTACAGTATTCTCTGATGGTAGTTTGTATTTATGTGGGATCAGTTTTCACATCCCCATTATCCTTTTTTAATATGTCTAATTGATTATTTTCTTTTTTTTTCTTTATTAGTCTGGCTAGCAGTGTATCTATTTTGTTAATCTTTACAAAAAACAAACAAACAAACAAAAATGCTCCTGGATTCATGAGGGATTTTCCTGACTCTATCACCTTCAGTTACGTTCTTATCTCAGTTATTTCTTTTTTTGTCTCAGTTTTTGGATATGTTTGTTCTTGCTTCTCCAGCTCTTTTGCTTTCTTTCTTCCTTTTTAAAAAATTTTTTTTTTGAGAAGGTGTCTTGCTCTGTCGTGCACACTGGAGTGGAGTGGTGCTACCTCAGCTCACTGTGGTTTTTATCTTTTCTGTTCAAGAGATTATCTCAACTCAGCTTCCTGAGTATCCTGGATTACAGGTGTGAGCCCCCATGCCAGGCTTTCTTTTTTATTTGTATTTTCTGTGGAGATGGAGTTTCATCATGTTTGTTGGCTAGGCTAGTCTTGAACTCTTGAACTCAGGTGACCTGCCTGGCACAACTTCCCAAAGTGCTGAAATATCAGGCATGAGCCACTATGTCTGTCCCTCTAGTTTTTTTCATTGTGATTTTATGGTGTTGATTTTAGATCTTTCCCACTTTTGATGTGGGCATTTAGTGCTATAAATTTCTCTCTTAACACTGCGTTAGCTGTGTCCTAGAGATTGTGGTAGGTTGTGTCTTTGTTCTCATTGATTTTAAACAGCTTCTTTCTTTCTTTCTTAATTTTGTTATTTACCCAGTGGTCAATCAGGAGCAGGTTTTACAGTTCGCATGTAATTTTGCAGTTTTGAATAAGTTTCTTAATCCTGAGTTCTAATTTTATTCCACTCTGGTGCGAGAGACTGTTTGTTTTGATTTCCATTCTTTTGCATTTGCTGAGGAGTGTTTTGCCTCCAGTTATGTGGTCAATTTTACAATAAGTGCTACGTGGTGATGAGAAGAATGTATATTCTGTTGATTTGGGGTGGAGACGTCTGTAGCTGTCTATTAGCTCTGCTTGGTCAAGGGCTGAGTTCACGTCCTGAGTATTCTTGTTAAAGTTCTGTCTCATTTATCAGCGTAATATCGATAGTAGGGTGTTAAAGTCTCCTGTTATAATTGTGTGTGAGTCTAAGTCTGTGTAAGTCTCTAAGAACTTGCTTTTTAATCTGAATGCTCCTGTATTAGGTTCATATACATTTAGGATTGTTAGCTGTTCTGGTTGCACTGATTCCTTACCATTATGCAACTCCCTACTTTGTCTTTTATGATGTATGATGGCTTAAAGTTTGCCTTAGGATAGACTACGATTTCAAGCCCGCTTTTTTTTTTTTTTTTTTTTTTTTTTTTTTTTTGGTAACTTTCCATTTGCTTGGTAAATATTCCTCCATCCTTTTATTTTGAGCCTATGTGTGTCTTCACCCATGAGATGGTTCTCCTCAATATAGCACACCGAAGGGTCTTGACTCTTTATCCAATTTGCCAATCTGTGTACTTTAATTGGCAAATTTATTTCATTTACATTTAGGGTTAATATTCTTATGTGTCAATTTGATCCTGGCATGGGAATGTTAGGTGGTTGTTTTGGACATTAGTTGATCCACTTTCTTCATAGAGTTGTTGGTCTTTATATTTTGCTATTTTTTTCAGTGGTGAGTACCGATTTTTTTTTGTTTTGTTTTTTGTTTTTTGAGACAGAGTCTCACTCTGTTGGCCAGGCTGGAGTGCAGTAGCATGACCTTGGCTCACTGCAAGCTCCGCCTCCTGTGTTTCTGCCATTCTGCCTCAGCCTCCCGTGAGTCTGAGTAGCTGGGACTACAGGCACTCACCAACACAGCCGGCCAATTTTTTTTGTATTTTTAGTAGTGACAGGGTTTCACTGTGCTAGCCAGGATGGTCTCCATCTTCTGACCTCATGATCTGCCCACCTACGCCTCCCGAAGTGCTGAGATTACATGCGTGAGCCACTGCACCAGGTGAGTACCGGTATTTTCTTTCCATATTTAGTGCTTTCTTTAGGAGCTCTTCTAAGGCAGGCATGGTGTTGACAAAACCATCTACATTTTGTTATCTGTAACAATTTTATTTTTATTTTGCTTATAAAGCTTAGTTTGGCTTAATATAAAATTCTAGGTTGAAATTGTTTTCTTTAGGTTTGTTTTATATTGACTCCACTCTCTTCTGGCTTGTAGGGTTTCTGCAGAGAGATCCTCTGTTAGTCTGATGGGCTTCCCTTTGTAGGTAACCTGACCTGTCTCTCTGGCTGTCCTTAACATTTTTTCTTTTTGTTCAACCTTGGAGAATCTGACAGTCATATGTCTGTTGCTCTTCTCAGCGAGTATCTTAGTGGTGTTATCTGTACTTCCTGAATTTGAATGTTGGCCTGTCTTGTTCCATTGGGAAGTTCTCCTGGATGATGTCTTGAAGTGTGTTTTCAAACTTGGTTCCATTTTTCCCCATCTCTTTCAGGTACACCAATCAGTTATAGGTTTGGTCTTTTGACATACTCCCATATTTCTTGGAGGCTTTGTTTGTTGCTTTTCATTCATTTTTCTCTAATCTTGTCTTCATGCTTTATCTCATTAAGTCGATCTTCCATCTTTGATAATCTTTCTTCCTCTTCATTGATTCAGCTATTAATACTTGTTTTTGCTTCACAATGTTTCTTGCACTGTGTTTTTCAGCTCTATGCGGTCATATACGTTCTTCTGTAAACTGGTTATTTTAGTTAGCAGCTCCTGTAACGTTTTATCAAGGCTTTTACCTTACTTGCATTGGTTTAGAACATACTCCTTTAGCTTAGAGAATTTTGTTATTACTGACCTTCTGAAGCCTACTTCTGCCAACTCATCAACCTCATTCTCCATCCACCTTTGTGCCCTTGCTGGAGAGGAATTGCGATCATTTGGAGTTGAAGAGGCATTCTAATTTTTTGAATTTTCAGCTGTTTTGTGCTGGCTATTCCTCATTTTTCATGGATTTATCTACCTGGGATCTTTGATACTCATGTCTTTGGACTGGGATTTTGTGTGAGAGTCCTTTTTGTTGATGTTGATGTTGATGTCACTGTTTCCTGTTTGTTAGTTTTTCTTCTAACAGTCAGGCATCTCTTCTGCAGGTCTGCTACAGTTTGCTGGTCTACTTCAGTTGCTGTTTGCCTGGGTATCACCATATGAAGTTGCACAACAGCAATGATTGGAAGTTTTGACTCAGAGTGATACCTGGCTGGTGCCAGCCAGAGCTTTTCTCTATGAAGTGTCTGTTGACCCCTGCTGGAAAAGGTCTCCTAGTCAGGAAGCACAGGTGTCAGGGGCAAACTTGAAAAGCCAGTCTGCCCTGAGCAGAGCTTGCGCACTGTCCTGGGAGATACACTGCTCTCTTCAGTGCAAGCAGGCAGGAGTCTTTAAGTTTGCTGAAGTTGCAGTCACAGCCATCCCTTTTCCCAGGTGTTCTGTCCCAGGGAGTTGGGAGTTTTACATATAAGTCTCTGACTCAGGCTGCTGCCTTTCTTTTAGAGATGCCCTACCCAGTGAGGAGGAATCTAGAGAGCCAATGTGGCCACAGCTGCTTTGCATGCTTCTGTGAGTTCCATGCAGCCCAAATTTCCTGGCAGTTTTCTTAACACTCTGAGGGGAAAACCTTACACTCAAGTCTCAGTAATTGTGGTCGAACCTCTCCCCACCAAGCTTTATCATTCTAGGTTGACTTCAGGCTTCTATGTAGGTAGTGAGAACTTGAAGCCAGTGGATCTCAGCTTGCTGTGCTCCATGGGAGTGGGGCCTGCTCAGTGGGACCACTTGGCTCCCTGGCTTCAGCCCCTTTCCAGGGGGGTGAATGGTTATGTCTCACTGGTGTTCCAGGTGCCACTAGGGTACGAAAATTATTTTGCAGCTAGCTCAGCCTCTGTGAAAGCAGCCACCCAGTTTTGTGCTTGAAACCCAGTTCTGTGGTTGTACAGGCACACTAGGGAATCTCCTGGTCTGTGCATCGTAAGAACCATGGGAAAACTGCAGGTTATGGGCTTGATAGCACAGCCCCCGATTGCTTTCCATGGTTAAAGGAGGAAGTTTTCAGCCACTTACACTTCCTGAGTGACGCAACACTCACCCTACTTCTGCTTGCCTTTTGTGGGCTGCACTCAATGTCTAACCACTTCCAGTGAGATGAACTGGGTAACTCAGGTGGAAATGCAGAAATCAGCTTTCCTTTGTGTTTGTCTCACTGGGAGCTGCAGATCAGAGTTGTTACTTTTCTACCATATTGCCAGATGCCGACCAGTTTTTATTCTTATTTGCAGTGTGCACTGTTGAAATTACCAGAAGTTTCACTTGTAATGTCTAAAAGCAAAAAGGAAAAGAACAGTGAGAAATGTTTTAATAAATTAATCTCTGTATTCAAATGTCAATCAAAAGCAGTGCCATGTTGCAAAAGGTGAAGAAAAATGAACAGACCAAAAACAAGTGAATTGACATTTTGATTCACTTTTGAAAAAGCAGGTTTAAGAAGGTAAACCTCCAGATTTCTAATCTGTATCAAGTATTAAGCATTGCAAAGTATGTACTGAAATGGAAATCAATGATTTTTTCAATTTTCACAGAAAGTCATTTGTACTCTAGAAATTCCTGTTATTGCTTTGATATCTGTTGGGGTTCAGTCAAGATGGTGGGGAAAATTAGCAGATACAAACCTTCTTGCAAGGCCTAGGGAGCTGACATAAGCTCCAGTAATAAATTTGGCTGAAAATGGCCTTTTCCCTTTAGTTAAGTAAGTTAGAGTAGAAACAAACTAAAGTGGGGTGTTTATCTAACTAGCTTGCTTACTCATACGGTCCTAAGATTAATGTTGGTCTTAGTATAGTGCTAAATTGCTTTCTAATTGGGAATTCCACACTGTCAATTACCCTTTAGTGGTGTTGACTTGAGCCTTGGTCAATTATTCTTTACCAAATACATGCGAGTCTCACTAGCTGGTTGGGGCCACAGTCAAAGCTCTGCAGTGAGCAGAGACCACACCACTGCACTCCAGCCTGTGCCACAGAGCAAGACTCCATTTCAAGAAAATAAAAGGCTCCTACTCACTCTGGGAAAGAAGGATCTTGTTTTGTTCCACGTGGAACTATTTCAGGATCAGTTCTCAGGAAGCCTTTATTGTATGTGGTAAAAGTAATATAACATAAAATTTACCAATCTAAACATTTGTGCATGTATCTAAATATTTGTAAGTATGTTTATGTTATTGTGCAACCCTCACCACCACTTCACATTCTCACCAGCAATGCACAAGTGCTCCATTTGCTGCAGAAACTCTCCAACTTTCCATTTTTCAAAAACAAGAAACAAAAAAGACATTCTAGTGGGTATAAAGTGGTAATCCCTCTCCTGCCCCACTCATGCCTGTTCAGATAACTGTAAGACACCATCTGGCCATTTCCAGCTCCAGGTCACTTTTTCTATGCTGCCTATCCAGACACCCAGTGATCATTGATGTCTCCTCAGGGTTTACAAGGTCTTCTGCATCTTGCTCTATTGTAATCCAGACCTCAGCATATAATATCCATGTGTCATTCCACTTAAGTAAAGGGAAATTAACATTTTCTGAGCACCACCACGTGCAGGTGACTTGCTCAGGTGAACTCACAGTGACTCTGCCAGGTATGGGTAATCCCACATGTAGAGAAAAGGGCCAAGATCAGGTGACTGAGTGACTCACTTTCAATCACATCACTTCCAAGTAACTTCAGGTTCCAGCCACCGGCCAGGTCTCCAGTTGTCATTTAGAAATAGTTTGTGAGTCACTTGAATGTATGTCCAGGCCACACCCAGTCTTCTTTCTATCAACCAAGATGAGCTCTAGGGACAATGGGTGACAAGACACAACCAGTCATCTTTCTTCCATTCAGAGCCATTGTAGGTACTTGATACTCATCAGGAACAGTCTCTTATCCCAAAACCTTCTCATACATAGGATGTTTTGAGGGCAGTGTGTTACACATGGGTCACAGAAGGCAACTTTAGTGAGGGAATCAAAGCCAGCACATAGAGAAGGAGCTGGTGATTCCAAGTGCAAAGGAAGGGTGGTATGCTAAGAAGTTATTGCCCTTGAGGATGAAGGAGACAAGAGGTTAGTATGACTAAATCAGACGGAGCAAGACAGAAAGCGGGGAATGGACAAAGCACTTAGCACAAGGCACAGTGGTTCCTTAGCAAGGTCGAAGCAGACCTACCATGACATGAGGTGGCCACTGCCCTCCTAGGAATGAATGATGAGAAATGAAGGCAAGTTTACAGGCTATATACATAAATAAATATTCATGACATCCTTATACACAATGTTGCCAAACCAGGAACCCCAAATGCCCATACACAAAAGAAGGGTGAACAATCTGTGGCACATCCACACCATGGTGTATGGCTCGGCATAAAAAGGAATGGACTGTTGATGCAATCAGAACAGAGTGACTCTGAAAGTAGTTCTGCTGAATAAAAGAACCCAGATCAGAACGATGCACAAAGATCCAAGTACATACTGTATTTACATGTAATTCTATAAAATACCACTAAATTTTAGTGAAAGAAGCAGATCTGTGGTACTAGATTGGCCAGGGAGAGATCTTTATTGCCAGGAGGAAAGTACGTTTTCATGACCTTCATAGCATATCTGGCCTTGTGGTGAATGAAATACTCACATGGAGAAAACCATCAGTTCTTCTTTCTGCACATGTGCAGTTTACCAAATGCTGATCACACTTCAATGAAGCTGTTTTTAAATAAGGAATCACGATCTGCAGCTCAGAATATGAATGGGCAGGAGGCCTGAGAAGGCAGATTCTTTTCTTTTCCTAATCTATGAGGCTCTATAATGAGAATTAAGTTGGCCCTGAGCTCAGACACAGAACAGGCCTGAGGGAAAGGCTCACACAGTCCTTCCTTCTGCACAGAAGAGTGACCACCTAACACAGTACCCAGTTGCCCCTGAGGACCTTTATAGTTCAAAGTGACCTTCCTGTCCTTGTGTCTATTTTCTGGTATTTCCTCTTTCATGCAGAAGTTTACGTGCCCTCTGCTGTAGACGACATCATCTTCCAGTTCTAATATGAACATTCTGGTTCCATCACAGTAGAGAAATGGGTTGCATTGTCTCTCTTCAAGACAAAAAGAAGGGAAAAGCCATGAGCACAATGTCCAAAGTTGTGTGTTCAGGTTGCAAGTGGAGGAAGAGCATTGCCATGCCAAGACAGCAGAAGGACAACTGAAGTGAAGGTTTCTGCAGAGGACACAAGGAAGCTTAGGGATTCCCAGTGGAAATAATCCTTCCCATGTGTAGAACCCTGGTTTGAAGGGTTTGAAGGCCAGTTCCTCTTGTCCAATGTGAAATGAGCCTGTGACCATCCCCATTTCAGCCTTATTACTAATTGCACAGGCAAACATGAGTGTTCGACAGTTTTAAAAAATGCAAAAAAAAAAAAAAAAAAGACAAATATGATCAAACAGACAACTCACCTCCAGAGAAATGAGTCTCTAAGTTCCTTTTTCCTTCTGGCCCCATGACCTCTGTTCAAGCAGAGTTCAGAATGCATGTTCCCTATAGTCTCAGAGAAGTAGAAAATATTGCATCCATAGAAAGTAACAAAATTTAGGAAGTTAATAAGAAAATTCAGAAATTAGGAAAAACAGTTTGAAATTCTCTTAAAATGTGTAAGTCTCAAAAAAATGTAAGACACAATCTAAAAAATATTTCAAAACCACATACAATTAAAAAAAATAAACCATAAGAAAAGTGGTGGCCGGGCGCGGTGGCTCACGCCTGTAATCTCAGCACTTTGGGAGGCCGAGGCGGGCGGATCACGAGGTCAGGAGATCGAGACCATCCTGGCTAACACGGTGAAACCCCGTCTCTACTAAAAATACAAAAAAAAATTAGCCGGGCGTGGTAGCGGGCGCCTGTAGTCCCAGCTACTCGGGAGGCTGAGGCAGGAGAATGGCGTGAACCCGGGAGGCGGAGCTTGCAGTGAGCCGAGATCGCGCCACTGCACTCCAGCCTGGGCGACAGAGCGAGACTCCGTCTCAAAAAAAAAAAAAAAAAAAAAAAAAAAAAAAAAAAAAAAAAAAGAAAAGTGGTTAGCTCTCTGGGAGATTAGTCCCATATTTGCAGTAGTGAAATAGCATTTGACATGTAAAAACCCAGGGAGGCAGTTATGAAAGCCCTTGGAATGACAGCTCAATCCCAGGCCTAGAGAGAGATTGGTTGGGTGGGAACACGAAAAAGGAAGGCATCCAGCAGTGACTTTTCAGATGGGAGGTTAGAAATGAGGGAAGATATTAAGGATGTGATAAAAGGAGACAATTTAATTTTGAATAGAAAGAAAGAAGAAAAGGCAACAGAAACTCCAAGAAAATAGAAAGCTAAAGAAAAAATATTATATACCCATAGAATACCAAGACATGTATGGGAATTCACAGTACTAATATACTTCCTACAAGAGGAAAGTCACAAGATTCTATTTTATTGGATCAACAAGATGTATATCTAAATATTTATACTCTACAGTTACTTACAGCTTCAATGATAACTAAGAAAGAAACTAAAATCATCATATTCCTACCATTGGCTGAGGGTGGAGGAAAAGTGGGAGTCTAAGAAACTCAGTCTTCCTCTGTTGTACCTGGTTGTTAACAGGTAGTTCAGGGGACTAGGGTGAGGTGCACATGGTGGCAGCTCCTTTTGTGTAACTCTTGCCTCACCTCTGTATTTTTCAGTCATGTGCGTATATTTTTATTTTCAAAATAAAATATATGAGAAATAATATATGGTGTCAGAGACTCTAGGAAGAGTCTCTGTTCCAGCTGTCCTGGTTCCAAGTCTAATGAAGCATCACAGATTCCAGCAGAAAATCCTGGCTCTACCCACACTTCCACTCCCTCAAACGAGACCCAAGTAATCACCAGATACAGCTGAAAAACTCAAGATCTGTCCAAAGCAGATCCACATGTAGACATCACCAAGGGTATCAATAGACACAACCACAGAGGTGTCTGCAGTGTGCATCATGAAGTCCAGCCCCTAACTTTAGACCAACTTCCCAGTCTGGAAGGAAATTTCCTTAGAGGATGCCACTGCTAGTGGCATCAGCCACTACTCAGGTGCAGCCATAGAGTGGTGCAGCATGTTACTGTAAGCAGCCAGAGGGCAGAGGAAAGGAGCAAGAAAGATGAGAGGGAGGGTGGCAACATCATGGGTGGGCCCCTACTGGTACATCTCACTACCCTGCAGTGGCCTGGGGGACACAAAGAACACCATATTTTGGTGGGCAGAGGCTCTTTCAGGCCAGAGCAATAGGACTTGGAAAGAAACTGAAGCCAAGCTGAGGAACACGGTTTCCTGTTTCAATTTGGCCACTCGTGGCTGTGGGTCCCAGGATATCACAAATTGCAATGCCTTTCCCATTTTCTCTATGGCTGCAAACACTTGGGTCAGGCTCTGATTGACCTGGCACCCTTGAGGCACTTAATAAAGCCTATTACTTGAAACAGATAATACGTTAGTACTTTATTTACTATGACTTTCAATGAAGTATTGTTCTCCAGTGTTGGAAATAGGAAAACGATTAACAAGAGCTTGATAATTATGTGAATAAATGATGGTTGATCCTAAAGAACAATTAGGAAGCACTTGATAATAAACAGTTGGTATTTCATGTATGCTCACTGTGTCTCAATGGTACTCTTAGGCTTTTGATAACCGCCCCCACTTGATCTTTGCAACAATCTCCGTGGCAGGTCCTGGCACCATCCCTATTTTAGAGGCGAGAAGTCACATGAACCAGCCAAGGGTCACACACCTGGGCAGTGCAGGATCTAAATATAAGCAGGCAAAAGAGGTGCCAAGAAAGATGATAATATCCTAATGGTATGTGGAAAGGAGGAGAATAAGTACACACGGTGTGAAGGCCAGACAAGACATAGGCCAGCCCCAAATGTAGAACAGATCCACAGATGGCCAGCCTGTACTTTTCTTATCTTAAAGGATCCTCCTCATCAAAGGAAGATCACAGAGTGCAGGGCGTGTGCTCAAAAAAGTACTGACATGTAGCAGAAACATGAGAAAAGAGAAACAAACAAAATACTAAAAATAAACACACCAGAATTACAGCTGGGTTTGTCTTTAGGTGACAGGCCTGCAAGTGTCTTTTTCTAAGTCTGTTTTCTCCATTCTCCAAAATAGACATAAATTCAGGTGATGAGTCACGCTGCAGGAGTAAGCGTAGGGTCAGAGGAAAATGCTCCCCAAACCTGGCCCCTGACCTGGGCTCCTGGCTGGTGGCTTCCCCTTCCCTGGGGTCTGTCCTTATCCCAGAGACAGAGCCCTGTCATCTCGACACCCATTCCATGCCCTAGTCACCCATAAAGAGTAGAGGGGAACTGAACAGGCGAAATGGTCTCGTGGCCCATGGGATGACAGTACGTGGCAGTCAGTGCCATTCAAATTGTCTTGTCTCCAGGAAAGTCCAAGTCCAAGTCCTTGAGTGTTGTCTTGGGACTGTGGAGGCCCATTTTATTCATGTCCCTCTAAAGAGATCAGACGGATGAAGAAGTTTTGTGGCCCAGCCTTCTTCCCAGCAGGTAAAGCAGGCCTGCTGGCTGGAAAATGCTGTCACCACAGGGCCGCCCCAATATTCTTTGTTTATCTCTTATCCTGTCTTTGGTCCAGGATAAGACCAAACCAAATACCCATAATTACTAACTGTGGAAAAGAGAATTTCTGGGGTGCCAATTGAGTTGGTCTCCCCTGTGTGAGAAACCCATGGGGAGCCATGGGCAGCCTCTGAGTAGAAAAGTCTCCTTATTGCCTTCACGTATTTATGCCCTGAGTGCATAACTGCTCAGCAGTATTCCATGGGTTGCTCAGGGAGACAACACTCCCTTGAAGCAATGGAGTATAATCAAACATCTTGGCTCCTCCTGAAACCAGCTCCCACCCGTTTCAGTCCCAATAAGTTACAGATCTTAACTAGGTTAGACACACACCTTTGCTCAAGGAAATTCACAGAAACCGCCAGTGCCAAACATCTTATTGAATGGCTCAGGAGTTCTCCTTCACTGATTAATCCTTTTCCTCATCCCTTCCTCCCCCTCCCAGCTGCCCTGAGAACAAAGAGCATGTAAACCAATAAATTGGGTGAAGCCCAAGAGCAATGGGCCATGAGCAATCCTTCAATGCTCTGGTCCCCTGGATGCACCTTTTAAATGTTTATTCTCTCTCTTTCTAATTCCTTTGTCTCCTCCAGACTCAGGGTACCCACCGGGTGGTGTGCAACTGGTCCTCAACACTAACCTGGGACATTCCAAATATTGATGCTTGTATTGTCTCTCGAATCAACTCAACAAGCCCTCCTCTGATGACACAATAGCCTTTTCTCTAACCAAAGAACTGACCCTACCATACAGTGACCTTGAAATGCAGACAGGCAGCCACAACCCTGCTTGGGTCTGTCCTGTGCCTCAGATCTCTGGTTTCAATGATCTCACAGCCAGCTGATTGAAAGGGACAGGGAAGTGTGTGGAGGAAGCACTCTCCACACCACTGCACTCCAGCCTGGGTGACAGAATAAGTCTCCATCACAAAAAAGAAAAAAAAAAAATTACCTTTAAAAATGCATCCTATTTTTTCCTGGAGGTGTTCCAAGATGGCCAAATAGGAACAGCTCTGGTCTGCAGCTCCCAGCATGATCAAGGCAGATCAGTGAGTTTGGCATTTCCCACAGAGGTACCTGATTCATCCCTTTCGGACTGGTTGGACAGTAGGTGCAGCCCACAGAGGGTGAGCTGAAGTAGGGCTGGGCATCACCTCTACTGGGAAGTGCAAGGCATTGGTTGATTTCCCTTTCCTAGCCAAGGGAAGCCATGACAGACTACCTGGAAAAAATGGGGGTACTCCTGTGCAAATACTGCACTTTTCCCAAGGTCACGGCGTCTGGCAGAACAAGTCATTCTCTCCCATGCCTGGTTTGGTGGGTCCCATGCCCCCAGAGCCTTGCTCACTGCTAATGCAGCAGTTTGAATTCAACCCCAAAGGTGGCAGCCTGGCTGGTAAAGGGGTGTCCCCCGTTGCTAAGTCTTGAGTAGGTAAACAAAGCACCCAGGAAGCTAAAACTGGGCAAAGCCCACCACAGCTCAACAAGGCCTACTGCCTCTAGACTCCACCACTGTGGGCAGGGCATAGCTGAACAAAAGGCAGCAGACAACTTTGGCAGACTTAAACATCCCTGTCTGACAGCTCTGAAGAGAGTAGTGGTTATACTAGCATGCCATTTGAGCTCTGAGAATGGACAGACTCCCTCCTCACATGGGTCCCTGACCCTTGTGTAGCCTATCTGGGAGACACCTCCCAATAGGGGCTGACCTCATATAGGCAACTGCCCCTCTGGGACGAAGCTTCCAGAGGAAGGATGAGGCAGCAATATTTGCTGTTCTGCAATATTTACTCTTCTGCATCTGCATCCTCTGCTCATGACAACCAGACAGAGAGAACCTGGAGTGGAACTCCACCAAATTACAAAAGACCTGCAGCTGAGGGACCTCACTGTTAGAAGGAAAACTAACAAACAGAAAGTAATAGCTTCAACATCAAAAAAAAGTTCATTTACACCAAAACCCTATGTGTAGGTCAACAACATCAAAGACTCAAGGTAGATAAAAGCACAAAGGTGGGGAGAAACCAGAGTAGAAAAGCTGAAAATTCTGAAAATTGAGCACATCTACTCCTTCACATTATCACAACTCCTCACAATCAATGGAACAAAACTGGATAGAGAATGACTTTGATGAGTTGACAGAGGTAGGCTTCAGAAGGTCGGTGATAACAAATCTCTTTGAGCTAAAATCACATGTTCGAACCCATCACATGGAAGCTAAAAACCTCAAAAAGTGATTAAATGAATGGCTAACTAGAATAAACAGTGTAGAGAAGACCTTAAATGACCTGATGGAGCTGAAAACCATGGCACGAGAACTTCATGACACATGCATAAGCTTCAATAGACGATATGATCAAATGGAAGAAAGGGTGTCAGTGATTGAAGGTCGTATTAATAAAATAAAGTGAGAAGACAGGGTTAGAGAAAAAAAGAGTAAAAAGAAACAAACAAAGCCTCTGAGAAATGTGTGACTAAATGAAAAGACCAAATCTACATTTGACTGGAGTACCTGAAAGTGATGGAAAGAATGGAACCAAGTTGGAAAACATTCTTCGGGATATTATCCAGGATAACTTCCCCAACTTAGCAAGGCAGACCAACATTCAAATTCAGAAAATATAGATAACATCGCAAAGATACTCCTTGAGAAGAGCAACCGCAAGACACATAACTGTCAGGTTCACCAAGGTTGAAATGAAGAAAAAAGTGTTAACGGCAACCAAAGAGAAAGGTTGAATTACCCACAAAGCGAAGCCTATCAGACCAACAGTGGATCTCTTAGCAGAAACTGTACAAGTCAGAAGAGAGTGGGGCCAATATTCAACATTCTTAAAGAAAAGAATTTCAACCCAGAATTTCATATCCAGTCAAACTAATCTTTATAAGTGAAGGAGAAATAAAATCCTTTAGAGTTAAGCAAATGCTGAGAGATTTTGTCACCACCAGGCCTGCCTTTAAAGAGCTCCTGAAGGAAACACTATGCATGGAAAGAAACAACCAGTACCAGCCACTGCAAAAACATGAAAAATTGTAAAGACCTTCAATGCTATGAAGAGACTGCATCAATTAATGGGCAAATTATCCAGCGAACATCATAATGACAGAATCATATTCACACGTAACAATATTAACCTTAAATGTAAATGGGCTAAGTGCCCCAATTAAAGGACACAGACTGGCAAATTGGATAAAGAGTTGTGACCTGTCAGTGCTGTATTCAGGAGACCCATCTCTCATTCAAAGACTCACATAGGCTCAAAATAAAGGGATGGAAGAAGATCTATCAAGCAAATGGAAAGAAAAAAAAGCAGGGGTGCAATCCTAGTCTGTGATAAAACAGACTTTAAACCAATAAAGATCAAAAGAGAAAAAGAAGGCCATTACATATGGTAAAGGGATCAATTCAAGAAGAAGAGCTAAGTATTCTAAATATATATGCACCCAATACAGGAGCACCCAGATTCATAAAGCAAGTCCTTATAGACCTACAAAGAGACTTACACTACCACACAATAATAATGGGAGAATTTAACACTGCACTGTCAATATTAGACATATCAATGAGGCAGAAAGTTAACAGGGATATCCAGGACCTGAACTCAGCTCAGCAACAAACAGGCCTAATAGACATGTATGGAACTCTCCACACCAAATCAACTGCATTATGCATTATGAATCAATATGCATTCTTCTCAGCACCACATCACACTTATTCTAAAATTGACCACATAATTGGAAATAAAGCACTACTCAGCAAATGTAAAAGAGCAGAAATCACAACAAACTGTCTCGCAGACCACACTGCAATCAAATTACAACCCAGCAGTAAGAAACTCACTCAAAAGTAGACAACTACATGGAAACTGAACCACTTGCTCCTGAATGACTGCTGGATAAATAACAAAACCAAGGCAGAAAAACAGATGTTCTTTGAGGCCAATGAGAACAAAGACACAACATACCATAATCTCTGGATGCATTTAAAGCAGTGTGTAGAGGGATATTTATAGTACTAAAAGCCCACAAGAGAAAGCAGGAAAGATCTAAAATTGACACCCTAACATCACAATGAAAAGAAATAGAGAAGCAAGAGTAAACAAATCCAAAAGCTCGCAGAAGGCAAAAAATAACAAAGATCAGAACAGAACTGAAAGAGATAGAGACACAAAAAAACCTTTCAAAAAAAATCAATGATTCCAGGAACTGGTTTTTGTTTTTTTTTTTTAAAGATCAACAAAATTGATAGATCCCTAGCAAGACTAATAAGGAAGAAAAGAGAGAAGAATCAAGTAGAAGCAATAAAAATGATAAAGGGGATATCACCACCAGCCCCACAGACATACAAACTACCATCAGAGAATACCATAAACACCTCTATGCAAATAAACTAGCAAATATAGAATAAATGGATAAATTCCTGGACATGTACACCCTACAAAAGCTAAACCAGGAAGGATTTGGTTTTCTGAATAGACCAAAAACTGGCTCTGAAATTGAGATAATAATTAATAGCCTACCAATCAAAAAAAGTCCAGGACCAGAAGGATTCACAGCTGAATTCTACTGGAGGTACAAAGAGGAGCTGGTATCATTCCTTCTGAAATTATTCCAATCAATATAAAAAAGAAATAATCTTCCCTAACTCATTTTATAAGGCCACCATCATCCTGATACTAGGGCCTGGCAAAGACACAACAAAAAAAGATAATTTTAGACCAATAGCCCTGATGAACATCGAGGTGAAAATCCTGAGTACAATACTGGTAAACTGAATCAAGCAGCACATCAAAAAGCTTATCCACCACTATCACATCATCTTCATCGCTGAGATGCAAATGTGGTTCAACTTATGCAAGTCAATAAATTTAATCAATCACATAAACAGAAGCAATGACAAAAGCCACATGATTATCTCAATAGATACAAAATGTCCTCTGACAAAATTCAATAGTCCTTCATGTGAGAAACTCTCAATAAACTAGGCATTCATGGAATGTATCTCAAAATAATAAAAGCTACTTATGACAAACGCGCAGCCAGTATCATACTGAGTGGGCAAATACTGGAAGCATTCCCTTTGAAAACCAGCACAAAACAAGGATGCCCTCTCTCACCACTCTTATTCAACATAGTGTTGGAAGTTCTACCCAGGGCAATCAGGGAAGAGAAAGAAATAAAGAGTATTCAATTAGGAAATGAGGAAGTCAAATTGTCCCTGTTTTCTGATGACATGATTGTATATTGAGAAAACCCCCATTGTCTCAGCCCAAAATCTACTTAACCTGATAAGAAACTTCAGCAAAATCTCAGCATAGAAAATCAGTGTGCAAAAAATCACAAGCATTCCTATACACAAATAACAGAGAGCCAAATCATGAGTGAATTCCCATTCAGAATTGCTTCAAAGAGAATAAAATACCTAGGAATCCAACTTACAGGGGATGTGAGAGACCTCTTCAGGGACAACTAAAAAACACTGCTCAACAAATAAAAAAGGACGCAAACAAATGGGAGAATATTCTATGATCATGGATAGGAAGAATCAATATCTTGAAAATGGCCATAGTGCCCAAAGTAATTTATACACGCAATGCCATTCCGATCAAGCTACCAATGACTTTCTTCAGAGAATTGGAAAAAAACTACTTTAAAGTTTATATGGAACCAAAAAAGAGGCCGCATTGCCGATACAATCCTAAACAAAAACAACAAACCTGGAGGCATCATGCTACCTGACTTGAAACTATACTACAAGGCTATAGTAAACAAAACAGCCTGGTACTGGTACCAAAACAGATATATTGACCAATGGAACAGAAGACAAGCCTCAGAAATAACACCATGCATCTGCAATCATCTCATTTTTGACAAAACTGACAAAAAGAAGAAATGGGGAAAGAATTCCCTATTTAGCAAATGGTGCTGGGAAAAGTGGCTAGCCATTTGTAGAAAGCTGAAACTGGATCCCTTTCTTACATGTGGCATAAAAATTAATTCAAAATGGATTAAACACTTAAATATTAAACTTAAAACCATAAAAACCCTACAAGAAAACCTAGGCAATGCCATTCAGAACATAGGCTTGGGCAAGCACTTTATGACTAAAACACCAAAAGCAACGGCAATAAAAGTGAAAATAGACAAGCAGGATCTAATGAAACTGAAGAGCTTCTGCACAGTGAAAGAAACTACCATCAGAGTAAATAGGCAAACTACAGAATGGGAGAAAATTTTTGCAATCTACCCATCTGACAAAGAACTAATGTCCAGAATCAACAAAGAACACAAACAAATTTACATGAAAAAAAGTCATCAAAAGGTGGGCAAAGGATAAGAACAGACACTTCTCAAAAGAAGACATCTATGCTGCCAACAGATGCAGGGAAAAATGTTCATCATCATTGGTCATCACAGAAATGCAAATGAAAACCAAAATGAGATACCATCTCATGCCACTTAGAATGGTGATCATTAAAAAGTCAGATGCTATAGTGGATGTGGAGAAATAGGAATGCTTTTACACTGTTGGTGGGAGTGTAAATTAGTTCAACCACTGTAGGAGACAGTGTGGTAATTCCTCAAGGATCTAAAACTAGAATTACCATTTGACCCAGCAAACCCATTACTGGATATATACCCAAAGGATTATAAATCATGCTACTGTAAAGACACATGCATACGTTTGTTTATTATGGCACTATTTACAATAGCAAAGAGTTGGAAACAACCCAAATGTCCATCAATGAGAGACTGGATTAAGAAAATGTGGCAAATATACACCATGGAATACTATGCAGCCATAAAAAAGGATGAGTTTGTGTCCTTTGCAGGGACATGGATGAGCTAGAAACCATCATTCTCAGCAAACTATCACAAGGACATAAAACCAAACACCACATGTTCGCACTCATAGGTGGGAATTGAACAATGAGATCAGCTGGACACAGAGCAAAGAAAATCACACACCAGGGCCTGTCAGGGAGTGGGGGGTAGGGATTTGGGGGGGTGGATAGCATTAGGAGAAATACCTACTGTAAATGATGAGTTGATGGGTACAGCAAACCAACATGGCACATGAATACGTATGTATCAAAACTGTACACTGTACACATGTACCCTAGAACTTTAAATATAATAAAAATTTTAAAATAAATAAATAAAAATGCATCCTATTATGTTCATTTCATGTGTACGACATATGCTATGGGATACATATTGATATTTCAAGGCTACTGTACTGGAACAAATTAACATATTTCTAATCTCACATAGTTACTGCTATAGTTTGGATATTTGCCTTTACAAACTTTATGCTGAAATTTGATCCCCAGTGTTGGAGGTGAGGTTGAGTGGGAGATGCTCGGGTCATGGGGGTGGATACTTTGTGAAAAGCTTGGTGTCATTCTTGTGATAAGGAGGGAGATCTTTTTTTTTTTATTAGCTTTTGAGAACTCATTAAAAAAAAAAGCCTGGCACCACCCTCCCTTCTGTTGCATATATGTGATTATAAATATTTTTCTTTCCGTGTCTGGTTTATTTCACTTAGCATAGTTTCCTCCAAGCTCCTCCATGGTTTGGCAAATGGCAAGATCTCATTCTTGTTTAGGGCTAAGTAATATTTCTTTGTACTGGACAATAAGGCTTTTTCCATATTTCATCTATTATTAATAATGCTGCGATGAACATGAGAGTGCAAATATCTCCATGAGTTAGGGATTTCCTTTGGTTATATGTCGAAAGGAAGAGTTGTTGAGACATAAGGTAGTTTTATTTTTAATTTTGCAGAAACCTCCATACCGATTTTTATAATTGCTACACATTACCAGCAACACTCTACATGAGTTTCATTTTCTGTACATCCTAGCCAACCTTTGTGATCTTTTGAGTTTTTAATAATAGCTTTCCTGATGTGAGTTATGTAACGTCTCAAAGTACCTTTGATTTAAATTTTTTCTGATGATTAATGATTTTGAATGTTTCAAATACCTGTTGCCCATTTTTATATGTTCCTTGGAGAAATGTCAATTCAGAGCTTTTGCTCAGCTTTTAATATGTTTATCTGTTTTGCTGCCGTTGAGTTGTACAATGTTGGGGAAAACAGTCGCACAACACCCGGCAGGTACTTTGAGTCTGGGGGAGACAAAGGAGTTACAAAGAGAGAGAATAAGCATTTAAAAGGCGGGTCCAGGGGGCCCGAGCATCGGAGGGTTGCTCACGGCCCACAGTTGTCAGGCTCCACCTAATTAAAGGGTTTACAAGCTCTTTGTTCTTAGGGTAGATGGGAGGGGGAGGAAGGAATGAGGAAAAGGATTAATCAGTGAAGGAGAACTCGTGAGTCATTGAATTCTTATGGCACTGGCGGTTTCTGTGAATTCCCTTGAGCAAAGGCGTGTGTCTAAACTACTTAGGATCTCTAATTTATTAGGACTGAAACGGGTGGGAGCAGGTTTCATGAAAAGCCAAGAAGTTTGATTATACTCCACTGCTTCAAGGGAGTTTTATCTCCCTGAGCAACCAGTGGAATGCACTGCGCCGTTGTGCTCTCAGCAATAAAGACATGAAGGCAATAAGGAGATTTGCTCCTCAGAAGCCGCCCATGGCTCCCCATGGCTGTCTCACACGGGGGAGACAAAATCAACTGGCACCCCAGAAACTTTCTTTCCCACATACAAGTCCTTCATAAATTTTAGATCTTAACCCATCATCAGATACATAGCTTGAAAATACTTTCCCCAATATTTTGGCTAATGTATTTGGTCGATTGGTTCCTTTACTGTGCAAAAGTTTTTCATTTGATGTAGTCTTGCTCATTTGTTTTTGTTTATGTGGACTGAGTTTTTAATACGATATTCAAAATAATTATTACCAAGGCCATCACTCATGAGCTTTTTTCTATGTTCTCTTCTAGATGTTTTAGAGGTTGCAGTCTTACATTTAGGATTTTTCAACTCATCTTCAGTTGATTTTTGTGTATGATGTAAAATGTGAATCCAATTTTGTTCTTTTGCATGTGGAAATCTAGTTTTCCCAGCACTACTCATAGTAAAGATGATCTTCTTCTCATGTTATCATTTTGCTGCAGATTTCAAAAACTAATTGACTATATATGCTTAGATGTATTTCTCGATTCTCTGTTCTGTTCATTTGGCTATGTTTCTGTGTTCATGCCAATTTCAAATAAGGTGGTGTGGTTCTTCCTACTTCTTTTTTCTTTCTCAAGAATGTTTTCACAATTTATGGCTCTCTATATAGCTATACACGTTTTATATTTTGTTTTCTATTTCTGTGAAGAATGCTATTGAAATTTTGATTGGATAGCATTGAATCTGTGTATTGCTTTTGATGCTATAAATACTTTAACAATATTAATTCTCCCAATCCATAAGCATAGACAATCTTTCCAATTATTTTTGTCTTCTTAAATTGATTTTATCAATGTCTCATAGTTTTCAATGGAGAGATCTGTTACTTTCTGGTTACCTTTTTTTTAAGTATTTAATTTCTTTGATATGCTTATAAGTCAGACGAGTTTCTTGAATTCTTTTTCAGTTAGGTAATTATTTGTACAATGACATTACCAAATTTGTTCATTGGTTCTAACACTTGAATAGAATATTTGAGCTGTTTTTACATATAGGAGATTGTCATCTGCAAAGAGAGAATACTTTACTTATTGCTATAAAATTTGGCTGCCTTTTATTTTTTATGTTTTGTCATCGGATGTTTATGTTCCCTATTTGATTTGTTTCTGTTTTAATTCTTATTTTATTCATTGTGCTAACTTTGAATTTAATTGTTTTTCCTTCCAGTTTCTTAGATACAATGAGATGTTGCTTATTTGGTATCTTTTTTTTTTTAATGTGTGGATTTATTGCTGTAATCTTGCATCATAATGCTGCTTCACTGCACACTATAGGTTTAGGTGTGTTGTGTTTCCACTATTATTTATCTGAAGATATTTATGAATTTTTCTTTTTATATTTCGTTTCATCAATTCATTACTTAAGAGCAGTGTTTTAAAAATGTTCATATAGGCTGAGGGGCGGTGGCTCACGCCTGTAATCTCAGCACTTTGGGAGGCCGAGGCGGGCGGATCATGAGGTCAGGAGATCGAGACCATCGTGACTAACACGGTGAAAACCCGTCTCTACTAAAAATATGAAAACTTAGCTAGGCGTGGTGATGGGCACCTCCAGTGCCAGCTACTTAGGAGGCTGGGGGAGGAGAATGTCATGAACCTGGGAGGCGGAGCTTGCGGTGAGCCGAGATTGTGCCACTGTGCTGCATCCTGGGCAACAAAGCGAGACTCTGTCTCAAAAAAAAAAAAAAAAGTTCAGTATTTGTGACTTTTTTTTCAAGATTTCTCCTCTTACTGATTTTTGGTTTGCTACCATGATGGTCTGAAAAAATATTAAATATGCTTTTAGCAATCTTACTTTGTTAAGACTTGTTTATGGCCTAGTATGTGGTCTATTTTAGAGAATCTTCCATGTGTGTTACAGCAAAATATATATTCGGCTGTACACTATGAAAAGTTCTGTATATGTCTGTTGGGTTCATTTAGTTAAAACTAGAATTCAAGTCTGGCATTTTCTTATTAAGTTTCTGTCGAGTTTATCTATTCCTTGTTGTAATTGAGGTACTGAAATTTCCTACAAGTATTTTATTGCCATTTTTTTCTTCATTTCTATTTATATTTGCTTTAAATATTTAGGTGCTCCAATGTTGAGTGCAGATGTATATATATAATTGTTATATCCTGTTGATGAATTGATTGCTTTATTATTAAATGATGACCTTCTTGGTCTTATGACAGGTTTTGAATTGAAATCTCTTTTATAGATAGGAGTATAGCCACTCCTAATTTTTTATTACCATTTGCATAGAAGTATCTTCTTCTATTCCTTCACTTTCAGCCTGTTTGTCCTTAAAGATTAGGTGGGTCTCATAGGTAACATGTAGTTGAATCCCATTTTTAAAATCCATTTGGTCACTCCACGTCTTTTAATTGCATAATTTAATTCATTTACATTCAAGATAATTATTGATAAGTTCTTACTACTGTTATCTTGTTAGTTGTTTCTGATTGAGTCATACATCATTTTTTCCTTTCTTCCTCCCATGAATGCTTTTAAATGTTTAGCATTTAAATATTTTCAGTAGTGATAAGCTTTGATTCATTTGTTTTTATCATTAGTGTTGCTGCTGTCGTTTTTGATGGTCATCAAAGGCTCAGAGAAAACATCTTATAGTTAATAATCAACTAGTTTAAGCTGACAACATTTGTCACATAAAAACTCTAGACATTTACCCTCTGTTCCAATTACGTTTTTGACGTCACAATTTATATCTTCTAATACTGTGTCTTCCTTAAAAACCTATTGTTGACAAGTCTTTTGCCAAATGATTTCAAGCTCCTCCATTTTTTGTTTATTTTCCCTTAGTGCTTTTAGAATTTTCTTTATTTCTCAACCTTTGAGAGTTTGATTCTTTTTTTTTTGTTTTTTGGGAGCACTTTTATTTTTCCTTACACAATGATATGTTGCTGAGGCCTAATGTTCTCACATAACAGTAGAAAACAAAAATTTGTTGTCATTTCTTTAAAGAATCAAGAATTTCATACAAAAAACCTCACATAAATTAAAAGGATGAATACATTTACAGGTGTAAATGCAAACTGCTTCCAACTCAAGGCAAGTGACAGCCTACGGTGTTCTGGCAAAAAACATCAGCTAAGAAAGGAAACTGTGTCCTGTGGCTTGGACTTTCCAGCCCTAACAGAGAGGCAGGGCAGACGCAACCGGTTCAGGAGCACTTGCCAGCCTCTAGAGAAATCCCAGCACAGTCAGCCCTGACACATTAATACCCTGCACAGATCAGAGACTGCTGGCCATGCACACTCACCAAGCCACAGACTTGTCTTCCACAAGCACGTTCTTACCTCAGTCACGAAGTGACCAAGCCACGTGCACTAAAGATTGAACTCAAAGATATGTACACAGTATTAAACGAATACCGAGGGGAACAGTTAACTTGAATACAAGGTCAAAATCAGCAACAAGTTCTACAATCCAGTGCTGATGTCAGCTATAAGCTTCAAGGACAATTTCTTTTCAAAGGCTTATTCCAGTTTCATGAGGCTAGCATGAGGTGTATGCATTTGCCAAGGGCAAATTTATGCTTCTGAATTAACCCATGCAGCAAATGCTACACATCTGCTCATTCCATTTAGAAGCATTTGTGGTGGATGATGTAGGGGCCTGACTCATCATACTCCTGCTTGCTAATCCACATCTGCTGGAAGGTGAACAGTGAGTTCAGGATGGAGCAACCGATCCACACTGAGAACTTGCGCTCTGGGGGTGCAATGATCTTAATCTTCATGGTGCTGGGCGCCAACACAGTGATCTCCTTCTGCATCCTGTCAGCAATGCCTGGGTACATGGTGGTGCCACCGGATAGTACCGTATTGGTGTATAGGTCTTTGCAGATGTCCACGTCACACTTCTTGATGGAGTTGATGGTGGTCTGGTGGATGCCGCAAGATTCCATGCATGGGAAGGAAGGCTGGAACAGCACCTCCGGACACCGGAACCACTCATTGCCAATGGTGGTGACCTGGCCATCGGGCAGTTCATAGCTCTTCTCCAGAGAAGAGGAGGATGCAGGGGTGGCCATCTCCTGCTTGAAGTCCAGGGAGACCTAGCACAGCTTCTCCTTGATATCGCGCATGATTTCCCGCTGGGCTGTGTGGGTGAAGCTGTAGCCTCTCTCCTTGAGGATCTTCTTGAGGTACTCGGTCAAGTCCCAGCCAGTCAGGTCCAGATGCAGGATGGCATGGGGAAGGGAGTAGCCCTCGTAGATGGGCACCGTGTGGGTGACCCTGTGTCCAGAGTCCATGACAATGCCAGTGGTGCGCCCAAAGGCATAGAGGGACAACACATCCCGGATGGCCACGTACGTGGCCGGGGTATTGAAGGTCTCAAACATAATCTGAGTCATCTTCTCTCTGTTGTCCTTGGGGTTCAGTGGGTCCTCGGTCAGCAGCACTGGCTGCTACTCCGGGGCCCCATGCAGCTCATTGTAGAAGTGGTGCCAGATCTTCTCCATGTTGTTCCAGTTGGTGATGATGCCATGCTTGATGGGGTACTTCAGCGCCAGAATGCTGCGCTTGCTCTGGGCTTCACTGCCCACGTAGGAGTCCTTCTGGCCCATGTCCACCATCATGCCCTGGTGTCAGGGGAACCCAACGGTGGAGGGAAGCATGGCTTGGGGAGCATCGTCCCCTGCAAAGCCAGCTTTGCACATGCAAGAGCCATTGTCAATGACGAGCGCAGCAATCTCTTCTTCTACTGCGATGGACAGAGGAGTGGGACAGAGGAGCGGCAGAAGAACAAGGTAGGCGAGCTGGCAGTGGCGACTGAGAGCCAGAGTTTGATTCTTGTTTGTTGAGGGGTAGTTTTATGGGGTATTAATCTTTTTTGTAGTTGCCGATTTTTCTGAACCTGTATATTTATCTCCCTCTCAAATTTTTGAAAGTTGTTATTATTCATTTGAATATGCTGTATATACCTTCCTTTTGCTGAACTCTTTCATGAATATTGCTAAATCTTAGATTTGCTTATTTAAGGTATTTTTGTATATCTGGTAAATGTTCTTTATTCTTTTTGATTGTTTTTCTGTTTTGTTCTTTGTGCATTTCTGAATAACCTATGTTAATTTTCTTTTCTTTTCTTTTTTTCTTTTACTTTTTTGTTTTGTTTTGTTTTGTTTTGTTTAGACAAAGTCTCTCTGTGTTGCCCAGGCTGGACTTCAATGGCACGACACTGACTCACTGCAACCTCTGCCTCCGAGGTTTGGGTGATTCTCCTCTCTTAGCCTCCTGAATAGCTGGGATTACAGGTGTGCACCACTATGCCCAGGTAATTTTTTGTACTCTTAGTAGAGACAGGGTTTCACCATGATGTCCAGACTGGTCTTAAACTGCCAAACTCAAGTGATCAACCCATCGCAGCCTCCCAAAGTGCTGTGATTACAGGCCTGAGCCTGCACACCTGGTCCTGATAACTCATTTTAGAGCTCACTGATTGTTTATTCTGTTTGATATATTCTTCTATTGAAAGCCTTCTGAATTTTTCACTTTAACCAGTATATTTCTCAGTTCCAGGACTTTTTTTAATTGTTAAATAATTTCAGTACATTTTTTAAAGTTTCTTTCAGAAGCGTATCAGTTCCTTTTCTGTGTTGTTTTAGAGATCTGAGTTTCCTGAAAACTGATATTTTGAATTTTTGATCCAATAATCACTGATAGCCATCTCATTAATTAGCATTGGTCAATGGTTTATGCTTCGTCCATTAAGGGAGGTTATAATTTCCTGTTTGGTATTATTGCTTGTGGTTATACATCTGTATCTTTTCATTGAAGGACTAGTTATTTAGTTTATTATTTTCTCTGTCTTATTTTACATTTTGTTGTATATAATTGCTTTGAGTTTTCTTTAAGACATAAGTATTGTGGGGTATTGTTTGCTTGATTTTGGCTAGGTCAGTGCCTCTGTTTTGGCAGTAGATGGTGCCTTAAGCCCAGGTTTATTTCAGCTCTAACAAACAAACTTTGAAACACTGCCAGTCTCCTATCTGAGACATTTTGAAGGGGATATCCTGTGTGGGAAGGCTCTCTATAGGTTTGTGATTAAGGAAATTATGCAATATACCTCCTACCTTATGGTAATGCTGTGCAGGCACTCAGGTTTGGCATCTCCTGTGACTGAGCTATGCAGGCTGGAGATGGTAGTCCTTCCTTTCTACTTCATCCCTGGTTTTCCTCAGGTTTTTTTTTCTCTTTTCAGGCACTCACAAGACTTCCTTGGGTAAAGACAGGAATAGTTCTCCTGCCAGGGAATCCAAAATCATGGGGAAGCTGGCCATCCACTTTCAACTTTATTTTAGTAAGTGTAGTAACCAAGAGTCAGAGGAGTTTTTTTGTTTGTTTGTTTTGTTCACACTTGGTTGTCAGCAGACTAGGGGACAAGTGTCATGAATATAAAAGGCCAACTTTTTTACCCTCTGCCTGGTTTCTTCAGTTCTCTGTCACCCTAGGAGCAGCCTCATTCTCACTTCTGAGCTCTGTGTTATTGATGGTGATAATCTCAGCACTGTATACTCAGTTTTGGTTTTCCTGTGGGTGTTCTTGGGGGGTTAGGGTTGGGGGCAATTGATGGCAGCTTCCTTTACTTTGCCATATTTTTTACAAAAGTACTCTCCTCTAATTTACACTTTTTCTGCTTCCTTGTGTGTACATTTATGTTACAAATTTTATATTTCTTCTTTTTTATCTGTATGTTTACACATATATATTTCTCAACATTGATTTAGCGCATTTCAGAAGCTTTAGTATGTTTTAGTTTTTCTTTTATTTGTAAAAATTATTTAATTCCTTGCAGATTCTTCAGTTAACCATAGGTTGTTGAAGAGTGTATTTATTATTTTCCAAACAATATACGTTTTTCAGTCCTTAGAAAATGAATCTCAGTCAGGCATGGTGGTCATGCGTATAATCCGAGCACTTTGAGAGGCCGATGTGGGTGTATCACCTGAGGTCAGTAGTTTGAGACTAGCCTCATCAATACAGTGAAACTGTCTCCACTGAAACTACAAAAATTAGCCTAGCACGGTGGTGTGTGCCTGTAGTCCCAGCTACTCAGGAGTATGAGGCAGGAGAATTGCTTGACCATGAAAGGTTGTGGCGAGTTGAGATCACACCACTGAATTCCAGTCTGGGTGACAGAGTGAGACTCCAACTTATTTATCTATTTTTCTTTAACTAAATAAAGAAAAAAGAAATAAAGAAAAAAAAGAAAACGGGCCTCTAGTTTTATTCCATTGTGGTTGAAGAAAGCGTTATATGTGATTTCAATAATGTTAGATATAATTAGAACTTGCTTTGTGGCCTACCATAGAGTCTATTCTGAAGATAGCACAGACAATAACACATATACACTTTAGAAGAATGTGTAGTCAGCTTGTGGAGTGTTTTGTATATGTCTGAGAGATTTATTTGGTTTATACTGCCTTTCAAGACCTTTGTTTTCTTATTGAACTTGGATTTGGTCATTTCACACATTGTTGAAAGTGGGGTGTTGAAATCTCCAACTATTATTATTATTGCAGAACTGTGTAGCTCCTCAAATCTATTCATTTTTTGCTTCATATATCCTGAGGATCTTTTATTAGGTATATATGTAAGTGTTACATCTTCTTGATCAATTAAACAATTTTGATATTTGTCTAATAATTCTAACTCTATTTTGGTTACCGTTTGCGTTATTTTTTCCCCACTTTTAAAACATTTAAAAAGTTATTCTGCTAGTCTTTGACATTTAACTGGAGTTTACTTGGACTGAAATTAATTGCTGACAAGAATTTATTTTCCTATTTTTGTTCTTTTTTTCTACAAGTTTTGTTATTGTTGTTGTTATATATCATTCCTCCAAAACTGCTCATCTTTGCATTTGTTTTTCTAGGGTACAATTTAGACTCCTTCATTTCTCTTCAGTATATTTGAACAGTTATTTTCATATTGGCTATTAATGGTATTATAATTAATATCTTAAATTCATAATAATATAGTGTGAATTACAATAACTTAGTATTGACATTATACAAAAATCATTTTCCCATATTGCTCTCCCTACCTTTTTATGTTTTTTTGTCAAAATTTGTTTTTTATACAACATGTACTAACAACCCAGATATGTAATTATTGTTTTATTCTTTGTCATTTCTTTATTTTATTATTGAATTTTATTTTACTTCATTGAGACAGGGTTTCAGTCACATAGGCTAAATATGGTTCACTACAGCCTCGAGCTCCTGGGATCAAGGGATCCTTCCACCTCAGCCCCTCATGTACCTAGGACAGAAGTGTATGCCACCACAGCTGGATAATTTTGTTCATTTTCTGTAGAGACAGGGTCACACTTTGTTGCCTTGACTGGTCTCATACTCCTCAGCTCAAGGAAATCCCGATCCTTGGTTGGGATTACAGTTGTGAGATACTGTATCTTTCCTCTTGTCATTTAAATCTAGTAGAAAAATAAAGTCACAGAAACCCCATATACAATAATATTGGCTTTCCTATTTCTTGGTGTAATTACTTCATTGATGTTCTTTATTTCTTTATTTGCACGAGGTGCTATTTTACTTTCATTCCTTACATGTTTTCATCATGTTTTGTAAGGCTGATCTAGTAGTAACGTACTCTCTTTAATTCTGTTTGCTTGTAAATGACTTACTTGCTCATAAATTTAAATTTTGGTTTGGACAGATATTGAGTTTATGATTGACTTAATTTTTTTTTATTTCAGCACTTTGAAGATCTCAACACAGTGACTTATTTCCTCCATAATTTTTAATGAGAAATTGGCTGTTAATGTCATAGATGATAACTTGCATGTGATCAGTTACTTCTGTCTTGCTTCTTTTAAAGTTCTCTATTTATTTGTCTTCTGTCAGTTTCAGTGCATGTGTTTCAGTGTGGATATCTTTGATTTTATTCTTCCTGGAGTATTTTTTATTCTTTGGAGATATTTGGATCAGTAGATTTCCATCTATCAACACATTTGTGAAGTTTCAGCCACTGTTCATTCAAATATTCTTTTTTTCCCCTGTATTTCTCTTTTTTCAGTGAAACTCCCATTATGAATATGTTGATATTCTTGATAGAATCCCATGGCAACCTTAGTTTTGTTCATTATTCTTGTTTCTGTTTTTGTTTCATACACTGAATAATATCAAACAATCCATCTTCAAGTTGCCTCATTACGCTTTTTGCATGCTCACACAAGCTATTCAATCTTTCTAGTTACAGATTATTGATTTCATTTTTTAAATAATGTGTATGTCTTTATTGGTATTTTCAATTTTGAATCACTGTTCTACTGGGTTCCCTTAGGTCTTTGAGAACAGACCTTTGGAGGTCTTAATTCTCTTCTCTTTGAAGATAATTGAAATATTTCCCTAGTTAGTACCACGCCTGGGCTTTCTGAAATAGTTTCTTTTAATTATGTTTTCTCTGAATGTGCTTTTTTTGCATTTATCTTTGAATGCCTTTTATTTTATTGTTGAATGCTGAACACTTTGCATATTATTCAGCATATTCAGATAACAAATTCTTGACCTCCACAATTGCTTAGCTTGTGGGTTGTGTACTTGTTTAACAACTCCTTAAAGCTAGTTTTGTAGTCTGTATTCTTTGTCTTGTATAGCCACTTAACCTGTGTTCTGTCATCCTTTTGGTCATCTACTATCTTTGACACATTAAAAAAAATCATAGGAAAGAAGAAAAAAAGGAAAAGAAAGAAAAGAAAAACTATTCAGAATTTGAATATGGACTTTTCAGGAACTCTAGTGTTTAGTCAAAAGTCAGGGAAAAGTGAAAAGTTTTGGGGTCTTCGCCATGCATGCATCCAAAAATGGACATATTTATATCCTTCTAAATATACCAGTAGGAGTCTGGGTGTGGTGGTTCATATCTGTAATCCCACCAATTTGGAAGTCTTGGAGAACAAATCACTTGAGCCCAGAAGTACGAGACCAGCCTTGACAACATGGAAAGACTCTTCTGTATAAAAAAAATACAAAAATAAGCTAGTTTTGGAGGCCCATGCCTGTATTGTGAAATGCTGAGCGGGGAGGATTGGTGGAGTCCAGAGAGGTGAGATGCTCAGGAGGCTGAGGTGGCAAGATCATTTGAACCCAAGGAGGTTGCCGCTGCAGTAGGCCATGATCCTGCCACAGGACTCCACTGTGGGCCACAGGGCAAGTTCTGTCTCTATTTAAAACCCAGTCCAATATAAACAGCAACAAACTGTGAGAGTTTTTCAAAGCTGATTTTCCACATCACTTTTCTTCACCAGCCACTTCTTTCCAGGCATTTTGTTTGTGTACTACTTGACCTGACTCTTATTCCTTGCTATAGGTGGCTCTGACTAGTGGATTTCCTTTCCACAAATGCCTCCTGGGAGTTAACTTCTGCACCCAAGAAAGCTCTGAGGTGGGCTAAAGAAAAGACTCTGAACTGAAAATCTCCAAGGGAACCTCAGACATTTTAAATCACACAACCGCAATTATTTGAAATAAGCTCTGTATTTCCACACATGCATCACAATCTGCATCTAGAATTTAATCTTCTTCACGGTTTCCATGAAGCCATGGAGTGGGTGATGATGGGAAGTTAAAATGCCACATACTGTCTTGCCCAAACTTAGAGGTCAGGTCTTTCTTCATTAAACGCACCCTTGAGTGATGTTATTAGATTCCAGAGCTCAAAAAATCAAGTCTGAGGTTGTTTTCTCTTCCTTATATCTCTTCACTTTTAACCCAATTAACTTTAATTACAGCATAAAATAGAAAGTTGATTAAATCTACCTTGCTTTTTAATGTTCGGAGAGGTTTTTTTTGAGATGGAGTCTCACTCTCTCACCCAGGCCAGAGTGCAGTGGTGCGATCTTGGCTCCCTGCAGCCTCTGCCTTCCAGGTTCAAGGGATTCTCTTGTCTCAGCTTCCTGAGTAGCTGGGATTACAGGCATGCACCCCCATGCCTAGCTAATGTTCTTATTTTTAGTAGAGAGGGCGTTTCACCATGATGGCCAGGCTTGTCTCAAACTCTTGACCTCAAGTCATCCACCTGCCTCAGCCTCCCAAAGTGCTGGGATTACAGTCATGAGCCATCGTGTCCAGACTGTTCTGTAAGATTTTATTTGACACTGCTTCCATCATTATCATGAAAGCCATTCTGTCTTTTGTGTAATAAGTAATAGTTAAGAAATACATGTTTTTGTTAGCAACTTATAAGTGATATGACTTTATTGTTTTCCAAATTATTAAGAGTTCAGTTTTCATTTCACCATAGCATGGTAGTTGTTACAAAAAATTAAGTTCCATCTTGAGCCAGTTTAATCTCACAGTCTCTAACCAAAGTATTTGAGCGTAAAAATTAACTCTCTAAATAGACTACATAATGTGCAGCTATTACATTAGTGGTGTTTTATATAATTAAATGTAAGGGTGGTATTTTAGGACATTATCATATTCATCTTGTAGAGTCATACCCTCCTGAGAAGACAGAGTTACACTAGGTAGTTGTAGGCATATCACCGTAGAGTTCAACAGACACTCCTCAGATTTCACTAGGAAATGAGAAGTGAAATGTTATGACTGTTCTGGAAATATGGCCCTAACCAGTAAGGAGAAAGCTTGTGATCTCTACAATAAAAGGAATGATAAATAATAAATTACTTGAGATTTTTCCATGTTTGTTTCCTGTATTGAGTTTTGAATAATTAAAAATGTAAATAATAACTGTAATAATACATTTAAGTAATAAAAACATTTAAATAAATTTTAACTATTAAACATTTATATTTATTTATATGAATTAAATGGTCAATGTACATTTCTTTATTCATATAACTTCAACAGGCTCTCAAGTATAGAGAAGAATATGTCAAGTTCACACCTCTAAATGTCTTACAGCTAGGATGGATACAAATGGAAGGAGTGAGTGAAAAAATAACATAAGCTTATCTGCAAGTCAACTAAAATATTGTTTCATAAATACTATGTAGACTAAGTATTCAAAAACAATACTGAAATTATAAAGTTGTATTATTTATTATAATATTAAACACTTAGAGAGAGGTTATTATATCTCAGAATTTTAGCTTAAAATGGTGGATATAATAGTAAATTACACTGAAATGGCTCCTCACTTCATAAAGTAACAGTTAATAGTAAAGCAGAAAGGATCAAGAATAGAAAGGAAAAGACAAGAGATGTGTTTTATTCATTGAAAAGTAGAATAATTCTAGACCCTCAATGAAAAATGAATTGAACAACGTAACACAGAAGAAGGAAGTAAATTAAGATGTTGATACTATCATTTAGGGAACAATAAATGATGACCTCACCTTTAATGCATAAACAGCAACAAGAAAAAAAAAAAACATTTGTAGGTGGTAGATAATAAAAAAGTTGTTATAGATAAAATATGAAAGAGATGAGGGAAAATAATTGGACTTGGAATATCCCCAGTTTTTATGTTATATAGGTGATGTAGTTTTGGACAAAAAATGATGGAAGAGAGAGGCATGTAGAAAGTGTAAAGAAGTTCAGGGGAAGTTTTAAATTTAGCTGTCTTAATCTTGGGTCACTCATCAGAAAAAGGAAAGCACAATGTTTAGAAATTCAGAGATCATATCACTGGTTGAATTCCTTAGTACTACAGGTTTAAAACTTAAGAGGCTCTTGTCTCAAAACAACATCAACAAAAAGCCAGGTGTGGTAGTGTGCATCTGTAGTCTCAGCTACTGAGGAGACCAATGCAGGAAAATTGCTTAAGCCCAGCAATTTGAGGCTGTAGTCAGTCAAGGTCTCACTACTGCACTGCAGACTGCGTTTCAGAACACTTTCTTAAAAAAAAGAAAGGAAAGAAAAGAAAAAGGGAAGGGAAAAGGGAAAGGAGAAAGGGAAGGAGAAAGAGGTATTCTGTGTAGTTACATTAGTGGTCTAACAAACAGACATCTACGAGATAAAATGAAACAAAACACACTGACAATTAAATAGAGAAATCAGACAAAAGTTGAGTCATGTAATCCAAAGCAAAATAGTATTTCAAGAATGAGGGTGTGAATCAGTTTTACAGATACACATGACGGTTTGAGTAATATGCAATAGACAAGTGATACATGGGATTTAGTGACAAGTATAAGATATGATTCCAAAAACAGGGTAAATGCCTGAAGAAAGGAGAGTTAAGAAAAATAAAATTAAACCTTGTCACAGGCAACTCTTTCCATGAGTCTTCCTATCATAGAAAATAAATAAATGAGTTGACAGTGGCATATCTAGGACTAAGACAAGCAGTATGTAGATCTAGTAAAGAAAATGATCAAAGGGGGTGTGGCATCTTACTCCTGTAATTGCAGCACTTTGGGAGGATGAGGGGGCGGATCATTTGAGGTCAGTTTGAGACCAGCCTTGACAACACGGTGAAACCCCATCACAATTATAAATTCTAAAACTAGCCAAGCGTGGTAGTGCATACCTGTAATATCAGATACTCAGGAGACTGAGGCAGGAGAATCACCTGAATCCAAGAGGCCAAGGTTGCATTGAGCCAAGATTGTGCCAGAGACTCTCTCTCAAAAAAATTAAACTAAACTAAAATAAAAAGAAATGATCCTGCAGGTAGAGTGAAGAAGTAATGGTACAAGGAGACAACAAATAATAAGCAAATCAGTGTTTTAAGAAGCTGGGAAATCCAAAGCAAAGGCGAAGAGGGTCATAACAAGGAGCAGTAAAAAATATACAAAAATCTACACAAGTTTTATTTTTGGTGGTGATTTCTCAGGAGAAAGAAACACAAAAGAAAGTGTGAATAAGAAAGTTGTCACCATTGCCTTGGTAGAAAAAAAGGGAGAAAAACCACCACCAACAAAATAATGTAAATTACACATTGTTAAGCTCTAGTGTTCTTCATCCCTTCCCATGGTGTTTGTTTCCTCAAGAAATAACAGAAGCCAAATATTCAAAATAGAAGGAAACATTAGCATATATTACTGTCTACATATATTAAGTCAAGTTTGTTTTAACTGCAATTCATTATTTTAAAATTTGTATTTTAAATTAACAAATATAAATATTTATGGGACACAAAGTGATTTTATAATTCATGTATATATTGCAAAAGAATTATATTGGGCTAGTTACCATATCCATTACCTCACACACATACCATTTCTTTCTTTGTGGTAAGAATATATAAATTCTACATTTTAAACAATCCTTATTTTTGAGATAGAGTTTTGCTCCTGTTGCCCAGACTTGAGTGCACTGGTGCAAACTCAGCTCATTTCAACTGCCACCTCCCGAGTTCAAGTTTTTCTCTTGCCTCAGCCACTCGAGTAGCTGGGGTGAGATGTGCATGCCACCAAACCTGGCTAATTCTTATATTTTCAGTAGAGACAGTGTTTCATCATGTTGGCCAGGCTGGTCTTGAACTCCTGACCTCTACTGATCCTCCCTCCATGGCCACCCAAAGTGCAGGGATTTCAGACATGAGTCACCATGCCTGTCCTTTTTTTTATTAAACAATTTTTAAGTTGACATTTATTAACTGTGATCACCATTCTGTGCAAAGGATCACCAGAACTTCTTCCTGTCTCATTGAAATTTGTTACCCTTTGATGAACACCTCCCCTTTCTCTATCCACTCCCATCACCACCCCACACTCCAATCTCTGACTACTTTTTGTGTGTTTCTAGAAAGAGTCAGGGCCTTGCTGCATTGCCCAGGCTGGAGTACAGTGACACAACTATGGCTCACGGTGGCTTCAAACTTCTGACCTCAAGTGATCCAACCACCTCATCCTCCCTTAGTGCTGGAGTGACAGTATTGAGCCACCACACCTGGCATATTCACAGTTTGAATGAGTTCAACTTTTTTAGATTTTACATATAATTGTGATCATTCTATACTTGTCTTTCTGTGCCTCTCTTATTACGCTGAGCATAATATCTTCCAATTCCATTCATTTTGTCACAAATAAAAGATCTTCCTCCTTTTTTAAGGCTGTATAGTATATCTCATTGTGTATATGTGCCACACTTTATCTCTTGATGTGCACTTAGGTTGTTACTGTATCTTGGCTGTTATGAATAATGCTGAGATGAATATAGAAGTGCAGATATCTCATTGCCATGCTAATTTTATATCCTTTGAGTACATATTTGGAAGTAGAGTAGCTGGATTATGTGGTAATTCTTATTTTTAATTTAACTGTATTTTTGAACACTCAATTCTATGACCCCAAAAGCACAGACTACAAAAGCACAACAAAAAACAATTGGATCGCATTACATCAAACTAAAATATTTCTGTACCACAGAGGGAAAAGGGTGAAAAGCAAATGTTCACTGATAGTGTATATGCTATATTACAAGCACTTATTAAATTAAAAGTATAGGTTCCAAAATGTACTAGGTGAAAAATGTATTATGGTGATTTTTTCTGCTTAGTTTTTGTAGCCATATGGATTTTTCATTTTGTTTTGTTTAATAAGCTGTACAATTATATTTAAGAAAACAAAAATTATTAATGCATAGTCACATTAGAAAAATCAATTTTATTAGAAACTACTTCCAAGATTTTGTTGTTTATATTTTTTATGAGTATCTTTATAAAGTCACACTCAGCCTCTTTACTCTTTGTTCTGTGAAATTATATATGGATATTGCATACTCATTTATTGAAAATATCCTACCCTTCTCCATGAGTGATAGTAATTCCTCAGCTGCTTACTTTTATTCTTTTAACTGAATTTTCTCCAGATGCTTACACAATATCACAGTGCTTCTGGATGATTTTCAGTATCTCCTGGCAATACTTTGCCTGACCACCTTGGTTGCAAATACTGACAGAAGAGGAGCTTAAAGCCAAAGGCTAATATGTAGGTTTTGATGAACTACATGGCAATTATTGAGTCACAAGACTTCGGTAAAACGTTCCCTCCAAAGAACCTAAATATCAATATTATTATCACATTTTCTAAAAACTGAAATCTGTAGTGTAGGATTGTATGTCCCACCTCTGTCTCTTATCAATTCCTCATTTGACAGCTGCAGTTTCACTGCTGACCAGCAGGAGAATTGATGGCAGCATATACTAGCATGATTAAGATAAGCATCCATACTTACCCACCATGCTGGAATTATTTTCTGTGTTGCTAGGAAGATGAGTTCCACTTTTCCAAAACTCCAGCCATGGTGTCAACAATAATACAAAATATATGATTAATAGAAAGTGTAAACTCCCCTGTTTCAGAGATGCAGGGAAGAATGCCAGAGTCACTACAGGTGAGATAATCACCAACGAATGCCATATCATGACATAGATCAATTTTATCACCTGTAGCTTAATGGCGCAAAGTCGTTGCCAGTGTGGATGGCCAGTATATTGCAGTGAATGGCAGCTACACAACTGATAAGAGGGAATATGTCATCAGCAATGCTATTAAAGATAAACATGAAAATGTTAGAGAATAATTTTCATTAGTAATGGCCACTTTCTCTTTTAAACTTGCCAAGTTAAGATATATTTCTCCCAACCCACCTCCTTCGGAAAATAATTTACATACAAAAAAGAAAGAAAAAAAAGATTTGTTATCTTTCCATTATCAGGGATTTAGTGAATATATGCATGCAAAACATATAAAACAAAGAATAAGTGAATACACACATACCCAAATTTATAAATGTATATACACATTCCCTTAAAATAAAATAACTGGAACTCATGAAATTGGATAGAGACATTCGTATCTGACGTTATAAGGTGTGACAGCACCTAGAAAGAAGTCTCAATGAAGAACAAATAAAATTGGGTGAATTAGATCTTGAAAAGGTAGTTTCTTTTTTATACAAAGTTAGAGTGTAAAGTAGGAAATTACAGTGTAAAATAGGAGGTGAATGCAATATAAACTGTGTTTTAGACTATGGTGATAACAGGAAATCGGAAATAAGCTGTGGAGTTCAAGTAAATTCTGGAAGTGGAGCTGCCAGATTTTGCTGTGTGATGGAATACAGGGTACTAGAGAAGCAGAAAAATGAAAAGTTTTAGAAATTAAGTGATTTGTGTGGGCATGTTTTTGTTTGTGTGTACTTAGGTAATTTTATCAGAAAGCTTTTTATATGAAAATTAATTTAATTTTGACATTGTTATCCCAATAATTAGACTAATATGCACAAGGAAGAAAAACAAAATTATGTAGTAGTTGTATAATCAGTTTAAACAATCTTCTACTACATTCAGTTGAAAGACTAAAAATTCATTTCACATATACAGAAGGGTTAAAATAATACAGTCTTCATACACAATGAAATGAAGCCAGAAAACAAAAAGAGGCCAAATAGTCTTTACTCATCTAAAGTAACTATTCATTTTCTAACACCATTTAGAAAATGAATATCAAGAGTCCATTTATTCCTTCAGGGATACCCAAAGAGAAACTCTAAAGCAATAACATTCTTAACTGCATTTATGAGAAATAAGACTGAATAAAAAGAAATGATCTAAAAGTTAAATTTTAGAAAGTAAATTTTAGCTGGGTGTAGTGACTCATACCTGTAACCCTAGCACTTTAGCAGGCTGAGGTGAGTAGATCACTTGAGCCCAACAATAACAACAAGAAAACACCAAAAATGTTAGCCAGGCATGGTGGCACATTCCTGTAGTCTCAACTATTCAGGAGGTGGAGGTGGGATGCTCACTTGGGCAAAGGAAGTAGGCATAGTACATTTTGCTTTGGGACATTTATTTGCCTGTCCCCTTACCCCAGCACTTTGGGAGGTTGATACCCAGGGGTGATCATGTAGACCAACCCCGGCAACAGATTAGAAACTATGATCTCCGCAGAATGGAGCTGAGTTCCAGTCAATATTCCCACTGATTGACTACAGTAACCTCAGACACTGAATAAAGATCAGAGGGCAGACCATGGAAGCTACAGGCCTTGAGTGCACCCAGTGCTCAACTGTGTGATACAGGTGCAACCTGGCACTGAGTTGACTTTGTCAGTCAAATTACTCCAGCCATGAAAGTCTGCTCATTAATGTTTCCCCTCGTGCTACCAGGGCTGAAGCTATCATAGGCTAAAATACCTTAATTTCCTTCTCCTTGCCCTGAATCTCTGGACAGCCTTACTGTGGAAGAAAGCTTCCAAACAAAGGCAAACTACAAACACTGCATTAGGCACCTACATCACTGCACAGACATTGATGCATAGTCACAAGCATTAGGATCAACAAGAGAAACATGATGGCATCAAGTGGTCAAAATAAAGTGCTGGTGGTGACTGACCCAAAAGAGATGGGCATGGACACAAGGCCTGACAAGGAATTCAAAATACTTGTTTCAAGACAATGCAGTGGACTTCAGCAAAACACAAAGAATTCTGAAATGTATCAGAGAAGCTTACAGAAGAGATTAAAATATGGGAGGAAAAAACAAACAGAAATCTTGAAGAATAAAACACAACAAAATAAAAAATGCAATTGACAGCAGTGACAATAGAAGTGGTCAAGCAGCAAAACTCAAAGCGAGGTCAATTCAAAATATACAGTTAGAGGAGAAAACATAAATAAGATTCATGAGATTAATGGGATAACATCCAAAGAGAAAATGTGTCAGACACTGGCATTCAAGAGTGTGGTAGAGCCGGGTGTGATGGCCCATGCCTGTATCTTCAGCACTTTGCGGGGCCAAGGCGGGCGGATCATATGTTGTCAGGAGCTTGAAAGTAGCCTGGACAATATGGTGAAATGGTTTATCTATTATAATACAAAAATTAGCCGGGTGTATTGGTGGACATCTGCGATCCCAGCTACTCAGAAACCTGAGTCAGGAGAATCACTGGAACTCAGGAGAATCACTGGAACCCAGGAAGTGGATGTTGCAGTGAGCCACAATCACACCACTGCACTCCAACCTGCGAGACAAGAGCAAACCTCCATCTCAAAAAAAAGAGTGTAAGAAAAGAGTAGAAAGCTTATTTGGAGAAATAATAACAGAAGCCTTTTCAAACTTAAATAAAATATAAATATTCTGCTATAGGAATCTTGAAGGCTTACAATCACATTCGATTTCGATAAACATATCCCTGTGACTTAATATAATCAAACCAGCAAACATCGAAAACAAAGAGAGGATACAGAATTAAGCAGCAGAAAAAAAATAACATATTATAATGGGAATATATCCATACAAGTAATATATGCATATATATAATACAAGTGTTAATAGATCCAAAGGAAGAAAAAAATGCAAGATAATATTAGAAAAATTCAGCATCTTACTTTCAGCAATGAATAGATAATACAGACAGAATTTAATAAGTAAACATTGGATGAAAATGCCATGTAGTGAAAATGCTAAAAACAGTTACTGAACTATCCATCCAAGAGCTATAGAATAAATATTCTTCTCCACTGCATACATGAGATATCTTTCAGGATATGTCATACATTAGGTAAAAAATCACATCTTAATGAATTTGGAAAGATCAAACTCACATAAAGTATCTCTTCTGAAATCACTAATTCATAAGTACATCAAAATTAAACAACATGCTCCTGAATAACCAATGAGTCAGTGAGGACATTAAAGAGAAAACACCATATTTCTTGAGACAAAAATAGAAACACAACACACCAAAACCTATGAGATTCAACCAAAGCAGTTTTAAGAGGGAAGTTATGACAATAAATGCCTTCAACTATGAGAACATATCAAATATACAACTTGATGTTTCAATGAAGGAATTAGAAAAACATAAATCTAAACTCAAAAGTAAAAACAAAAAACAACAAAAGAAAACAAAGCCCCTGATAAAGGAAATCAGAGCCATAAAAGAGATACCATAACTGATACCCAGAAACAAATTAATGGTAAGAAATCAAATCAGCAATAAAAGATCACCTATTAAAGAAAAGCCCAGGAACTGATGTATTCACTGTTGCCTTCTACCTACCACAAAAAATAAACTGCTGCCAATTTTTTTTAACCTAGTCAAAACATAAAACAAAAAGGAAGATATGGGAACTGTTCCAACTCAGTCCATTTGGACGGCATTATTCTGATTACAAAACCAGACAAGGATACAAGAAAAAACAGAAAACTATGGGCCAAAATATCTGATAAACATAATGTAAAAATCCTCAATAAAATACTGGGAAAATGACTTATAATGCCCATTTAGAAAATCATTCACCGTGATCAAGTGAGATTATAGGGATGCAGGAATGGTTTAATACACTAGAATCATTAAATGTCATACATTATATCAACAAAATAAAGAACAAAATCTATGCAGTCATTTCAACAAGTGAAAAAAGTTTTGACAAAATTCAACAGTTTCACAATAAAATCTCTTAACAAATTACGCGTGGAACAACCGTAACTCAACACAACAAAAGACACAGACCCGAATAACCAGATAACACCATATATACGAGCCCTTAGATAATATCACACTCAAAGGGAATTAAAAGTTGAAAGCTTTTCTGTGAAGATCTGAAGGAAGACCAAGATGTTCATTTTCACTACTTCTATTAATGTAATAATAAAAGTCCTTAGCCAGAAAAATTAGACAAGAGAAAGTAAGAAAAGCTACCCAAATTAGAGAGGAAGAAATAAAATTGTCCACACATGCTAATGACATACTATGGAAATCCTTAAACACACAACTAAAAAGTAGTTAGAACTAATACAGAAGGTCAGTAAAGTTTCAGTTTACAAAATCAACATATAAAATTGGATAGCATTTCCATACACTAACAGCAAAATACCAAAAAAAAAAAAAAACGACGACAAAAATTAAGAACACAATCTCAATCACAATAGGTATGGGGGATAAAAGGGAATAAATTTAATCAAGGAGATTTAAAAAAACTGCATTCTGAAATCTATGAAACACTAATAAAATGTTAAAATGACATAAATGAATGGAAAGATATTTATGTTCATTGATTGGAAAAAGTAATATGGTTACAATGTTTATATGATCCAAAGAAGTGCACAAGTTGAGTGCAGTCTCTATCAAAACACCAATGGCATTTTTCACAGAAATTGAAAAAAAATCCTAAATAAATATGAAACCACAAAAATAAAACCATGAATAGTCAAAGCCATCCTGAAGATGTCAATGGGGTTAGGGATTGAATCCACAGAACTGGGCATGTCACAATGCTATAAACCAATACAACAGAACACAGTGAGCAAAAATAAATCTACACCTGTATAGCCAACTGATATTCTGCAGAGGTGGCAAGAAAACCAAATGAAGAAATGTCAGTCTCTTCAATAAGTGGTGCTGGGAAAACAAGAGAGCTACATGCAGAAGGACATAATTACAACTCTATCTCTCACTGAATACAAAAATTAACTCAAATGGATTAAAAAGCCTGGTACAGTGATGTGCCCCTATAATTTTAGCTACTCGGGGGTCCCAGAAGGGAGGATCACCTGAGCCTAGCTGTTCAAAGCTATAGCGTGAAACACTTATGCCACTGCACTCTACACTAGGTAATATAGTGAGACCTCACCTATAAGAATACATACTTAAAAACATTTAAAATTAAAGATGTAATGACAACAGCAATCTGTCAAACTAGTAGAATAAATCACAAAAGCATTTAATGACCTTGGTCTGGGCAAGAATATTTTTTGGATAAGACTTCAAAAACACAAGCAAAAAAATGCACAAGCAGAAAAATAAGGTTACATCATACTAGAAAAATTCCTTACAGCAAAAAATAAAAATAAAATAAAATAAATCACCAGACTAATATAATGAGAGCAAATATTTGCAAACTGTATATCAGACAAAGGGTTAATGAAAATGTACAAGGAACTAAAAACAGATTCAAAAGAACAAGAAAATAATAACCCAATTAAAAATAAGTATCTTCTGTTTCCCAAAGAATGTATATACACAGCTAACAGGTGTGTGTGTATGTGTGTGTGTGGTTGTGTATATATACACACACACACACTATACATAAATATCTCAACATTTCTCATCATCACAGAATTGCAACCTCTACCTTCCAGGTTCAAGTGATTCTACTGCCTCAACCTCCTAAGTAGCTGGGATTACAGGCGTGTGCCAGCACACCCAGCTACTTTTGTATTTGTAGTAGGGGTGGTTTCACCATGTCCTCTAAGCTTGCCTCGAACTGCCATCTTCAGGTGATCTGTATGCCTTGGCCTTTAAAAGTGCTGGGATTAGAGGTGTGAGCCACCATCCTCAGCCTATTGTAAGAAATTTAAGAAATGTATAAAATTTCTTAAATTAACCTTGTAACAAAGACAAATTTTGCCATGCACGATGGCACATGCCTGTAATCCCAAAAGTTTGGGAGGCCAAGGTGGGTGGATCACGAGGTCAGGAGCTTGAGACCAGCCAGGCCAATATAGTGAATCCCCATCTATACTAAAAACACAAAAATTATCTGGACTTGGTGGTGTGTGCCTGTAGTCCCTGCTATTCGGGAGGCTCAGGCAGGAGAATCCCTTGAACCTGGGAGTTGGAGGTTGCAGGGAGGTGAGATCACACCACTGCTTTCCAGCCTGGGTGACAGACACTGTCTCTAAAGAACAACAACTACAGCAACAAAACTAGATGTGTTTCTACTACACGGAGATTTATTGGTTCTAATATTTTCAGGTGTTTTATTTATTTGTTGAGTTTTCTGGCTAATGTATTGTTCATTTTTTGTTGTTTCTGCCTAAGTGCTTTTCTTTCAGGAGATTCAGTCAATTAAACTTAAATTATCTCCAGAGTATGGCCCAAAATCACTTCATGCATTATAACTGGTATTAATTCTTTGGCTTTGCAGGAGTATTTATTGCCCTGCTAGTGTCACTAATTGCCCTCGCTATTACTAATTTTTATTTGCATAGAAGATTAAATCGTGAGATTGCACATTTTTGCATGTGTTTATAAACTTCTGCACTTACGTTTTAAAGAAAGGTAACACTTATCCCCAGTGACTCCTAATTCTATAAAATGTATATTTTTTTATACATCTTACTATCTTGGAAGTCTAAATGCAGATCTGAATGAAAGTAGTTCTTACAAAATTTATAGTACTCGCGAAAATCAGTATAGTAACAGACAAGTCATATGGAAATGAATTGTTTAGCTACATTTTGATATTCCAAGTCACAGCTCCAAATTTAAGGATGAGTAGAAAATCTACCACTAACATGTTAAATCACATGAGTTGACAAATAAAACTTATGAGATTATTTTTGAGCCATACTTTCTTCTGTCTCACTCTACCCTCATTCCTTAATTTAAGGTTATATTCATATCCCTCATTGCTATTTAGAATGCCCATTAGGCTGAATGAGAATAATATTAAAAGGAGCAGAAAAAACCACTAACTAAATCCCATTTTCATTTTTTAAAAACTATCATTATCTTATGACTGATAAAAATTGAATAGGAAAATCTTCAGAATTGTGAAAACTAAATAAAACTAAACAGGGATGCATTTCAGTTAGAGGAACAATGCTTATCCCATCCTTAATCTTGTTAGTGAACTATTTGTATTCTATTTACTTGTTGGAAACAGAATGAGAGATATTTGTGTCACTTACCTCACCATAGATCCTAAAGGAAGAACGTGCCAAAAAAATGTAATGTAGCTTTATTTCTTCTAAAGTCTTTGTTGAAAAACATTAGGGTAATTTGATCCAAAAGTACTTACACAGTAATAAAGTTCATGGCAAATGACATCAGAATCTGTCAATAGCTTTTCAATTAATTTCAAACATATACAAAGCATAGGTGGCCTCACCACAGCAGAGAACAGTTGAGCAGAGAATTCTGAAAGTAAAGCTCACATGGGGTCTGTGCCCAAGGACCATTTTTTCTTCCAAAGATAAAACTCCTCCTGTAATTTCTTTATCAGTCTCTTCAAACACTGTGTCCATTCTCACCATGCTGCTAATTCAAACTCTTCTTGTCAGTGAATCCAGTATAGTTCTGTATCAAATCCAAACAGAAGAAAACAAGATTCTGTACAATTCACTATTCATGGAAAATGTAAAAAGGTAAGTATGGATCACTAATCACAATAAAACGTATATATCTGGTTTAGGAAATGTTGAACCACCACTTGACATATGCAGTCAATTAAAGCATTTGACATAATTTAGTCAATATGTCAAATAACTTGACATATTATTTCTTCAGCAAACAATGTTTCAAGGAAATAGACAATCAAACTTCTATGATGCCTTAACTACCTCTTAACACCAAGATGATACTCCTGTCTTCAAGTAGTAAGAAGAAAGGGATATATTTCTCATAAGTTTTCTTTTTGTGCTCTGCAGTCAATGTCTGCTGCTGACATTGACTAAAACAAAATGGCACAAGGTCTAAGCCAAGTCCAACCATGATGACACTAAGAAAACTATCTAGCAGATATTTCTGATTTGGAAAGGAATACAAAACAGTGAGCCCTTTAAGTTCCACTTACTGTTAGATGTTGGTCATTTTGCATTTAAAATACTGTTTCTTGGCTTGATGCTATGAAGTTATTAATCAAGTAAAGTTTCAATATAAATAGAATGGAAATCCAGACTTTGCATGTTTATAGAAGGTGTAAATTCTATTTTGTTGGGGGGTATGAAATAGCTCATATTAGGTTCTTTCTAGACAAACTATCAGAGAAATTAATGATATATTGTGAAGGTCAATTAGTCATTATGGGTGGGAAGCAATCAATATTCAACAAAAATGGCTAAAAAGGAAGATAAAAGGCAACAGTACTTTTAAATCCAGTAAATATTGGAAAGGAATTTAGACAGCTTTTCTGAATAAAAATTCTGTTAACATAATAAAAAGACATGAAATGTGTAAGAATATAATGCGAATTATCAGCGAGAGAACATAATATTTCCCAAGAAGATGTTGGTCATTTGTTAAAATATATCAATGGGAAAAATAGAAGTAGCAGTTTAAAAAAGTGGGAGGGAAGAATCAAGAAGTTACCTATTTTGTTTTTATTTGATAATATGTTCATTTCCTGAACTTCCTTTGCATTGCTTTTATTCTCATAACTTATCATAAACATCCTTTCCTCCAATTTGTTAAGTTTTATACTGTACAGTATTAAATTCCTCAACTTCTGTTGTTTGTTATTCTGATCTAAATCACACCTTTATCTATATGCACGTATTTATTCAAAGACAAAACCTTTATCACGTTTTAAAATACATCCTCCTGGACCCAACCCATCAATGCGATTGATCTTTTCCTCTTTCTTGTAATTTCTTTTGTTCTCTTCTTCACTGCCCTGATTTCCTTATCACACATATATAAAAACTCCATGTTTTATGATCCACAACAGAAACTGTCTCTTTTGGTACTGACATTTTTCTCTGCTTTTAATATCAACAGAGAATTTCTATTAGTGATTTTCTTTCCATGAGTTCATATACTGTCTCAGGTTTTATCCCACAACAAGGAAGTCACAGTCCTTTCTCAAAGGCCATCGGTGACACCCTAATTGCTAAATTTAAAATGTTACATTGAATTTCAGGTGAGTATTTTTTCCATTGGTAATATGCTCTCATTTGAAAATTCCACTTACCTTACCAGTCAGGCGCTCATCCCCAACAGTCTACCAAATACACTATACTTAAAATAATCACCTTTTTTTGGCCAAATATTATATATATATATATATATTTTGTTTTTAATTTCTTGTCTTTGTTTTTTTTGTTTGTTTGTTTACTGAGACAGGGTCTGCCTCTGTTGTCCAAGCTGGAGTGCAGTGGTGCAATCAAGAACTCACTGCAGCTTCAAACTCCCATGCTCAAGTGATCTTTGCACATCAGCCTCCTGGGCGACTGTGACTACAGGCCACCAAGACTAGCTAATTTTGGTAGAAACAGGGTCTCTCCCATGTATCCTAGGCTGGACTTGAGTTTCTAGGATCAATCCATCTGCCTGCCTCAGGCTCCCAAAGTGCTAGCATTGGAGGTGCAAGCCGCCAGGCCCGGCCAAATATAAGTCACTTCTTAGACACCCTCTTCCTTGAACAATTCCTGATGAATTTTCTCCCAATCTCCCAGTTTTCTCTGCCTGTATGATGGATTTCTGAATGGTACTATGAGTCCCACGTGGTTGTCTCCAGCCAGTCTCTTACCAAACCCAAATCATATATGACTCTACTGCACATATTCATGTTTAACAGGCAATTTGATCTCAAGGCTGTACACTGAATTCTGATGTTCCTTCCAAACAACTTCCCCCAAGTGTTTCCCATTTCACCTGATAGTAATTACATCCTGTTGCAAAGGCCTAAAACTGAAAGGTCATCCTTGATGCTTTTCTTTTCATCTCCTCATTTCTATTAATCCTCCAATTCTTCATGTTTTCCTTTTAAAACAGGTCCAGAATCTAACCACTTTTCCCTATTTTTCCTGCTGTCATCCAGATACAGGTTATCCACATTTCTCATCTGATTAGCTCAGCCTCTTTACTGATCTCCTACCTTCCACTATTACAAGTATTACACTATTACCACTATTACAACTAGGTGAACTATATCTCAGATACTATAAAATTAACCATTTTAAAGTATACATTCAGTGATTTTCAGGATATTCCCAATATTATGCAACCATCACTATTATTTAAATATAGAACGTTGCCCTTACCTTAAAAAGTAACTCTACCTATGAGCATTCAATACCAGCTTCCCTTTTTCCTAAGCTAAAACCATGGTCTTTACAATGTAACAACCAACCATATATTATTTTCTTCTTATTCTCTTTTGCATGTCTTCTTCTACCATCCTCTTTCTCTGCTCAAATCTCCTTTGAGCTTATACTATTCACATGCTTATAAATGAACCCCAAATCCTTATCCTTCTTACATAAAAATAAAATCAATAGACGTTGTCACTACTTTCCACTAAAGTGAAAATGTAAGTTCCATCAGTACCTGGATTTTTGTCTTTGGTCAGGTGAACTGGCATAAACAATACCTGATGTATTCACAGTTAATTTGATCTTTTCTTATTTATTTATTCTTTTTTGGCACGTGAGTGGGGTGTGATTAAATCTTGCTCTGTTGCTCAACCTGGAGTGGCAGGATCTCAGTTCGCTGCAACTTCTGCCTCTCAGGTTCAAGCAATTCTCCTGAGTCAGTCTCCCGAGTAGCTGGGACCTCAGGCACCTGCCAGCCCAAACGGAAGTTTTTTGTTGTTGTTGTTTACATTTTTAGTACAGACTGAGTTTTGCCATGTTGGCTCGGCTGGTCTCAAACTCCTGAATTTGAATGCAATATATTACATAGACAAGGCAATACTAGTGAGTTTTTAAATTATAAAGCTGTTTTTGTTCATTAATAATAGTTTACTTTGAAAGTCTATTTTCATTTAGAAAAAACTAATTCATGTTTTTTTTTTTTGTCTGTTTTTGATCAACTAGTTTAAAATTTTGTAGCTATCAGGTACATATGTAAAATCATTTATGTCAGACAATATTAAATTAAAAGTACATGCATTTCTTTCTTTCTTTCTTTCTTTCTTTCTTTTTTTTTTTTTTTGAGACAGAGTCTTGCTCTGTCACCCAGGCTAGAGTGCAGTGGCGCGATCTCGGCTCACTGCAAGCTCCGCCTCCCAGTTCATGCCATTCTCCTGCCTCAGCCTCCCGAGCAGCTGGGACTACAGGCGCCCACCACCACGCCTGGCTAATTTTTTGTATTTTTAGTAGAGATGGGGTTTCACCGTGTTAGCCAGGATGGTCTTGATCTCCTGACCTTGTGATCTTCCCGCCTCGACCTCCCAAAGTGCTGGGATTACAGGCTTGAGCCACCGCGCCCGGCCTGACATATGTATTTCTTAAGTGTTCCCCTATATTTGGTGTTGGTAACTAAACTGAGTTTTATTGAATCATATGTTTCCTTAGTGTAAAAAGAAGCCCAATTTAATGGTACAAAATGTTTATATTTAAAATGTATTCATGAGAAATATTTTAATAAACCAAGCCTTGAAGTTGCTTAATGTTATTCTATTTAAATTCTAAGAGAGGTATGGCTTTAAAAATCATAATGTGAGAAGAGAAATTTTGAGTGCATTTTATGACTTCTAAATGTCCACCTCTGTCCAACAAAGTAAGTAGTAATGTTCAAATCTTACACAGAACTGAAACTCAGGGTGGGAAGTCATGTAAGTAAATTAACAAATTATAACAAAATTTAGTTCATTTCAAGAGAAAACTGAGGGCTAAGAATACAATTAGCAACACATTCTCTACAGATCTTTAATTGGAAAGTGTGAAATTATATTTGTTTATGTTTTTATCTGTATGAGTATATTTTCTGGTGCATTGCAGAAGTTTCTAGTTAAACTCACCACTTAAAAGGTCAGATCTTTATTTGTCTTGTGGGATCTATGTAGAAAGAAGAGTTTCCTTTATAAAAACATCTTTTTTGTTAATTTATTTACAGTTGCATTGACACAGTAAATGTATATAATCAAAAGATTTTTTTAAACAAACACATTTTTTAAAAAAACAAACAGATATAATGTCATTAAAATATGGACCTAAGGGGTCTGTAGTTAAAAATCTGTATAGTCACTCAATTTGTTGTTAATATCAAAATTTAAAATACTCCTTCAAAAATGGCTGCATTGATAAATGAGTTGTTGTTAATATTAATTTGTCACTTGATGGAAAGACAAGTGGACAGAATTATTTTCATACTACAAGCATTATTTTTTCTTCTTATCTCAGGTTGTGAGCACTTTTTGAGTGGGAATATCTGCTACCTGTTAGATCTCACCCACCAGAAAAACTTGTGGTACTCAAAAATACTGGTACTACTTGTCACATGAATTCTGTGATCCAACAGCCACATATATATATTATATAATATATTATATATAATTATTATTATATATTGTATAATATATAAAATATAAAACATATAATATATATTATATTATATAAATTATATATTTTAATATTATTTATTATTTATTATTATTTTAATAATATATTAAAATAATTATTTTAATAATATATTATATATTTATTTTATATTATATTATATATTATATATTACATTATATTTAATATTCATTTTAATTATAAATAATATATATTTATATAATATAAATATTTATATAATACATTATATATTATATATAATATATAATGTAAGAATATATATAACATAATATATATAATATAAGAATATTATATATTATATTATATATAAATATTATATATTTATAATTATAATATAACTATAATTATAAATATATAAATTTAATATTTAATATAAATTTTTAATTTTAATTAAAAATTAAAATTTAATTAAAATTTAATATTTAATATAAATTTGATTTTAATATTTAATTATAAATTTAAAATTTAATATAATATAATTAAAATTATAAATATATAAATTTATAATTTATAAATATATAATATTTATAATTTATATATAAATTATATAATATATATAAGAATAATTTTATATAATATATATAAATTATATATAATTTGTATAGTTTATTTATATAATATATATAAATTATATATAATTTGTATAGTTTATATATATAATATATATAATGTTTATATATGTATAGTTTCCACCAGAAACAGTATTCCTGCAATTGAATACATAGGTAAAAATATAGACTATGATTTTTCAAAGATGAGAAGCAGAACAGTTAGGTAAATTCTAATTATTAATTATTATTACTTTGAAGATTCTGATAGCAGCTACTGTTTTTCTCTCAGAAATTAGTGTACTTTAAAATAATTATTTAGGAAGTTCTTCTTCATAATATGGCTAAAATCTCTGAGTTACTGTGACTGACATATTTATGTTATCTGTTTCATAAGCTGTGCTTTTTTTTAAATTCTCTATGTATTTTTCTCAAATGAGAGCTTTTTCTGCTAAAGAAACAAATTTCTTTTTCAAATTACGTTATGTGAACCTGTAAAAAAAATTAGTTAAGAATTATCATCAAACTGCCTATGGAAAGTATTCATTTGAAAATAAAGTGGTAAAAAAGTTATATCATATTTGTAGGTCACCTATTTAGGATAAACCTCCAAATAAGAGAATATGGGATGCTTAAATTTTGGTAATGTTTATATTCAAGCTCTTTATTATTGTTATTATTTTTTTTTTACTTTTCTGTATAGATATTGATAGAAACTAAATTTAAAAATTAGAATATTTTAACTGTAGTAAATGATTCTCCTAGAATTTCTTCATTTTTTTCCTTTCAGTGGGCAGAAATAGTTTGTCTTTCAGCTACTAGTTTCTCAGCACTTATCATTTATAGGATTACAAAACACACACTTTCTTTCTCTTTCCTAGATCCAGTAAATTATATCATCCAAACATCACGGTCACGGTAGCTTTACTTTTAGTAGAGTCTTCATATGGGATGTTCACCAATACTTGGTTAACAGCCACTATTGGAAGAAAAATTGTAATGTAAGTTCTGGCACTATAGCCCATATGACCCCTAGGGTGTTGAATTTAACACATACAGAGATGGTTAATCACACCAGTAAGAAGCAAATGAAACAGACAGAATATAAAATTGCAAATTAGGTATCTTACGTTTGTACTTGGTTGCTCGTGCTTTATGTTGTCTCGGCAATGTACTGAGGCATGTATATCTGCCTTGTTTCTTTTTCTGTGCAATCAGCTTCTCCAGGGCAGGAAGTGGGTATTCTTTCTTTCTTTGTCGCAACCCTAAGACACGATTAAAAGCATACAAAAATGTCTTAGATACTTGTAAACAAACTGTATTTTGCTTTATGGCTACAACCATGTTTTGACTTTTGGAGCTTCTGTCTATGCTCCTCTTTCTTCCACAACTATGGTTAATAGGTATATTTATTGAGTGTTAATAATTCTGATTTAATCACATAAATAATCTTATGTAATTCAGAAAATGCATTATTCTCAAAAGAAGATACTGAATCCTAGAAAGACTAAGTAACTTATTCCCCAAAATGTACTTATTTCCCCAAAGTTACTCATGGCAGAGGACTCACTTGTCTTTACTCCTGCCTACTTGACCAAACTTTACCATATTACATCCAGTGTATATTATTATTTTATTACTCTTTTATAATAACTTTTCTGTGAACTCAGTTATAATACCCCATGTTTGAAATAAGCAATAATCACAAAAATTAAAAAGAAATTAACTACTTTGAAAATTATGAGTATAAACAGTATATCCTTTTATTAAATAACTTTTGGTATTTGTTGTAACTTCTTTCTTTGTATTTATAAAGTTAAATTTGTGCATTGCTGATTTCTTTTGGTCTTTAATGTTGGTACCCAACATAATTTACTAGAATATTTTTATTAATTTGAAGACAAACCAAAGTTAAATAACACAAGAGATAGAAAAGAGTACAATATTCATGTCCTAAGACAGCTTCAAGACATCTTTGTTCATTTAGCTGTTTCCAAACTACAGTCCTATGTACTGAAGGAATTTTGGTAACAGTTAAGGTAAATTTTAAGCAAGTGATTATTTCAGTTTTATAAAAACCTCAATACATTAACTAAACATTACTCAGAAAAGGGCTTCATATAAGGGACATTATGTTAAGTGAAATTAGCCAGGAAATACAAAGGACAAGGATTGCATGTTTTTATTCATACGTGAGAATTAACAAAGTTGATCTCATGGACGTAGAGAATAGAATGACGGATTATTATAGGCTGTGAAAGATATTGAGCGAACAAATAAGTAAGTTAGTTAATGGGTAAAAAATACAGTTAGAAGGAATGGGTCCTAAAGTTTGATTGTATAGGAGGGAGAATATAGGTATGAATAATTTATTATGGATTTCAAAATAACTAGAAGTTTAGATGTGGAAAGCTGTTTAAACAATTATGTCATACATGTCTGAAATTACTAATACAGAAATTACCAATAGGGCATTTAAAAATTTGGTCATTACTCATTGTGTGCATGTATAAAAATAATAGTTCTACTTTGTAAATATGTAAAATTATAATTCATCAATTTGAAAAACAATAAATTGTGGTCTATTTAAATAAGAAATTTCACTAAATCTGGCCATTTCTGAATGGTAAAATGTTCCTTCTGTCTACACATTGGGCTTTTGTGATCCAAATTCTGATTTAGAAGTACTTTCAACATGTTCTCGGGCAGACTGAGGCCATGGCAGAAAGCCCACACATGCCCCCCTTCAGCATTAGCTGGAAATTGTGATCCAGGGCACTCCTGGATGCCATGAAACAATAGCTGCCATCGGAAAGATAATTACTAGCTTGTTTGCCTTGGTGTTGAGACTGCTTCTTTGACTGAAGACCATAAAATAATTACAAAACTTGCAACACCTATAATGTGTTGGGGAAATTAAGGAAATAATCTAATGAGGAAGTGCTCAGAAGGCTTCCAAAATATCATAAAAGATGGCTTTATAGAGTAAAATGTTACCAGGGAAGTACAAGGAGATGCTCATCCTGTTCAACAGCAAGTAGTCTGGTATTTTCTAGCGTCAAGTTTGGAAACACCTCAGGAATTACTGGATCTCACTCTTACATGAGCAATGCCCTTTGAAGAACTCCTGATTAACAACAACATGCCTGGTTGATGAATGGCAGTTTCAAGGTGGATGAACAATGTCTTCTTGGCAGACTTTCATAGACACCAGAAATGAAAGGACAAACCTAAGATGGAATGAGTAAATTAGCTCAATGATTAAACTGCATGCTGTTTTTTTAAATGAAGGAATAAAAACATTAAATCATTATTTTATAAAGGCAAATATTTGAATTCATGGGTAGTAAATAGTAGTTAATTTTCTGGTCATGTGATCAATAGAAAACTGGACTTTCAAGCAGATACCAGTATGTGACATATGGACTTTCCGTGGGCTGAGTCACATCCTGACATCTGCTTAATAGTAATAATTTAAGGGGTCCATTAAAGAAGGACATGTTGATTTCCATTTGAAGAATCCTCTCCAGGATGATTGGGAGGTGATTAGAACCAGGACAACATGATGCATTCACTTGAGGTGGCAAACTTGCAGAGATGCAGCAGTAATGCAGAGATAGGATTAATCTACACATATTTCTCTTACACTCTCTAAAGAATAGAAATTCCGAAATCTAAGTCTAGGCCAGAAGAGAAATGTAGACTGCAAATAACAATAGGCCAAATAGGAAGGGCCATAACATAGTTGGATTACAATGTACCAATATCAGTAGCCCTGATGGTATATTTATAGGTCTTGACTAACGTAGACTGCATTTTGCATTCATAGTGGTCGATGCTACTGCTTATGTACTATAAAAAGATAAAAACAGTATATTTTAACCAATTTGAACAAACAAATTGCTGTTCCTCAAGCTATGCAACACACTTCATATCCTATTGTTTCCAACAATGGGCATTGAGATATTACATCAAATAAAAAATTACATGTATTATTTAAAATCAGAAGGCACTTATATCTTCAGTAAACCCTACATCTAACAACAAAAGCTTTAAAATAATATAGAAATAAACTAGAAGACTTACTGCTTTCAAGGAAAATTGTCACTGGCTAGCAAAGCTGTCAGAAATCTTGGCGCAATGGTACTTCAAGGTACTGTGGATTCTGATAATATGCACTTCACTGGGGTTAGATGAAACCAAATTTTAGAAGCATCACTTAATACATTCTACCACAAAACTGCCCCAACACAAAAATATAATCTACTATACTCCACACATTGTGACATATGAAAATTGTGCATATTGATTTTAATATTTTATAATTTCTATTAAAAATATGTCCAGATTCTTTATCTCAACAAGAAATTAAACTATCAAACATTAAATGTGAAGAACGTTTAGAATTAAAATATGCTTGTTTTTTACATTTTCCCGTTTTCTATTTTTTCTGGTGATAAAAAATAAGGTTTCTGAGCAATACAGCTGCTATTCTGGGCAACTACTGTGATTTAGGTAATTCCATCCCTTGGCTACATGAACTTGGTGAGAAGTCATGCTAAATGTTACAGCACAAGACAAGCTTTAAATGATTAACCTGACTGGGTGCAATGACTCACCACCTGTAATCTCAGCACTTTGAGAGACCAAGGTGGGTGGATTGTGAGTTCAGGAGATCTAGAACTATCTGACTAACACAGAGAAGCACTGTCTCTACCAGAAATACAAAATTAGCCAGATGCATGCCTGTAATCCCAGCTACTTTGGAGGATGAGGCAGGAGAATCGCTTGAACTCAGGGGGTGGAAGTTGTAGTGAGCCAAGATCACAACCATTGCACTCCAGCCCAGGCAACAGGAGTGAAACTCCATTAAAAGAACAAATGAAAGAAAAGAAGAAAGAGACAAAGAAAGGAAAGAAAGGAAGGAAGGAAGGAAGGAAGGAAGGAAGGAAGGAAGGAAGGAAGGAAGGAAGGAAGGAAAAGAAATGGAAAGGGAAGGGAAGAAAAGAGAAAAGAGGGAAGAAAAGAGAAAATTGCATTACTCACATTGTGGCTAATCTTCCCAAAATATTGTAACACAAATATTTGTTTTAACTTAGAATTGCTCATACATTGATTTTATTTACATTTTTGTTCAGTACTTTTTGTAGTAAATTTTGTATTAAAGCTGGTAAAATTGTTAAGTTTTACTGCCACTGGATTTTGAGAAAGACTAAATAAATTACTTTATGCTTCTATTGAAATATTGCACATTTTTATGAACTAAGACGAGGTAGTACCTAATTACAAAGAAAATATCACAAGCGTAAAATAAAAGATGACCCCACTTAAACTATTCTTCTTCTGATCGTCTTGCCAAAGCTGTCCTAGAAATTTTTTTTTAGTTTGCAGTCACAGCTGATACGTTACAAAATACGTAATAAAATAATAATTGAAGACCATATAAGTAAATCATCAAAATGAGTTTTGAAAAATTATTATTATTATTATTTAACCTGTTGATACATACAGCCTGTTGAATGAGGATATAATGGAGTATCTTCTGTTGGAGAGGTCTTATGCCCATCTAAAGCATCGTGGTCAACTGGCTCCAAATTCTAAATATTTAAAAAGATTGAAAATTTGATTATAAAAGTAACTTTATACCTTATATTTTATTTTCTTTATTAGAATAAACTTTTTTTTAAAATCTTTTAAAATTTTTATTGAGCTATACATATATATATTCAAATGTGTAAATCTGTACACATATTTTTAAATATTTGTATATTTATATGAATTTTTACATGTGTATACATAAGTGTAACCATGACCCAAATCAAGATATTAGACATCGACATAGATCATTTTCAGTACCCTAGAAGACTTGCTTATATTGACAGTCAATCCCTTTCCCTGAGAGATAACCATTATTGTGAATTCTATCCCTACAGATAGATTGGTTTTGCCTATGGTTTAACTTCATATAAATGGAATCATATAGTATGTCCTCTTTGGTGCCTGACATTTGTGTGACATGATGTCTATGTTGGTCATCCATAGACTAACATTGATTTCTTTTCTTTTTTTTTTTTTTTATATTTTAAGTTTTAGGGCACATGTGCACATTGTGCAGGTTAGTTACATATGTATACATGTGACATGCTGGTGCGCTGCACCCACTAACTCATCATCTAGCATTAGGTATATCTCCCAATGCTATCCCTCCCCTCTCCCCCAACCCCACCACAGTCCCCAGAGTGTGATATTCCCTTTCCTGTGTCCATGTGATCTCATTGTTCAACTCCCACCTATGAGTGAGAATATGCGGTGTTTGGTTTTTTGTTCTTGCGATAGTTTACTGAGAATGATGATTTCCAATTTCATCCATGTCCCTACAAAGGACATGAACTCATCATTTTTTATGGCTGCATAGCATTCCATGGTGTATATGTGCCACATTTTCTTAATCCAGTCTACCATTGTTGGACATTTGGGTTGGTTCCAAGTCTTTGCTACTGTGAATAATGCCGCAATAAACATACGTGTGCGTGTGTCTTTATAGCAGCATGATTTATAGTCATTTGGGTATATATCCAGTAATGGGATGGCTGGGTCAAATGGTATTTCTAGTTCAAGATCCCTGAGGAATCACCACACTGACTTCCACAATGGTTGAACTAGTTTACAGTCCCACCAACAGTGTAAAAGTGCTCCTATTTCTCCACATCCTCTCCAGCACCTGTTCTTTCCTGACTTTTTAATGATTGCCATTCTAACTGGTGTGAGATGGTATCTCATTGTGGTTTTGATTTGCATTTCTCTGATGGCCAGTGATGATGAGCATTTTTTCATGTGTTTTTTTGGCTGCATAAATGTCTTGTTTTGAGAAGTGTCTGTTCATGTCCTTCGCTCACTTTTTGATGGGGTTGTTTGTTTTTTTTTTTTGTAAATTTGTTTGAGTTCATTGTAGATTCTGGATATTAGCCCTTTGTCAGATGAGTAGGTTGTGAAAATTTTCTCCCATTTTGTAGGTTGCCTGTTCATTCTGATGGTAGTTTCTTTTGCTGTGCAGAAGCTCTTTAGTTTAATGAGATCCCATTTGTCAATTTTGGCTTTTGTTGCCATTGCTTTTGGTGTTTTGGACATGAAGTCCTTGCCCATGCCTATGTCCTGAATGGTAATGCCTAGGTTTTCTTCTAGGGTTTTTATGGTTTTAGGTCTAACGTTTAAATCTGTAATCCATCTTGAATTACTTTTTGTATAAGGTGTAAGGAAGAGATCCAGTTTCAGCTTTCTACATATGGCTAGCCAGTTTTCCCAGCACCATTTATTAAATAGGAAATCCTTTCCCCATTGCTTGTTTTTCTCAGGTTTGTCAAAGATCAGATAGTTGTAGATATGCAGCGTTATTTCTGAGGGCTCTGTTCTGTTCCATTGATCTATATCTCTGTTTTGGTACCAGTACCATGCTGTTTTGGTTACTGTAGCCTTGTAGTATAGTTTGAAGTCAGGTAGTGTGATGCCTCCAGCTTTGTTCTTTTGGCTTAGGATTGACTTGGTGATGCGGGCTCTTTTTTGGTTCCATATGAACTTTAAAGTAGTTTTTTCCAATTCTGTGAAGAAAGTCATTGGTAGCTTTATGGGGATGGCATTGAATCCGTAAATTACCTTGGGAAGTATGGCCATTTTCACGATATTGATTCTTCCTACTCATGAGCATGGAATGTTCTTCCATTTGTTTGTATCCTCTTTTATTTCCTTGAGCAGTGGTTTGTAGTTCTCCTTGAAGAGGTCCTTCACATCCCTTGTAAGTTGGATTCCTAGGTATTTTATTCTTTTTGAAGCAATTGTGAATGGGAGTTCACTCATGATTTGGCTCTCTGTTTGTCTGTTGTTGGTGTATAAGAATGCTTGTGATTTTTGTGCATTGATTTTGTATCCTGAGACTTTGCTGAAGTTGCTTATCTGCTTAAGGAGATTTTGGGCTGAGACAATGGGGTTTTCTAGATATACAATCATGTCATCTGCAAACAAGGACAATTTGACTTCCTCTTTTCCTAATTGAATACCCTTTATTTCCTTCTCCTGCCTAATTGCCCTGGCCAGAACTTCCAACACTATGTTGAATAGGAGTGGTGAGAGAGGGCATCCCTGTCTTGTGCCAGTTTTCAAAGGGAATGCTTCCAGGTTTTGCCCATTCAGTATGATATTGGCTGTGGGTTTGTCATAGATAGCTCTTATTATTTTGAAATACGTCCCATCAATACCTAATTTATTAAGAGTTTTTAGCATGAAGCGTTGTTGAATTTTGTCAAAGGCTTTTTCTGCATCTATTGAGATAATCATGTGGTTTTGTCTTTGGCTTTGTTTATATGCTGGATTACATTTATTGATTTGCGTATATTGAACCAGCCTTGCATCCCAGGGATGAAGCCCACTTGATCATGGTAGATAAGCTTTTTAATGTGCTGCTGGATTCGTTTTGCCAGTATTTTATTGAGGATTTTTGCATCAATGTTCATCAAGGATATTGGTCTAAAATTCTCCTTTTTGGTTGTGTCTCTGCCCGGCTTTGGTATCAGAATGATGCTGGCCTCATAAAATGAGTTAGGGAGGATTCCCTCTTTTTCTACTGATTGGAATAGTTTCAGTAGGAATGGTACCAGTTCCTCCTTGTACCTCTGGTAGAATTCAGCTGTGAATCCATCTGGTCCTGGACTCTTTTTGTTTGGTAAACTATTGATTATTGCCACAATTTCAGCTCCTGTTATTGGTCTATTCAGAGATTCAACTTCTTCCTGGTTTAGTCTTGGGAGAGTGTATGTGTTGAGGAATTTATCCATTTCTTCTAGATTTTCTAGTTTATTTGCATAGAGGTGTTTGTAGTATTCTCTGATGGTAGTTTGTATTTCTGTGGGATCGGTGGTGATATCCCCTTTATCATTTTTTATTGTGTCTATTTGATTCTTCTCTCTTTTTTTCTTTATTAGTCTTGCTAGTGGTCTATCAATTTTGTTGATCCTTTCAAAAAACCAGCTCCTGGATTCATTGATTTTTTGAAGGGTTTTTTGTGTCTCTATTTCCTTCAGTTCTGCTCTGATTTTAGTTATTTCTTGCCTTCTGCTAGCTTTTGAATGTATTTGCTCTTGCTTTTCTAGTTCTTTTAATTGTGATGTTAGGGTGTCAATTTTGGATCTTTCCTGCTTTCTCTTGTGGGCATTTAGTGCTATAAATTTCCCTCTACACACTGCTTTGAATGCGTCCCAGAGATTCTGGTATGTTGTATCTTCATTCTCGTTGGTTTCAAAGAACATCTTTATTTCTGCCTTCATTTCGTTATGTACCCAGTAGTCATTCAGGAGCCGGTTGTTCAGTTTCCATGTAGTTGAGCGGCTTTGAGTGAGATTCATAATCCTGAGTTCTAGTTTGATTGCACTGTGGTATGAGAGATAGTTTGTTATAATTTCTGTTCTTTTACATTTGCTGAGGAGAGCTTTACTTCCAACTATGTGGTCAATTTTGGAATAGGTGTGGTGTGGTGCTGAAAAAAATGTATATTCTGTTGATTTGGGGTGGAGAGTTCTGTAGATGTCTATTAGGTCCACTTGGTGCAGAGCTGAGTTCAATTCCTGGGTATCCTTGTTGACTTTCTGTCTCTTTGATCTGTCTAATATTGACAGTGGGGTGGTAAAGTCTCCAATTATTAATGTGTGGGAGTCTAAGTCTCTTTGTAGGTCACTCAGGACTTGCTTTATGAATCTGGGTGCTCCTGTATTGGGTGCATATATATTTAGGATAGTTAGCTCTTCTTGTTGAATTGATCCCTTTACCATTATGTAATGGCCTTCTTTGTCTCTTTTGATCTTTGTTGGTTTAAAGTCTGTTTTATCAGAGACTAGGATTGCAACCCCTGCCTTTTTTTTCTTTTCCATTTGCTTGGTAGATCTTCCTCCATCCTTTTATTTTGAGCCTATGTGTGTCTCTGCATGTGAGATGGGTTTCCTGAATACAGCACACTGATAGGTCTTGACTCTTTATCCAATTTGCCAGTCTGTGTCTTTTAATTGGAGAATTTAGTCCATTTATATTTAAAGTTAATATTGTGATGTGTGAATTTGATCCTGTCATTATGATGTTAGCTGGTGATTTTGCTCGTTAGTTGATGCAGTTTCTTTTTAGTCTCGATGGTCTGTACATTTTGGCATGATTTTGCAGCGGCTGGTACCGGTTGTTCCTTTCCATGTTTAGCGCTTCCTTCAGGGGCTCTTTTAGGGCAGGCCTGGTGGTGACAAAATCTCTCAGCATTTGCTTGTCTGTGAAGTATTTTATTTCTCCTTCACTTATGAAGCTTAGTTTGCCTGGATATGAAATTCTGGGTTGAAAATTCTTTTCTTTAAGAATGTTGAATATTGGCCCCCACTCTCTTCTGGCTTCTAGGGTTTCTGCCGAGAGATCCGCTGTTAGTCTGATGGGCTTCTCTTTGAGGGTAACCCGACCTTTCTCTCTGACCGCCCTTAACATTTTTTCCTTCATTTCAACTTTGGTGAATCTGACAATTATGTGTCTTGGAGTTGCTCTTCTCGAGGAGTATCTTTGTGGCGTTCTCTGTATTTCCTGAATCTGAACATTGGCCTGCCTTGCTAGATTGGGGAAGTTCTCCTGGATAATATCCTGCAGAGTGTTTTCCAACTTGGTTCCATTCTCCCCATCACTTTCAGGTACACCAATCAGACGTAGATTTGGTCTTCTCACATAGTCCCATATTTCTTGGAGGCTTTGCTCATTTCTTTTTATTCTTTTTTCTCTAAACTTCCCTTCTTGCTTCATTTCATTCATTTCATCTTCCATTGCTGATACCCTTTCTTCCAGTTGATCGCATCGGCTCCTGAGGCTTCTGCATTCTTCACGTAGTTCTCGAGCCTTGGTTTTCAGCTCCATCAGCTCCTTTAAGCACTTCTCTGTATTGGTTATTCTAGTTATACATTCTTCTAAATTTTTTTCAAAGTTTTCAACTTCTTTGCCTTTGGTTTGAATGTCCTCCCGTAGCTCAGAGTAATTTGATCGTCTGAAGCCTTCTTCTCTCAGCTCGTCAAAGTCATTCTCCATCCAGCTTTGTTCCGTTGCTGGTGAGGAACTGCGTTCCTTTGGAGGAGGAGAGGCGCTCTGTGTTTTAGAGTTTCCAGTTTTTCTGTTCTGTTTTTTCCCCATCTTTGTGGTTTTATCTACTTTTGGTCTTTGATGATGGTGATGTACAGATGGGTTTTCGGTGTGGATGTCCTTTCTGTTTGTTTTCCTTCTAACAGACAGGACTCTCAGCTACAGGTCTATTGGAATACCCTGCCGTGTGAGGTGTCAGTGTGCCCCTGCTGGGGGGTACCTCCCAGTTAGGCTGCTCGGGGGTCAGGGGTCAGGGCCCCACTTGAAGAGGCAGTCTGCCCGTTCTCAGATCTCCAGCTTCGTGCTGGGAAAACCACTGCTCTCTTCAAAGCTGTCAGACAGGGACACTTAAGTCTGCAGAGGTTACTGCTGTCTTTTTGTTTGTCTGTGCCCTGCCCCCAGAGGTGGAGCCTACAGAGGCAGGCAGGCCTCCGTGAGCTGTGGTGGGCTCCACCCAGTTGGAGTTTCCTGGCTGCTTTGTTTACCTAATCAAGCCTGGGCAATGGCGGGCGCCCCTCCCCCAGCCTCGCTGCCGCCTTGCAGCTTGATTTCAGACTGCTGTGCTAGCAATCAGCGAGACTCTGTGGGCGTAGGACCCTCCGAGCCAGGTGTGGGATATAATCTCGTGGTTCGCCGTTTTTTAAGCTGGTCTGAAAAGCGTAATATTCGGGTGGGAGTGACCCAATTTTCCAGGTGCGTCCGTCACCCCTTTCTTTGACTCGGAAAGGGAACTCCCTGACCCCTTGCGCTTCCCAAGTGAGGCAATGCCTTGCCCTGCTTCGGCTCACGCACGGTGCGCGCACCCACTGGCCTGCACCCACTGTCTGGCACTCCCTAGTGAGATAAACCCGGTACCTCAGATGGAAATGCAGAAATCACCGTCTTCTGCGTCGCTCACGCTGGGAGCTGTAGACCGGAGCTGTTCCTATTCGGCCATCTTGGCTCCTCTAGAATAAACTGTTAAGAAATACAAGAAAGCTGACATCTATAACATGTTTACACTTCCTCAAATGATTTATAATTTAGGGAAAAAATCTGAATTATTTTAGCTACATAATTTATAGGCCATTTCACACAAGTTGCTTCCGAAAGGAAACTACTTTTTAAGAACAAACAAACCAATGCTATTCATTTCACAAAGTAAATATTTTTAAGGGCAATATTAATACATAAACATTGGCTTATGCATTTAAAAATTACCTCTGTTTTTCCCAGATTTATCTGCTGCCTTTTGGGGGCTTCCCCCAGCCACCTCATCTAGACAAAGTTCTCAAGCATTTGCGAGTATCATCCTAGCACTATTTGATCTTTCTAAGAAATAACCATTTGATGTTGTATTGTTTTGTACTGGAGGACACCAATTTTTGTAGGCATATTGAATTGTTTCCAGTATATGGTTTCCTTTCAATTTTCTATATCCACTAAATGACTCAATTTTATTTTCTCTCTCTTTTTTTTCCCATGTGAAAGCACAAACACAGTCCTTCACTTCCACAAATTATGCATTTGAGTGTCCCACATTTGGGGAAATCTCACGGGTCAGCACATCTAGAGTGCAACATATAGGCCTTTCCCTGGGAAAGCCACCTTCATGATCACGGTATCTTCCCTGGCAGGGAAGTATCCACTTTCTTTTTAAGACTTCCATTAGCCTTTGAAAGAAAATACAAATAGAAATGTAATAGAATAATTTTCAGTATCAGCTTAAAATGTTAATTTCAATCATCCATGATTATTCGCTTCTAAAAAAGTTCTTAATTCTGACACAGGCTTCTACAAAATTGTAAGAAAAAACACTATGGTAAACAATGAAATAACTGCTAAATAAAGCTACCACACATTTTATGCACGGATATGCTCATTTTTGATAGTGACTCTTAGAGCATTCTATTGTATCTAACAGCCATTCTCGGTCTTCTGGAATTTTATCATGTGCACTATGAGCTTTAAAAATAAGCAGATGAAAATAATTGATAATATGTAGTAGTAGCTAATGTTTTACTGTCTAATATGTGCCATTCAGAACAAGTTTTTGAGGTAATCTAATTAATATCAGAGTTAGTTTCCTTAGAGGGTAGCATTAGTAAATCCACAAATAAAAAATCAATTACAGTTAGGTCAAATACTTTGCCAATTATTACAGATTTAGCCAGTTGAGGAGCTAGCTAGCAATCTGACCCAAACATCTGACCTCTTGGTGTATTACCAATTTAAAATGTTTTGGCTAAATATACTATCCATGCATTACTACTAGCGAATTAAAAACTGTAATGTTATATTACTTTTCATGGTTCTATTTTTTGTTCTATACTTAGGATTATGCTCCATGGCCCAGGCTGGACTACAGTGACAAGATGATAGCTCGTAACTCAATGAGGCCTCACATCCAGGGTTCAAGGAATACTCCTGCCTCAGCATTCTACCTAGTTGGGATTAGAGAAATGCACCACCATGTCCCAATCGCCTCATTACTTTTACTAAATATGAGTAGCATTTTATGACTACCTTTTTAAAGAAAAAACAAAACTTACTTGGTGTTCACTCATTTTTCAGAGACAACATTTTAGAATGTAAAGCAAGAATTTCATGATAATAAAACAGCAATATTAATTGGCAGTACAAAATTGATTTCAATTCTGGTAGTAAATGAACACACACGATGGGTAAAGCAATTTTCAATGGCAACAATAAAATTTGCCTGATTTGCTAATCATCAGTCATTTTCTTTCAGAGCTGGCTAAATTGCAACATCTTTACATTGCCAACTTTTTACTGTTCTTAGGAGTCAATATTAAAAATCACAAAAAAGACTTCTGTCTTTTTTGTCATTACCATGACAGATAAATAAAATAGTTTGTTTCTCTCTACCATGTATCTTACTTAATAAAACGATATTATATTCCAAGTCAGAGGCCAGGTTTTTTTTCATTTTGCCATAGGAACATTTATAATATAAATTTCTTTTGAAAAAGGTAATTTTTATAATCTAATTTCAGGTAAAGAATAACATGGAGAGGCTTCTTGTAACACTTAAACAGTACACATTTCATTATCTTATTCTCTTAAAAATTATAATAAAGTAAAAATCATGCCATTTGCCACATCATTAATAGCATCAAAAGTTTTCATGTGAAATTTGGATTAATATTATCTTTGCCTATATTGTTATCTGCTGCCTTGAACAGTGTTGATCTCAGTTGAACACTGCCTGTTGAATAGACTAAATGTTCATTAGAAAAAAAGATTCCAAGCTTATCTTAATAAGGAGAATAATAAATTTATGCATGAAACCCACATTAATCCACATCAACTATTTTCCACATTAACCCAACATGGATACCTTTACTGTAATCACCTCCTTGGATGAGATGAGGCTAAGATGTGATTTAGCCTTACTTTAGAGCAAATACAAGAAGTTACATAGTAAACAATATATGACTACAAACAATTTTTTAAATGGCATAAATTAATTTCCATTGATAGGAACTCAATGTCATTCATACAACATTAATTATCTGCTTGAAATCTATGATGGTGGACCAAAGAACAATTAGAAAATTTTAATTGCTAAAATCTAATATTTCAGTTGTTTAAATTTAAAATTATCTTTTGCCTTTAATTATTGTGTTCTACAGCTTCATAGTAACTTTATTTTATTATCAGGTTTTCATTGTGCTTAATATAATGTCTATTGAGTGAAAATGGTGTGTTTGTGTGTAGGTGTGTGTGTACAGCGTTTCCAGATATATAGTATGATTGTTTCTAGAATCCTATAACAATAACACTTTGAATCTCCTGGCAGAGTTGGGAAACTAATTTTGGTGCAATTCTTAGGCTTATTTTACTGCAGATGACACAACTAAGAATTCTAGAAGAATGCTGAAGATCTGTGTTTAGCATAAACATAGTTCTTTAAAATTATCATTTTTCTCAAAACCAGTCTGGCCACAATTGTGAAACCCCATCTCTTCTAAAAATACAAAAATTAGCCAGTCATGGTGTCAGGCACTTGTAATCCCAGCTACTCAGGAGGCTGATGCAGAGAATTGCTTGAACCCAGGAGGCAGAGGTTTCAGTGAGCCGAGATTCCGCTCCTGCACTCCAGCCTGGGTGAGAGTGAGAATTCTTCTTACACACACACACACACACACACACACAAATAATAGTGATAATAAATAAAAAAGAAAAACTCTTCTTCTTACATACTGATTAAACTAACTACTTAGAGGCTACGGATTGCTTTTGGATAACTTAATGTTGTCTGCCATGATAACATCAACTTTTTCTAAAAAGTTTCCATTCTAGTACCTTACTTTCTATGACTGTTTTTCATTGTTACTTCTGTAGTAACACATGTATGCTTTTAGATGATTCCAAATTCTGGACATTTGTATCCATTGCAGTTTTTTATTTGGTGACCCGTATGTTTCTAAAAGGCAATCTGCTCAAACAGGTTCACTTTTTTCTATCAGTAAATTGCATTACTATTCTCTCAGCTTATCAAATCACACCCAGGACAGAGGTGTTAACATCTCTTTCCTACTCCACTTTCTCAAATATCCAGTTGGTAACCCCTGCCTATTCTAACTCATGAAGAGCTCATAAATCTGTCCACACATATGTTCTACATTGCCAGCTTTTCTAATGTAGAGCACCCACAATCTTTTTCTACAGATAATTTTGAATACTTCCTTACTGTGGTATATTGTGAAATTTTCTATGCTATAGCCAGTGAGATGTTACTAATATATGCCTTTTTTTATCCTCTGATGGTTTATCAAATCACACTGAATATCTCACATAATTGCTAAAAAGCCAAGTTATGTCAAAACTAAGTCTGTACCCACTGTCTACTTAAAAAAAAATCAACTTAACAAAGCAACCCTTTTCAACTGCAAGATGCTTTCTACTCTCCAAATCTAAGTCACATATGCCCTATAATAGGCAGAAGATCACCCTGTATTGTATTTTTTTTTGGTTCATTATGATGTTTTGTATCCCACCTGGGCTGTTATTCTGTACTGTATTTTCAAAATCATAATTAAGACAGATTCAAAATACTTTATCTGAAATTCAAAAAGCTCAATTAAGCAAGACTTTTTAAAATGAGATTGGCATGTAACTCAATTTCTGATGTAATAAAGCCTTAATTGAGGGAAGCTGTTTCAGTCTGCATTCATGTAACATTAAGCCTTAAAGGGAATATCCATTTCTCTTCATAGAAATATTAATATGTTTGATTCTTGAGTATTTTCGGGGGCCTTACAGGGAATGGTACACAAAATGATGCAAATGTGTTGACTCAGTTTTCTCAAACGCAAGAATTCCTAAAACCTAAAACACAGTGCCTAAATGCCTTAAGATGTATAAATATATACTGAACCTTGGCAATTAAAATTAAACTTAGGTTATATCATAAACCAACCATGTGTCATGTATGAGCAACTAAAATCTCAAGTTAAATTGTGCAAAACAAAATTTTTGTGAATTCTTAGGTTTGATACTTTTACATTTAAAATAAATATGGTATTTATGTTTGTATAATATATGCTCCTACTCTACTAAAATTATCCCAGCATCTCAGATGTAGTCAGGCTAGGCTGAGAAAAAGAAAGCACAGAGATGGTCAGAGAAGGAAGAGTAAAGGGTAAAATTTATTTTCTCCCAAAGGTATATATTAATAATACAAATAACACTTTCATTACAGGAATGTATGGCCATAGCACTTAGTTTTAGATAGTAAATTATTTGTGATTTTACCAAGTTACTTAAAATGATCGGTTAATTGTCTGAGTCAATCATTCATATAAATGTGACTTCTAGCTCATCTTGCTGTTGAATGTTAGAGATAAGGCAGATGCATTCTAACCAACTCACACATATACACAAAATCAACATGGACATGGAGAAGAGAATTAGTGTTTGTAGCAGTGTATTACTTACTAATAAAATTCAATGAATGGATATGGCTGTGTGATTAGTTGATGGGAGATGGGACAAATCCACTCATGGAGGAATATATTTTCTCAATAATGGCATCTTACATTTATAAACTGTAATGGTTTTCTGAAAATGTTTCTTTGATTTACATATGTAAATTAGAGAGCTAATAAAAGAGATGACCAAGACTTAAATTATAATTAAAATAAGAATCTTGACTACTATAGAATTTACACTTGGATTTTTTTCCTGGAAAAATCAGATACTACTTTTTATATGTATATGAGTTTTATGCAATTAGCATTGTATTCTTGGTGAAACAAAATGATCTCCTAAAACAATAATGTTAGATATGAAAGATTAGAATCTATCATATTTTCAATGCATTCTTATTTAATTTACTTCTTCATTCTTTTCAAAATGACTTCACCTTTTTTATTTTCATTCTATATATCATTAGAATTATTCTCACTAGCAATTACTCCATCATTTACATGCCATTAATGAACTTCTACCACCATATATCATGTTTCACAGCCCCAGGAGGAGGGAGGGCCAACAGTGGCACAAGAGTTGCTTCTTACAGTCTGTCACACATCCTGCTAAATTTAAGCTCTCCATGAATAAAAAGCCTTTCCATAGCCAGAGTTCAGCTTTAAGAAAAAGGCTAACTACTGAACTTGGAGAAAAGATAAATCTGCATTTGATAACTGATTTAACAAATATAATGTGTGTGTAGAGGATACAAAATTACAGTTCCACTACTGGGATAGTTAATATTTGTGTTACTTTCTTCACCCTTGTGGAAAGTCTACTAGTTGAAGTTAAACCATTCGTTTTTCACACAAGACACAAGCTAACCTTATCACTTTTCGAGGAAATACTGAGAAGGATTGTACTTTGTCAGAGGGTAAATCAAGACATCTTTATTAGGCCATGTGTTTACTTAGTGTCTCCTCTATTACTGAACATTGTTTAGTGATTTGCTCTCAAGGATTTTTGTGTTTGTTTCAAAAAAATCCTTGCTGCAATGATCAGACTTGATAAAGCAAATTGTGGTCTCTTGTGGATGTTCACATTCTGTGCAGTCGGTAACTATCTGATTCTAAGGAAGCTAACCGAATCTTGGACCGAATGTGGATGAGACCCGCCACTGGGGAGTGATGGAGGTATGAAAAGACATGCTGGATGAGGGGAGGTGGCTCTCATATAGGGAGCAGAGTTTTGAAAACTTACATCAAAACATTTCTCTTCCTGGCCCCATCCAATATTGCCATCTGGAAACATTTGATAAAAATCACAATAGAAAATGGCAGGAGAACAAAGCAGGTGGTGAGCGTGGCAGCAGGAGCAGTCAGAAGCAGCTGCAGAGCCACCCTGGACAGAAAAACCATAGATGATGCCCCACAGTTTGAAGGAAGTGTGGTTCCCAGTGGTACAGATGTTGCTCCATACAGTCTTTCATATACCCAGCTAGATACAAGCAAAGAATGGAAAACTTTTCCATAGAGAGAGTTCAGTTTATAAAAAAAAGGCTAACTGCAGAAGTTGACGAATAGAAAAATGTGCATTTAATAACTTATGTAACAATTACAATGTGCTGAGTAGAGGATACAAAATTACAATTCCATTACAATTAAATAAATATTTCTGTTAACTTTCATCCTTGGGGAAAGTTTCCTAGTTGAAGATAAAACATTCCTACTGTTTCTTATCTTAGAACAAAACTATTTAGGTTTCTGTACAAACCTAAGTTCTCACTTCTATATTAAGACACCACCATGTAACTTATATTGCAATAAACACGTCATGCTGAGTAGTAAATTTATAAGTAGAGAAATGCCCCAGTGTGTTACCGAGTGAAAGGTGGTGTCTGGACAGTCAGCGCTTTCTGGAACTCTGGACTGACAAGCAGGAAGTGTTGAAGTGACTGAAAAGTTAAAGATCACAAGTACAGCATGAAGAAAACAGAGATTGGCAGTATTTACATCCATGCCAAAGGCAGTATCCTAGGAAATTTCGGCTATAACAAGAGAATGAAACTCCATATGCACATTTCTTCTGGATCACTTTTGGAGCACTAAAGCCGATAACAAACTTAGTGCTAATGCACATGTGCAAAGGGGAGCCTGATTTTAAGACTGATTTCATTTCTTTCCTTTTATGTTAAAGAGCCTTCAGGGGAAATTGCCTACTAGATCCAAGCTTTGCCAGCTTATTTTCCTCATGATCAGCTCCTATCTATCAGCTGACAGTTCTACCCATGTGCCCCAGTGCTCTTCTTCACCGCTTCACGCCTGAAATACTGTTCTCTGCAGGCAAAATCGGAAGTCCCACTTAACGCTCCACTTTCCTTCCAGCTCCTTCAAATAATTGGCCATACATGAAATTTGGCACTAAACTTTACTAATATACACACAGGATGTGGATTACTAGCTCCTACCTCATCTTCATTAGCCTGGAGGAAAGTTTATTTTTGGAGTGCCACTGTTGTGCAGCTGGGCCATGTCTTCCTGCTGTCACTCACCCTGCTGCTCTTGGTTGGATTTCATCATAATACTCAGGATTATATGCTCATTAAGGGAAGGAACAACCATAGTAAAAAATACTGAAATTACTCCCAGATTTCTAGTTGAGTCTTACCTTTTTCTGCACCCATAGCTCTGGGATTTAGTTTGTTTTAATATGAGGGCTGTATAACCGGTTAAGACATCATATTAGTTTGGACACTACCGATAGGGGAAATAGAACAAACACAGCTGTGGTTGGCGGCACTTTAAAAATGAATATTAAACTACCACAATCTTGAACAAATATCTTTATTGTAAAAATCAAATAAGTGTGGCAAAAATGATGGTAGCTATTTCACACAAGGACACAAGACAAAAGCTTAGAATTACTTGCTTAAAGTTAATTCAGAATGGAACAAAATTGTTCAAGTGCTTAGCATTAGAAAAGGTTTTATAACCTGCTTTTCAGTGGACATTACCTGTTTTACAGTAAGATCTTAGTATGGGAACAAAGAGATGATTCCCAGCCTCCTGTGGTATATCATCTCAGCCTCCCAAAATGCTGAGATTAGAGGCATGAGCCACCAAGCCCAGGACAATTCCAAACTGTTTACAAAAGTTCTGTGACTTCCTCCACCTTGCCTTACCCACAAAACAAGCATTACTAAGAATTCCAATATATAATACAAATAAAGCAACTGCCATGACTAAAGTACTACATTGATATGTGTATGCATCAATGGTCTGTTCAATTTTTTTACTGCTCTAACAGAGAACTTTGATGCATCTAAAAGGATGAGTACAAATGTTAATGTAATCCTGGCTTTCCTTTGACAACTCTCCTAAAAACTGCCTTACAACTTTTTGCAAGTATAAGTATCAACGGTATACTCTCTGAAGGAAAGGAAATAATCAGCCGGACCACTATACCTAGCCACCGGCAGAAGCATATATGCAACACTTAGCACTACACATGTGTTTCCTTGGCTTCTTGAGTACTGCTGTGTACACCGCCTATACATTTTTACAATATCTCTAAATGTATAAAAGAATTAATGTGAATGTATGTGCTATCGCATTTCATTTCCAACTGCAGAATATATTAGTTTTAAATCTATCTACCACATCTTGACTCTGACATTTATTTTTGGATTGTTACATTAAAATCAACTACGTGGGATAGTCACCGTGGCTCATGCCTGTAATGTGAGGGCTTTGTAAAGCACAGGCCCGTAAGTCACCTGAGGTCAGGAGTTCGAGACCAGTCTGGCTAACGTGGTGAAACCCCATCTCTACTAAAAATACAAAAACACATCACACATGGTGTTGGGGCCTGTAGTCCCAGCTACTCCAGGGACTGAGGCAGGAGAGTCACTTGAACCCCGGAGGAAAATGTTGCAGTGAGCCAGGATCATGCCATTGCACTCCATTCTGGACAACAGAGCAAGACTTCATAACAACAACAATACAATCACAAATAAAAAACCAAACCAAATAAACAAGTGGCAACATTCTTCTTGAATGACTATTTGATCACAGAAAACTTAATTCCTGCCAGGTCATGATCTCTATTAGTAGCACAGCAACTTATTTGAAAGTAGATGGAAACATTTCAGATTACATTTTTATTTACTTTTCTCTTATATAGGCTGCTTCCTTGCTCTCTTTAGGGTTCCCTAATAAAATCAACTTAGAGGGACACTTAGAGGGAAAAACATAAGTGTATGAACACTTAGAGGGAAAACATAAAACAATTTCCCTTCACAATATTCTACAAATAACTATTGTAAGTTGTTTTCTTAAATACCTATTCAACTGGCTGTGAAGACTTACTTGCTAAGGGAGTTGACAGAGATAGTTGTGATGAGAAAAGGTGGTCTGAAAGGTAAGCTGTGCAGCCTAAGGGAGTTACTTCAAAAGGCCACTTTCCTGACAAAGATCGAATCTTTTTTTCTATCATCAGATTTTTAAAATTATAGAACATGCCTTACTTTTATATGTAAACCATAAACATCAGTAAAGAAGTGATTTATTCCATCTTCTTGCCTTATGCCATGAAGCATAATAAGTCTCATATGTGACATAATTAAGGCAACATTTTTCTTACAAATAAAAAAAAGCAACAAGTTCATTGATACAATATTCCTCAAATTAGTCACCGGCCATGTATTTGGGATGGAAGATTTGAATGCATTAACTGGGTTTAAAATTAGCTTACTTTTACCAGAAAGAGAACATAAGCATTCTAAGTGAAAAAATAACTACAAGATAAAGTAGCATCACCCTTGATATTTTTCAGATAAACTTTTTGGTGGGTGTGAGATTTAGTTTTAAAATTAGCTGTTCAACAAAATATTTTCTCCCCTAACAAAACAAAAGTAGTCCCATGAATGGAAACTTTTACATTCATACAAATTGTGAAGCATACAATCTCAGAGCCTGACATCTGTATTCCATCTTCTTCTAGTTCGTGAACCTGAACTTTAGTTAATTATCTTTACTAAAAAGGTAAAGTTATGTCCTGCAGTAATGAATGCTGACACAAACCACTTGCTGGAGTTGCCCCCACTTTTCAAGAACATGTTGTTCAAAAGCCACATGTTCTCTTCTGTGAGGTCCAGAGCAGCATGAGCTATGAACTGGTGCAGATGACGATAGTCATAAGTGACTGTGTGAGCAACAACAGATTAACTTACCCACATGGAATGAAGAATGTCAACGTTTCATTCTGTAAATTCTATAGACGGTTTTCTTGTGCAGAAAAAGAAAAGTTTGACTTTGCTTTGTTTGCTATTGTCAAGAGACATACAAGAGATCGTTTTCTCATTATATATAATTCTTTCTTTTAAAATACAGATTTAAAATGACACCTCAGTTATGGGTTGAAGCGTATTCTCTCCAAAATTCCTTTGTTGATGTCCCAAGTGAACAGTACCACAGAGTGTGTCTTCATTTGGAAGGAGAGGTTACATGTAGACATGGTTATTTCACATGAGGTCATTTTATAATAGGGTGGGCCCCTAATAAAACCACTCATGTATTTAGAAAAAAGGATCTTTTGGAGATACACGCAGGGAGAGGAATGACACAGGAACGCTGGAGTTACACTGCTGCAAGCCAGGGAACTTCCAGAAGCTGTGAGATTAACCAAAAAAGATTCTTACCTTAAGATCCGCATAAGAAGCATGGCACCACTGACACCTTGATTTTAGACAGTGGCTCTCAGAAATGAGGCAATAAATTTCTGCTGTCCAAAGCCACTAAATTTTTGGTACTTTATTACAACAGCCACAGGAAACAGAGACAGCCTCCTTGTTGAGGAAGCTGTTCCCAATCCTGGGCTGGAGGAGGGTGACCCATTGTCCCAAAATGTCTCCGACATCTAAAGCATGCTTTACTTCACTCATGTTGTCACGAGAAACCTAAGTGAATCTTTAGATAAATGGATGCTTTTGTGTCTCAATCAAGCAGTAGTTTCTTTTACAATGATGATCAATCCTGAAAGATTAGGAGCAAATTGTGAAAATGCCTTAACAAGGTGAATGGTAGCAGGAGAAAGAATTAAAATCAATGTATGCAACAAATTATTTTTATCTGTTCTCCTTTGTCCACCACCGGGCCAGTGGAGTGCACAGAAACTATATTCATGTAGCTGCATCCCAGAAAGCAATACTGCTACAAGCACTCAAAACAATTTTTAATTAGTATTTTCCCCATAATATGAGAAAATAATGTCACAACAACACCTGGCACATAATCCTGTCTATCATATTTTGGTGAGAAGTCCTGAATAGTTGAAAAGTATCACACATTAAACATTATACATTGCAAGCAACTTACAATATGAATTCCTCAAAAGTCAGTAAAGCTGACTTGGGTACTTGAGAGAAATAGTGCAAATGTGCCAGGAATGTATTAGGAACATAAATTGGAAAGGATGGGGCTCTTTTCATGACAAAAATCTATAGGGCTATTTACTCTGAATGACAACATGTTCTCGAGCCAAGCCTGGTTTCTGGAAACATTCTTGACAAGAAAGTCAGGTGTCATCATCTCTGGTGTTGCTTTTGAGCTTCCTGTGCATGGCTAAGTGGTCACTGGGGAGGAAAGCATGCATGTATGACCAGCCAGGAAGTGCCACTAGGGGTCACTGGGGTCTTTTTAAATCCTGTAGGTCCTCATCAAAAACATGATTCACGGAAACTGTCTGAATTTTAATGGATGAAACCCAGTAGGTCTTGATGAAAAATGTGATTCATGAAAACTGCCTGAAAACTCATAGATGACATTTCAAGGCTGCAACTTGCTACAGGTGAACTGGGCTTTTAAGTGCTCAAGTAGCAGCAATTCATGATAGATGACATAGTGAACTGAATATCATAGGCAAGTCAGAAGTCATGCTAGTCTGTGCTGAATTGAAGTATAAAAAAACAACTACCAGGATATTCCTTGGCTGGCTTCTATCAGTCTCTGGGACTCCAGAGGAAGCCTCATTTAATTGTGTTGGATTTCATTTACCTCTTCTGTCCTGATCCTCCGCTTCTAAAATCACACTACACTGTATTGTTACAATATAATAAAAATTCTTATGAAATTTAAGCTTCTACATGCACTTTGGATTCTGCCTTCCCAGCTGGCCAAAACTCCATTTCAAAAACTGGATTATCATGGTGGCCAACAATTACAAAGTAGAAGCTCCTAGACATGGTCTTAAATATGTGGCTCCTGATGAAGTAAAAAATAGTACATATTTTTAGCAGTCAATATTGAAATTCAAAGATGACTAAGGGAAGTGTAAAATTCTTGTTTTGTTTTGCTTTCTAACTTAAACTTGGAAGATGCCAGTAAGCTTGTCACCATTTCCCATGTACTAGTGAAGATGCATGACTTCCGGAATAAACAAATGATAAAACTGTGATATTTCTTGTAGAATACTATGTATTTCTGTTAGAAACTAGAAGACCTCTAACATAAAATCACAGATAACATTCTCGTGATCTGCAAGTATGGCACATTCAGCTCAAAGGACACTGAATGTCTGGTGGAGTAATCTAGGCTTCACTTGGTCTGGAGCAGTTAGCGCCAGCACTGACACTTAGAAGATTTAACACAGGTAGACAGTAAGTTAAGAACCATAGACAGTGGTGAGAAGACCAAGGAATTAATTAGCTTGCCTTAGAAATGTCCATAAGATATCCATTGGGGGAAGCTAAAACAAAGTCTCCCTCATGTCACTTAGAAAAGAGAAGCAATGCAGCACTTTCTGCTCTATTTTTCTTCTTTCTACCTGAAGTATGTGTGCTATAAATATACGTCCTTGCAAATAAAAGAGACTGCGATATGCCTCTTGACACAACATTTTATAAGAAAGGAAGTTTTGTATGCTATAAGACATGAAAGAAATATTCCATAAAGGAAGACATTTTGAGTTACTGAGAGATCATACAACGAAGTTTAACAGATTGGGGCAGGTGTAATGGCTTATGCCTGCAATGCCAGCACTTTAGAGGGCTGAGGCAGGCAGCCTGCTTCAGCCCGGGAGTTTGAGACCAGCCAAGGCAAACAGCATGGAAGAAGAAATACTTCTCTACAAAAAATACATCTCTACAGAAATACTAAAACTTTCTGGGCGTGGTGGTGTGTGCCTGTAGTTTCAGCTACTTTGGAGGCTGACAGGAGAGAATTACCTGACACAGCAGTAAGCTGAAATATCCTGACTCGAAAACAAAACAGAACAAAACAAAACAAAACAACAACAACAACAACAACAAAACAACATCAACAACAACAACAAAACAACAAAAAACTTCAACAGATTCACAAAAGAAATGAACCTATGAAAAACTGGGGAAAAAACACGAGCAATGACATGGCTTCTGGCACACATAATTAAAATACAGATGAATGACTGATGGGTGGGAGCATAGATGGATATATGCAATGGTAACCCCACTGTGTGTGTTTTTAACACAAGGGATTTGAAATCAAACGAAGCTAGGTTCCATCTAGCTCTGCTACATACTTGCAACGTGACCAGAGGGAAACTTTAATCTACTGTTGGTCATCTCCTTTATATGGTAATTTTGTATCACTTCATGGTAAAGTACCCAGCACAATGTCTGACTCACAGGACGTGCTTAATTAATATTATATAGAATAACATGGAAAGGCCAAATGCACACTGAGATGTGGGGGATTATAGCCTTGTCCACTTTCTCACTACCGTCTAAGCTGCTCTCACCCTTCAATGGCAGAGTTAAGTATCTGCAAACAGGGAATCCCACAGAGCCAACAATATTCACTATCTGGTCTTCCAAAGACAACCTTTACTCCTGCTTTAGAAAAGAGATGAAAAACAGATGAGATAGGAAAATTGGGTAACAAAGACAAGCAGGAATGATACAAAAGCCATGAAAACTGGCAATGATTCTCCAGAGAATGTGATGTGAGAAAGGATGGGCAGTAGAAAATTCAACAAAGTAAACAATGATATCATGAATTATTGCTGGGCTAAATTTTAGAGCCAAAAGAAGCGGTTGTTACTTTCTTTAGTACAAACATTGAAGCAGCAGCAGCACCAAAAAAAGGCGGGGGCGGGAAATGTGTGTGTGTGATTTGGTGTGTGTGGTCTGCGTGTGGGTGTGTCAGTGTGTGTGTAAGGGAGATAACATGCATCCAATCCCCATATGAAAAGCCACAAATGTTAGAGCAGCATGGTGCTAACTCAGCAGGAGCACGGACAGAAGGGAACGCAAAGAAAAATCGCATGAGGGTGCTGTTACCAACTACGCAGGTGGGCAGAAGACAAGACAGAGCTTACTTTGTATACATTCCATGCTTATTGTGAGTTGCTAATTTTGTTTTCCTTTTGTAAACAGCTGAAGATGCAAGAAGGCTGTAATTTTTCATTCAATTTTGGCAAAGGAAACCTGATAGGTGAAGTGGAAGAACTGGAAACCCTGGGAGAAAATGGCCCCATTGCCCCAGGAAGGGAAGGTGAGAGCTGCAATCACTTAGCAAACACTTGAGGGTATTGGGCAAAGGTGAGGCACACATTACTATTCTGCACTGTCCAATCTGTGGAACTTTCTCCACGGATGCAAATGTTTTACCTCTCTGCTGTCCAATGTGAAAGCCAGTGAGTATTAGAAATATGGCTACTGTAATTATAGAATTGATTTTTAATTAAACAAGAATAGCCTCATGTGGGTGGTGGCTATGTAATAGACAGCACAGGTCTAGATCAAAGATTCCAAGCCAGTGGCATGATCTTGGCTCACTGCAAACTCCACCTCCCAGGTTCAGAAGATTTTCCTGCCTCAGCCTCCCGAGTAGCTGGGATTAAGGGTATGCACCATTATGCCAGGGTAAATTTTGTAATTTTAGTAGAGATAGGGTTTTGCCATATTGCCCAAGCTGGTCTTGAACTCCTGGCCTCAAGTGATCAGCAGACCTCAGCACTGCTGAGATTAAAGTCATGAGATTGTAAAGTGCTGAGATTAGAGTCCCCAAAGTGCTGAGATTAGTCATGAGCCACCATGCCCAGCCTAATTTCAACTTTTTTATACAAAATTTCTGTGACATCCTCCACCTTCCCTTCACCAACAAAACAAGTATTATTTAGTATTCCAATATATGATGCAAATAAAGCAACTGGCATGACTGACATACCTGAATTGGCATGAATGGTCTGCTTGATTATTCCACTGCTTTAAATAGAGACCTTTGAAGAATCTCCAAGGAACACTTGTCCCAGAGGCCCTGAGGAGGTAGCTACATAGAATCAGACAATAGATTAAATTGGGAAACTGAGGACAAGAGGAGAATCTAGGATAGTTTCCAAATGTCTAGCTGAGGGGACAAAACAGAATATGACCTCATCTAAGATGCCCTCATCCAAATCTCTAAAACTTGTGAGTATGTGAGGGCTCATGGCAAACAGAAATTAAGGTTGTTCAGCAGCTGACCTTAAGATAGGAAGATTGCCCAGGATCATCCAGCTTGATCAATGCCATTACAATGGCCTTAAATGTAGACGATGGAAGCAAAAGAGGAAAGTCAGGGGGAAGTGACAGAAGAATGGAAAAGCAATGTGATGTAGATGGCTTAGAAAATGGAGGAAGGGGCTATAGCTAAGGAATGCAGGAGGCCCCTAGAAGCTAGAGAGTACAAGGAAGCAAATTATCCTCTAGAGCCTCCAAGAGGAGCACAGTTCTGTGCACACTTCGATCTTAGCCAAACAAGACATGTATTGGACTCCTGTATTACAGAAGTGTAAGATGATACACTTGTATTAAGCCACTAAATTTATAATAATTTATTACGATGCCTATTGTTCCACCTCTGCTAGAGTTTTTTTTAAATTAATTATTATTATACTTTAAGTTTTAGGGTACATGTGCACAATGTGGAGGTTTGTTACATATGTATACGTGTGCCCTGTTTGTGTGCTGCACCAATTAACTCGTCATTTAGCATTAGGTATATCTCCTAATGCTATCCCTTCCCGCTCCCCGCTCCCCGCACCCCACAACAGTCCCCAGAGTGTGATGTTCCCATTCCTGTGTTCACGTGTTCTCATTGTTCAATTCCCACCTATGAGTGAGAACACGCGGTGTTTGGTTTTTTGTCCTTGCGATAGTTTGCTGATAATGATGGTTTCCAGTTTCATCCATGTCCCTACAAAGGACATGAACTCATCATTTTCTATGGCTGCATAGTATTCCATGGTGTATATGTGCCACATTTTCTTAATCCAGTCTATCATTGTTGGACATTAAGGTTGGTTCCAAGTCTTTGCTATTGTGAATAGTGCCACGATAAACATACGTGTACATGTGCCTTTATAGCAGCATGGTTTATAATCTTTTGGGTGTATACCCAGTAATGGGATGGCTGGGTCAAATGGTATTTCTAGTTCAAGATCCCTGAGGAATCGCCACACTGACTTCCACAATGGTTGAACTAGTTTGCAGTCCCACCAACAGTGTAAAAGTGTTCCTATTTCTCCACATCCTCTCCAGCACCTGTTGTTTCCTAACTTTTGAATGATCGCCATTCTAACTGGTGTGAGATAGTATCTCATGGCGGTTTTGATTTGCGTTTCTCTGATGGCCAGTGATGATGAGTGTTTTTTCATGTGTTTTTTGGCTGCATAAATGTCTTCTTTTGAGAAGTGTCTGTTCATATCCTTCATCCACTTTTTGATGGGACTGTTTGTTTTTTTCCTTGTAAATTTATTTGAGTTTATTGTAGATTCTGGATATTAGCCCTCTGTCAGATGAGTAGGTTTCAAAAATTTTCTCCCATTCTGTAGGTTGCCTGTTCACTCTGATGGTAGTTTCTTTTGCTGTGCAGAAGCTCTTTAGTTTAATTAGATCCCATTTGTCAATTTTGGCTTTTGTTGCCATTGCTTTTGGTGTTTTAGACATGAAGTCCTTGCCCATGCCTATGTCCTGAATGGTTTTGCCTAGGTTTTCTTCTGGGGTTTTTACGGTTTTAGGTCTAACATTTAAGTCTTTAATCCATCTTGAATTAATTTTTGTGTAAAGTGTAAGGAAGGGATCCAGTTTCAGCTTTCTATATATGGCTAGCCACTTTTCCCAGCACCATTTATTAAATAAGGAATCCTTTCCCCATTGCTTTTGTCTGGTTTGTGAAAGATCAGATAGTTGTTGATACATGGCATTACTTCTGAGGGATCTATTCTGTTCCATTGGTCTATATCTCTGTTTTGGTACCAGTACCATGCTGTTTTGATTACTGTAGTCTTGTAGTATAGTTTGAAGTCAGATAGTGTGATGCCCCCAGCTTTGTTCTTCTGGCTTAGGATTGACTTGGTGACGCGGGCTCTTTTTAGCTTCCATATGAAATTTAAAGTAGTTTTTTTCCAATTCTGTGAAGAAAGTCATTGGTAGTTAGATGGGGATGGCATTGAATCTATAAATTACCTTGGGCTGTGTGGCCATTTTCACGATATTGATTCTTCCTGCTCATGAGCACGGAATGTTCTTCCATTTGTATCCTCTTTTATTTTATTGAGCAGTGGTTTGTAGTTCTCCTTGAAGAGGTCCTTCACATCCCTTGTAAGTTGGATTCCTAGGTATTTTATTCTCTTTGAAGCAATTGTGAATGGGAGTTCACTCATGATTTGGCTGTCTGTTATTGGTGTATAAGAATGCTTGTGATTTTTGCATATTGATTTTGTGTCCTGAGACTTTGGTGAAGTTGCTTATCAGCTTGAGGAGATTTTGGGCTGAGACGATGGGGTTTTCTAAATATACAATCATGTCATCTGCAAACAGGGACAATTTGACTTCGTCTTTTCTTAATTGAATACCCTTCATTTCCTTCTCCTGCCTAACTGCCCTGGCCAGAACTAATTGCCCTGGCCAGAATATTGGTCTTCTCACAAAGTCCCATATTTCTTGGAGGTTTTGTTCATTTCTTGTTATTCTTTTTTCTCTAAACTTCTCTTCTCGCTTCATTTCATTCATTTCGTCTTCCATCACTGATACCCTTTCTTCCAGTTGATCGCATCGGCTACTGAGTCTTCTGCATTCGTCACGTAGCTCTCGTGCCTTGGTTTTAGCTTCATCAGGTCCTTTAAGCACTTCTCTGCATTGGTTATTCTAGTTATCCATTCGTCTAATTTTTTTTCAAAGCTTTTAACTTCTTTTCCATTGGTTCGAATTTCCTCCTGTAGCTCGGAGGAGTTTGAATATCTGAAGCCTTCTTCTCGCAACTCGCCAATGTTATTCTTTGTCCAGCTTTGTTCCATTGCTGGTGAGTAGCTGTGTTCCTTTGGAGGAGGAGAGGCACTCTGATTTTTAGGGTTTCCAGTTTTTCTGCTCTGTTTTATTCCCATCTTTGTGGTTTCATCTACCATTGTTCTTTGATGATGGTGATGTACAGATGGGTTTTTGGTGTGGATGTCCTTTCTGTTTGTTAGTTTTCCTTCTAACAGACAGGACCCTTAGCTGCAGGTCTGTTGGAGTTTGCTAGAGGTCCACTCCAGACCCTGTTTGCCTGGGTTTCAGCAGCCTTGGTTGCATGACAGAGGATATTGGTGAACTGCAAATGCTGCTGCCTGATCGTTCCTCTGGCAATTTTGTCTCAGAGGAGTACACGGCCATGTGAGGCGTCAGTCCACCCCTACGTGGGGGTGCCTCCGAGTTAGGCTACTCGGGGGTCAGGGACCCACTTGAGGAGGCAGTCTGCCTGTTCTCAGATCTCGAGCTGCATGCTGGGAGAACCACCACTCTCTTCAAAGCTTTCAGGGAGGGACATTTAAATCTGCAGACGTTACTGCTGTCTTTTTGTTTGTCTGTGCCCTGCCCCCAGAGGTGGAGCCTTCAGAGGCAGGTAGGCCTCCTTGAGCTGTTGTGGTGGGCTCCACCCAGTTGGAGCTTCCCAGCAGCTTTGTTTACCTAATCAAACAACTAACTCCGCAATGGCGGGCGCCCCTCCCCCAGGGTTGCTGCCGCCTTGCAGTTTGATCTCAGACTGCTGTGCTAGCAATGAGCAAGACTCCATGGGCATAGGACCCTCTGAGCCAGGTGTGGGATATAATCTTCTGGTGTGCCATTTTTTAAGCACATTGGAAAAGGGCAGTATTAGAGTGGGAGTGACCCGATTTTCCAGGTGCTGGCTGTCACCCCTTTCTTTGACTAGGAAAGAGAATTCCCTGACCCCTTGTGCTTCCCGGGTGAGGCGATGCCTTGCGATGCCTCGCGATGCCTCGGGTCGTGCGTGGTGCTCTGCACCCACTGTCCTGCACCTACTGTCTGGCACTCCCCAGTGAGATGAAACTGGTACCTCAGTTGGAAATGCAGAAATCACCCGTCTTCTGCATCACTCATGCTGGGAGCTGTAGACCAGAGCTGTTCCTATTCAGCCATCTATCACCTCTGCTAGAGTTTTGTCATTTACTTTTTATCCCCCCAAATCCACGTTGACTGTATCCACTTCAGAACTACTATTATTTCTCTCCTCATGCCTAGAATGTTCTCCCTGATTCTGCCTGCAACCGCTACCTATTTTTAAAAATCCAACTAAGTTGTCCCCCTCCTCGATTATTTCCCACAAAAACCTACACGTTCTCCACATCCTAAGAAGTCCTGTCACTCACATTGCCTCTTGAAGTGTTTGTTTTTCACAGCCAGTGATCAAAACTCATTGTACACTTCTTCAATGCTGTGTACAAAGCTGACACTGATCAAATTTTGTCCTCACGGGACTTGGATACTTTATCAGGCTTATTTTCCCAACCTACAACTCTGGACTCGGGTAGATTCCTCACTGCTCCCAAGAAGGTCCTGGATTTTTCTTTGTTTGTTTGTTTGTTTTCATTCCTTTGCTCACTTTTCACCTCCCTGCAGTGCTCTTCTTTGAGCCCCCCCACCTAAATCCTATGCATCAAAGCCCTGAGGAGTTACACTTTTTCTCAGAGATGATCTGGATCACTTCCATCTTCAACCACCTCTCCTTTAAACTCTTTACTCAGTTTATAATATTACCTTAGCTCTTGTTCAGTTCTCTGGCCGTAACTTTTTCATTATTGCTTCTGAGAGGTTTGGCTCATTTTCTTTTTAGTTACATATAAGCATTATGAGGTCAGTCTCACCTTTCCTCACAACACACAACGGTGGCTATTAAAAAACGTTTCACTCTGTGGATCTCAACCCTGAGCCATCTTGCTTCCAAGAGGACATCTGGTAATGTCTGGAGACATTTATGGTTGTCTTGCTTGGGGGAGAAGTTGCTATTGACAACATAAAGACTGAGGATACAGCTAAATCTACAATGCAGAGGACAGCCTCCCAAAACAAAGAATCTGCTGGCTCCAAAAGGCAAAAGTGGCTCTATTATGAAACCCTGAGTCAGCTGAATGACCCTGTTAACTGTGAAAGCAAAGCCCCCAAGAGAGCAGACACTCGCAGGTGGAAGTGTGCTCAGTGCATGGATGAGCCTGTTGGGGCATGGCAGATCTGATCTGGCTACCCTAGGGAGGAGTGGAGGTACAGCACCAGCCTGTGCTGTCATGTAGGGCCAGCAATGTCCCACAGGGTCTCAAAATACCTGTTTCGACTCACTCCATCCCCCTACCTGCAGCCAGAGGTCAAGGAGGGAAAGGCATTCTCAGTCCCGCTGAGGAGACCTGCACTCCTGCTGCTTCAGCCCAGTTCACGGGGGGCAGTTATTTGGATACCCTGGATATGCTCTGGCGAGATGTGGGTGGAGCTTCTGTCGGGCGCTAGGCAACCAAGTGCATGCACCATGTATCTTCAGAACAGGAAGACTGTACTTTGTAGGTCTCCAGGAGGGGCAGGATGGGATATGAGGGCTGTAATCTCGCGGTCCTGCCTCATTACTTTTCATCCCTAGTCTTTGAGTCCCAGCCCTCCAGCCACCTTTGAGTTGTGCCTAGGTCACGGTCCTCGTCCATGCCTCAGAACGGCGAAGAGAGGAGGCTTGCATGTTTGATAGAAAACCTACTTGGGATTGTGAGAGTGAGAGTGTTCAGCACGCTTGTTCCTCACCTGGGACACAGGCAGGGTTTTGAGGACGGAGATTCCCCCTCATCTTGGACCTGCATCCTGTCCTGTGCACTCAACTGTGGCCATGGCGGGGCGAAGGAGGCGGCCTGGGAAGAAGCTGATGATGGGAGGAAGCTGGCGCCTACTGACTCAGGAATACACAACTGCCCCTCATCGGGGACAGGTAGAAATGAAGTCTTGTTGATGTTCCATAATGCCTCTTTCCCTGCTAGGCCACTCAGGGTGTCCCCAGAGACCAGTGATCTTTTTTCCTTCCTTCACCTTTCCTCTATCCCCCAGGTAACCTGTAATCATTTTGTCTTCTAGTCCAACTTGCTCCTCATGTCTGACGTGTTGAGTCAAGATGAGCTGCGAGAAAAGCTACACCAAACGTTGAAGGATCGGGGTGTACTGGGCACACTCAAGTATCGGATTTAGGTTTATCTGTTCCATAACTTTTAAAAGTGTAACCTGTAACAAGTAGTTCACATTTAAATTCATCCAATGTTTGGGTTTCAAAACTCTACCCTGAAATATTACAGCCTCTTTGAATCCATTGAGAAAATGTTGCATTTGAATCGACTTTAAGGAGAATGTTCAAATAATTAATTGAACCCACAATAAGATAGGAGCAGAAAGCATTTATATAATGAACATGTTTTAGTAAGATTAGGCCTGTTTTATAAATCTGGCTTACAGGTTGCTAAACTGACAAGTGGGTTTGTAATAAATTAGGATGAGGAACATTAACACCATATAGAAAACACTAATGTGCTGTTTTAATAGTCTGGGAATGAACAGCTTCATCTTTAAACTATATTGATATGCCTGACTATTTAATTTGAGCAGCAAATATCTGTAGGTATGCTTTATGTTTGGATTAACAGCTAGGAATAACATTAACTCAACGTGTTTTCATTGCAATATGTATTTCAAAAGCATATTTTACATTCAAAATATTTAGATATATCTTGTATATATGTCCTTTTTAAATTTAAATTATATGGTGTGAGCATTTCTCTGTTTCCTTAAAAGTTTCTTGAAATCCTCATCTTTAGTGGTAACAGATTTATCTTTGGAAACTTTTGTAACACACGAGCAGTCCCTTGCTGAATATTTTGGTTATATTTTCCAACAGTCCACAGAGGTGCGAAGAAATGGCAGAATTTTTTCTTATACTTCATATCCCAAGCGTAAGCTACTGAAATGGGCTTCTAGGGAGTGAAGTGAAGAGTCTGCAAATGGGTCTGGCTAATCATCAGTTTCACTAGGAAGCTGAGGAAATAAACATTTTTCTAGAACACACTGGCCTTCTTGTCTCAGGGCATAAGACTTCTGCAGGGGAAGGTTCCTAACTTCTGGCCATGGATCTAGCAACATTATGGAAATAAAAGGAAGTTTTCCAATGAATATAACACATCTATGTATATCTCTACTGAGAAAATCCTACTGAAGTTTTTTTTTAACTTGTCTGACTTCCCTCCTTCCTTCCTTCTTTCCTTCCTTCCTTCCTTCCTTCTTTCTTTTCTTTCTTCCTTCCTTTCTTCCTTTCTCCTTTCCTCCCTTTCTCCCTCCCTCCCTTTATTTCTTCCTCCATTCTGTTCTTATTTTTTTCCTTTGTTTCTTCCTTCCTCCATTGCAGGACACAAATTCAAAACCAGCTAATCTATGAGTAGGTGCACCCTGAATTGAATGGAGCATTGCAACCTCCGTTCATTTCAGTGCAAGGGAACTCCCTCTTACTAGCAGCCTCTAACTCTTCAGTGGCCGATCACTAACAAAGATGTGGCTATGAGTCTTCACTTTCTGTTTTCTTTCCAGAAATTGGTTTAGCAAAAGAAAATGTAATGAATTTCCTTTTCTGTTTTGAACTTTTTATTAACAGTTTTTTCTTGGCAGACTCTAACATGCTGCATTGTAGCTAACTGCTTTTGAACTAGTTCTGTTTCTCATTCCTCTTTGAATTTACATTGTACCTGCACATAATACATTTGCTATATAACAAGTGGGTACTAAATTTGGAATTAATTTCTTGGTATCTCATTTAGTCTTTTGTAAAATTGTGATCTACAATCTCTACATCTTTAAGAGCTAAAACTGATTTATCTATTTTCCATGTTATTTAATAAGACTTTGCCAATCTGCTGAATGTTTGCTCTGAGCTTGGCACTGCGATAAACACATGACAGATGTTTAGAGTGTTACAGATGAGGAACCAGACTGTGGAGAGGTGAATCAAGTAACTTAAGTGATGTAATTCTTAAAAATCTGTAAAGTTTCCTAATAATAAAGACACTCTCGTTTTATTTTTTAGTACATTTCTAATTATTTGAACTATATTTCTCCACCATTATTGTTGAACAGTCATCCCAGTTTATTACTTTAAAGGTAGATGCAGCAAAGTTTCCCTGTGAATATGTGTGTGTGTTGTTGGGGGGTGGTGTTTGTAGACTTTGTTTTTTAGAGCAGTTTTTAGTTCACAGCCAGGTAGATGGAGAAGTACAAAGAATTCCTATACACCCAGTGCTCCTACACATGCACAGTCTTTCCCACTGTCAACATCTTTCATCAAGGTGGTACATTTTCTGCAATTGATAAACCTACCTTGACATGTCATTATTCCCAGTCTATCGTTTACATTAAATTTCACTCTCGGTGGTGTGTGTATGTCTTTATTTTCTTTATGTTGTCATAGTTACCTAAAGATTTCATATTCCAAATTTTAAGGACACAAGAAGCTTGGTATTGTAATTATTTTCTTTGAGATGGAGTATCACTCTGTTGCTCAGGCTGGAGTGTAGTGGCATGATCTCGGGGTGCAAACTTTGCCTCCTGGGTTCAAGCAATTCTCCCACCTCAGCCGCTCAAGTAGCTGTAATTACAGGTGCTCACCCAGGTACCCAGCTAATTTTTGTATTTCTAGTAGAGGTGGGGTTTCACCATGTTGGCCAGGTTTGTCTTGAACTCCTGATCTCAAGTGATCCATTTGCCTCAGCCTCCAAAAGTGCAGGGATTACAAATGTGAGCCACAATGCCTGGGCTTAGTACAGTATTTGAATGAAAATTTTAAGCATGTTGAGTTTCCTCATAAGCAACCAAACTTTACTTATTGGTTTTATAAGTGTATTTATTTACCTATTTATTTTTTAGTAGTAGTGTCTCACTCTGTCACCAAGTCTGAAGGGCAGCGGTATAGTCTCAGCTTACTGCAATAACTGTCTGCTGGGTTCAAGCAATTATACTACTGCAGCCTTTCAAGCGGCTGGGAGTACAGGCACACATCACCACATTCTGCTATTTTTTTTTTTATATATATATACTGGGTTTCTTATGGTGGGCAGTGTTGTTTTGAATTCTGAGCTCATGTCATCTGCCCGCTTAGCATGCCCAAGTGCTGTAATTACAACTGTGAGTCATTGTGCCTTGTCTGGAATTCATTTTTGATATATCTTTCTCTAATTTCATAATCACTCCATATTCTACTTATTGTGTAATTACCAGTTGTATAATTCTTATAACAGGAATTCATCCTGCTCAAACAACTTAATGGTTTCTCCTAATAGAAGATGCCAATGCTAAATGTTTTCTTTGAAGGAAATCCATTTGAAAACATATCAGTGTTCTCAGAGTAGACATAATTATTGATACATACTGTAGTAGAAACAGATATAAATAGCTGCCCAAAATGTCTGTTTGAGAGTATTTTAAGTGCATTTTAATCATGATTGTAAAGAGAGTGAAAATTCAGTTTATTTAAATTTTAAACACTACTTTCAAAAAAATGTAATTGAATGACATTTGATGTAAAATACTTAGAGGTTAATTACATGATCAAGAAAGATATGTTATTATTTTGACCTCACTATGTTTTTGTAATGTATCTAACAGTGTAAGAAAGAGCTTCAATTTTGCTTTGTAATCTTATTTTTTTGAAGGATGTTTCTTAATCTCATATTCATAAATATATTATAATGTGTCATTTAAACACTGCTATAAGCATGTGTCTAAGTAGGAACTTTCAATTTTCTTAAGGTATTTACTATGCAGGATGGATTGCACTCAATAAAAATCACCGTACTTCAGGTTTCTAGAAATCACTGGTAAGATTACTTAGTTTCTGTAATCTACTTTGGTTTGTTAATTATAACTGAATAGCATTATAAAGGGAAAAAATGATTTTAATAGGTCTCAGGATTTGATAAAGAAAACCAAAAATGTGGGAGTCTACGTATTTGTAAAGTATAGCAAGGTTTTTCTATGTAGTTTTCCTTATAAAAGAATGGAGCAAATTTTGAGGGAGAAGTGTAAGACATTTCATTGCATTTAAATTACATGTTTTTCCTTGCTCACCACATCTTAGTTTGTAAACAATAGTTCACCTGTTCTGCAGGTCATTATTCCCATATTTTCATTTTTGTAATAACTTTATGTAGTCAAATAAGAAAACTTCAGACAGTATCAAGAGTCCTGCAGACACACTAAGAGATACTGTTTGTAAACATATCCGCTGTTGGCAAAATTTCTAAAAAAAAAACATTCAAAAACCTGCCTTTTAGGTCAGGTGTCTTTGTATACTAGGTATGCCTCTCAAATACAATTGATAGAGTATTAAATGTATTAATATGTCATTAATGAATAGAATATGTGTTTGGTAAAGTGTAATATAACTTTTGTTCTTAAATGTTTACGCAGACCTGATTAATTGCCTTAATTTTGGCCTTCATACAAAAGATTTATAAAGTTTGTAACTACTGTGGGTTTCACACCATTTGTTAGACTTGATAATGGGCTTTGTAGCATGAACATAAGCTGGCAACTTGCCTTTTTATCCTTAGTTATCCCTTAGGTCTTTTAAAATAATCTGTGAATTAGTAATGGTCCTTTTGTGTTGTTACCCCCTTGGGATTTTGTCTGTTACATGCATTTCTATAATCCCCACAGAGACATTTATTCATTCATCCATTCATTCAGAACTTAATCATTTGAGTATATACTTTCGCCAGCCATTGGGACTGTGTATTAATTTGCCAAGCTTCATTGTAATAATGTGAAGGAAGAAAGGAAGGCAGGAAAGAAGGAAGAAAGAAAGAAAAGAAAAGAAACTGTGGTAGCAGTTCTCATAGTTCTCACACTGTGACACCATCTTTTAATTTTTATGTAGTGAGATTGATAAATATTTCTCCTTATTGCTTCCAGGTTTCACATCATGCATGGGAAGGACTTTTTTCAGATTTACTCTTAAAAGCTATAACCAGACAAAGAGGCTCATTCCTGTGATTCCAGCACCTTGGGAGGCCCAGGTAGGAGGATCACCTGAGGCCATGAGTTTGAGATCAGCTTGGGCAGGCAGCATAGGAAGACCCTGTCTACACAAATACTAATACTAATACTAATACTACTACTAATAATAAATAAATAAATTAGCTCAGCGTGGTAGATGGTGGTAAATGCCTGAGCATTTTCAACATATAGAAAAGTTGAAACAATTGTAGTCAACATTTACATACCTACTACCTAGATTTCACAATTACATTTGTATTATACATACTTCATCATTTTTGTCTGTCCATCTATTCATTTATCTTGCTTTTTTTTTTTTTTTTTTGTATTTCAAAGTAAATTGCAGACACTCATATTTTCCCCTAACTATACTCTACTTTTGAGCCAGAAGTCTGGCCTCGTACACACCTGACCATGCTTCTGTGTCCTAATTTGACCTGTTACTTTTTAATAGCTGACAACCTTCAGCTTATTGGTGATCAATTGGCAGATGCTTATCCTAAGCATATAAAGTTTGAGTCTTTAGAAATAAAGCTAAATGAAGATAAGAGAGAAATAGAAAAGCAACTTCTGGCAGAGATGTGTCAAAAGGTAATCTTTATCTTGTTACAGTTAATAAGGCATGTTTTTGTTTGCCATCTAAAGATTTAATCTTAGATATACTAAAAAATACCTGGAATTTTTAATAAAAAATAGAGTACTTCACTGTTTTGCATATCAATTTTTTTCTGATGAGATTTGTTTATTCCTTTTGATTCAGTCCTACAAATACAGCAAATGGTATAAAATGATAGATTAAATAAATATAACACATTTGGACAGAACATTAATGTGGAGACTAGCTGTGGAGGGAGAATCTGTTACTGCACTTATATTATAATGATTGGAACTTTTATATTTGTAATCAATTCACAATTGAAGTTTTTTATGAAAGTTATAATAGAGTGTGAGAAGGAATTAGCTATGTTCTGAAATGATTTTGAGAAAGCTTGTCAAGCAGAATCTGAAAACTTTATTCTTTGGAAAAAGAGTATCCTTGAGAGACATCAAAAGCACCAAGAGGTGGTATTTACAAATATTTTACTGGGTAGCTATTTCCTACAGCTATTACTGGATTGACTCAAGGAATGAGATGTTACAATTGATGGAACAAGGTCCCAGAAGAGCAGTAGGGACTGTGGCCAAGATAGAAAATAAAAGAATGATGGGCCTTGAAAAGGATGCAGATTTGCATCCTTTGAGTCTTCTGGAAATGCAAGATTTGCAGAGGTGATCAGCCAAGTTGGAATTATGAGAAACGCACTCTAAAAAACTTCATCTTCTCAGGCCAATTAAGGAGACAGATGAAAGGTTTCAGGAGCAGCTTGGAGGTGCAGAGTAGCTCATGTGGGTAATGTATGAACAGCTCTTTAAAGCAGAGCAGACTGATTACCTGTACTGAAGGCCCAGCTGTGTTTGGAGTAACCCTGGAAGTGAGAGAGACAAAACCACATGTTTGTAGGCAAGTTTTCTGTTCTACCTCTGGGGAGGAATTTTAAGGGTCTCTCTTGCTGTCCCTTTCAGTGAGGGTGGAAAGATGGAGATGCTTGGGAAGTGGAGATTTGCAGAACATAATTCAATGTCCTTGAGAAAGGCAGCCTATCTCATGAAGATTCCGTGGATCTCCTGTGTAGTGATGGTAAGCAGAGGAGAGGGCAGGTGGCTGGTAACCTAGGGGGAAAGGGAGGGTTGAGTGGTAGTTTCAGTGATAAAGAACTAGATCTGGAGAGACTGGCAAGTGGAAGAATAAAGATGGTCCAGGAGTGTAGAATTGCAGAATGAGGTTTCAGGTAGAGAGTGGAAGTCAAAGGTACTGTGCTGCCATTGGATGGAGCCATGGAAATGAGCAAGAGTAAAGATCCCTGGAGTGAAGGAGTCACCAGGGCCCCAAGGGTCATCCATGTGGCCATTTGATCTCATCACCAGGAAAGTAACTTGAAAGGAGATGAAGGGGATGAGGAGTGACAGGGAGTTTGTGTTGGCAAGTTGGGTTGGATCTACTCCTTTAAGAAATTGTATTCCTTTTCCATGTGTATGTCTTAGACCACACAGGATTCACAGCAGTATTTCAAACATACACCTAAAACTGCTGCTGCCAGATGTTAAAAGTAGGAAGTCTTCCCCCTAGTGCCCACTCTTGCTTGGAGCTTCTCAATGAGACATAGTTGTTTAATGCTAAGGGCACTCACTCTAAAATTTTCCACAGCATTTCTGGAAATGCAGCTTGCTTCAGTTATAAAATTGAATGTGGATGCACAGATCTTAGAGATGATTAGATTGTGTTTAGACTAATAACTTCATCTTCAAGATAGGTGACTGACTAAGTTTCTGTTTATGCAACCGTGAATATCTGAAGACTTTGAGGAAGATTGTCATTCTCATAAAAACCACCATGCCTGTATTTCCCCACCTGGAATATCAATCCTGTCTCTGTCTGATAAAACCATAGTGTCATTCAAGACCCAGCTTTGGTGTCACCCCTGAGATGCCTTCCCTGACTCCCACTGAGCAACTCATTTAGGCCTTATTCCTGTCTGCAGTCTTTATTTACCTCAGTTGTAAAATTATCCTATCTTAGCGTGATTGTTTCTCCCTGACTACACTGTGAGGTCTTCAGAGATGAGGACTACATCGGTCTACATTTTTATATCAAGTTCCTAGTATGCTGCTTGATATATGATAGAGAGTAAATTCTTACTCTGTGAAGACATAAGTGTAATGTTGGCTCATTCATTTATAAGTTCATGTGAGCTTACTAACTCTGAATCACAATGACTCATGAACATTTAAATGACTCAGAAACATTCAGGCAGCACCACCACTAAAATCCATGGGGATTTTATTCCTTTGGAGTTTTATTTCTGAATGTACATTTTGTTTATTTATTTTCCTGAAGAACTTCCCAAATTTTAGTTAAGGGGGCTAGGTCTGGTGGCTCGTGCTTATAGTTTTAGCACTTTGAGAGGCTGAGATGGGGATCTCATTTGAGCTCAGAGGTTCAACACCAGTCTGGGCAGCATGGCACCACCCCATCTCTACAGAAAAATTAGGGGAACTTGGTGATGTGTGTTTGTAGTCTCAGCTACTCAGAAGACTGAGGTAGGATGATGCCTTGAGTCTGGGAGGCAGAGGTTGCATTTATCCAAAATCACAACACTGCACTCAAGCCTGAGCAACAGAGCAGAACCGAGTCTCAAAACAAAAATTACCTAAAATTACCTAAGGGACTGAGATATGTTAATTAAGTAACATAAATTACACGGGGATGTTAACAATATATGGAAATGTACTTTAACAGAAATTGGGAGAGTAAATGTAAATACATGTGCCGCTGGAATAGCTAGTTGAGGAATACATTGAATTGGATTTTTTTTTTGAGATGCAGTTTTAATCTTTTGGCCAGGCTGGAGTGCAATGGTACTACCTCAACTCACTGAAACCTCTGCCTCCCAGGTTGAAGTGATTCTCCTACCTCCGCTTTCCAGTTAGCTGGGATTAAAGGTGCCAACCACCTTACCCAGTTAATTTTTGTAATTTTTGTGGAGATGTGGTTTCACCATATAGGGAAAGGCTGGTCTCAAGCTTTTGACCTCAGGTGATCAGCCTGTTTTGGCCTCACAAAGGGCTAGGATTACAGCAGTGAATCACCATGTCCAGCTGAGTAGGAATCACTTGAAGGGGAAATTGTATTTTTAATTTCTGTACTTTGTTTTTTGGAATTTAGTTAGAAGTATATTTATTTCAATTTGTTCTGCTTCCATTAACTTTCTTGCTAAAACCTAATACCTTTTTTTTTTTTTTTTTTTTTTTTTGAGAAATAGTCTTGCTCTGTCACCCAGGCTGGAGTACAGTGGTGTGATCTCGGCTCATTGCAAATTCTGCCTGTCAATTTCAAGCAATTTCCTGCCTCAACCTCCTGAGTAGCTGGAATTACAGGTGCCTGCCACCACGCCCAGGTAACTTTTGTATTTGCAGTAGAGATAGGGTTTTACCACCTTGGCCGGTGTGATCTTCATCTCCTGACCTCGTGACCTATCTGCCTCTGCCTCAGTCTCCCAAAATGCTGGGATTACAAGCATGAGCCACAACAATCGGCCAGGATTACAAGCATGAGCCACAACAATCGGCCAAAATTAATGCTTTTTTACAGATTGAAACAAGAAAATTTATGCTCAAAGCCTTGTTTTACTAAGAGATATAGATTTGTTAAGAGGAAAAAAGGCAAAGCTGAAGCAGAGAGTTGAAGCTTTTGAATTATGCATATGCACGTTTATCTTGAATCTTCGGAATGATGAGATTAAAAAGAATTACTAAATATATGTCTAAATATTGTAATGTTTACTGACAAGTAGAATTCTTTTTTATAAAGGTGATCTCACCCAGCATTAGAAGTTGCACATTAACAGAAACAAATATTAGGTCTGTGCTTTTGAAATATTAAACGTTAACATGAAATGCTATCACTAGGCTATAGTAACACCAAATAGAAAATTTGGAGAAGCTGTATGGCACTTGAACAGATCATACATTTTAAAGTTAACTTCAGACCTTCAGGTCTGATATTTTTGTGTGTTTATGTATTGTAACCGAATTCCAAATATCCAGGCCTGAAGCTTTTACCTGCTCTGTGCTCAAAAAAGGAAGTATTGTGGTTTGACTTGTACTGGATGAAACTATTTCTCAATGCTATTCACTTTTTCTGTGTGCTCAGAAATGTTTCATCCTTCATATATTACCCGGGTTTGACAGAAAGCTCACCTGTGTATAGTTTGCACAGGAAGTTTTCCTTTCCATTGGGAATATTCTGTTAATTGACACCCATAGATATTTTAGGGCTTTTAGCTCATTAAAGAATTTGTCCCCATCTTATTTAACGTTGTTTTCTCACTTCTATAGGTTTGATTTTTTATTTCAGCCCACTGTGTATCTTACTCTCTTTTTGGCAGTAATGAAAAGGTAAATTAAACGAGAGAGAGAGAGAGACGAAAAAAAGAGAAACATTTGGGCAAGGAGTGTGTGTCACTTTTTTTAACCTCCATTTTCTCTACTCCTTTTCCCTTCTCTCAGCATATATACACAATCAATGTAGTTTACCTCTCCATGGCGTTCCAGATTACCAGAAGAGGGAGCTAATACCTGGAGCTTTTAACTGCTCTTAGACTAGTTAGTGTTTTGCAGTACTTCTCAGGATGGCTGGATCTCATCTCCTGTGAATCCACCTCCCTGGCTGGGGAGTTGGTGTAATGGGTGATTTGAAGTCTCACTATGAAGATCATTCTATTCTTAAGTATTTGGAAGCCCTGAATGACCCATCTATCTGTTGCCCTCTCTTTTGGTACTTGATCAATATTCAATCAATCGTTTTTTTTGGTTTGTTTCATAGGGATATTTTGTTGGTGTTTTTTGGTTTTAAGAGACAGGGTCTTGCTATGTTGTCCAGGCTGGTCATGTAGCAGTTTTAGTCTGTTGAACTAAAAAGGTGTCACGTGATGTTTTTTCCTAAATTTGTTAACTCAGCTATTATAGTTTATTTACTTTATGTTTTTTGCTAATTTCAGAACCCAGGAACTCCAGGAAGAAAAACATAAAAGCATGACTGAGGACTTAGGAGATGGGAGCAGAATACAAAGTGTCTTGAGGAAACCTATGACTGAAACCTAAAAAACGTACTTCTAAAGTAATTGTTTGGCACATTTGAAGAAGTAATATGTTTAAATTACGTTTGTAGAAATATAACAAAAGCCGAGGAAGTAGTCTATGATTAATCTTTTATGCAAACTTTAGTGTTAAAAATACATATGTTTATCAACAGCCAATATATTCTTGCATTTGAGTTAGGGTAGCTTTTAAAAGATAAGGTGTAGAAAAGCACATCCTCTGTTCTTCTTACTCATGGCTTCTTGAATATTTATCAAGGGCTGTGATTTGCTTTAAATTTCAGGGCACGTTGCGACTTGCTCAGGTTGCATAATTAATAAGCTGTAGTTTGAATTATAATAACTTTTAGTTTCCTTTTTCTCTACCACACTCATACTGCCACAAAGATGGGGATATCTAACAATGTATAAATTATACTTAGTGGTCAGATTGTTTGTCAGTGAACGTGTGTCTTGTATTCCTTCATGATTCTGCAAAGTCATGATCACAAGAAAAGAGCTAAAATTAACTATGTGGGGCAAAGATTGATATAGGGAAAGCAAAATATGGACAACTGTCGTTAATTTGGCTTTGCTTTACTCTCACCTTGTGTATAAGTGAGTAATACGTCAGTTGTAAGACATTATGCCCATGTGGTAACTTTTCAGTGGGTTCGAAAGCATCTGACACATACAAAATCCTCAGTTAATATTTGCTGTTAATGTGTCCAGAAGAAATGACTCAACTCACGTGCTCTGGGCATTTATTTATTTAGCCTGTTTTTAATTGCCTTCCTCATAATTTATCATCAATATTCCATTACACAGAACTTGCAAAGGTTTCTTGAGGTTATTCTATAAACAAATTCTATTTTTAAAATATAGAGCAGTTATTTATAGATTCTGAATTCCCAATATATTCTCAATATATTTTCATAAATCTATAGTTGTCGAGAAGTTGGCAGAAGCTTATTGCCTCTGGTACATATTACTTCTAACCACGAGAAACTTTATTTTTCGTGATGAAAATGAAGTATTTTATCCAATTTTTTGGTCAGTTTCTATATTAAAATAGCTGACATGAAGTTTCTGTAATTTTTTAAATAATACATTTATTAGTAGTTTTTAGTAATTTTTAGTTTTACATTTAGTAATTTTTAGTAATACATTTATTAAAGTATGTTAATTTTATATAGCTATGGAGCTAGTGAACTGTTTGGTACCATTGTGACAGCTTCCATGGCCTGCATGGTGTATTTCTGGCTTTGGGAGTTCTCATATGACTTTGGCAAGCTTGGAGTTTGAGGACTGTTCACAACGGGAATGTTTCTTCATCCTTTTGGAATCAAAAGTCAACTTGTAAAAGCTGAGAAACAAAAGTAAAAATGTGAAAATGTGCCTTTGGATATTGCTAATTCAGATGTAATGCTTTTAGCACCTGGTTCCCTGGACTGGGCTTTGTCCCTGGGCCCAAAATCCTTACATTTGTTTGGGCTGTGCAGATAGTACAGGTGGGTTGAAAGTGACTGTCTAATTATCATTTGGGATTGAGTCTGTTGTGTGCTGTGTAAATTTAACTGTCTTCCCTGTTCTTTGGGCCAGTTGAGACCAACTGGAAAGGAATGCTTTCAGTAACCTTATGAAAACACAACCCTGCATTTTGTATGATTGTGCTTTATAACACCAAGGCAGGGTTTTGTTGGACATTTTATGTTTGAAAGTCATATCCCTGGCTTTAGCACTGAGGGACTTTGAAGTCCCACAATGTCATATTCAGCACCCTCAGCTGTATCTGTACCATAGATAAGGTCCTGCATTGATAAGCAGCTTTCTGGAAAGACAACTGTAAAACTTATATTTACTCGTTCTGATACTCAGATATCAACTTCAACTAACGGATGACCACATCATTAGAACTAGTCGAGTGATTGAGGAGGAAAGGAAGAATAAAGGTATTGTTTGGGTGGGGCAAGAAGCCGTAGTTTTCAGTTTTGATACAAGGTATTAGCTTCCCTAGTTGAGTCTGTTTTATATTAAAAAATAGCTTATGCTATTTTTCTTGTCTATAGTACACTTTTGGTGTAATATTAACTATGTAAAATTTAAAAAATGAATTGTCTTCCCTCCTTTTGAGAAACCATTATTTTTAATATTTTATATAAACAGAAAGCCCAGAGATTTTTTTCTGGATATTTTATTAAACTTTATTTCAACATATTTTGATAAATCTGCAATTATCAAGAAGCTAGCAGCAACTTATTGCCTCTGGTGCCTATTACTTTTAGCCATGAGATACGTTCTTTTTCACTTATGGAAAGATTTTAACTTCTCTGTTTCCTATGACATAGCTTCTTATTTTGTTGCCGTCTAATTTTTTTTTTATAATATTTTTACTTTACATATAACCTCCTGAATTCTTGTGTATATTGCCCTTGAGACTGGAAGATGAGTAATTCTCAATCTTCAGATATTTTATATTTCAATATATTTTTAGGAAATTGCCTGTAATGAGAAGTGAAGTTTTGGTGGAATATTCAAATAGATTCTTGGGAGTATACCAAAGTAGTTATTTGATGTTGTCCAGACACCCAGTGTGTGGCTTCCCCTTTTACTACTATCTTGTGGAGACTAACCCTTCTTTTATAAATTAGTACCATCATCTATGTAACAAATTTTGCCTTGATATTATATCTACATAGATTCAAGTTAGATAAAATGAAAATGACAAAGTAATACCTACATTACAATAACAATATTGTCTTTTACAATATAGTAACAGACAGATCTTCTTCTTCAAGGAACTTAAAACCTCTCTGGTTAGCAGGTGTAGATGGCGGAATTTCACCACATAGATGACAGTTATAGCTTCACATCAACTGTTAGCTAACAGGGCTTATTTCTTACTTGCCTGTGAAAATGTTGTTCCCTACACAGGCTATTTCATATTATAAAATAATGGTCATTAGGTCTGACATACTGGCCATAAATATGAAATAGCTTTTGTATTCACAAGGAAAACATTATGATGTTTAAAGGGCTATTTCTTTCAGGAAAAGCTGTTTACTTGCAAGAGGAGCTCACAGTTAGTAATCCAAAAAAGGAGGAACTCAATCAATCTGTAAGTTTTATGTAAGAACTCCAAGAATTTTTTAGCATATTTTTTGAAATAGATTTTAATGAATTTATAAAATTTTAGTCATGTATAATTTATCCAAAGTCTTTCTCTCGAGATGTTTAAACTGCCATTTCTACGGCAAAGAGGGGGATGACTAAAGTTAACTCAACAGTTCTTAATTTCAACCAACATCATATATGAAAGTGTAGACAGTGCTTTGGGTCTTAGAGTCCTCCTTGAATCCTATCCGTGGCCTAATTTCTTGTGTGCCTTTGGGCAGGTCCTTTGATTGCAGATTCCTCAGCTGTAAACTCTAGGATGTTTTCCACATTATAGGGTTGTTGAGGGAATTCAGTGAGTTAACGTATGAGCCTAGTTCATAGCAGGTGGCCAATATTATTATTGTTCTGTTTCTACATTAACCTGTTCTTTCCTTTCATCATCAGCAGCTAAAATTTTTGACATTATAGTGTTATCTCACATATTAAAACTAAATGCAATGCATTTATCACCTGCCATTGCTTGTTTAATTTTCTGTTTATTTTTATGCTTGCTGTCTGAAGATGAAGCTGGAATTTTAGGCACTGAAAACATTTTTGCAAGTTGAACTTTTGTGAGAACTTTGTATGCCTTCTTATTCAAATATGACATACAGTATACTAAGAAAAGAAAAGCTCTACACAAAATGTTACTTTTTTTTTTTTTGAGACTGAGCCTCATTATGTCATTCAGTGTGGAGTGCACTAGTGTTATATCGGCTCACTACAATCATCACCTCCCAGGGTAAAGCAATTCTTGTGTCTCCACCTCCCGAGAAGCTCGGATTATAGCCATACCCCACCACACCAAGAAAATTATATGTTTTTTGTTTTTGTTTTTGTTTTTTACTTTTTTACTTTTTAATTTTTTAAGATGGAGTCTCATTCTGTTGCCCAGGCTTGAGTGTAATGATGCAAACTGGGCTAACTGCTACCACTCCCTTTGTTTTCAAGTGATTTTTCCTGTTTCAACCTCCTGGATAGCAGGGATTACAGACACCTGCTACCATGCCTGGCTAATATTTATAGTTTTAGTAGAGATTGGGTTTCACCATGTTGGCTAGAGTGGTTTCAAATTTTTTACCTCAAGTGATCTGCCCATGAAGATCTCCCAGTGTGCTGGGATTACAGGCTTGAGCCAGTGTCCGGCTGTACTTTTAGTAGAGACCGGGTTTTTCCTTGTTGCCCAAGGTAGTCTGGAAATTCTGAGCTCAAGCTATCCTCTCATGTTGGCCTCCCAAAGTGCTGGAGTTACAGGAGGGAGCCACCATGCCTGGCCATTTTTACCTTACGTTTTCATATTTAAAACAAATCTATATTGCTATGATGAGTGACTGTTTTAAGTTCTTCAATGCCTATGCAAAATGGGGTTATAATCTTACTTAGAAGGACTTGCTTCATGGGATGTTGTCCATAAAAATTCCTCTGCCCCAACTGCAGGGCAGAAGACAATTTTGGTTACTGTAGTTTGCGTCTTATTGCAGAGATTCAGACATCGGTTCAGTGACCTCAGTTAAATTGTGACCCTATGCTAATAGGAGCCTGCCAGCTTTTACTTTTGCAGCACTGTAAAGTCATCATTCAAATGCAAATTTTCCTTGTTAACTTTCAGATTGAGTTAATGTCTGTCAAAGCACAGTCTTTGGCAATAACAAAACAAATATATTGTGAATGAAAGTGTTCAAGAGATAAGTGACTATTTACTACTTAAGGAAGAAAAACTGGAAGAGAATAAAAATAAAAACATGCATCTCTTAAACCATATGTCCACCTCCTATGTTCAAGCAATTCTCCTGCCTCTGCCTCTCAAGTAGGTAAGACTACAGGAATTTACCCCCCCACACACACACACAGCTAATTTTTATATGCTTAATAGAGACAGGGTTTCACCATGTTGGCCAGGCTGGTCTCAATCTTTTGACCAAAATGTTCCACTAGTCTGGGCCTCACAAATAGCCAGGATTACAGACATGAGCCACTGTGCATGGCTTGCATGTATTAGTGATTCATACTAAGTCAGTATAAAACTATGTTTTATACTTGTAAAGGAGGCTTAAATTGGAAAGATTTATAAAATTATGATTTCTGGATTAAACTCTGCTAACCTGCCTCTAGGTGGTATCAAGGCATTTTTTTGCTCTCTGCCTGCTGATTGGGTTTGGCTAGTGGGGACACCAGCCTCCACATAGAGTGGCCCTAGACTGGCTGCTTCATCTCAAGTCCCAGAGAGGTCATAGTGCCTGTGATGACATCTTTCAAGTGCTCTGAACCATCTCTGTCTCTCCAGTGCTGAGAATTTATCTCTCCCCTAATTCTCCATTCCCAAGGAGTACAAAGAGTATGGTCCTGTTACTATCCCAGGGAACTCCACCATCTTTTGTAGATACGCTGAATAAGTCCCTCTTTATTAAAAAGTTCTTAGATGACTTTGACTGTGGGGACCATCTGCCTTCTGTCTGGATCCCAGCTGCTTCTTACAGATGCACAGATTATATTGGATCTCGAGTCTGTCACCAAAAGGTAGACCAGATAGCACCTTGTGTGTATGGTAGAGGACAGAAACAGGCTTTCAGGTTAATATGAGAGTTTGAAAGAGTTCTTTTTCTTTCTGTGCCACCATGCATTCCACAAGCAATGAATAAATTGTTGTTTTTCCTGCAGCAAATCAGTTGTCATGTTTTAAAAATGGTTTAGCCATTCCAACAAATATAGATGGGCCATGCTAACTCGTTGTAATTTTCAGTCACTTAAAGATATATGAGTTTGAGCATCTTTTTGTTTGCTTGCCATCTTTGTATTTTCATTGGAGAGCTCAGCTTTTTACACATTGTCAATTGGGTAGTCTGTTTTATTGTTGAGTTTCAAGATTTGGGTGTTTTCAGTGCAAGTTTTTACCCCGATCTGTATTTTACAGATATTTATTTTCAGTCTGTTGCTTATCTTTCTATTTCCTGAACAAGATTTTACTCAGAGTATAAGCTTTTAATATGAGAAACCTTAAATTATTAATTTTTTTTACCATTGCTGATCGGCTTTGTTGTCATTTGTTAAAATTTATGACCAAATCCAAGATCACATACATTTATGTCTGTGCTTTCTTCTAGAATTTGCATAGTTTTACATTTCCAGTTAATGGCTCCTTCACCATTAAAAAAAAAAAAAAAAAATGAGGGGGAATTGCTGGCAAGATTGCTGAATAAAAACAGCTCCAGATTGCAGCTCCCAGAGAGATCAATGCAGAAGGTGAGTGATTCCTGCATTTCCACCTGAGGTACACTGTTCATCTCACTGGGAATGGTTGGGCAGTGGGTGCAGTCCATGGAGTGTGAGATGAAGCAGGGTGGGGCATCACCTCACCGGGGAAGCCTGAGAAACCAAGGGCCCTAATCCAGATATGCGATTCTCCCATGGTCTTCACAACCTGCAGACCAGGATATTCCCTTTGGTGCCTACCCCATGAAGGCCATGGGTTTCAAGCACAAAACTGGGCCGCTGTTAGAGCAAACACTGAACTAGCTGAAAGAATTTTTTGTTTGTTTGTTTTCATACCTTAATTGTGCCTGGAATGTTAAGGAGACAGAACTGTTCACTCCCCTGGAGAGAGGTGATGAGGCCAAGGAGCCAAGTGGTCTGGCTTGGGGAGTGACACCCCTTACAGAGGCAAACAAACTAAGGTTCACTGGCTTGAAATTCTCTCTGCCAGCACAGCAGCAGTCTGAGATCGACCTGAAATACTCGAGCTTGTCTAGGGGGAGGGTCATCCGCCATTGCTGAGCCTTGAGTAGGCCATTTTACCTTTGTAGTGTAAATAAAACCACAGGGAAGTTTGAATTGGTTGGAGCCAACTGCAGCTCAGCAAGGCTGATGTGGCTAGGCTGCCAGATTTCTCCTCTCTGTGCAAGACATTTCTGAAAAAATGACAGAATCCCCAGTCAGGGGCTTATAAATAAAACCCCTGTCTCCCTGGGACAGAACATCTGGGGGAAGGGGCAGCCATGGATGCAGCATCACAGACTTCAACATAACTGCCTGATGGCTGTGAAGAGAGCAGCAGACGTCCTATCACAGCGTTTGAGCTCTGCTAATGGTCAGACTGCCTTCTCAAGTGGATCCATGGCCTCTGTGTATCCTGACTGGGAGACACCTCATACAGGAGAGCACTGGCTGGAATCTGAAGGTGCCCCCTGGGGATGAAGCTTCCACAGAAAAGAACAGGCAGCAATCAATGAGACAGAAAATTAACAAGTATTTGCAGGACTTGAAATCAGCTGTGGACTAAGTAAACCTAATAGACATCTGCAGAACTATCCACCCCCAATCAACAGAATATACATTCTTCTCGGTGTCACATAACATGTATTCAAAAATTGACGACATAATTGGAAGTAAAACACTCCTCAACAAATGCCAAAGAATGCAAATTATAACAAAGAGCCTTCCAGATCATAGGGCAATCAAATTAGAACCCGGATTAAGAAACTCACTGAAAACCACACAACAACATAGAAATTGAACAACCTGTTCCTAAATCACTGATGAGTAAATAACAAAATAAGGCAGAAATAAAGATGTTCTTTGATACCAATGATAACGAAGACACAATGTATCACCATCTCTGGGACACATTTAAAGCAGTGTGTAGAGAAAAATTGAGAGCACTAAATGCCCACAAGATAAAGCAGGAAAGATCTAAAATAGACACGCTAACATCAAAATGAAAAGAAATAGTGAAGTACCAGCAAACCAATTCAAAAGCTAGCAGAAGACAAGAAATAACTAACTTCAGAGAAGAACTAAAGGAGATAGTTCAAAAAAAACTTTCAAAAATCAATAAATCCACATGCTGGTTTTCTGAGAATATCAACAAAATAGATAGACCACTAGCCAAAATAATAAAGAAGAAAAGAGAGAAAAATAAAATCGATGCAACAAAAAGTGATATAGGGAATATCACCACTGATCCCACAGAAATAGAAACTACCATCAGATAATACTATAAACAGCTCTCTGCAAATAAACTAGATAATCTAAAAGTAATGGATAAATGCCTTGACATATACACCCTCCCATGTCTACACCAGGAAGATGTTAAATTCATGAATAGACCATTAACAAGTTCTGAAACTGAGGCAGTAACTGATAGCCTACCAACCAAGAAAATCCAGTACCAGACAGATTCATAGCCGAATTCTACCAGAGATACAAAGAGGAACTGGTACCATTCCTTCTGATATTATTACAAACAATAAAAAAAGGAAATCCTCCTTAAATAATTTTATGAGGCCAGCATTATTCTGATGCTAAAACCTGGCAGAGGCTCAACAAAAAAGAAAATTTCAGGCCAATATCCCTCATGAACATTACTGTGAAAATCCTCAATAAAATACTGGCAAACTGAATCCAGCAGCACATCATAAAGCTTATCCACCACGATTATGTCAGCTTTATCCCTGGGATACAAGGCTAGTTCAACATATGCATATCAATAAATGTAACACATCACATAAACAGAACAAATGACAAAAACCACATGATTATCTTCATAGATGCAGAAAAGGCCTTCATCAAAATTCAACACCCCTTTATGTAAAATCTCTCAATCAACTAGGTAAGGATGGAACGTATCTCAAAATAATAAGACCTACTTATGGCAAAGCCACCGCCAATATCATAGCGAATGGGCAAAAATTGGAAGCATTCCCATTGGAAACCTATACGATGCAAGGATACACTCTGTTTTCACTCTTATTCAAAATTGCATTGAAACTTCTGGCCAAGGCAATCAAGCAAGAGGAAGAAATAAAGGGTATTCAAATCGGAAGAGAGGAAGTCAAATTGTCTCTGTTTGCAGAGGTCATTATTATATACTTAGAAAACCCGCCATCTCAGCACAAAATCACCTTGAGCTGGTAAGCAACTTCAGATAAGCCTCGGGATTCAAAATCAATGTGCAAAAATCACAAGCATTCCTACGCACAATAACAGAGACAGTGAAATTATGGGTAAACTCCCATTCACAGTTGCTACTAAGTGAATAAAATACCTAGGAATACAACTTACAGCGGATGTGAAGAAACTATTCAAGGAGAACTTCAAACCAATGCTCAAGGAAGTAATAGAGGGCATAAAGAAATGAAAAAACCTTCCATGCTCATGGATAGGAAGATCAATATTGTAAAAATGGCCATACTACCCAAAGTAATTTATAGATTCAATGCTATCCCCATCAAGCTACCAATCACTTTCTTCACAGAATTGGAAAAAAACCTTAAAATTCATATGGAACCAAAAAAGAGCCTGCACAGCCAAGACAATCTTAAGCAAGAAGAACAAAGCTGGAGGCATCACACTACCTGACTTCAAACGATATTACAAGGCTACGGTAACCAAAACAGCACGGTACTTGTACCAAAAGAGATATATAGACCAATGGAACAGCACAGTGGCCTCAGAAATAATACAACACATCTACTACCATCTGATCTTTGACAAATCTGAAACAAGCAAGCAGTGGGGGAAATATTTTCCCTTTAATGAATGACGTTGAAAAAACTGGCTAGCTATTCAGAAAACTAAAACTGGACCACTTCCTTATACCTTATGCAAAAATGAACTCAAGATGGATTGAAGAGTTAAACATAAGGATTAAAACCATAAAATACCTAGAAGAAAACCTAGGCAATACCATTCAGGACATAGGCATGTGCAAAGTCTTCATGTTTAAACACCAAGAGCGATGGCAATAAAAGCCAAAATTGACAAATGGGATCTAATTAAACTAAAGAGCTTCTGCACAGCAAAATAAACTATCGACAATGTGAACAGACAACCTACGGAATGGGTGAAAAATCTTGCAATCTATCTATCTGAGACAAGGCTAATATCAGGAATCTACAGGGAACTTAAACAAGTTTACAAGAAATAAACAAACAACCTCATCAAACAGTGGGCAAAGGATACGAACAGACACTCCTCAAAAGAAGACTTTGATGCCGCCAACAAACATATGAAAAAATGCTTATTAATTTATCACTCGTTATTAGAGAAATACAAATCCAAACCACAGTGAGATACCCTCTCAAACCAGTTAGAATGGCGATCATTAAAATACCAGAAAACTGCAGATGCTGCAGAAGATGTGGAGAAATAGAAATGCTTTTACAGTGTTGGTGGGATTGTTAATAATTTAACCCTTGTGGAAGACGAGGATCTAGAACAAGAAATACCGTTTGACCCAGCAATCCCCTTACTGCGCATATAACCAAAGGACTATAAATCATTCTACTATAAAGACATACATGCACACGTATATTTACCGCAGCACTATTCACAGTAGCAAATACTTGGAACCAACCCAAATGTGCATCAATAATAGACTGAATAAAGAAAAGGTGACACATATACACCACGGGATAGTGTGCAGCCATAAAAGTGGATGAGTTCATGTCTTGTGCAGGGACATGAAAGAAGCTGGCAAACATCATTCTCAGCAATCTATCAGGAAAAAAGAAAACAAAACACCACATGTTCTCATTTTCAAGTGGGAGTTGAACAATGAGAACACATGGACACAGGGAGAAAAACATCACGTGGTGGCGGGTGGTGGGATAGTGCGGAGAAAACATTAGGAGAAATACCTAATGCAGGTGATGGGTTGATGGGTGCAGCAAACCACCATGGCATGGTAGTTTGCATTTCTCTAATGGCCAGTGATGATGAGCATTTTTCATATGTTGGCTGCATAAATGTCTTCTTTGGAGAAGTGCGAACAGACACTTTCAAAGGACATACAGGCTGCCAATAAACTTATTTTTGAAAGCTCAGTATTATTGATTATTAAAGAAATGCAAATCAAAAAAAAAAACAATGACATACCATCTCATACCTGTCAGAATGGCTATTATCATAAAGAAATTTATGACAGATGCAGGCGAGGTTACAGAAACCAAGGAAAAATTTTGCACTGTTGGTAGGAATGTAAATTAGTTCAACTGTTGTGGAAAGCAGAAGGGCAATTCCTCAAAGACTGGAAAGCAGAACTACTGTTCAACCCAGCATTCCCTTTACTGGATATGTACTCAAAGGAATATAAATCATTATACCGTAAAGACATATGAATGCAAATGTTCATGCGGACTATTCCCAACAGAAGACATGGAATTAATCTAAATGCCCATCAGTGATGGTTTGGATTAAAGAAAATGTGGCACATACCCACAAAAAATACTATGCCGCCGTAAAAAAGAATACAGTTATGCCTTTGAGGGAACATGGATGGAGCTGGGGGATATTATCTTTAGCAAAGTAATGTAGGAACAGTAAACCAAATACCACATATTTTCACTAGAAGTGGGAGCTAAATGATGACAACTCCTGAACACAAAGAAGGGAATAATAGACATGGGACCTACTTGAGGGTGGAGGGTGGGAAAAGAGAGACCAGCAGGAAAAATAACTATTGAGTTCTAGACTTAATAGCTGGGTGATGAAATAATCTATACAACGAACGTCCATGACAGGAGTTTACCTATATAACAAACGTTCACATGTACACCTGAAACTAAAATAATAATAAAAAAGAAACCAAGATAATAGGCAACATTTCCATTTGAATTTTTAAAATGACGACTTTGAACAGTCTGACCTCCGCTTTTATTTGGTGCCGCAGGTCAGCCAGGCGGGGCGTCGCACATGGCTGCTTCACCTTGACCATGAGTGTCCTGCAGTTCTTCCGGCTGCTAGCAGGGGACGCAAGAGTCTGTCTTTTCTGACCCTGGGAGTGCAGGTGTTTTCAGCGCATGCTGCTTGAGGGGGAGAGCGGCGTTCTTCTCAGCACAGACCAGAGCAACAACGCCTTGCTGTGGGACAGCTGCAGGGAGTGGTAAGTAAAAACTATCCTCTGACTGTTGAGGATCAGGGACCCAGGAGAAGGGCTTCTTGTGGAAAATTAAACATAAAAATATCCCATGGCTTTAGTGCACCCCAACGTCCTTCCCCACACACAAGATGTAGTGGCCACAATGCCAGGTCCACACTGTGGCCTCATGCCACAAATGTATCATTCGTCATATAACATCTGTAATAGAAATATAACATCTGTAAACAAATATATCAACCATAATACAGATGTGTCATTCGTAATCCTAATGTAACACCTGAAATACTCATCTAACACCCATATTACCACTGTAACACTCATTAACAGCAATAAAACACTCATAATACCAGTATACCATCTGAAACACAAATATAACAACCATAATACTGATCTAAGACCCATAATACAAGCGTCACTCTCATAATACCAATATACAACCCACAATACAAATGAAACATCCATAACACTTATGTAACATGTGTAATGCTGTCCTGACACCTCTAATACAACTGTAACACTCATAATACCAATATACCACTCATAATACCAATATATCATCCTGCAGTACAAATATAGCAACTGTAATACTGATGTAACAACTGTAATACTGATGTAACGTCGGTAATACTAACACCCATAATACTAACACAACATTTGTAATACAAATGAAACAACCATAACACTGATGTAACACCCATAATTACTGATGTAACACTCATCATAAAGATGTAACACCTGCAATACTGACATAACATTCCTACTCTTACTGGGGCACTTTCTTTCAGAGCTTCCACTGAGCTGGATTTGGGTTGGATTTGGCCTCTATAATGATGTTTGATGTTGTTGTCTCTGCTTTAGTGACAAGGTATTGACATGGTTGTTTTTATTAAAAAGTAGTTTATTTCTCAATAATTTCATACTTCTAGGAAACTTCCAATAGCTATTAGTATAGATTAATCCTCTCTCCCAGAATCTCCAGTGGTTTCTGCTGTGCCAGATTTGAAGCTTTATGCAAAATATCCCAGTGGATTTTACAAAAAGTGGAGACATTCTCCAAGGATACCACCACATAACTACAACATCAGGAAATACAGGATTGGTACTGGTAATGGTAATGGCAAAATATTCACTTACAAACACAAGTTTCATCCTGTCACTCTCCTGATTTAATTTTGCCAATGGTTTCCCACTGACCTTAGAACAAGAACCATAGAACTCACCATGGCTGCAGACCCCAAGTTCTCCTGCCTGTTTCCCGTGCCCACTCAGTCCGCTCAACTGCCTGCAGTCTCATCTGATTTTAATTGTGGGAACACAGTGTCTGGAGTGTCTCAGGAATTTTATGTGCTATCTCTCCATCTATTCACCTAGTGCCCACACTTATCTAATTTCCCAAGGCTTTGTCCAGCTAATAAAGTCAGAGCTTGTGCTATTTAACTGTAGAAAAGATATTAATGTGCTGTTTCTAAAGATAAAAAGAAATTCATTATTTGTTAGGTAATTGATGAGATCACTCCCAATTTATAAATCAAGGAAATAATAGTTAATGCAATGAAAGTTCATGTTTGGGGAAATTAGTAAATAAAACATCTCAGTGCTGAAGACAAATGACACTATTAACTATTGAAATTACATAAGAATTTATTGGGCAGACTGTTACCTTGCTATCTTCCGTAACTCTGTGTTATTAATTCCAAGTTATGTTAGGTTTAAGTACTTACATGTAACGTAGTCCATCAATACATTTAAGTGACAAAAAAGTCCTAGAACACGACATGACAATTCATATAAATATTTGTAAACCTCCTTAACTGTACAGTGTAAAGTAAATAAAGTAAGCTTAGCTATTTAGGCAGATGAATTGTTAATATTTGAATATTGAAATGCTGCGAGGGTATGTAATTATGTCAGAGCTTTGATATGAGACTTGGGGCATTTGTGTATCCATGTACCTCATTAACTTAATGACTTCCCTTATTACTTCCTTCTGGATGATAAATTTTGGGCCCATGGAGGCTGAGGGACAAACTGTCAGCTCTATCGGAAACTCTAGTCCAGCAAGAAAGTTTTCATTTCAGAATATTATTTCCTGCCAGATATTTATTTTCTCATCCAAGCAAACTTGCTCTCCAGCAATATTGTTACCTTAGCTGCTCCTCAGGTCAAGCTGGACAGGACTAATTTTCCCACACGGAATCACATGACTTTGAGAAAAGCTTATTTAGGAAACACCTGATGGAGTAAAACTTATATATATTTACTGGTCATCTTTTTATGTGCTTGTATTCCATATGCATGTCTTTTTGGTGAAGTGTGTAGTCAACTACTTCTCTGTTTTGTACCTGGATTGTTTGTCTTTTTTTTTGTTACTGAGGTATGCAAAGTCTTCATACATTGTCGATAACAGACTGTTGTTACACACATAAAATGCAAGCCTTCCTTTCTGTATCATGTCTTTTCACTTTCTTGATAGTGTCTTTTGATGCACAAAAATGTTTAATTTTGAGAAAATTCTTTCTTTAGTTGACTGTGCTTTTGGTATCAGATCTAAGAAACCACTGCTAAATCCAATATTATGAAGATCTATCCCCATATTTTCTTCTAAAGTTTCTTTTTTTACCTCTAATATGTAGGCTTTGAAACATTTTCTGTTAATTTTATTTTCTGTTGTGAGAAAAGTACAATTTCTTTGTCTGAATGCGGTATTCAGTTGCATAACAGCATTTGTTGAATTTACTGATCTTGGTTACATGTCAAAAATCAATTGTCTATAGAGATACCGTTGGATTTAACCTTCAGTTCCATTGACCTCTGTGTGTGTCCTTATACCAGTATTATGCTGTTTTGATGACTGCTGCTTAGCAGTAATATTTGAAATTGAGAAATGTGAGTCTCTAAGTTGGTTTTTGTTTTCAAGAATATTTTGGCTATTCAGGATCCCCTGAAAAGTATATGAATGTTAGAATTGCCTTGCCCATTTCTGCCAAGAGGACTTTGGTATTTTCATAGAAATCACAAAGAATTTACAGTGTGCTTTGTGCAGTATTGTCACATAAAAAAATCCTCTTCTAATCCAAAAGCATTGAGTGTCTTTACGTTTATGTAGGGTTTCTGGAATTTATTTCAGCAGTATTTTGTAATTTTTCATGTCAAATTCTTGCACCTTGATAAAAGTTTGTCTGGAAAACTTTATGATCATTGGCTTTTTGTTGTTGCTCTTTGAGACAGGGCCTTATTCTTTGGCCCAGGTGGGAATGTACTTGTGCAATCATAGCTCACTGCAGCTTCAAACACTTGGGCTTGAGCAATCCACCCCCCTTGGCCTCCCAAAGTACTGAAATTACAGGTGTAAGCCACAACATTCAGCCTGTTTTATTGTTGTTATTGTTGTTTGTTTGTTTGTTTTTGGTTTCTGTTTTGAAAGTTGAAAAGGATAATTTGCTTTATAATTAATGAAAATATAGTACTTTGAATAGGCCAGAAGACATAATGCACAAGAAGTCTAAGTTGTGTAGTTGACTTATCAACCACCTGGGTAAAGTTCAATTACTTCTTAAAAATTTGTAGCTGTTAACCTTCCCAAATTGTCTTTAAATAAACTCCTTGAATTGTAGGAATAAAAAAAATGAGACGACAAGGCACATTTAAACAATACTGAAGTTTATCAAAGGACTTAAGGAATTTCAACTCATATGTCTCTCTCTCTCTCTCTTTCTTTCTCTCTCTCTCTCTCTTTCTCTCTTTCTTTCTTTCTTTCTTTCTTTCTTTCTTTCTTTCTTTCTTTCTTTCTTTCTTTCTTTCTTTCTTTCTTTCTTTCTTTCTTTCTTGGTCTTTCAGACAGGGTCTCACTTTTTGTCGAGTGTGGACTGCAATGGTGCCATCATGGCTCATTGCAGCCTGCAGCTTCTCACTCCTGGGCCCCTTTGAATCTGTCTGCCTTAGCTTCAGCTGCAATACCTGGTAATTATTTTTCTTTTTCCTTCTTTTTTATTTTATTGGAGACAATGGTTTGCCATGTTGCCTGGGCTCTTCTGAAACCTCTGGGCTCAAGAGATGTGCCTGCCTTGACGTCTCAAAGTGCTGAGATTACAGGCATCAATAAAACATTTATTGTGTTAGGGCCAGTAAAAATAAATCAATGTTTTGGCTGAGTTATGAACATATCTATAATGCAATTATTTGAATAACTCCAGCAATGCCATGGGCAGCTACAAACTGAGGAATTTTATTAACAAACAACTAAATACATAAAAACACTTAGCCCAATTGTTTAACTGAAAAACATGTTTATTATTTCTAGTTTCCAGCATTTTCTAGGTCATCATTGTTCATTTTAAAAGTCCTTTCCATAGGATAAAGCAAAACCACCTATGAATTGCCATATTTGTTTATTTCTCAGTTATGAAAATGTCCTTAATTTGTTGACATTGCAAACAAATTTCAACTCTGTTATGAAAAACTTAAGACAACCTTCTTAGCAATTAATTTTATAGTTACATTGCATACAGGGAATGTGCTGTCTGTGAAAAAATACAAACTCAACTACAAGTCTTAAACACTGAAAAGAGTTATCAGGTGATTATAATTTATTTTATTATATCAGTCTATTGTATTGATATACAATCAATTGTATTTACATGCAATCTAGAAAGTTTACAGCTGTCAGAAATTCTAATGCAGTTTTATGTGAAATCAGACTTTAAAAATCCCTGTGGAGCTGTAGGTGTAGTAAAATGTGTAGGTAAAATATGTGCATGCTCTTGACAGTGCTCATGAAGGGATGTCTCTCAAATTGACCTCAATGGTTTTCTTCTCAGCAAAATGACCTGGGCCACTCAACAAGGGTTTCATTATTGCTGATGTTTGTGCAGGATCTTTTATAAAAATTTATTACTCAAAAGATATTTATTTGACATCATGGCATTAGGGTTTTCAAAACCGCTAGAGGTTTTCTTTTCTTCATCCATTATATTTTAAAGGAATTTGACATTGATGTCTCAGGAACTTGAACAGTTTCTGGTTAGCCCCACAGTGATTCCAGCCAGGTCCCAATATAGTAGCACAGCCTCAACTCCAAGGCTGTCCCAGACCTCGGCTGCCTGATATCTGTGTCTTTCAGGGCAGTGGGAAATATTCCAGCTTCTTGTTTTTGTTGTTGTTGTTGTTGTTGTTGTTGTTGTTGTTTTTGAGAAATAAAGTTGTCATCTTAATTTCATTTTTATAGGGTTGATTGCTAGTGAATAGAAATAGATTTTGTGGCCAGGTGCAGTGGCTCACGCCTGTAATCTCAGCAATTTAGGAAGCCAAAGTGGACATATCATCTGAGGTCAGGAGTTCAAGACCAGCCTGACTGACATGGAGAAATCCAGTCTCCACTAGAAATACAAAATTAGCCCGGCATGGTGGGACATGTCTGAATCCCAGCTACTCAGGGGGCTGAGGCAGGGGAATCACTTGAACACAGGAGGCTGAGGCAGGAGAATCGCTCAAACCCAGGAGACGGAGGTTGTGGTGACCCGAGATCGTGCCATTGCATTACAGCCTGGGCAACAAGAGCAAAACGCCATCAAAAAGAAAAACAAAAAGTTTTTTTGTGTGTTGATATTCTGTCCTGTTATTTTTCTTAATTTGTTTCCTAGATTTCATAATTTCTAGATGGTTCCTTATGGTTTTCTGTGTATGAGATCTGTGAATAGTTTTACTTTTCTCTTCCACATATGAATAGCTTTGTGTGTGTTTGCATATATATGTGTGTGTGTGTGTGTGTGTGTGTGTGTGTGTGTGTGTGTGTGTATGTATATATATATATATATATATATATATATATATATATATATATATATATGTAATTGTTCTTCCGGAACTTCTAGTACAGGGTTTAATACAGTTGAGCATCAATGCTGTGTTCCTCATCTTAAAGCTTTCGTTCCCAACAATTTAGATGATGATTATTATGGGTTTTGCATAAAGATGTTTTATCATGGGAAAAAATTGAAATAACGTTTATTGGATTTTTAATTATTAAATGTGTTGACTGTCTTTAAGTACTTTTTATAAAAGTTGAGACAAACGTGGTGTATTTCAACATTTGATTTACATAATATGTTGAAAAGGGATGACATTAGAATGGTAAAAAAAAAACCTTGATTTTCTGAGAAAAGATCTTAAACATCGTGGTTTATAATGTCTTCACATATTTGGTTAAATATTATAATGTCTATAGTTAGCAGATATGGTTACGTTTAGTTTTTTGTCCCAGTGATACCATTTGACTAATTCAATACTAATTTGGGCTTAGAAAGAGATATGACTCCTTGTACTCTTTTGCGTCTAAGGGGCTAGAGGTTAGAGTCATACAGGATGTATTCAAAGTTTTTTAAGCATAATGGTGTAACCTTAAGGATAGAATAGAAACGGAGGATTGGGATAAGGTTTACAATTGCAGAAAAAGTTCAGGATTAGATTGAGGGTTAGGGCTGGGCTTGAAATAAGATTTAGTGTTGTGGTAGGATTAGGGTTCGAGTTAGAGTTAAGACTAGGTTTATGGGTTAGGGTTGAGTTTAGGGCTAGGGGTCAGAATCAGCGTTAGAGGTTAGGTTTGGGCTTGGGTTATGCTTAGGTTTAGGGTAAAAAGATAGGCTTCCAGTTAGAGGTTAGGAATTAGGGTCCTGGCCAGGGTTAGGGTTAGTATTAAGGTTTAGGGTGAGGGTAAGTGTTAGAGTATTTCAGTATTTGGGTTAGTGTTTAGCATTAGGATAGGGCTTAGGGTTACATGTAGGGTTAGAGTTCAGGGTTCTGGGTTAGGGTTTAGGGTTATTGTTAATGATAGTGATCAGCATTTATGGTTAGATGTTAGTGATAGTGTTGGGCATATGGTTAGGGTTTTTGATTTAAGTTTAGCATGACTGTTAAGGCTGAGTTTGTGTTGAGGTTGAGGTTAGTGGTCACGATTAGGGTAACACTTAGGGTTCAGTTTAGAGTTTAGGGTTAGGGTTAGGGTTAGGCTTTAGTGTTAGGGTTTGTTTAGTGTTAAGGTTAGGGGTTAACATTTATTGTTAGTGTTAGTATTAAGGCTTTTGTAGAGTTAGGGGCTAAGATTAGGTTTAGGTTTAGGGTTTAGGTTTAATTAGGGTTACAGATTTTGCTTTAGGGCTAGGGTTAGTGTTAAGGGTTAGGTTTTCTGATTTAGGGTTCAGGTTATGATTAGGTTCAGTGTTTAGGATAAGAGTTATTTTTAGGTTTAGTGCTAAGGTTAAGATTATGTTAGAATTATGTTAGTTTCACTCTCAGGATAAGGGTATTAGGGTTAGTGTTAGTGTGAGTTTTAGAGTTATGGGATGCAATTAAAGCTACCTTCAGTGTTTTTGGGATTTGGGGATTTATAGTTAGAATTAGAGTTAGCTTTAGGTGGTAGTGTAAGGGTTTGGATTAGGGTTTGGGTGAGGGTTAGGTTTAGGATTCAGGATGAGGGTTAAAAGTAGGGCAAGTGTTATGCTTAGTGTTAGGGTTATAATTAAAATGTTTGGTTTAGTGTTAAAATTTAGGATTAGGGTTTAGTGTTAGTTTGTGGTTTAACATTGGGTGCCTGGTTGTGGTTGAGTTAGGGTTAGGATGATGGTTAAAGGGTTTGGCTAAAGATTAGGCTGAGGGTTAGTGTTAGGCTTAGAGTAGGGCTTTTGATGAGGTGTTAGTGTTAGAATTAGGGTTTTTAGGGCATTGTTTAGGGTTAGTGTTATAATTAGGGTTAGGATTTGGGCTTAGGATTCTCTGTTTAGTGTAAGGTAAGATTTATGTTTATGTTTGGGGTTGGTGTTCATGTAGGGGTAGGGTTAAGTTGAGGGTAAAAGGGTTAGGATTTGTGGTAAGGTTAGGCTTAGTGTTAGGCTTACTGTTAGGGCGTATATTTGGGGTTGGTGTTAGTGTTGAAGTTTGGGTTAGGATTTGGGGTAGGGATTAGGAATAGAGTTTTCAGTTAGTGGTAAGGTTTAGGATTAGTGTTGGGGATTAGCATTTGCGTTAGTGTTACAGTTAGAGACTAAGGTTTAGTTTAGCATTTAGGGTTAGGGTTTTGGTTTATGGATACAGTTACAGGTTACAGTTAGACTTTATGGTTTAGGATTAAGCTTATAGTTAGGTTTTAAGCTTTAGGTTTAGAGTTATGGTTTAGGCTTATTTTTATTAATGGGTTTAGAGTTAGGATGGTTTTAATGTTAAAGTTCTGGTTTCATGCTTTTACAGTTAGGATTAGTGTTACTGTTAGGGTTATGTGTTGAGTTTGTGGTTAGGTATAGTTTTTCAGTGTTTTATTGCTAACATTAGGATTTCATTTGAAAATAAGGGGTTTGCTTTGGGTTATGTTTTCAAGGTTAGATTTTGGGTTAAGTGTTAGGGTTAGTATTTAGGGTAAGGATTACATTTAGGTTATCAGATAGAGTAACTTTTATGTTTAGCATTACAGGGTATGCGTTTAGTGTTTAGCGTACAGCATTTACATTACAGCGTTACAGGTTAAAATTCAGGGTTAGAGTTAGCTTTAGGATATAGAATTAGTGTTAGGGGTTAGAATTAGCGTTGGAGTTTAGTGGTTGTGGGTCTGTTGGTGTTACGGATAGGGCACAGTGTTAGAATTAGGATTAAGATTAGAATTATTGTTTAATGTTATTTTTAGGGTTAGGGTAAGAGTAGATTAAGCTTTAGGGTTATAGTTATGGTGAGTATTTAAATTTAGATTAAGGGGTTAAGGTTATGTTTATTATTATGATTACAGTTGAGGTTACAATTATTGGTTAGAATTAGTGTTAGGGTGAACATTAGGGTACAGATTGCAGTAACACATTAGGGTTAGACTTAATGTTAGTAGTCAGGCTTAGGGTCAGGGGTTAGGATTAGGTATAGGGTTAGGGTTGACCTAAAGATTAATGTTAGGATTAGGGTTTGGGTTTTATGTAATGGCTAGGTTTCGGTGTCATGTAGGTGTAGGGTTAGGGTAGTAATAAGAGTTTTAGCATTCAGGTCAGGGGTTAGTATTAGACTTATTGTGAATGTTATGATCATGCTCAAAAAGCAGGTTTAGAAGTTAGCATTTAGGGTTAGATTTAGGGGTTGTTGTTAGTGTTAGGCTTAACGTTAGCTTTTGAGGGTTAGAGATGGTTTTTTTGTTTAGTGTTAGTGTTTTTGTCTTAGGGTTAGGGTTTTAGGGTTAAGGTTTTAGGCTTAGAGCTTAAGTTCAGGTTTCTGTAATGTTTGCATTACACTTGGATTAGGGTTATTTTCAGGGTCAGGGTCAAATTCAGCTTTAGCTGTTAGATTTAGAATTTAGAGTTGGGATTTGTTTTAGGGTTCAGGTTTTGGTGAGTGGCTAGGCATAGAGTTGATGTTGGGGTCAAGTTTGTGGCTTAGAGTTGCTGTTAGTGTTAGGGATTCCTGCTTAGGATCGGGGTAGAGGCTGAGTTAAGGTTAATGTTGTGATTAAGTTTAGGGTTACAGAAGGCACTGGGCAGCTGGCCAGTGTATTAGGTCATCACTCTTTTTTACAGAAGGGAGGACTGAGCCTTGCACCCAGAACTTTTCTGGGTCTAAGCTCAGGGCCATCTTAATGCTCATTGTGCAGCCTCATAGATTAGGAGCCAAAGGAAGTTGGCTTCTGAGGCCACAGCTTTTCTAAATGTCAACCCAGAGCTAACCAAATCCACAGTAGCTTGTGTTTGAGAATGGCAGGTGTTTTGAGGTAGTCTCTGGAAGGCCCAAAGGAAGGGAAGTGGGAAAATGTGAAAGTAAAATGCTGCAGCTGCTGTGGAAAATAGTTTGGTGTTCTGCAAAAGCTAAATATAAAATTACCATAGGACCCACAACATCCGCTCCAAGCTGTATACACAAAAAATGTCAAAGAGGTATTCAAAGAAAAACTTGTATACATATGTTCATAGCAGCATTCACAATAACTAAAATCTGGAAACACACCAAATAAATGTCCACCAGCAAAAAGTAAGAAGCAAAATGTAGTATGCCCATAGAATGGCGTAATATTCGGCTGTGAAGAGGATGACAACTCTAATGCTACAATGTGAGGAAACTTCAAAGCAATTTTGGCTCAAGAAGGTGAAGACAAAAGTCACATAGTGTATGATTTTATTTATGTAAATATTTAGAATAAGTAAATCCATAGAGAAAAAAGTGCAGATCACTTGTTGCTGGTGTCAGAAAGAGGACAGATTGGGTAGGAGCTTCTTAATAAGTAGGGTATTTACTTTTGGAATGATGAAAATAATTTGGAACTAAGATGCGGTTGTTGCCCACAAATACGCATGTACTAAAGATCACTAAGGAATTCATTAACAAACAGTTAATTTTATATTATGAGAAGGAAATTGGCCTCACTAAAAAGAGAAGATTTCTTCCTCAGCATTCTCTCAGCAATGTGAGCTCTCTTTCCACAGAATGCTTGTAGCCCAGAACTACCCGGGGTCAGGCCAGCCACATACTAGACATGAACTCCCGCCACCCTGACCAGCAGCTCCTCGACCTGTTACCAGTGGAAGTTATCTGAGTTACTGGTGTCAAATCTGTCATGGTCTGCAGTAACTTAAACTCTTCCCTCCTCAGAAGAAAGGATTTGACTGAGGGGAATAAAGTAGCAAAGGAGACTGAGAAAAGTTTCCCAACAAACATGGAAGTTTATTTAAAAAGTTTTAGAGTAAGAAAATGGAGAGTGCCCTTGGGAGACATCCAAGTGGTTGATTTGAACATATACCATATATATGACTTGCAAATATTTTGTCCCATGCTGTTGGTTCTCTTTCCACTATGCTGACAGTGTCCTTTAATGCACAAAAGTGTTTAGTTTTGATGAAGTTCAGTTGATCTATATTTTCTTATGTTTTGTGTTCATTCAGTAATATAGCCAAGAAATCATTTACAGATCCACAGCCAAGAAGCACATGAAAAGATGTTCAAAATCACTAGCCACTTAATACATGAATATCTAAATGAGAATAAGATTACCACTTTATCTCCTTTGGAATTTTTTATTTTATTTTTTAAGGAAAAGTTTGAGAGTACATGGAGAAATTAGAACCCTTGTACATTGCTGGTGAGATGGTGAAATGGTGGCAATGGTTGCACAATTTGAGCATAGCTAAATAGTTAATGCTTCTAAATTATACACTCAAAAATGTTTGAAATGGTACATTTGTTTACATATGTTTTTCCAATTATGACAAAAGCTTCCTCAGAAATCATCCTAAAATAGTTGCATGTGTCATGAAAGAAGACACTCTTCTCCTATCATGAATAGAAGCCTATTTATTTATTCATGCTGGTATACACACTCCTGACTCTTCCACACCCCCAGCGTGATCTCATCAAGCAGAGTGAGTCCCTTCTCATCTGGCCCATTTGTGCTCCTTTCCATCACTGCATTCTCCTTTTCAACTCACTACCTGCCCACTAAAAACAACTGTAAATTACCTTGTCTGTTTACCATCTCTGTAAACATTTCTTCTCTGTAATGTAATAGAAATGAAATCATACAATATGTCATCTCCTCAGACTGGCTTTTATCACTTAGCTTCATGTATGCCTGATTCATCCATGGCTTTGCGTGACTTCATAAATCACTCCTTTTCTTTTGATGAATAGTATTTCATTTTATGAATTTACCTGGCTTGGTTAATGTTGAAAGGCATCCTGATTCCTTCAAGTATTTTGCCATTGTCAAGAGAGCAGTTATACATAAATGCATGTGGTTTTGAGTTAGATGTGACTTTCCAAATCAGTTGTCTAAATACCTAAGTGTGCAATTGTTAGCCTATATGATGAGACCATGATTGCCTTTGGAAAAAACTGCCAAACTGTGGCAGAAGAAGACAACCATATTTTAAAGTTGCTGTACCATTTTGCCTTCCATCGGCAATGAATGAGATTTCCTGTTGCAGTTTTGATTACATTTAAAAAGAAATTTAGATATAGTATAGCTGTTTAGTGTTCTCACTTTTATTTTAATTTGCCTTCCCTGAATGGAAGGTGTTGTTGAGCACTGTTTTGTTGTTATCATTTGTTCATTAATCTATGATTGCTGCCAAAAAGCATACATGCGTTGTGCCACAGAAAACCAATTTTTTAAAAAAAAGTACTCTATGCTTTACCTGGTAAAAACTAATAAATTTTTTCTAGTCCACATAGTCATTTATCTTGCTATTTTTTCTAATCTTATGGTGACTACAAGAAAAGAGTGAACTGTAGCTAATAAGAGAATGTGGGGTATTGTCGTGATTTTTCACTGTGTAAAAGTCCCTTTCACTCAAGTGATTTCTTTATGGATTTCAAGGGAGCAACAAGAACGTGTAGAGTACAAACTAGTCTCTGTTGGAATTGACAAAAAGCTCTGATCTCAGTTTCACTACATATCTTGCCATGCTGAATCATTGACAAAAATACAAAAATTAGAACTATGAAGGTTTTGGTTCTTAAATCTGCCCCTACAAAAGTAGGCCAAAATTTGAAATCACATGTGTTTGGTCTGTTAGTTTTTCATCTTTCACAAAACATTCCACTGCATCAGAATTAAATTTGAAGACTGAGATTCATTTAATAGTGTTTTACTAACTGTTGTTTCTTTTTGCGTTTGGATATCACAGGTAAAACGTCTGATTACTTCAACATTACACATTTTAAATAGTAAAAGCCAGAAAGAATGACAGATGAAATTAATCCCATGAATTTTTAATGACTTGCTATTTGGTTTTTACTTATTACTGTTACTGTGTTTTCTGTCTTGAGAATACCATAATAGTAATGCATTGTACCAAGCATTCTAAAATAACTGCCTAAAAGGGTAATGGAATCCTTTTTTTTTTTTTTTCTTTTTTTTTTGAGATGGAGTCTTCCTCTGTTCCCATAGCTGGAGTGCAATGACGTGATCTCGGCTCCAGTAACCTCAACTTCCTGGATTCATGCAATTCTCCTCTCTTAGCTTCCTGAGGATCTGGGATTACAGGACTCAGCCACCACTGCTGGCTAACTTTTGTATTTTTGGTAGACAGCTTGTTTCACCATGTTGATCAGGATGATCTCAAACACCTGACTTAAGGACATCCACCTGGCTCTACCTCCCAAAGTGCTGGGATTACAGGTATGAACCACCATGTCTGGCCATGCCAATTCTTTTATTTCTTTATGGAGACAACTGTAGGTTGAAAGCCATCTTTCCTAATACTTGTCAGTGCCTCAAGATTGTTAGGATAAAAATAAAATTTCCAACCAAAGGATACTTGTTGGTATCCAGAGTTTTAAGAAAAGTTGAGAAATAAAATATCCAGCTTCTGGCTCTTTCCCAGTGAGCATGCTCTATGTCTGGGGAATCCTTGGAACCTGGAGGAAGGGTAGAGCTGGGGTAGGTGGGGATGATCTTTGGAGCCACTGTCACTGTGGTAGCCACTGTTGCTCCTCAGGAAATGGCTTGGAGCCTCAGCCTTCAGAGGAAGTAACAAGGGCTCAGCAAGCAGTATTTTGTGTGCCAGATTTTCCATCTTCGTATCTTTTTTGGTGCTGTACCTACTGAGGTCTCTATCATTAATTTGGTCATCTTATTTCTTTGTACATTTTAACTGAAAGTCACTTCTCAGATGTGTTCCCTAAATTTTTCTCAGCCTACACCTTGTTTTTTGATTCTCTTAACCTGAACATATTTTTTTTCTTCTTTTTGTTTTTTTGCCTTTTTTGAGATGGAGTCACACGCTGTCACCCAGTCTGGGGTGCAAAGCCGTGATTTTGGCCCACTGCAAACTTTGTCTACTAGGTTGAAGGGATTCTTCTGCCTCAGTTTCCTGAGTAGCTTGGATTGCATGTGCCTGCCAACAAGCCCAACTTTTTTTTTTCTTTTGTATTTTTAATAGAGACAGTGTGGCAGTCAGTTACTATGGGATGAAACAAAGGGGGTTGAATGCAGAAATGAAGACAAAGACAAAAAATATTTGTTTTAAAAGAGGGGTCAGGGGGCTCATTTCTTCTACTCAGCAAAGGCCCTGAGCTCTACAGGCCTTCATATTTATTAGCCAGAATCAATAGGGAGGAAAGGTAATTGTTGGTCAGCTGCTTGATTTATCACAGGCGCACATAATTACTTTCTTTGTACTACAGACTTCAGATGTTCCTATGTATAACCACAAGAAATACTACGCTTGGGGCATGACTGCCCTCAGTATTCCTTCTGGCACCAGACGTGGTGTGTCAGGTTATCAAAATGCTTCTTTCATGAGAACAGTTTGCTCTCTGCTCATAGACCCTCCAGTCATTATTGAGTTGGTCACAACCCTTATTCTTTTGGCCTCCAACATCTCCATTTTGTTTTTGCATTAACTGAGTACAGGTGATTGCAGGCTGTGCAGCTCTCAATTGCTGTTTGGTGGTCCAGCTGCTTTTACTGACAATGAGCATAAAACAGAGACATAATAACATTACTCCGGTAATCACAAAAAAGACATTGAGGTGATGTTTGGAGGAGGTCCAAGGGTTAAGGCTCTCTACACCTTGTTGGAATTCTGTGCAAGTTTTCAGAGATGACTGAAATACTTGAGTATGCTTATTCAAGTTAAGAATTGCACATGTACCCTAAAACTTAATGTATAATAAAAAAAGAAAAAAAAAGAATTTTACCTTGTTAATCATTAATATCAAAAGTAGCATTGTATGTGAAAGCCCCATGTAAATGGACCTTTACAAGGTTCTATGGATATTCACTTTGGTTTTATTCCGAATTAGTTACACAAATATGAGTATGCTTAAAATGACAATGCAATTGCTGCTGCAACTACAAGTTTGTTCTTTTTTTCCTATCCACAGAACTGTAGTCTTTAACATTGCTGCTTTTGTGTGTATCTCAGTGTTAAGTTTATTTTTAAGCATCCATGCCCGGTCGGCTGTACACATCCAATTTTCTACATATTGAGTTGTTTGAATGGAGCTCTACATTGCTACTAAGGATGCCACAACAGAAATTATTAGTGTTCCTAAGGAGACTTTCACAATTATTTTCATGCCTAAGGCTCTACAAGCACAATAAGTAAGCTGAGTAAGAAAAAGATTTACAAAATGGAAACCAGAGGTGGCCACCCAAGGCTCAGGCAGGTTTACAGGAATCCATAATCTGGGATTGTAACCTAAAATTACTAGGGTGGATATGCTATATGTTTGTACTGTGCTATGGTTAAGGGAATAATACAGTTGACAAGAATCACAAGTCAATTGGGCATCGTTTAACTGGAGTTGGTCCATTTTGCTGCTAGAGAAACATAAGTTTAAAAACACAAAATGTAAATTGAGTGGTAATATTTTCTACAAAGGTAACATTGCAACTGCATTCAGCACAACTACTATAATTAGATAGTGTTCGAACACAAATGCTGCCATTCATATAGTGGAGTGCTGCCTTCCCTATCGACTCTTGAATTGTACATTTCTTTCCTTGATAATGTCATTGAGGCAAAGTTGGGCTAAAGCCTGTTCCACGCCAAGCGAAACTCGCTGCAGATTGGGATTGAATCCCAGTGCAATGTAGTGAAGAGATGCTAACCAGTGCCAGCGAAGTTTATGACATGAGATCGGAGTCTCATCTCTCCCATCTAAGTGACCACAGGGACCCAGAAAATAATGTCTCCCATTAGCATGAACTGTTCTCCAGCTAGGGTGCCAAGACACTGGGTCCAATGAGGGGGGTAGGAATTATGAAAGGGAGCCCATTCTGTATAATTAATAGAATTTTGGGGATGGGGCTGGGAGTGGTTATTATCTACACCAGTAATGTTAATAAAGCTAAGGCCTAATAGGTACATAATTTTTCCATGGTAACTTAACCATCCTTGGGATTAATTTGCAAGGCCACTGCAGTTGAGTGATGTACCCTGGGTGATGCATAAAGGAAGTCCCTCCAATGGCACAGCATAATTGATAATCATTGTTCTGAGAGTCCAATTACTGTTTGTCAGGGGGTGTTTGGGGTCCTGGTGCCCATCCTCCATGATCATGATAGATGTCAGGGGGAGTGTCACTCCATATTACACTCCATAATACTGGGGGATTGAGAATATATGCCCAATATGTTTTTGTCTCTGCACAAGGAAAACCTACTGCCCAGGATGTTACAGGTAGCATGGCCATAAACGTGAGGTCAGAGTTGTTTGCCTGACCCTGGTGCTCCAGCAGTTTCAACTGACTCATGCCTTGTAATGGAGGAGCCGGATCCATAGTTGGGATCCATGGCTCTTTCCACTCTCCCTTTACATGGTCGCAAACACATTGAGGGCACCCACACAGTTTATCCATCTCCTGTAAAAACACAAGCATACCCTTGTCCTTACATCAGTAAATCTACTGAGCCATTCCATCGTCCTTAGGGGGATTTTCATTATATCTTTGGGTATACTTTCCTTTTTCCCTATAACATTTACCAGTGTCATTCTGCCATAGTCTTACTATCTGTACCAGGAGACAAAAAATTTAAACGAAGTGAAAAAAAAAATTAAAGTAAAAGTAAATGTATTTTGTTTGAGGTGGTAACTGGTCTCCTGTTTCCCCTTTCTGTTTTTTTTTTTTTTTTTTTCAGCACGCGTTGTACTGTTCAATTTGCCTGCTCTTTAATTCCTTGTCCTTGGGGGTTGTAAGGAATTCCTGTTTTATGAGTGATTGACCATAGCTGTAATAAATTTTAAAAAGCATGACTAACATAAGCGTGTCCATTGTCAGTTTTTAATTGCCTAGGAACCCCCATATGAGCACATGATGACAGACAATGTCATTGTAAATAACCAGCTGTTTGACCTGGTTTGCATGTAGCATGCCGCATGTGAGAATAAGTGTCTATAGTCACATGAACAAAGGCGAGCTTGCCAATGACAGCTTTGTGAGTAACATCCATCTGTCAGATTTCATTTGAAGCTAAGTCTCATGGGTTACAGCCTTCTATGGGTGTGACTCCAGTGACATGCTGGCAAGTAGGACGGGCTTGTACAGGCTGCAGCCTGGCTGTTAGGCAAATGAAACATACGAGTAGAGGCAGAGTTTTGATGCAGTAATACAGGAGAAAGTTGAGCTTGTTGAAATGCAGAACAAATCAATTTATTGGCTCTATTATTACCTAGAAATAGTGGTGTAGGGAGTTGTGTGGGAGAGCAGATATGAGAGATATAAAAAGCAGCATGAGAGCAAATAGCTTGTTGAAGCCTTAGAAACAAGTTAAACATCTCTGGTTCTAGGGTGCTTTTAATAGTGGCAGTCCCAATATGACTGGCTACATTTACAACATAGGCTGAATCATAGAGCGTGTTAATAAGAGGTGAACCAGTGAGCTCTAAAACCTGATTAAGTTCCATTAGTTCTGAGCATTGAGCTGAAACTCTGGTTTTTTTTTTTTTTTTTTTTTTATTGTAGGAGCATGCTTAGTACTCTAAGTAGCTTTGCGACCTTTGGAAGAGCCATCAGTAAAATAGGTCTGGCTGCCTGAAATGGGCTTGTGATGAGGAATCACAGGGAAGATGAAAGGTTGAGTTTTTAAAATTGCAAAATTTTGTCTGATGGATAAAGTTTATGTATTATTCCTACATAATCTGAAAGAGCAATTTGACACACAGTCAACAATTCCCATGATGCAACTGTTGTTGGGAATCCAATATTTTTCCTCATACTTTTAGACTGGCTCTAAAAGGAGAACAGGAATTTTGTCTGGATCATATCTCTTAAGCATTTTTGATCTACCCCTACCCCTTGTTATAAATTGAGTAGTTAAAGAAAGATAAACTTGCAGAGATTTTACTCTCTGATTGAATTTCAAAAAAAGCCATTCTATCACAATTGCATATTTTTCTATGGTCTGTCCTAAAAGTCCTTTTGGAGAACGGGGGGTAGAAAGAACAAAGAGAACCAAAGGCTTTTGTGGCTGTGGCTGGGAGGCATGTGTTTGCTGAAGAATCTGCTCTACAAGGTATAACTCAGCTTCAGCCTCCTTAGTAAGTTGCTGGAGCAACGGGTTTGTCTCCTAAGCCCATTACTCCTAGTGAAGAATCTCCATGGATGATCTGAGTGTTTGAGTTGATGAGTAGCAATACCTAGGATTGGGCACATCCAATTTATGTCTCCTAGTAGTTGTTGGAAATCACTGAAGGTTTGTGATCTGTCCCTACAGAGGACTACTTTCTGAGGTCGAACATTTGTTTCAGTAACAATAGTGCCTAAGTATTGGTATGAGGAGGTTGTTTCTACCTTTTGTTGAACTATTTTGAGATGTCCCCCTGTTTTGCTTCTCTCAATATTCGGTGTAATCACTCTTCCATTGGAGCAGCCAAAAGGATTTCATCCATGTAATGAATGATGTAGGCAGTAGGAAATATATTACGAGGCTCCTTTAAGGACTGTCCTACAAAATGCTGAAATAGCATAGGACCGATGAGCATGCTTTGGGGCAAAACTTCACTTATCCTTCTCATGTAAGGGTGTGGTAAGGAAATAATCTTTAAGATCTACTACTATGGGAGGTGAGTCACTTGGAATGGCTGCCAGTAATGGCAGACCTTGCTGTAATGCACCTATTGGTTTAATCTGTGCATTAATAGCTCTCAGATCACGTAGAAATTTGCGGGCAAAATGGTCTGTTTTTATATACTAAAATTTGCTGAAACTTTACACTTGTGTTCATGCTACTTAATATTTTAAATTGTCTGTGTGTGTATGTACATACACATATATATACACATACACATATATGATATGTGTATATATACATATATCTATATACACATACACATATATGATATGTGTATATATACATACATCTATATACACATACACATATATGATATGCGTATATATACATATACCAGCGTGTATAGGTATACATACATAAACTCTGGGTATTATATGTGTTTGTATTACATTCATATATATATATATATATACACACACACATTCATATGTATATGTGTGTATATATATACATATACATGTTTGTGTGTATACATATACATATATGTATATGTGTGTATATATGTATAGTTGTGTGTATATACACATATGCACATACACGCACATATGTATGCGTATATATTACACATGTGCATATATGTACAAACATACACACACAGATATGTGTGTATATACAAGTATATATGTATTCTCTGTTTATATATGTGTGTATATATACACATACACACATATGTGTATATATTACATACACATACATACATACACATATGTGTGTATATATGTGTGTATATGTGTGTATATGTGTAATTCCTAATTACGTGTGTGTGTGTATATATGTATATATAGGTGTGTGTGTGTATATATATATATATATATATGTAAAATTCCGTCTTTGTCTCCTAAGTCCATTCAACCCAAAAACTTCCAGGTACGTGGGGGAAGCCTAAGAAAGTTTATGCGGTAGTTACAGTGAAGCAACAGTCTTTAATAGAGTTTGAGTCTTTATATTATCCCTGTTTTCCCTTACTATGGTCCTAGCAAAACATTGACATCCTCATAAATAAGACGGATTGTCTTTGAAACTTAACATTCTCTTCTTATTTAGATATTAATGTAGCTGGATGCAGAACAGTTGCCTGAAAAAATAAAAAAAAAGATTCCATTCCTTTCCTTCTTTTATAAAAACATCAGCAATGAGGTTGTAATTTGTCAAGGGCAGCTTCTTTTTGACTGTTGAAAGTGGAGATTTTCTGCTTAGAGATGGGACATAGAGTCTTATAATTGTTATCGAGACATTGCAGGGGGAGAAGGTTGGAAACCAGACATTTTAGGCAAAAGGCTGACAAGACTCTATATAGAGAAAAATCCTATTTTACGAAGTGGCACTGTAGGATCTGAAATATTAGATGAAAACTCGGACTACAAACACTTTTCTGTCAAAAGTTAGAAAAGAAGGGTTAGGGCTTGATAAACGTTCCCTACTCTATGCCTCTTAGATTAATAGGACAGTGAAAAAGGAGAAGAAAAAAATGCAGAAGAAAGTATTCACTCGGGGTAAGAAAACTTCTTTTACAGTGTTCTAAATGTCTATCGCTTGTTCCCAAAAAGGTTTTTACCAAGTTAAAAGTTAGACTAAAAACTTGAATTTCATTTGTTTCCAAGACACCACCAAAACAGCAACATTTGAATAATATTCCTGATTACTAAATCACCAACTGAATTCACCCAATAAGAATATATCTCCTGGTTGCAACATTGCATAAAAAGAAAAAAATAAGAGACATGATTGCCATAAACGGAAAGGCAAGAAAATAAAATAGAAAATTCTGGAATTCCTGATGCCATCACCCTGATGGACTGTCATTGACTGGCCTTAGTTCAGAAGGCTTTAGATAACACTGAGCTGTAGCCTTGGCCAGAAACTTTCAATTGTCTCAAGACCGATTGTAAGTCTCTGCATGCGTAAGCTGCTTTGTGAAGGAAAATGAGTTGGAACAGAGCCAAAGTTTTCATCAACTGAGGATGTTGGGGGATTGTCAAAGTTCTATCTGGCCTGTCACCTGAGTCTTATAAGGCTGGAAGTCATCCTTTTGATTTGAACTGGCTGACACTGGCTCAGTGTTGTTTGCTCGTGAGTACAAAAACGAAAAATAAACTTAGGACAAAATCCTCAGAAATAAAAGTAAAGCAAAGAATTTGAAGAAGTGCTCCTATACTCCTACTGAGTATTGTAATATATTGCTTTCTCAGAACATGTAGCAAATATATATAAATTGAAAATGGGGCTTGGTTTGTCTTCCACTTTTTTTTTGGACTGGTTTTCTTCTTTGCCTGGCTATGTTAAACATGCTATTTGTCTCTGAATCTCTCTGTTCCCTGTGTGGCTTCCTGTTGCTCAGCAGTACTTAAGATTTGCCTTAGGAGTGACATAACATGTGACCATGCAAAATCAAAATTCGGGAACGATTTTGGAAAGCCTCTCTCTATTCATCCGGGTTATCATAATACTTTTCTAGGTCCCAATCTATCTGTTTTAAGTCTTGTAATAAAAAGAGAATCAGGAATTTAGAGGTAACATGTTTTTTGGTCATTTTCTTTAGGGGTAGTGGTTTAATGGAGGGTTGGTTGGGAGAATTGAAGAATCTGAGGATGATAAAGTGACTACAGGAGTCCCTTGTTAGGGGACACAAGAAAAGGAGGAACGTCTTGAAGTTTCTTCTGAGGGTTTCCTGGGGGTTTGTTTCTCTGATGTTTTAGAATTGTTCACTATAGACAAGTCTGATGTGCTAGGAAGGCATGGTCAACATTACAATGTTTACAAATATCTGGGTTGTTTGCGGGACAAAGAAATCTGACATATGTGGCACCTCAGACAATTTGCCTTCTCAATTGCAGAAAATATCTAGATGTTGGATAGTATTGAGAGAAAAAAGTTAAGTAGATAGGATGGATTCTTGCTAAAACTACTTTAAGCAAAGAGACAGACTGAAATACCAGGCTTCATGCAGATTAAAAAAAAAAATCCTGCACAAACCTGCAGTCCACTCATATAAAGGAACATAGCCTTATAAATAAACTCTTTTGTAATTTTTGTTTTTGGCCTAAAACATGCCTACAGATAATCTGATAAAAGAAGAATAGTATGCATAAAAACGCTTCTCTTGCAGAAAATAGTCTCTATTTCTTTTACCCAGTGGTCTTCAGTGTGTTCCAATGCACACTTTTGCAGTCATGTGGGCATGCCACTGTACATATCAGTCTGCTACTTTGAAGTATCATCAGACTTTTTTTTTCTTCACTGTAATGAAGTCAGATTGATTACTTAAGAGGGAAAAAAATGACTGTTCACAGCACAGATAGGAGACAGATGTGTTTCTCACTATACGGCAGGTTCTGATGTTTTTATGAATTAAGAAAAGAGTGTGCTCACTAGTCTTGAAAAAGTACTAGTTGGCTTGACTCAGAAACTTGACCCAGGACTGAAAAGTAGCTGAAGTAAAAATTTATAGTGGCTCAGCTCACAGTACAAAGCATATCCAGAATGAAGAAGAAGAAGAAGAAGAAGAAGAAGAAGAAGAAGAAGAAGAAGAAGAAGAAGAAGAAGAAGAAGAAGGAGAAGAAAAGTGCTCACTGAAGCACAGTGAAGCTCCTTGTGTAAAAGGAATAGAAACTATTTTCTGGAAGTATGTGTGTTATTTAAGAAGAAAAATATTTTTATGCAGAATATTCTTCTTTTATCAGATTATCTGTTGGCATGTTTTAGGTAACAAAAAAGTGCAAAAAATATTTGTTTGTTAGGCTTTGTTCCTTTATATGAGTGGGCTGCAGGTTTGTTCAGGTTTTTTTAAAAATCTGCCTGCAGCCTGGTATTTTAGCCTGTTTCTTTGTCCAAAGTAGTTTTAGCAAGAATCCATCCTATGTACCTAAATTTTCTCTCTCAATTCTATCCAACATCTAGATATTTTCTCTAAGTGGGAAGGTAAATTATCTGAGGTATTTTCTTTGTCCTGCAAACAACCCAGATATTTGTAAACATTGTAATGTTGACCATGCCTTCTTAGCATATCAGACTTGTCTATAGTGAACAATTCTCAAAAGTCAGAGAAACAAACCTCCAGGACACCCTCAGAAGAAACTTCCAGATGTTCCAGCTTCTCCTGTGTCCCCCATCCATAGACTCCTGTAGTCACTTTATCATCCTTTTCTTCTTCAATTCTCCCAAGCAACCCTCCATTAAATTGTTACCCCTAAAGAAAATGCCCAATAAACATGGTGTGCATCTAAATTACTGGTTCTCTTTTTATTATAAGACTTCAAACAGATAGATTGGGACCTAGAAAAGTATTCTGATAACTCAGATGAATACAGACAGGCTTTCCAAAATGTTACCCAAGTGTTTGGTTTTACATGGCAACATGTTATGTCATTCCTAAGCCAAATGTTAAGTACTGCTGAGCAACAGGAAGCCGCACAGGCAACAGAGAGTTTCAGAGACAAATAGCATGTTTAATATAGCCAGGCAAAGAAGAAAACTGGTCCAAAAAAAAAAAAAAAGATGAGGGGAAAAGAGACAGAAGCCCCATTTCCAATAAGAAGGGAGACATTGCCCCTTAAAAACCATAACTAAAGGCCTACTGATTTTATGGATAAGTGGAAACAAAAAGAGTTTCTAATGTGCGTGTTAAAAAGCTTCCAAGAAACTGGAATCAAACCTCTTAATTAATCAAAACTGGCCATATTGAAATAAAAACCAAATCAAAATATTTCAGCCTTAATGAAAGGCTGAGAGAGGATTCTGTGGATTTTTTGAAACAATCTTCTCTATCTCCTGGTTTAAATAAAATACAGGTAATCTTAATAGGCAAGTTTATTACTCAAACTTTAAATCAGAAGATAACTACAAAAGCAGACTATGGTCCCAGATACCACAGTAGAAAAATTGTGGGTGGCATTCTTGGTCTTTTACAGCAGGGCCCACAAAGAGGCACAGAAAAGGCAGAAAAAGCAAGAGATAGACAGAGGCATTAGTGACGGAATTACAGGTCTACAAAATCCAGGAGTTTTGAGCTGGGCCTTCTAACTGCTGAAAGTTTGGCAAGCTCCAGGACTCTTCAGGAAGAACAGCAGAGAAAAGAAAACAATGCCTCCTCAACTCTGTCCAGCCAGTGGTGGCGACCACTGGAAGGTGGAATGCCTGCAGAGACATAGTTTGCATTACAGGGCCAGATTTTAGATAATCAAGTAAGACTTATGCATCCCAGGGCTCAATTCAGGCTTCAATTGTAGTCTCACCAATTCACCACATGTAGCAAATTCTCACTGTGTGACATCACAGAGAGTTATTTATCTGGGGTCCAAAAACTTGAGGAACGTGCACACAAAGTGAAGTTAGCACTGAAGTTTAAGAAGGAAATTAAAATGGCTCTCCACGGTGGAAACCCAATTTGGTTGCCCAGTGTCACCCTGGTGTTTCGGGTCCTCATGTACTGGGACATGGAAGAATGTGATGATTGATCTCGGAAAAAGCATTACTCAGCTTGGCTTTGGACTTTTGCTTGGGACAAAACAAGTGCTGATGTGAAAGCTTGGCTCACGACCTCTACTCATGACTAATCAGAGGCTGACGTGATGATTCATACCACTTCAGGTTATATTCCAAAGCATGTCCAGAAAAGTGCCCACTAAAATTTATTGTTGCCCACCGTGTACTTTCCTCACCCCCCCCAAAAAAAAAAAGCCACTAATTTTGGAAGTCCATTGCTTATACAAAAGACAAGGGTGTTTTCTTGTTGTTCTTGTTTTTCAATCAGTCTCTTTGTGAGCATATATTTGTGCACAAAGAACAAAGTTCTGTCTATGTCAGACTGTGTTTCTTCATGTGAGTGGGCTGAAGGTTTGTGTGAGTTTACTAATATGTGTCTGTAGCCTATTTTTCAGTAAGCTGGATCTTTGTTCCTAGAAGTTATACCAAGGGTCCCCCCAGTTACCTAACTTTTCCCTGCTGTTAGGGAGAGACCAACCCTACTACCTAACTAACTGCTGTTAGACAGAATTGATCTTTCTAGCTACCGCCTGCTAGGGAGGGGGGTTGTGCAATGAAACGCAACAGCTGGAGCTCTGCCTGAGGTCAGGATAAGGTTTCACAGAAACACGGTGTTTTCATAAGTGGTTTCATTTCCAGTACCATTTGGAATTTGATTTCATAGGAAGAAAAAATTGGGTTATAAAAATATGTGTTTTAAAATGAGATGAGCTGAGGCAATAAACAGCTTAAAAATTCTGAGGCTGCTGACATGCCCCGAAAACTGAGGGCTATAATTATGTCAGAGAATTGTAGATGCATAGGGCTTGGCTTTGCTTAGCGTCCTTAGTCTTATCCCCATAAAGACAAACACCCCTTAACTATGAGTCCACACTACACTTTCATTACCTGGCACGATTTGTAGAATAATTGCCCAGAAGAAAATATTGTTACATACTTTAAAATGTTAACCTTCTTTATGTTTTCTACTTAGCTGTAGGTGGAGATTTCTGACTGGCTCACAGAAATTAACAGGGTTAGTTTAAACTACAGGCAAATTCTAAAGACAACTAATGAGACTAGAAGACAATGGCCAATGTAAGATTTGAAACAAATTTTTCTATTTTCCTTGTTCATTTCTGTAAAGAACAAATATAATAGGTCTGGGTTGACAGCAAAATGGTCTATAATTTAATAGTTAAAATAACTATTGGCATAAACTGTGGGCCAAATAATTGCTCTTAAATAGGCTTTGTACATTGGTTTTGATGAAACTTTTCTTCATGAGGAACCTCTGATAAAACCTCTTAAAACCAAGCACAACCATGGGTTTTACTTCCAAATACTGATGTGTTGCAGGAAATTAGGGACCCCAAGCAGAGGGACCTGCTGAAGCTGTGGTAGAAGAACATAAATTGTGAGGGTTTCATGGACATTTATTAGTTCCCCAAATTAATACTCTCATAATTTCCTATGTCTGCCTTTACTTTGATCTCTTAATCCTATCATCTTCGTAAGCTGAGGTTGTATGTCACCTCAGGACCCTGTGATGGTTGTGTTAACTGCACAAATTGTTTGTAAAGCATGTGTGTTTGAACAATATGAAATCTGGGCCTTTGAAAAAGGAACAGGATAACAGTGATGTTCAGGGAACATTGGAGATAACCATTAGGTCTGACTGATTGGGAGCTGGGCAGGACAGAACCATATTTGTCTTATTGCCAAAAACAGGTAAGATAAATATCACTGAATTATTTCCCCAGTAAGGAATATTAGTAATTAATAGCCCTGATAAAAGAATGCATTCCCAAGAGGAGGCCTCTAAAATGGCCGCTCTAGGGGTGTCTGCCTTATGCAGTTGCGGGTAAGGGATGAAACACACCCTGGCCTCCTGCAGCACCCCCAGGATTGCTAGGATTAGGAAATCCCAGCCTGGTGAATTCTAGTAAGACCGGTTCTCTGCTCTGGAACCCTGTTAAGGTGTTTATCATGACACTGCATGCACAGCAGGACATGGAACTTCATTAGCAATTCTAGGTTCACCCTGACGTTCTGATTTTGCCCTGAACTTCTGCCTTGTGATCTTTCATTGCCCTCTGAAGCATGTGCTCTCTGTCTCCCACACCGTATTTGTACACTCCCTCCCCTTTGAAAATTGCTAATAAAACTCGCTGGTTTTTGGCTTAGGGGGCATCACGGAACCTGCTGACATGTGATGTCTCCCCCGGACACACAGCTTTAAAATTTCTTTCTTTTTTTTCTAACCTATCCTTTTATTTCTCAGACTGGCTGACACTTATGGAAAATAGAAAAGAACTGAGGTTGAAATATCGGGGCTGGTTCCCTAATACCTATGAGTTGGTTAAACTTTTTCCTTCTTGAGGTCCAAGCAAACGGGATTTCTGGGCATGTTAAAAAATGACCTTCTTTGATATTTGGGGTTTTGTAAAGACTGTTGCAGGGTCTAAAATGGCCTTTGTTTTATAGCTTATTTATAATGACTTCTAGCCCTTTTCTACCTTCTGGTTTGGGAAATAATGCCTCTGGTCAGAAAAAAAAAAAAAAAATAGTGCTATCCTTAAGGTAAATACAGATGCATACAGTGGTTGAAGTCCAGCAACATTTCTCTGGACATCCCATGCTTCTTAGTTAATATTAGTTTCCACTTAGTGGAGACAAAGAGTTTATCCTGCAGCCATTCATATGGAGGCTTCTATATAGGACAAAATATCTCTACCTAGTAATAAAGTGGGACTTTCAGGAATTATTAAATTGGTATGGCTAAATAGAAGGTTGTTTCAACTATAACTAATGGGCTGAGAAAATATTCTATAAAGGACTTTTGCTGACACATCCATCATTGTCACATTATGGGAGGAGAGAAAGCCTAGATTGAAAAGCAGAACAAAGACACCTGCTCCAATTTTGAGAAGGAAGTCTACTATCCTCCCTTCTTCCACCTTCAGAATCACCCAAGGATTTTGAAAAGTTTGGAACCCAAAGACTATGGCAGCTGTTAGAGCTGGGGAATTGATCTCCAGGAACTCTCAGTCTTGCTGGACCATTTGTGAGACTGGTCCTGGACTTAGTGGTGTATGTATGCCTCATTAATCAGCACACCCTTCAGTGGTCACCACCACTGGTTGGAGAGTGTTGAGGTGGCTTTCTATTATTTTCTCAGCATTTGTTGGGAAAGTGTCCTGTCTTGCCACACTGATAGCAGTTAGCAGGTGCCACTCAGGGACTTGGATTTTTACAAAACTGTATTGCAGTAGCTAGAGTCTCTGTTCTTCTCTTGTCTTTACTCTTCTTCTTTTATGCCTCCTCATGTTTCCTATTGTAAAATCTGAAGTACCCACATTCAGGAGGCTCTTTACAGTGTTACTGAGGTGAGAAAGCTAGCTTGAGTTAGGGAGGCAGCAAGGAAAGGGTCCCTGGAAAACCACCGTTCTGCAGGTTCATTTCTCATTTACATGTAACACATAAGCAGCCTTAAAAAAAATCAGTCTGCAGACACCAACAAGATAACTAACACAGAGGGTTGTATCTCAAGATCCGATTGTCACAGACAGAAGAAGCTTCAGTCCATTCAGAGGGAAGACTTGTGCAAAACCCTGGCTCATTGTGATAAGAGAACCAGCCATGGCTCAAAAATACCCTTGTATTTGTGTAATCGGTTGGCTCCCAGGAAGTAGTTTCTTGTCCATTTTTTTGGCATAAACACAGTGGGTCCTGGTGGCTACTGGTTGGCACATTTGTTTCCTTTTGGACTGTGAGCCCAGCCTTTATAAATTACTGTTTTAGTCCCTGATTAAGCCTGGGCCAAATTTTTGAGCCAAGCTTTTACGTCAGCTCCTGATAGGTCATGGGATGAGCTGAGCAGCAGCTATAAATTATGACTACACCTCCTGATTATTTCTAGGCAGATTTCTTGGGTTAAGCTTTCGAACTATTCTCAGGCCAAGACCCTGAGCCAAGTTAAATTGCATGGTCTTCAAAGCAGCCCACGGACTAAAAACATTTCTTTCTCTTGCTAGTTTGTAATAACCCTGAACCCCAACCTCATAGTGGGAAACACATTTGAGTCCTTCTTTTGATTGGCAGAGAGCTTTCTTCTTGTGCTTTTTTTTTCTTTAATCTCAACTTTGTTTCTCAGCTTCTTCTTTTTTTTTTTTTACTAAAGGAAAGATCTTTGGGTATAATTACAGACAAAGGGATACTGTCACATCTTGGTGCATTGGTGAGACTGCAACATATATCGGTGCATTGGTGAGACTATACATATGTTTCTGCATGGGCTGTGAAGGAAACAATTCATCAGAATGGTAAAAATGGACTTTAAACTTCCAAATTCATTTCAAAAATGTCTTGTTTATTTCAAGACATTTTATTCATAAAGAGCCTGGCAGTCACATGAGATTTAGAGGAGATCCCAGGGAAACTAAAAGTTTCAGCTTGTGGCTACATCTCAGTGTTATCTGATTATCGTTAGACTAATTTTTGTCTGTGACAACTCATCAGGCTATTAACACAAGGACTTCCCATTTTTATCTATTGAATGTAAAATTTTTCTTTTCACAGCTATAACGTCTTTCATATTTTTTTCTATGCAGTGTTGTGGGTGTTTTTACAGCCTAGGTATACTAGGTATACAGGTTTACTTAAGACAGTTACTCCTTGTCTCAGTAGTTAGTAGTGTAATTTAAAAAGGTTTGTTTTTGTGATTTCTGTGAAACAAGGGGAATTCAAGATTTCACTATAAATTGTTACCTATAAAAGGGCTTTCTGTCCCTCAATAATAGATAATCATGGCACTGTATGGGAGAGATTTGACTGCAAGTAAATACTCTTTCGTTTATCTGGAATTTTTTACAAAGATATTATTTTCCTTCACATAAAATTTACATCACGAAACAAGTTAATTTTTGCCTGTTGGGGGGCATTTAGTGGAGACAACCTATCTAACCCAAAATCTCTCTTTCTAACTTTTGAATAAAGAGAATTTTGTGTCAGAAATGTTAACCTAGCATTTCTAACCTTACATCACTCCCTAGTGAAATGAGATTTCTTTTCTACCTGGAGCCTTGTGAATCCATTGTCCAAAACTTACAGTTTTGAAATTCTTTTCCCATTTACATTCTGCCATCAGTGATTAGCCCCCATGTCCTATCTTTAAACAGGCAGCCTCCACTATTAATTATAGGGAGAAAAACAATGTTAAAGAGCAGATTTTAGCCTCTTTGCTTTCCCCGTCTAATGAAGGGCCATTCAGCCATTCAGTTTCTACAGTTTTGAGCCACCTGTTCTGCATTGCAATAATTTCGGATTTAAAATGTTTGAAAGTCAATCTGTCTCATTCTCTGAGATTCTGATATTTCACTGGGAACATAGTTACGAAAGCCAAAGTTAGTATGAAGACACTTCCTCTATTAAAATGTCTAGAACAAATTTTACTACTACATAACATTTGCAAGGCCTCTGGGGTAACTTTCAAGCCTTTGGGGTTCAGTGGGTCTAGGACAAAAGGAGGGCAGAAAGCTACAGCTTTGCACAGGTGAGTGTGGCTAGTGCTTCTGACTAGCTCCTCCAGATATATGTGTAAAGGCTATGCTTGCATTTCTGAGCAGCACCTATTACCGTTTTGGGGGCACAGATGAGACAAAGGAGAAAGATGAAAAAGGATACTGTAACACTTTCTATTTATCCTGGGTAACACCAAAAGGAGGAAGTCATCTGAATGACACCTTGTTTACCCTCTGTCTCTAGATGGCAGCAAAGCATCTGTAGACTGCACTCCCCTTGAGTGCACTTGGAAGCACTGGGACTCCATTGACCCTGAGTCTCTAAATTTATAAACAATAATAATGATATTCAACTGGCAACAAGGTGGCCATGGGGCCATGTTCCTGATAGAAGGACAGGCCTTCTCAAAGAAGCATAATTTCAATAATGTCTAACAACTAGATCTTTTTGCTCTTCAAAACAACCCTAGATTTTGTAAACATTGTAAAATTACCCCTGTGCCTTTGGGAACCATACAAGGTAAGTCTACAATACATAATTTTCCAAAGTCAAAGAGAGAAATCTCTAGAGAACTGTCAAATGCAATTTCTGAGTGCCCTATCTGACCCCTTTAACTGGGACTCAGAATAGTTGTATAAAAACACCTCTTGTTGTGCAAGCCCAGGAAACGTCCAACTTTACTGGTGCCCCTATAACAAATGCACAATGAATATGGTGCTACTAAGGTTTAAATTTCCTTCTCATTGCAGTAAACTTATATACATAAAGCTAGACTTAAGACAGTTCCCTGATGAACCTGATAGACATGCACAGGCTTTCCAACATTTAAGTCAGCTGTTTCCTCTTATGTGCAGAAATGCAGTGCAACTTTTAAGCCACATTTCAACTACTGCTGAAAAACAGGCAGCACTACAGACAGCAAAGGAATTTGAAGATGAACAACGGACATCCTATAGTCAGTCAAAAAATAAACAGAAGCGAAAGATGAAAATGGATGAGTAAAGAAGACAGAATTACTATTTCCAATAGAAAGAAAAACAGTGGTGTTTGAAAACCCCAAATGAAGCCTTGGTAAACCTACAGATGAATAGAAAAGAAAAACACTTTCTACTGTGCATATTAGCAGGCTTCGACAGAACCAGAACAAAACTTCTTAATTACTCTGAACTGTTCTTGTTGAAATCACAAACTAGAAAAAAACTCACAGATTCTTTGGAATGGCTGAGAGAAGCTTTAGCAATACATCTGTCTCCATCTCCTAATTCAATCAAGGGATACACAATTTTAAAATACTACTTTATTTCTCAGCCATCCTCTAATATCAGAACAAAACTACAGAAGCAGGCTGTGGGATCAGATAGCACTTTGGAAAACTTTCTGGGGTGGCTTTTTTTATCTTTTAAAACAAGTACTGGGAAGAGGAGACCTAGAAAGAAGATGGGAGTCACAAGAGAATGAAAGGGGCATTACTGGCCACTTCACAGGCCTACAAGATCCAGAATCTCCAAGATGCACCTGCTGATTTCTACTAGTGTGACAAGCTAGGACACTTTCAAATGAATTGCTCAGGCAGAAAAAGAATATATCTCAACTTTGTCCAGCCTGTGGGGGAGACCAGTGAAAGTAGAAGTGTTCCCAGAGCCATAGGTCACCAGGTCCAGTGTGTATTTCCCAGATTGTTCAGCAGGAATAATGGTTCCCAAGCTCTACAAGCCATTGTGATCTACAGGATTCAAGTAATTCTGGAGGTAAAATGGAAATTAAACAACAACAACAACAACAACAACAACAACATTTTTCTAAATTCTAGAGCCTGTTTCTCTCTTCTTCTCTCCAATCCAGGGTTCTCCTCCTCCAATAGTGAAGAGAGTTTGCTAGCTTGCCTTCTATAGACAGAAAGAGAAATGTTTCCAGAAATTTCTCAGCCCACTGAACAGTGCTTCATTTCCACATAAGATAAAAAGCAGCCTGGAAAGAAACATTCAAGCAGCAGACACCAATAAATGAACTAGAACAGAAAGTTGTGTCTGAAGATACGACTGCAGTTGCACAAATGAAAGAACCTCCAGCTCACTCAGAAACTTGCAGAAACTTCAAGATTACTCAAATGGGAAAACAAGGCCTGAAATAGAAAAGCATTTGTCCATTTTATAATCAGTGGACTTCCAGAAATATTTCTTTTCCTCTGGTGAACATAAAGAGAGTGGGAGAGTGGGAGGAAGTGCCTTCCAGGGAACAATTTTCTTTTCTTCTTGGATTGTGACCCCCACCTCTATGAATCATTACTTCAGCCTCAGATTAGTTCTGGACAAAATCCTAGGCGACAGGTCCACTTCAGCATCTGAAGGGTTGTCTAAACTGAGTATCCCCTATGAATATTCACTTTAGCCACTAAGTACTGGACCAAAGTCTCAGGCTAAGCTTTCTGATTGGGCTGGGATCGAAGGCCCCAGGTCGAACTACGTCACACATTTTTTAAGACAGCCCACAGACAAAGTGCATTTCTTGCCATTCACAACACACAAAAACCCTAATCCAAGTTTCATATTGGTTAACCCATTTTGACCACATCACTGCTGGCATCGAGCTTTTTTATTTCGCTTACTAAACTTTCTCTTCAACCTTAGTGCTCTTTAGCCTTCTTAAAATGTGTCTGGGATCTTTATTCTTCTAAAACATAGAAAAGAAACCTCCAGTATTACCTTAGATAAGTAGAGACTGTTATGTGTTTGTGTACTGGTGAGCTAACAATAATAGCAAGATTGTGATGGGCTCCCTGGGAATGCACTAACGCTCTGCTAAACTATCCGACAAAAATTAAAAATAAAAAGACTATTGGGTCTCAAACTCTAAAGCTCAGCTCTCTCAGACTTCAGTACAGTAGCTGGATCTGCTCTTATCAGAAGAGACCAATGTACAAGGTCATGAAACAATTCAGCCCATTTTTCTTAACAGTTAAGAATATTCTTGGGCAGTACTTGATTTTTCAGATGGCAGGTACCTCAGTACGGAGAAGTAGCTCGTCTTTTATACCACCTCATAGAAGAAACTAAAGCAGATAAAACTCATGTTTAACTTAATAACCTAGTACTCAAAAAAATTTAACCAGTGAAACAAACCTTACTTAAAGCAGAAGCCCTCGGTTTTTTTCATAGTAAAGCCACTTAATCTCCATGTATCAGAAATAGAGAAAGCAGATGTTGAAATTATGGATGAGGCTCGAGGTCCAGATCAACATCCAGTGGTTTACCTAAGGAAGAAATTTAGCTTGGTTTCTAAAAAAAAAAAGGGCAACTTACCGCTGAGCAGCTGCATCAGTGATATTGTTGGTGCCAGAAACCATCAGGTTAGCCATGAAAATGACATATCTGTTTCTACACCACATAGCATAGCAGTACTGTGTTTCCATAAAAAAGTCTCTTGCGAACTGACACTCACGTCCTTAAATATCAAGCTTTGCTACTGAAGGGATCTGCAGCCCATTTGAAAGCCTGTACCTGCCTGAACCCAGCGGCTTTCTATCAGGGGAAAGTTGAGCTGTTGAACCTGATTGTGAACATATAGTGGTGTAAACCAGTGAAACAAATAATAGACACTTCTCTTGATATTCTCTGTAAAGTTAAATTAATGAAATCACTCTTAGAAAGCAATCAGATTAATTCAAAATGGAGATTTATGCTATACATGTATTCAAGATGCTCATGATTTTCTCCTCATAAATCTTGCTTCCTTGAGAATGTTTTTTCTTTCAGTCGACTAAGTTACCTTTCTCCACTCTATCTTGACACTTTTGGTGAATGCATAAAAGGTTCTTGGATAAAAGCTGATGGTCAGGGACATCTTGAGGCTAAGAGAAGAGACACCACCAATCATCTTTTATGAGAAATCTGCATTTCTTATGCAGCTCTTGGAATCAGAAGTGACTAATACCTCTGAAAATGAAAGGCTGTCTCTTCCAGCTCTGCTTTTGTTGTTGCTGTTGTTGTTTTTTTTTTTTTTTTTTTTTTTTTTTTTCAGGCGTGGTCTCACTCTGTCACCAGGCGGGAGTGCAGCAGTACACCCTTGAATCATTGCAACTTCTGCCTCCTGGGTTCAAACGGCTCTGCTTTCCTCAGCCCCCGATTAGATGAGACTAAAAGTGCACACAAACATGCCCAGCTAATTTCTGTATTTTTAGTAGAGATGGGGTTTCACCATTTTGGCCATGATCTCTTGACTTCTTGATCCACAAACATGGGCCCCCCAAAGTGCTGGGATTACAGGTGTGAGTCACCATGCCCAGCATCAGGGAGGCTTTTTTTATTAGGCCCTGGAAACTATTCATAGCCCATTTCTTAAAGGGCCACAGCAAGAGGTCAATAATCCAATTGGAAAATTAGTAAAATAAAATTTTATAACTCCTGGAACTTCTGTTTTCTCTGTGTTTACATATGTGTTATGTATATATTTTAAAAATCTAATTAATTAACTTAGTGAAGAATAGGTAGTTGAACTAAATATTTTGCTTCCAAAGAAATGAAGGCTGTTGTACTTCTCAGTTCATGTGACTTTAACTTATGAAAAACGAAAGCCACTGAAGGCCTGAAGATGTTTAAAAATAACCACTCCTTTAACTACGCTGTAATAAATCATACTTTACCTGCACCCAGCCCGTAATTTTATAAACTCACCAGGTTTTACAGTCAAGTTATTAATTGTTAAAAGATATTACTATAATGTGTAATTGAGAATACTGTATATAAATTTAATTGCTAGGTGTGGTAGAAGAGTAAAATATGTTTGTAGTGAGAATAAATTATAGAAAGGCATGGAAATGTACATTTTGCCTAGAGTTAAAGAATTTTCTTTAATTAACTAAAATAAAGCTGTTTACACAAACTGTGAAAAATACTGCAAAAAATTAATCTTTCAAAAGAAAACTCTGTGAACCTAGTAACTAGATTGAAAAGGGTATTATGTTTATTTCTGCCATTAAGCATTGAAGTGAAAACACAACAAAAATTTCTTGAAACATTAATCTTCTCTTTAGCAAATTTGTAAAAGGTTGTTAAAATGTTGTAATAAGTTTGTGAAAATCCCACTTCTTTGTCAAACTTTCTAAGGTTAAAATAATTTTACATAAGGTTTCATTAAGCTTAGGGTTAACATTAGGAGACAACTACAAGGGGAAAATTTGTCCTTCTGAAAGAGATTATCATGTAATATTGAAGACTGATAAAAGTGTTTCTGCCCTTTCAAACATTTCTACCAACTGTATTTTGGCAAAACAAATGATTTATGGAAATCTGGAATTGGATTTCATAACATTAAGTGTCTTAATCCTCTAAAATATTTGGCAGGCTTCCCAGAATAAAATTTTAACTTCAAGGATGTATTTTCTGAACCCTATATTTTGGATGCCTCAGAGAGCCCCTGGGGCATAAAAGAAAAAGTTAAACAGGATTATAAAACACATTTAAATACATGTGATTTTGATGGTAATATTTTATTTTTTTCAGAATATATTTTAGTGGGTAACATTAACACAGGGCTCAAAACCACATGAGGTTTTTAATGTTCTTAATATCTGAATACGTGCTACCATTTTTATTTAAAGTTATTATGTTAAGCTATTGTAAACCACGGAAGTAACCAAATGTCTTTGCCTATGCTGTTTCTAACCACACTAGACATTTTGTCATTTACAGACATTTAATCTTCATCAAGAATAACGACTTATAATTAGCTGTAGAACTGTACCAGCTGTTCTCAACTGTAGGTTTTTTTTTATAACAGGAAAATGTACAGAACTTAGGAATAGCTAAAATGCTTATAAATGGCAAGCAGGACAAATGTTAAAATAGACTAAACTAACAGAAGAATGAAGCAATCTCTTTACCTTTATTTTAGAACATTTCTAATTCTTGTTTTGTTTTTTAAAGTCAAGCGCACTTTCTTTTAAAGTAGCTACAGTTTTTAACACTGTCAATTGGTATACTCCTGTTAGCAAAACTTGAAACATGCTTTTTTCCTCTGTGCCTAGTTCCTCTAAAATTCGGAAAGTATGTGTGATTATTCTTAACTTACAACAATATAATTGTTTGACTCAGTGCAACAAAAATGTATTTTCATTTGCAACATAACCCAATAGAATAAGCTGGTTGATTTTCAAAGGCTTTGACTGGAAGAGTGTGCCTTCTTTAATGACTTACGTCTGACTTCTAGAACCAATAAAAGCCCCCTAAGAAACGCGGCCTTATACTTTGTTTACGCAGTCCCATTACAGGTTTTGTAATCTGCGGTAAGAGGAAAAAAAAAAAAAAAAAAAAAAGCCACTTTCTATCAGGCCTAGGAACCACATGCACTTGGAATCTCAAAAAAATAGAGGAGTTTATCCAAATAATATGTATCTAAGGGTCAAACCTATAGTTGGACTCAGCTTTATAATGTCCTATTTAAGATTCCTTGTAGAATAGAGATTCATAAAAGCCCATGAGGAAAGCACATGTAAAGGTATTTCTCACAGCACTATAAAAATATTCTGGCTAAGTGTAGGACAAGTCTGTTTTGCCAACAACTAGCTTTTGTCATAATTCGTTCTTAACAAAAATTAGGACTAAAAAAAAAGATAGATGTCTCACAGCCTGTCACACCTCTATCACTAACTTCTCATCTCATACGTTGTTTTAAGATGTTCGTACAATATTAATTAACCTTTCTTTTTTTTTTTTTCCTGTGAGCCAACTGGTCAGGTCCAGCTACTGTTCTTGGAAAACAGAAAGGTATGAGTAATAGATAAATCTAGAACAATATTCTAATTCTGGGAACTCATTCCACAAATATTTGCAGTTCATAAAAGAAAATAGGGTTTCTGTAACAGAATTTTTGTTTCAAAGGATCAAATCAAGAAAGCTAAATAAATCCAAGTCTCATGTAACAAAATCTTAACAGGTGTAAATATAGCCACAGTTATACGGGCACGCCAGCAGCCTTGAAGTATTTCAGCTGTTCTTTCTCTCCTTGTCTAGTTGTGATACGCTTTTTCTAATAATCCAAACTGGTTTCCTTTTTGTGCCTAAAGTCTATCACACTTTAAAACGTAATGCAGATAAAACCATGCATTAACAGGCCTTTCTTCTACAAACACTTAAACCAACCCTCCGTAGATTCTACATACTGTTTTCTACACAACACTCTTCTCCAGCAGAAAGTATCCAGAAAGACCAATGCCCAATCTCCTAAGAGAAGTTAGAGTTTTCATTTCTGAGGGAGGACAAAGACAACTTAGCCAGCTTTTCCCATGTAAACAGCAAGGAATGGGTTCCTGGAAGACCTCCAGTAAACAAGTAAGGGCCTGATTCCAACATAACATAATAACCAGACCAAAAAACACGTGTGTGTACCAGTAAGAGATTTAACACAGAAGGTTGTGCCTGACAGCACGGCTGCAGCAACACAGAGAACAGAACCTTCAGTCCATTCAGATAAAATCTTGTACAAACCTCCCACTCATTCAGATGGGGAACCAATGCCTGGCATAGGCTTGTTGTCTTCTGTATACTCAGAGGGCTTTCAGAAAATAAAATTGTTTTTTGTTTTGCTTTGTTTTGGTTTTTTTGTGGGCATAAACGCAGTGGGATCTAGCGGGTATTGGATGAAATATTTATTTTTGTATTTCACTGGTTGCTCAACCCATATGAATCATCACTTCAGTCCCTGATTGGTCCAGAGCCAGCATCCCAGAGCAAGCTTTTACTTTAGGTCCTGTACCAAGCTAAGCAGTCTTTGCAAATTACCACCTCAGACTGCTCCCAGGCAAAGTGCCTGGGCTAAGCTGTCTAATAGGTCCTGGGCCAGGGCAAAGCTAAGTCACCCATTCTCCAAGACAGCTTGCAAACTAAGTATATATCTTTATTTTTTAGGCCATAAAAACCTTAAACCCCAGTGGACAACTTATTCAAGCTTCTATCTCTGCTGGCAGAGAGCTGCTTTTGCCACTTATTTAAGCTTTTGCTCCAAACAGTTTCCTTTGTCTACGGTCCTTAATCTTCTTAAATGTAAAATAAAAGACTCTTAGTGTAATCTCAAATGAAAGAAAGGCTGTTACGTCTTGGTGCATTGTTAAAAGAACAATATTATCTGAACCTATGACACATTTTTGCAGTTTTCTTTTGATGTCAGGGTCTGCTTGAGTAATAAACTTTTCTCTTAACATTAACTTTATCTTAACCCAATAGGGAGATAGGAACATGTGTTTCACTAAAGCCTCTCTCAGGATTTTAAAAAAGGCTCTATAATTTTTCTGTGGTTTTAACCTATTATGAATAGTTTAGAGTAATGATGAAGTTTTGTCCTGTTCACTTATAAGCCTTCCACTAGGCTCACTAATTTTTTTTTTCACTCCTCTATAGGATCAATACAATTCCAATCGAGTTTTCAGCACTCCCTCCTTTCCTATTACGAATAAGAATTCTGTTATCAGTTCAACTTTTTATATTCCTTTTCACCCTCCCTTTTTCAAGATTTTATAAAAGACATGTGGTTCATCCATGGATAACTCTGCTCTCTGTAAAGCTGCCTGCTTTAGGGCAACAGTTAGGGTTTGGTTTAGCAGTAATGTATCATCTATTCAGGTATGATTGAACATTTGAGTTAGATTTTGAAATATCTCTGTATATCCACCAGGGTCATCAGAGGACATCTGCTTATCTTTTTCATTTTTTTGTCTAAGTCCTTGCAATGAGAAGAAAACTTCTGCTGTACTAGTATCACATCTATGGAGTATTTTCTACAGGGGCAACAGTGAGGTTTGGTTTTCCTTAGTGGCACAAGACAAGATGATGAAATGGCTATTGGAACTTCTAAATGAGGGTGGCAGGTATGACATTTAGAAGATACATTTGAGTGTTCCTCAGGGGCTTGTCTCTGACTTTAATGAATTATCTCTTTGAAACTTGCCTGTTATGACTGCCAAGAGGGCAGAGTCATTTTTACAATACTTAGAAAGATCTGGGTTGTCTCCCCAGTCAAAGTAAGGTTGTCCAAAAAAGGAAAAAAGATCATACTCTTTTCTTTGCCATCTGAAGAAAAGATATACCTGTTGAATAGTACTAAAGCGAACACTTCCCTCAGAAAGCTAGGCATGTCTGTCCTGGAGCTGGTAGGGCTGTCATGCCCTTGAGCAATAAATACATAAATAAGCCACTTTCATTTTTCAGAGTCTCACAGTCAATGAAATTTCTGTGTTTCAGAATGTAATCTAGAGAGGTGTGTACTGCAGACAGTTTGTGAAGTTTCTAAAGAAATATATAAAAAAATTTCCTATTCTCTTTTTCCCCCTTTTGAAATAGCCCTGACTGAATAAAAAGATACGATATTCCTTGTTTTTGCATTCCTCTTGTCTTTTCTGAGTCTGGTGACTGACATAGGTGTCCCCCATGGATGCAAGCTAAACCTTCACCCACAGTTCTAGAGGATCTAGGCAGCAGGACAAGTAACATTTTCCTGCACAGCCTTTAGCTCTCTACTGGTGACTCTTTGTTGATTTCTTAAGCCTACTCAACCCAGAAGATACCCAGAGTAACTTGGGAGCCTAAAAAAAAAAAAAGATTATATAGTCATTGGATTCTAGCAAGACACTTGTATAGAGTAAGAATTTTAATACTATTTGTGGCTTCCCTTGCTATGGCCTAGAAAAAATACTGAAATTGCAGGAAATAAGATAGATTGAGTTGAAACATAAAATTCTCTGTTAGTTTAAATGTCAGTGCTGCTGGAGGAAGAAGGTGTGCCTCCAAACAAGTAAAGCTTGTATGGCTGGCTTTCATAAGACAGCACTTAGCTAAAATATGTCTCTCAAAGACACCTTCTTTCTGATTATTGAAAGTGGAAATTTTCTGTTTACTGACAGGGCACAGAGTTAGAGAGATATAACAGAGAGAGGAATTAAAATCCAAGGGTTTTGTGCAAAGTACTGACAAGGCTTCCCCAAGAGAAAAGCCTCATTTTACTAGGTTGCATTTTAAGATCTCAGATATTCCATGAAAATGCTGAATCCCAGGTTTATATAGTCCAAACTCAGAAAAGGAAGGTTAATGCTCTATCGCCTGTCCCCACAGTATGTGTCTCTGCAGAAAAAAGAAGATGTGTCTCACAAAGAAACTGTTTAGATATATATGGCTGTGCTCAGCTTTTTAAAGATAAATAACCCGCCAAACAGGGAAAATTTATTTGAATGTATGCCATTCCCTACAGTGTCATGAATGTCTATCATCGGCGGACAAAAAGACCCTTATCAAATAAAAATTTTTAGACCACAATTTTGAATTCTTCCTCTTTTGAAAGAAAAAAAACACACAAAATAGCAACTCTTTGAATTATATTTCTACTGACTGACTTTTACCAGTAAGCTTGTATCTCCAGGTCTCAACATTGCATACAAAGAAGAAACAGGAGGGACATTAGCCACACAATGACAAAAAACAAATAAATAAAATGCCACAGAAAAGCCTGGAATTTTTGGTGACAACACTCTGATGGGCTGTCAGAAACTGGAGTTAGTTTTGAGGCCTTCACGTAACACCGTGGTATAGCCTTAACCAGAAATCTTCAATTAACTTAGATATCCTTTCAGTCCTATGTGACAGCTGGATCCACTCTGAAAGAAAACAGTTGGAACAGAGGCAACATTTTCAACAGCGGAGGGTGAAAGGAGACTGCCAATGTGTCTCCCAGAATCCCTTTCTCCTAAGTTTTGTAAGAATGGCAGGCAATCCATCGGATTTTACCTGGCACTGGCCCAGAGCTTTGTTTGCTCTTCAGAAATTAAAAAAAAGAAAAAAACAAATAACAAAAACAAACAAACAAAAACTGAGAACAAGCTGCAGATATGAAAGCAAATAGAGGACAAGCTGAAGATATGAATGTAAATAGTTTGGAATGGCACCCCTACTCACTTTTTTTTTTCTAATGGATTCTCTGTCACTTAAACTGGAGTCCAGTTGCATGATCTTGGCTAACTGCAAGCTCCATTTCCCGGGTTTATGCCGTTCTCCTGCCTTGGCCTACCAAGCAGCTGTCACTAAAGGTGCCCACCACCACACCCTGCTAATTTTTTGTATTTTTGGTAGACTTCATGAGGGCTTCACCATGTTAGCCAGGATGATCTCCATCTTGATCTCCTCCTGATCTTCCCGCATTGGCCACCCAAAGTGCTGCGATAACAGTCATGAGCCACCATGCCCAGCCCTTACTGACCTTTTTAATTAAGGCCTTTCCAAGTCCATGAACCAAAAACAAACCTTGCTGTCCCCCAGTGAACCACAATGTATCAGTCTCTCATTTTTAGGTGACACACAGATCTTTTTAATCTCAAGAAAATTAAAAATTAGGAATGCAAAAGGTGAGATGATAGTAAATGTTTAATATGTTAACTTCTGGTGGAGTAGAGTCAGTTGCCCACTTGAGAAAGAGTCTGATATTTTTATGGACTCAGAAGGAAGAAAAGGTACTAACTAGTTTTGAAGAAAGCACTTCTCGTCTTTTCTGGGTCCTTGTGCCTGGAACTATTAATGGCTGATGTCATGACTCAGCTTGGCTCAGGAACTTGGCCCTGAGCCACACAAGAGCTAAAGGGAAAGCATGGCCCAGGACCTTGGCCTGGGACCAGAGTCTTAAATGATAATTTACAGAAATTTGGCTCGGAGTCTGAAGCATGTTTAGTAATATAAGGTACCCTTTGTAACACATTGGAGTCCAATATGTACAAGTTCTAAAAAAGAGAGAGACTATTTCCTGGAAGCACTCTGGTTATACAAAAGACACAACATTTTAATGCGGGGTCTTGTTTGTTTGTTTGTTTGTTTTTTATCTGAGTAGCTGTGGGCATGTCTTAAGCACACACACACACAAAGTTGGGCTTTTAAAAAAAAATTATTTGCTTGGGCCACAGGATTGTGCAGGATTCTTAAATCTGTGTCTGCAGACTGATATTTCAGGCTGTTTCTCTGCTTGCAGAAATTTTACCAATAATCCACCACAACTATGTAGCTTTTCTTTGTCAATACTATTGAAGACCTAGATAGTTTCTGGGAGTCAAAGGCACATTGTTTGAAGTTTCCTATGTGCAAGGCTTTTTGCCCTGTGAAACCACCCACATCTTTGTAAATACTGTAAAATTGTTCCTGCTTTCTTAGCAGTCATATCAGAAAAGCCCACAAGAAACAACTCCCAAACGTCAGAGAAACATTCTCCCTGGAAACACTCAAAACCACATTTGTTACCACAGGTTTTCTCATCTTCTTGATGCAGAGAATCTTTTAGTCACATCATCATCAGCTTTTCCAGTTTTTACATCCAACCCTCCATGTTCCTTACTATCCCTATAGGAAATGCCCAATGAATGAGGTGCCAGTAAAGTGCAAGTTTCTTTTTCATTACAGTACCTTAAACAAATAAAGTAAGACCTGGGGAAGTTTTCTGATACATCAATAAATATATAGAGCCTTTCTAATATCTAGCCCCTTTTTTGGTCTTAAATGGGAAGATGTTACCTTATTGCTGAGCCAAAATCTTAACTGCTTCTGACAAATAGCCCTACAGTCAACAGAAAGATGCTGGGCCAAGACGCATTTCTTCTATAGCATGTCATAGTAAATAAAAAGCAGTCAAAAAGAGAAAGAGTGAAGAAAAGACAAGATGCTAATTTCCAGTAGAAAGAGAGACAGAGCCCTTTGAAAACCCTAATTTAAGTCATAGTGATCCCATAGATAAGAAAAAAAAGAAAAAAGGAAAAAGAAAGCAGGACATTGGCCCTTTAGATACCCCAGCTCTAAACCTTTCCCATGCCAGGGCTAGGATGACATCTTTGGGTCTTTGCATTTTCTGGCATTTCTTCTTTTGTGGATGCCACTGCATTCTTCAGTGCCTGCAGAAGAGAAAGCTTGTGGTATGCCTGGTTCATCTAAAGATTTGCAGGGAGCTGTCACCTGTACCAGCACCTGACCTGCTTACCTCATCACAGATAACAGGCAAAGCTGTGTGCAGTGGCTGGACTCAACCAACACTCACTCATGCATCTGCCTCCATTCTGTGCCTGGTGCATCCATAGCAAAATGAAACCTAAACCCATAGTTTCAGCTGAGTGCAGCCTGTAAGATGGGTTTGTAAAATTAGAAAAGCAGGCTCAAGGGAACCTTGCACAAAGGTGCCATCATCCACAGAGATTCTTGGCTGGTGAAGTGACACCCTAGAGATCTTGTGACAAAGATGACATTCATCACCAGTGGCCAGTGGATTATTCAATTATGCCTTATGTAATGGAGCCTCGATAAAAACCAACAAGACAGGATTCATAGAGCTTTTGCATAACTGAGCACGTACAGTGTTCTAGAAAATTGTGTGCTCATAAAAAGAGGCACTGATAATTGTAAAGGTCATACAAAGTGTAGGGGTGTTTGTTTTGAAAGATGTTTCTGCCTTTAATAATGTGTCCAGAATTTTGACTTATTAACTAGAACATACACTAAAGTAACCTAAATCTGCACATTCCACACATTAGAACCTGGAGATTTCTACCAAAATCATTCCATAATTCACTAATGTGGTGTAACAAGTTTTACTTTAGAGCGATAAAGTTTTCTTTTGTTAACTGGGTAAGAACTAGACATTTACAAAGGAAAAGAAAATCAAGTGATATCTCACCACCAATTCTGGTCATGTGTTCAGTTTAGGAGAATGATCGTCAGTGGATTTTGTGACATAAGTATTTATGCTAAAAGATAAGTCTCTTATAATTGTGTGTCTCTGAAGCGTTTGTGCCACTATAAAGCCAAGGGCACCATCTCTGATCGTTCTGTGTCTTTCTGGGAGGGAAGCTAAGGCTGCTTTATATCCCAATAGAGGTATTCTAGGATATAAAAATAAGAAAAAATCAACATTATTACAGGATTCTCTGTCATAAACATCTAATAAAACACAACTCTGGTCTTATACATAGTAGTAGCCATAGATACATATTAGAGCTTGCAAGAAGAGTCTAGTACCCAACAGTCTGTTTTTATATTTGGGCTTAGGTGTGCATAAAATAATCACATTTGGGCAAAGAAGCTGTTTTCTTACTCCTTGTAAAGCTACAGTGCTTAAAAATGATGTGATAATTTAAATACATAGCTTGGACATTTCCAGTTCTGTTTCCAAGCCTTAGCTATGGGTGAAATTGTTTTGGGCTATGAAGATGGACTAGGGCATCTTGCAACTCATGATGCATTTGGTGCCCCTTAGTTCTTGTGTCCTGAGCAGACAGACTGACAATTAAAACTCATCAATTTTATTTTCAACATACTTTAACATGGATTCTATCCCTTGGGCTGAGCTCCAGATCTTCCTCAGCACCTCACACTCTCTCTCATTGGCCTGTTCCAACTCCAGCTTAATATTACAGCGAACCAGGGCCTTACATTCTTCCAGTACAATTGGATTGTATGAGGCAAGCTCCTTAATTTGAATCGTAACCTCTTGGGTGAAAGTTCCAGTCAAAAATACCTGAGAGACCAGGCCTTTGGTGCATGCCTCCCGTGCTGTCAGCTTTCGCCCAGCAATTAACATTTCATTGGCAGATGCTTTACCCATCATTTTGGGGAATGTAATAGAAGAACAGCCATCTGGAGTCTGTCCAAAGGTCGTATAAGGGGTTTGGAACCAAGCCTTTTCATTAGCCCACACGAGATCACAAAGAGGCAGGATGGATGCACCTAGTCCAATGGCAGGGCCATTGACTGATACAACAATAGGCTTTTTAAATTGAATAAAAGTTTTCACAAAGTTCTTGATGGTGTCCACCATTTCAAGGCTTGCTCTGCTTCTGTCATTCCTTAAGTGCTTCACAAAGTACCCAAAATCAAGACCGCAGCAAAAGACACTTCCAGCTGCACTGAACAGCACGAGCTTGCTGTCATCTGCAGCAGCGCTATTCAGAGCATTAACCATTTCTTTAATTACTTCTGTATTCAGTGCATTTTTTTCTGTCGATCTAGTTGATAGCACTATCTGGGTGAATCCATCCTCTTTCTTCACTACAATGTCTCTGTATGTGCTGGCACTTTCTGTTAGCCTTATGGTGAAGTGCATCTTCTTGATAAAAGGCTGGTCTCTGCTGTCATCAGTCATATTTCTTTGCCCACCTTTCACTCTTGGAACTGAGGTATGCATGTCTGTTGTCCCATTGGCTGCTAATGGGTCTATTAATACCACTATACCCTTTTGGGTAGCTGAACCTGTGGCCATGGAAGCAGTACCTGAGCCAGACATCTGCGACATTAGTGGGTGTATCTGAGTCTTGTTCTGTATTCCAGTCTGTTCTGCACCAGGACGTGACAAAGGGTCCCGGAGGAGTTTCCCTTCTGTCACCTTGAAGACCACCGTGTCCTGCTGATCTGCTGCAATAGGGTCCAGTTTCTCAAGCTTCTGAAAACCACTCACAGTTTTCTTGTGGTCAAAGGGGCTGTCAGGTGCAAGGGTCTCGATAGTTGAATTTATTATCTCGATATTCTTTGTGTCGGAGAGAATTGAAGCTGCCTTTCTCCTAACGTTCTTGCTGGCAGCAAATAACTTGCGGTTTTTGGACCTGTGGTGTTTATCAGTCACTAGCGTTTTAGGAGAGTTCTTAGAATAGTTTGCTTTTGTAGATCTGGAAGTTCCTCTTCTGGCATTGTTTGAAAAAATTCTACTGGTTGTAGTCCATGTCAGTTTTTTCTGTTTTTCAGCCTGTCGTCTATTAAAATCATGTACACATTTTTCACACTTCATGAGGTGCTGCTCTGGTTCCCAAGTGTCATCCTGTTTGTCATAACCTTTCCACCGAACCAAATACTGTGTATTCCCCTTTTTATCCTGTCTTTTGTCAACAATAGCTTCAACCTCAAACTCCTGGGAAGCCATGAGGAAAGACACGGGATTGGAACAGTTGCTGTGCCACCTTTGTTTCAGTTGCGTCTCCACATAGACACTTCTTTCTGCCTCCAGCTCTTCACCAGGTTCTGTGTATGGATGAACCTCTTCTATTTTGTCACCACTGGTGTAGTGAAAATTGTGCGAAAGAGCAGCTATGCCATGTGCCTGAACCTCTCCACACTTACTGCCCGGTGGGACAGCTTGGGCTTTGTCTCGTGGTGCATGACAGCTTGCTCAGTAGCCTCAGGTGAGAGTAGCTAAATCCACAGCCCCAACCCTCTGGTGTAGTACAGAAAGCTTTCTTCCTGCCTGTTACTCCTTTGTGTTTCTTTGTTTAATTGTGGTTGCTATGACGATTATATGGAACATTCTAACGTTATAACATTTTTAAAGTTACACTAGCTTACCTTCAGTAACATACAAAGCCTTTACTCCTGTATAATGTACCTCCATTATTTCACTTACTGAGTTCTCAAAATTATACCTTTATTGATTTTATGTCAAAAACACAAATTAGTGGTAGTTTTTTTATTAAATATATTTGTGTTTTAAGTTATGTGGGAACAAATTGTGGAGGTGCACATTGTTAATTGTTCTTTTTGTTTTGTTTTGTTTTGTTTTGTTATGGAGTCTCGCCCTGTCAACCAGGCTGGAGTGCAGTGGTGCAATCTCGGCTCACTACAAGCTCCGCCTCCCGGATTCACGCCATTCTCCTGTCTCAGCCTCGCAAGTAGCTGAGACTACAGGCACCTGCCACCTGGCCAGGTGAATTTTTTGTATTTTTAGTAGAGACGGGGTTTCACCGTGTTAGCCAGGATTGTCTCGATCTCCTGACCTCGTGATCCACGCACCTCAGCCTCCCAAAATGCTGGGATTACAGGCGTGAGCCACTGCGCCCGGCCAAATTTTTTATCTTACATATTTGTTCATGTATTTATCTTTACGTTAATCTTTGTTTGTTCATACTGCTTTTGAGTGTCTGTCCATTCTACCCTGAAGTACTCCATAAGACATTTCTTAAAGGGTAGTCTACTTGTAAAAGGTGCCAGTTTTTATATGAGAATGTCATAATTTGTCCCTCACCTTTGATGGACAGTTTGGTGGGTCATAATGTTTAGGCTTGACAGTTTTTTCTGCCATCACTTGCAATATATTAGGCTACCGCTTTCTATCGTTTTAGTTTTCAGATAAGAAATCTACTGCTTTTCAGTGGTTATTCAGATAAGCGATCCACTGGTTATTTTTAGGGTCCCTTTTACATGACTAGCTACTTCCCCTGCTTCCCTTGAAAATCTTCAAGATTCTCTTTGTATTTATTTTAGACAGTTTAATTATCAGGTAAGTTTGAGTTTGTTTCTTTGAGTTTTTGTTACTTGGAGTCTGTTGAGCTCCTTGGGTACTTACTTATTGTCTTAAATTGTTGCATTCTTTATGACTATGTTGTTAAATAGTATCCACGATTTTTTGTCTCTTCCTTGGAACTTCCAAAATGCATATGTATGGCTGCTTGATGGTGTCCCTCAGGTTTCTAGGCTGTATAAATCTGCCTTGCCCCTTTTCAGACTCCACTGGTGACCACTATATGGTTGACTGACCCCAAGGGTGTGTATCACAGTGTGGGGACAGTGTGTCAGTTGGTCTCGCAAGGCTGATGCGTCCCAGAGCTCAATTCCCAGACTTCAATCATTGCAGTCTCATTAGTGCACTACGATCTAGAAATCTCTAATTGTGAGGTATCACACAGAGTTCTTTGTCTCATGGCCAAGAAAATTAAGGAGGATGGATGCAAAAAGGTTGAATCAAAACTTTTATAAGTGAAAGTTAAAAACTCTTCACATTGGGGGGTGAAATGTGAGTGGTTTACCTACTATGATGCTGTGCTTTACGGTTTCTAAGGGCAGAGAAGTAAAGAAATGTGCTTAGTGTTCTTGGAGTAGGCGTTATTTGGCTTGGCCCTGAAACTTGGCCTTGGATTCATCTGGAGCTGAAGTGATGATTTGTAGAAGCTACAAGGCTCAGCCTTGGAACTTGGCCCTGGACCAAGAAGGAGCTGAAGTGACAGCTTGGCCTGAGACCTTGGCCTGGGATCAATCAAGGGATGAAGTAATGTCTCATGGCCACAATAATTAAGGAGGCTGGATGATGCAAAGTTCAAGTAGGAACTAAAGTAACACAACAGCCATCTGGACTCCGTCCAGATGTCATATAAGGGGTTTGGAACCAAGGCTTTTCATTAGCTCAGAAGAAATCACAAAGAGGCAGTGTGGATGCACCTATTCCAAAGGATGGGCCATTGACTGATACAAAAATAGGCTTTTAAAATTGATTGAAAGTATTCACAAAGTTCTTGATGGTGTTCACCATCTCAAGGCTTGTTCTGTTTCTGTCCTTCCTTAAATACTTCAGAAAGTACCCCAAATCGAGACCACAGCAAAAGACACTTCCAGCTGCACTGAACAGCACAAGCTTGCTGCCACCCACAGCAGCCCTATTCAGAGCATTAACCATTGCTTTAATTACTTCTATATTCAGTACATTTTTTATGTCGATCGAGTTTATAGCCACATCTGGGTGAATCTGTCCTCTTTCTTCACTGCAATATCTCTGTATGTGCTGGCACTTTCTGCTAGGCCCATGATGAGGTACATCTTCTGGATAAAAAGCTGGTCCCTGCCACCATCAGTAACATTTCTTTGCCCAACTTTCACTCTTGCAACTAATATGTGCACACCTGTTTTTCCATTGGCTGCCGATTGGCCCACTAATACCACTATACCTTTTTTGGTAGCTGAGTCTGCAGCCGTGGAAGCCGTAACTGAGCCAGACCTCTGAGAAAATAGTGGGTGAATCTGAGTCTTGCTCTCTATTCCACAATGTCCTGCCCTGGGATCTGATAAAGCCCTGATGATCTTCCCTTCCTCCTCCTTGAAGACCACTGTATCCTGCTGATCTGCTGCAATAGGGTCCAGATTCTAGAGTTCCTGAATGCTACTCACTGTGTTCTTGTTGTTAAAAGGGTTGTAAGGGGCAAGTGTCTTTCTTGATAGTTGAACACAGTAGCTCCATATTCTTTGGGTCGGACAGAGGTGACCCTGGATTACTGCTAACATTCTGGCTGGCAGAACATAACTGGCTGCTTTTGAATTTGTGGTGTTGGCCAGACACTAGCATTTTAGGAGTACTCTTAGAAAAGTTGGGCTTGGTAGATGTAGAAGTTCATCTTCTGGTATTGTTTGAAAAAGTTCTAGTTGTTTTGGTCCATGCCACTTTTTTACTTTTCTGTTTTTCAGTCTGTCATCTGTTAAAGTCATATATATATTTTTGACCGGTGCTGCTCTGGTTCCCAAGTGTCATACTGTTTCTTTTAACCTTTCCAACACCAAACATTTTTGTTGTTGTTGTTGTTGTTGTTGTTTTGGTTTTTTTTTTGTTTTTTTTTTAGACAAAGTCTTGAGCTACCACCCAGGCAGGAGTTCAGTGGCACAATTGCACAATCTCGGCTCACTGCAACCTCCACCTCCTGGGTTCATGCGATTCTCCTGCCTCAGCCTCCCGGGTAGCTGAGATTACAGGGGCCTGCTACCACGCCTGGCTAACTTTATGATTTTTAGTAGAAAGAGGTTTTCGCTGTATTAGCCAGAATGGTCTCCATCTCCTGAACTCGTAATCTGCCCGCCTCAGCCTTGCAAAGTGCTGGGACTACAGGCATGAGCCACTGTGCCTGGCCTCTGTCTTTCCATTTTTGTCTCATCTTTTGTCAACAATAGTTTCAACCTCAAACTCCTGGAGAGCCAGGAAGAAAGACACAGGATTGGAGCCATTGCTGTGCCAAATTTGTTCCATTTGCATCTCCACATAGCCACTTCTTTCTGCCTCCAGTTCTTTACCAGGTTCTGCGTATGGATGAGCCTATTCTATTTCATCACCACTGATGTAGTGAAAATTGTTTGAAATAGCAGCTATGCTATGGGCTTTAGGCTCTCCACACTTACGCCCTGCTGGGACAGCTTGGGCTTTGTCTCATGCTGCATGATAGCTGGCTTAGTAGCCTCAAGTGAGAGTAGCTAACTCCACATCTCTTACTCTCTGGTGTAGTACAGAAAGCTTTCTACCTGTCTGTTACTCTTTTTCTTTTTTAATTGTCTTTGATACTGTGATTACATTGAATATTCTAAAGGTATTCCACTTTTAAAGTTCTACTAGCTGACTTTCAATAACACGCAAATCCCTTAACCCTGTATAACTGCAACCCCCATGATTTCCTTATTGAGTTCTCAAAATCATACCTTTATGCATTGTATGTCAAAAACGCAAGTTAGTGATAGTATTTTTATTAAATATATTTGTGTTTTAAATTGCATGGGGAACACATTGTGGAGGTGTACACTGTTATTCTTTATGTTTTATAATAGCTTATATATTTATCTTTACCTTAATATATATTCATTCATACTGCTCTTTATTATCTGTTCATTTTACCATGAAGTATCCCATAAGGCATTTTTTAAAAAGATAGTCTACCGGTAAAATGTCCCAGCTTTTATCTGGAAATGTCATAATTTCTCCCTCACTTATAAGGGACAATGTTTTGAACATAAAATTTCTGTTCAAAAGTTTTTTCTCACATCATTTGGAATATGTTAATCTATTGCTTTCTGTCCTCTGAGTTTTCAGATAAGATATCTGCTGATTATTTTTGAGGGTTACTAGCCAGTAACATAACTAGCCACTTCTTTTGTTGATTTCAGGATTTTCTCTGTCTTTCTTTTGAAGAGCTTAATTATCATATAATCTGAGTTTGTTTATTTGAGTTTCTCTTACTTGGAGTTTGTTGCCTTTGACATTCTTAAACATTATTGTTTCTAAATAGTCTTCCTGATTCTTTTTCTCATCCTTTGAACTTCCAGTATGCGTAATATGGCTGCTTGATAGTGTTCCACAGCATTTTAGGCTTTATTCCCATTGCTTTATACTTTTTCTATCATGTCCTAACTTAATTATGTCAACACCCTTTCTTTGGTTTGCTGATAGTTTGTTCTTCCCCCAGCTCAAGTCTGCTTTTAAATATCTGTAGCGAATATTTTTTTCTTTTTATCCCTAGATTTTTTTAGGTTTCAAAATAATTTTACTTTTTTATTAATTTTTGTTCATAATTTTTTTGTAGTTCTTTTGTTTCTTCTATTAGCTTACTCTGAAACTTAATTTTAAATATTATGTTTCTGTAAGACCACCATTTGGGCTGTCTAAAAAAAAGTTTCAGACCATATTTTTTTTTTTACTTCTTAAAATGAGCCATACTTTTCTGCTTCACTGTGTGGTTTATCTCTAGACTTTTTTAGGTTTTAAAATAATTTTACTCTTTTGATTAATAATTTTTGTCCGTAAGTGTTTGTGCCTCTTTTGTTCATTCTATTAGCTTATTATGTAGCTAATTTTAAATATTATAATTTAGTAAGGCTGCCATTTGGGCTGTCAAAAAAAGCTTATTTTTTCGTAATTATTTTGTAGTTGTTATTACAATGAGCCATACTTCTCTATTTCACTCTGTGGTTTGTGATTTTGCTGGTGCTGAAAAAGAGCATTTAAATTTTAAAGTGCCATGACTTTGAAAATCAGATTTTCTACTTCTATGGTTTGGTAGAGTTTTGTTTAATCATATAGGCTCTTTCTCTCCTGTAAATCAGCTGTACTGAGCTTCGTCTTGGGTCTCTTTTGAGGCACATTGTTTTGGGACACATATCGTTAAAACCACAATTCATTACGTGTGTGTGTGTGTGTGTGTGTGTGTGTGTGTATGATTAATTTTGAATGTTTTAGTCAACAAATGTCTTAAGAGAAAAAGAAGAACAATCAGGAAAAAATATTTTCACCTTTTAAATCTACTGAAAGTTGGTTGCACAGAGGGACAAAGAGCCTGCATAATATTTGGGGAATATAATAATGACTATTCGCCTCTGTCGGGACCTCCATAAGCAGAAGCAGCAATCGGCAAAGGAGTCCTCCTGAGATTTGGAGGACAGGGTCCTTTTTATTTGCCATGGCTCTTGTAAGCTGCTCCAGAAATATTTGCAAGGCAGCATCCCACAGTGGTGGTTATTAAAGAATAAGTAGCTGCTGTTGATCTGTGCTACAAAATTGATAAAATTTAATTTTTATTTACTTTACAAATCTTTTTTTGGAAGCTGTAAACCTTCAGGTAGACTCGGAATTCTATAGTAATTGCATCATACTAATCCTGCCACTGCACCCATTGTATAGTTGAAAGGACGGATATACAGTGATCCCTTGTACATTGCAGAACTTTCCCAGAATCTAGTATTATTTTACTTTGACCTATTTGTCTTTGCACCTAAAGTATGCCTTGCATAGAAGTCACAAAAGTGACTCCTTCGTTTAAGGGTACACTTGCAACAATGTGTGCCTTTTTAAGCAAGAGCTCAGCTTTACAGTTCTTACAAGTAAAATATGACATACTCTGACATTGACTTACATGTTTTCCATATGTGCTTTCTCTTGCTTGATCCTCAATTTCTTTTTTGCTCATTTAAAAAATCTGGATAATTTTTAAAAACTGCTGTTGTATTTTTCATACTACAATTTGATGTACTTGGGATTTCAATTATTATTGAAAACTTAAAATAGCCTACTATGAAGAATACTAACTTGTGTGAATAATTTAATGTTTAAGGTCAGCAGTATAAAAATATGCTGCTCTTGTAGTTTTCCATCCTTCTCAATTTATATTACTTTCTCTGATTTTATCTGTGCACACAGATGGTTCATTAGCAGTTAAGTTTGCCAGGGTTGAAAGAGCAATAGCATTTTGTTATAGAGAAGCTTAAGTCACAATTTCCTTTAGCTTTTCTTTATCTATGTATGTTTTCTTAGTTTCATTTTACCAGTTGTATATTTCAGGTTTGATAGCATTTTTCTTAAAACTTGGATATCCCACCACCTTCTGACTCCATGGATTCAGCTGAACAATCGTGTGTTAATTTTAATCGAGACCTTCTTGTACGTAGCAAGTTGCTATTCCCTTTCTGCTTTTACAATTTTCTTTGTATTGGCTCTTGATTGCCTGTAATGTTTTCTGATATGGCTATCACTGACTATATTGTGGTTGAAGATTTTTGTCCTCTTTCATCTTTCAGATTGCGATTTTTAAGTTCAGTAAATGTTCAGTCATTTTTGCCTTAAAAATTTTGGGCTTCCGTTTTTCTTCATTTATATGATGCTCATAACGCACGTACCAGTATAACGCATGGTGTTCTATTTACTCTTCAGTTTTGTTTTATTATATTTTTTTCACTTTCTTTAAATTGTACTTCTCAGACTGGGTTATTTCAGTTTTTATTCCTTCAGATTGAGTGAATATTTACTTGCTCAAATCTGCGGTTAAATCCCTTTAATATCTTCAGTAGTTTTCCCATTTTTATGGGTTCTTTTATAATTTGTCTCACTGATGCTCTCAGGTCATTCTTTCATCATTTGTCCATCATTTCTCTTTAGCCTTACTTAAAACTGTTGTTTTAAGTTCTTTGTCTATAAAATTTGGGACACATTTAATTCCTGCATTTAGTTTACATGGTTGGAAACTTTCTGTTTGTTTTTGTGTTTTTGGTTTTCAGAAAACTATATTTGAAATGCCATAATGTGCTAACACTGAATGTTACCTCTGTATTTGAAATGTCATAACATGCTAACTCCTAATGCTTTTTGCTATTTCTGAAATGCAACATGTTAGTTATTAAAAGCTCAGCTTACATTCCATTAGCACTTTGAATAAGAGCAATACGAAAACTATCACCTTTAAATACAGGGTGTGTATTAACCCTCTCCTTTAACTCTCAGGGGGGTTGTTTATAATTCTTTCCTAACATTCACTTTCTTCTGACTCTAAAGCTATAGATAAACTTGAGGGTTAAAGTATATCATTTTACATTTTTTTAAGAATGTTCCTGTCATAAGCATATACATGATTTTCTAAGTGCTTCAGTGTATTAAACTGCTTTTGAATATTCAGATTTTTGCAAATACAAATCTCTCCAACTTTTGCTCCTGCTTATCCTTTGCCTAGTGTAAAAGATAACTGTATTTTTTGTACTCAGCAACTTAAATGTTTGTGACCAATTCCTGGCATTTCCGACCGAGAGTGACTTCTGAGTTAGGCAAAGGAGAAATAAATGTTTATTTTATCAAATTTTCATATATCCTCTAGAAAGACTGAAAAAAAAAACACAATAATTTAGCACATAAGGGTTTCTTTGCTTTTTTGAGAAGCAGGAATCAGGTCCTCATTTTGACAATGTGGATTTCAATTCTGAAGGCTTCATCTGTGCCTAGGAGGTGATATGACAATCCTTAAAGAAAAAAAAAAAAAAAACTTTACCATTGTATAATTGTCTTTCTGGATTAAATGTTTACTTGGTTTATATAAACTATTGATTTTTCAGGGTCCAGACTGTTTTTGATGGTTTGAAACTTTTTTTTTTTTTTTGGAATGGTTTGAAACTGCCATCCCTGCCATTTTACTTTTATTTTTATCTACGAAGCACTGAGTGTTTTCTAATTTCAGAGTTTATTGTTATTTATGAGGTTTATGTTTTGTCTCTTGTTTAAAATACTTAAAGTGAATGTTACATTTCCAATTTGCAATCCCCGGTGTTAGGTTTTTGTTTTAGTGGTCATGTTATAAAGTTTTTGTTTTTTTATTAAGTGAAATTATCAATTTTGTATAAAATGTATGAGGTAAGATTCTCTGTTATAAAGTACATTTTGGTTTTTGTAAAACAAACATACAATAAGTGGCTTACAAAGTGACTTTCAAATAATTATCTAAAGAAAATAATAAGAAAATAATGTAAGCATGCAGCAAGGTCAGTAAGTACAATGATTCCTGGTGGAAGGCTGTATAAATTGTTTTTAAAAAGCCAGCTCCCTGTGGCTGCAGCAGGCTGTAGAAGGGGGAGAATTATAGAGGATGAGCTCATAGAGGTAAAAACCCAACAATTTTCTTGGATTTTTATAGGTCTTCAGATTTTACTTTAGATTTCACCCTAACCCTGGTTTGTGACTCAAAGTAGAATTGGTAAGGTCGTTACTAGCATCTATTGCTGAGAGGTTAGAAATGCTGCTAAATATCCTAAAATCTTGAGTCTCAGGCACCTTTGAGAAGTTAACAGTGTTGAAATATCTCTCGAGAAAATTATATTTAAAAGCTCACATTTAGAACTCTTTGATGTTATATTTTGAAGATTTCTTAACTCCAAGTTTGGTTTCCATATAGCAGAAGGATTTGAAAAAGTGTACATAAGTTCCATTGATTCAACTTAGGGTAAACATTAGTAAAGTAAGGTCAGTTCAGTTAATCAATGATTAGAAACTAAATGATATATTTCTTATTTCTCTGCTTTTCCTTCCAATTGCTTTTTCAATATTTTTGTAAAACATGAATGTGAAAAAATAAAACCCCAGTCAGCCTCTGTTTTGGAGGTACCAAGGGAGAAATCTCAATGAATGGTATTTGGGATGGAGCTAATCTTTCATACAGTTGAAAGGCATAAATAATACACTTGCATACAGGTGCATCGGCACACTATATTATGGATACACATTGTGCATTCAGAAAGCACAATGTGTATCCATAATACAGTCATGAATGATCCTAGTCATAATATAGTCACGAATGATCCTGGGATATTACAATAAGCGAGTCAAATGGAAACAAAGTTTGCAAGGATTATAGCTGGGGTTATAGGATTTTCAATTTTGCTAAAGTTGTTTACTAGAACCAATATTCAAGTATCTCCTACTTTTAAAAAAATTATTTGATAGAAGTTTGCATAGTGGACAGCTTTGATCAGAATTATTAGTTCTTTGCCAACATAATAAAAGTATGCATTCACAAAAAATGCATATTAGACAATAAGAGAAAATAGAAATCAATGAATGAGGAAACTGATGTAATAGGAACAATTTCTGAAAATTTTAAGATAAATCCAAAAGGAAGTGAATTTCTACAGTGGAAAATCTTTTTCATTTCAATCAAAAATTTGTTTCAGAATGTTAGCAAGTAGCAGCAACATGGTAATTATCCAAATTTACACCGTTTCCTTAGTTCCAATTTAGCGCCTGAGATGTAGGCTCTGTTGCTGATGCTAGGGCCTTCTCCATGAGGCAGAACTCCTACCCATATAGGGCCTGCTTTTTCTCCAAGGTTAATAAAATGCCATTGAACACCTAAAAGGAAAAGGCAAGTTTAATTTTGTTTGCTTAAGATACTAAGGGAGAGCTCTGCTGTTTAGACACATTCTTGGAACAATGCAGAGAGTGTGAAATTGAGGCATTAACAGACATTAAGTTGTGCACAGAAGCTGGCATTATTTGTAGAAACAAAGTTGTTTGGCTAAAATTTGTAGTGAAAGAGGAATATTTATTGAAATCTGTGACTGACCTGATTTTTCAAAGTGCTGGCACTGTTTTATTATTATTACTGTTACTATCACTATTATTACCTGTAACAGCTTTTTCACTAAGGGAGTTAAGCTTTATAGATTACTTAAATTTAAACCTGAATTTGATGGGTACATTTTACAATGATTGCAGAACCACTATTTACTAAATATTTCTGAAAGTCTAAATTGCCATCTTCTAAGAAGACATAATACACCTTTGTTTTTAAAGAAATGAAGAGTATTTACTAATTGGTAACCGTTTGTTAAATAATTACTCCGATATAGGTTCAAGAGCCTTGTAAGTAAGTGAATAGGAAAATAAGTACTTTAAAGGTTTTTTTTTTTTTTTTTTTTTTTTTTTTTACATAGATGCATATGGACCACTGAAGCACATATGCACATGTGTATTGTGTATATATGTCAGGATTTTTTTTATGGAATTAGTTTACGGCATCACCATCAAACAAGCTGACTTATTAAAAGAAGGTTTATAGTTTTAATATTTATTCAAATAATGTTTTTTGATTGTATCCTAGGGATAGTGATCAGCTCAAAACCTGAAGGAAGAAGATGGGTGACTTCTCCATTTCCAACTGAGGTACCAGGTTCATCTCACTGGGAGTGCTGGGAAGTGGGGCAGGACAGTGGGTGCAGTGCATCAATTGTGACCTGAAGCAAGGTGAGGCATCACCTCACCCGGGAAGCAAAAGGGGTCAGGGAATTCCTTTTCCTAGTCAAAGAAAGGGGCACCTGGAAAATCAGGTCACTCTCACCCTAGTACTGTGCTTTTCTAATGGTCTTAGCAAATGGCACACCAGAAGAAGATCTCCCATGCCTGCATCAGAGGGCCCTACACTGATGGAACCTCACTCATTGCTAGCACAGCAATCTGAGATCAAACTGCGAGGTGGCAGCATGGCTGGGGGAGGGGCATCCACCATTGCCAAGGCTTGAGTAGGTAAATGAAGCAGCTGGGAAGTTCGAACTCAGTGGAGCCCACCACAGCTCAAGGAGGCCTGCCAGCTTCTGTAGACTCCACCTGTGGGGGCAGGGCACAGCCAAACAAAAGGCAGCAGAAACCTCTGCAGACTTAAATGTCCCTGTCTGACAGCTTTGAAGAGTGTAGTGGTTCTCCCAGCACACAGATGGATATCTGAGAACAGACAGACTGCCTCCTCAAGTGGGTCCCTGGCCCCCAGGTAGCCTAACTGGGAGGCACCCATCAGTAGGGGCAGACTGACACCTCACATGGCCAGGTACTCCCCTGAGACAAAAATTCCAGAGGAATGATCAGGCAGCACCAGTTGCTGTTCACCAATATCCACTGTTCTGCAGCCTCCGCTGCTGATACCTAAGAAAACAGGGTCTGCAGTGGACCTCAGCAAACTCAACAGACCTGCAGCTGAGGGTCTTGACTGTTAGAAGGAAAACTAACAAACAGAAAGGACATGGACACCAAAACCCCATCTGTACATCACCATCACCAAAGACCAAAGATAGATAAAACCAGAAAGATGGGGAAATAATAGAGCAGAAAAACTCAACGCTCTAAAAATCAGAGCACCTCTCCTCCTCCAAAGGAACACAGCTCCTCACCAGCAATGGAACAAAGATGGACGGAGAATGACTTTGACTATCTGAGAGAAAAAGGCTTCAGATGATCAAACTACTCTGAGCTACAGGAGGAAGATCGAACCCATAGCAAAGGAGTTGAAAACCTTGAAAAAAAAAATAGACGAATGGCTAACTAGAATAACGAATGCAGAGAAGTCCTTAAAGGATGTGATGGAGCTGAAACCCAAGGCACAAGAAAAACGTGATGAATGCACAAGCCTCAGTAGCTGATTTGATCAACTGGAAAAAAGGGTATCAGTGATGGAAGATCGAATGAATGAAATGAAGTGAGAAGAGAAGTTCACAGAAAAAAGAATAAAAAGAAATGAACAAAGGTTCCAAGAAATATGGGACTATGTGAAAAGACCAAATCTACGTCTGATTGGTGTACGTCCGAAAGTGATGGGGAGAATGGAACCAAGTTGGAAAGCACTGCAGGATATTATCCACGAGAAGTTCCCCAATCTAGCAAGGCAGGCCAACATTCAGATTCAGGATATGCAGAGAACACCACAAAGACACTCGTCGAGAAGAGCAGCTCCAAGACACATAATTGTCAGATTCACCAAAGTTGAAATGAAGGACAAAATGTTAAGAGCAGCCAGAGAGAAAGGTCGGGTTACCCACAAAGGGAAGCCCATCAGACTAAGAGCTGATCACTTGGCAGAAAGCCTACAAGCCAGAAGAGAGTGGGGGCCAATAGTCAACATTCTTATAGAAAAGAATTCTCTACCCAGAATTTCATATCCAGCCAAACTGAGCTTCATAAGTGAAGGAGAAATAAAATCCTTTACAGACAAGCAAATGCTGGGAGATTTTGTCATCACCAGGCCTGCCCTACAAGAGCTCCTGAAGGAAGCACTAAACATGGAAAGGAACAACCTTCACAACTGCAATAACATGCCAAATTGTGAAGACCACTGAGGCTAGGGAGAAACTGCATCAACTAGTGAGTAAAATAACCAGCTAATATCTTAATGACAAAACCAAATTCACACATAACAACATTAGCCTTAAATGTAAATGGGCTAAATGCTCCAATGAAAAGACACAGACTGGCAAATTGGATAGAGAGTCAAGACCCATCAGTGTGCTCTATTCAGGAAACCCATCTCATGTACAGAGACACACATAGGCTCAAAATAAAGGGATGGAGGAAGATCTACCAAGCAAATGCAAAACAAAAATAGACATGGGTTGCAAGCCTAGACTCTGGTAAAACAGACTTTTAACCAACAAAGATCAAAAGAGACAAAGAAGGCCATCACATAATGGTAAAGGGATCAATTCAACAAGAAGAGCTAACTACCCTAAATATATATGCACCCAGTACACGAGCACCCAGATTTATAAAGCAAGTCCTTAGAGACATACAAAGAGACTTAGACTCCCACACAATAATAGTGGGAGAATTTAACACCCTACCATCAAAATTAGACAGATCAATGAGACACAAAGTTAACAGGGATATCCAAGATTGAACTCAGCTCTGCACCAAGCTGACGTAATAGACATATACAGAACTCTCCACCCCAAATCACCAGAATATACATTCTTTACAGCACCACACCACACCTATTCCAAAATTGACCACATAGTTGGAAGTAAAGGACTCCTCAGCAAATGTAAAGGAACAGAAATTACAAAAAACTCTCTCAGACCACAGTGCAATCAAACTAAAACTCAGGATTAGAAAATTCACTCAAAACCGCTCAACTACATGGAAACTGAACCATCTCTTCCTGAATGACTACTGTGTACATAACGAAAGGAAGCCAGAAATAAAGATGTTCTTTGAAACCAACAAACAGCATCTCAAGGATGTGTCTTTGAGAACAAAGACACAACATACCAGAATCTCTGGGATGCATTCAAAGCAGTGTGTAGAGGGAAATTTATAGCACTAAATGCCCACAAGAGAAAGCAGGAAAGATCTAAAATTGACACCCTAACATCACAATTAAAAGAACTAGAGAAGCAAGAGCAAACACATTCAAAAGCTAGCAGAAGGCAAGAAATAAGTAAGATCAGAGCAGAACTGAAGGTGATAGAGACACAAAAAACCCATCCGAAAATCAATGAATCCAGGAGCTGCTTTTTTGAAAACATCACCAAAATTCATAGACCATTAGCAAGACAAATACAGAAGAAAAGAGAGAAGAATCGAATAGACACAATAAAAAATGATAAAGGGGATATCACCACAGATCCCACAGAAATACAGACTACCATCAGTGAATACCATAAACACCTCTACACAAATAAACTTGAAAATCTAGAAGAAATGGATAAATTCCTCAACACATACAACCTGCCAAGTCTAAACCAGGAAAAACTTGAATCTCTTAATAGACCAATAACAGGCTCTGAGATTGAGGAAATAATTAATAGCTCTCCAAACAAAAAAAGTCCAGAACCAGATGGATTCACAGACAAATTCTACCAGACCTCCAAGGAAGAGCTGGTACCATTCCTTCTGAAACTATTCCAATCAAGAGAAAAAGAAGGAATCCTCCCTAACTCATTTTATGAGGCCAGGATCATCCTGATACTGAAGCCTGGCAGAGACACAACAACAAAAAAAGATAACTTTAGACCAATATCTCTGATGAAGATTGATGAAAAAATCCTCACTAAAATACTGGGAAACCGAATCCAGCAGCACATAGAACAGCTTATCCACCATGATCAAGTGGGCTTTATGCCTGGGATGCAAGGCTGGTTCAACATACGCAAATTGATAAATGTAATCCAGCATATAAACAGAAGCAACAACAGAAACCACATGATTATCTTAACAGATGAAGAAAAGTCCTTTGACAAAATTCAAAATTCTTTCATGCTAAATAGTCTCAATAAATTAGGTCTTGATGGGATGTATCTCAAAATAATAAGAGCTATCTATGATAAACCCACAGCCACTGTTATACTGAATGGGCAGAAACGGGAAGCATTCCCTTTGAAAACTGGAGCAAGACAGGGATGCCCTCTCTCACCACTCCTATTCAACATAGTGTTGGAAGTTCTGACCAGGGCGATCAAGCAGGAGAAGTAAACAAAGTGTATTCAATTAGAAAAAGAGGAAGTCCAATTGCCCCTGTTTGCAGATGATAGGATTGTATATCTAGAAAACCCCATCGTCTCAGCCCAAAATCTCTTTAAGCTGATAGGCAACTTCAGCAAAGTCTCAGGATACAAAATCAATGTGTAAAAGTCACAAGCATTCTTAAACACCAATAGCAGACAAACAGAGGACCAAATCATGAGTGAACTCCCATTCACAATTGCTTCAAAGAGAATAAAATACCTAGGAATCCAACTTACAAGGGACGTGAAAGACATCTTCTAGGAGAACTGCAAACCACTGCTCAATGAAATAAAAGAGGATACAAGCAAATGGAAGAACATTCCATGCCCATGGGTAGGAAAAATCAATATTGTGAAAATGGCCACACTGCCTAAGGTAATTTATAGATTCAATGCCATCCCCATCAAGCTACCAATGACTTTCTTCACAGAATTGGGAAAATCTACTTTGAAGTTCATATGGAAGCAAAAGGAGCCCACATTGCCAAGACAATCCTAAGTCAAAAGAACAAAGCTGGAGGCATTACGCTACCAGACTTCAAATTATGCTACAAGGCTACAGTGAGCAAAACAGCATGGAACTGGTACCAAAACAGAGATATAGACCAATGGAACAGAACAGAGCCCTCAGAAATAATGCCACATATCTACAACCATCTGATCTTTGATAAACCTGACAAAAACAAGAAATGGGGAAATTCTTCCTTATTTAATAAATGGTGCTGGGAAAACTGGCTAGCCGTATGTAGAAAGCTGAAACTGGATCCCTTCCTTACACCTTATACAAAAATTAATTCCAGATGGATTAAAGGGTGGAGCCAAGATGGACGAGTAGGAACAGCTCCGGTCTACAGCTCCCCGTGTGAGTGACGCAGAAGACCGGTGATTCCTGCATTTCCACCTGAGGTACTGGGTTCATCTCACTAGAGAGTGCCAGGCAGTGGGTGCAGGACAGTGGGTGCCATGCACCGGGTGTGAGCTGAAGCAGGGCGAGGCATTGCCTCACTCGGGAAGTGCAAGTGGTCCGGGAGTTTCCTTTCCTAGTCAAAGAAAGGGGTGACAGATGGCACCTGGAAAATCCTGTCACTCCCACCCTAATACTGCACTTTTCCAATGGGCTTAAAAAACGGCACACCAGGAGATTATATCCCGCACATGGCACGGAGGGTCCTATGCCCATGGAGTCTCGCTGATTGCTAGCACAGCAGTCTGAGATCAAACTGCAAGGCGGCAGTGAGGCTGGGGGAGGGGCGCCTGCCATTGCCCAAGCTTGATTAAGTGAACAAAGCAGCTGGGATGCTCAAACTGGGCATAGCCCAGCGTAGCTCAAGGAGGCCTGCCTGCCTCCGTAGGCTCCACCTCTGGGGGCAGGACACAGACAAACAAAAAGACAGCAGTAACCTCTGCAGACTTAAATGTCCCAGTCTGACAGCTTTGAGGAGAGTAGTGGTTCTCCCAGCACACAGCTGGAGATCTGAGAACGGGCAGACTGCCTCCTCAAGTAGGTCCCTGACCCTCGAGCAGCCTAAGTGGAAGGCATCCCCCAGTAGGGGCAGACTGACACGCCACAAGGCCAGGTACCCCTCTGAGACAAAACTTCCAGAGGAATGATCAGGCAGCAGCATTTGTGGATCACCAATATCTGCTGTTCTACAGACACCAATATCTGCCGTTCTATAGCCACCGCTGTTCTGCAGCCACCACTGCTGATACCCAGGAAAACAGGGTCTGGAGTGGGCCTCTAGCAAATTCCAACAGAGCAGTAGCTGAGGGTCATGTCTGTTAGAAGGAAAACTCACAAACAGAAAGGACATCCACACCAAAACCCCATCGGTACGTCACCATTATCAAAGACCAAAAGTAGAAAAAAAAACACAAAGATGGGGGAAAAAAAAAAAACAGAGCAGAAAAACTGGAAACTCTAAAAAGCAGAGTGCCTCTCCTCCTCCAAGGGAACACAGCTCCTCACCAGCAATGCAACGAAGCTGGATGGAGAATGACTTTGACCAGTTGAGAGAAGAAGGCTTCAGATGATCAAACTACTCTGAGCTACAGGAGGAAATTCAAACCAATGGCAAAGAAGTTAAAAACTTTGAAAAAAATTAGATGAATGGATATCTAGAATAACCAATACAGAGAAGTCCTTAAAGGAGCTGATGGAGCTGAAAGCCAAGGCACAAGGACTACGTGATGAATGCACACGCCTCAGGAGCCAATGCAATCAACTGGAAGAAAGAGTATCAGTGATGGAAGATGAAATGAATGAAATGAAGAGAGAAGGGAAGTTTAGAGAAAAAAGAATAACAAGAAATGAAGAAAACCTCCAAGAAATATGGGAGTATGTGAAAAGACCAAATCTACTTCTGACTGGTGTACCTGAAAGTGACGGGGAGAATGGAACCAAGTTGGAAACTTGGTTTCCAACCGAGTGTTGGAATACTCTGCAGGATATCATCCAGGAGAACTTCCCCAATCTAGCAAGGCAGGCCAACATTCAGATTCAGGAAACACATAGAATGCCACAAAGATACCCCTCGTGAGGAGCAACTCCAAGACACATAATTGTCAGATTCACCAAAGTTGAAATGAAGGAAAAAATGTTAAGAGCAGCCAGAGAGAAAGGTCGGGTTACCCACAAAGGGAAGCCCATCAGACTAAGAGCTGATCACTTGGCAGAAAGCCTACAAGCCAGAAGAGAGTGGGGGCCAATAGTCAACATTCTTATAGAAAAGAATTCTCTGCCCAGAATTTCATATCCAGCCAAACTGAGCTTCATAAGTGAAGGAGAAATAAAATCCTTTACAGACAAGCAAATGCTGGGAGATTTTGTCATCACCAGGCCTGCCCTACAAGAGCTCCTGAAGGAAGCACTAAACATGGAAAGGAACAACCTTCACAACTGCAATAACATGCCAAATTGTGAAGACCACTGAGGCTAGGGAGAAACTGCATCAACTAGTGAGTAAAATAACCAGCTAATATCTTAATGACAAAACCAAATTCACACATAACAACATTAGCCTTAAATGTAAATGGGCTAAATGCTCCAATGAAAAGACACAGACTGGCAAATTGGATAGAGAGTCAAGACCCATCAGTGTGCTCTATTCAGGAAACCCATCTCATGTACAGAGACACACATAGGCTCAAAATAAAGGGATGGAGGAAGATCTACCAAGCAAATGCAAAACAAAAATAGACATGGGTTGCAAGCCTAGACTCTGGTAAAACAGACTTTTAACCAACAAAGATCAAAAGAGACAAAGAAGGCCATCACATAATGGTAAAGGGATCAATTCAACAAGAAGAGCTAACTACCCTAAATATATATGCACCCAGTACACGAGCACCCAGATTTATAAAGCAAGTCCTTAGAGACATACAAAGAGACTTAGACTCCCACACAATAATAGTGGGAGAATTTAACACCCTACCATCAAAATTAGACAGATCAATGAGACACAGAGTTAACAGGGATATCCAAGATTGAACTCAGCTCTGCACCAAGCTGACGTAATAGACATATACAGAACTCTCCACCCCAAATCACCAGAATATACATTCTTTACAGCACCACACCACACCTATTCCAAAATTGACCACATAGTTGGAAGTAAAGGACTCCTCAGCAAATGTAAAGGAACAGAAATTACAAAAAACTCTCTCAGACCACAGTGCAATCAAACTAAAACTCAGGATTAGAAAATTCACTCAAAACCGCTCAACTACATGGAAACTGAACCATCTCTTCCTGAATGACTACTGTGTACATAACGAAAGGAAGCCAGAAATAAAGATGTTCTTTGAAACCAACAAACAGCATCTCAAGGATGTGTCTTTGAGAACAAAGACACAACATACCAGAATCTCTGGGATGCATTCAAAGCAGTGTGTAGAGGGAAATTTATAGCACTAAATGCCCACAAGAGAAAGCAGGAAAGATCTAAAATTGACACCCTAACATCACAATTAAAAGAACTAGAGAAGCAAGAGCAAACACATTCAAAAGCTAGCAGAAGGCAAGAAATAAGTAAGATCAGAGCAGAACTGAAGGTGATAGAGACACAAAAAACCCATCCGAAAATCAATGAATCCAGGAGCTGCTTTTTTGAAAACATCACCAAAATTCATAGACCATTAGCAAGACAAATACAGAAGAAAAGAGAGAAGAATCGAATAGACACAATAAAAAATGATAAAGGGGATATCACCACAGATCCCACAGAAATACAGACTACCATCAGTGAATACCATAAACACCTCTACACAAATAAACTTGAAAATCTAGAAGAAATGGATAAATTCCTCAACACATACAACCTGCCAAGTCTAAACCAGGAAAAACTTGAATCTCTTAATAGACCAATAACAGGCTCTGAGATTGAGGAAATAATTAATAGCTCTCCAAACAAAAAAAGTCCAGAACCAGATGGATTCACAGACAAATTCTACCAGACCTCCAAGGAAGAGCTGGTACCATTCCTTCTGAAACTATTCCAATCAAGAGAAAAAGAAGGAATCCTCCCTAACTCATTTTATGAGGCCAGGATCATCCTGATACTGAAGCCTGGCAGAGACACAACAACAAAAAAAGATAACTTTAGACCAATATCTCTGATGAAGATTGATGAAAAAATCCTCACTAAAATACTGGGAAACCGAATCCAGCAGCACATAGAACAGCTTATCCACCATGATCAAGTGGGCTTTATGCCTGGGATGCAAGGCTGGTTCAACATACGCAAATTGATAAATGTAATCCAGCATATAAACAGAAGCAACAACAGAAACCACATGATTATCTTAACAGATGAAGAAAAGTCCTTTGACAAAATTCAAAATTCTTTCATGCTAAATAGTCTCAATAAATTAGGTCTTGATGGGATGTATCTCAAAATAATAAGAGCTATCTATGATAAACCCACAGCCACTGTTATACTGAATGGGCAGAAACGGGAAGCATTCCCTTTGAAAACTGGAGCAAGACAGGGATGCCCTCTCTCACCACTCCTATTCAACATAGTGTTGGAAGTTCTGACCAGGGCGATCAAGCAGGAGAAGTAAACAAAGTGTATTCAATTAGAAAAAGAGGAAGTCCAATTGCCCCTGTTTGCAGATGATAGGATTGTATATCTAGAAAACCCCATCGTCTCAGCCCAAAATCTCTTTAAGCTGATAGGCAACTTCAGCAAAGTCTCAGGATACAAAATCAATGTGTAAAAGTCACAAGCATTCTTAAACACCAATAGCAGACAAACAGAGGACCAAATCATGAGTGAACTCCCATTCACAATTGCTTCAAAGAGAATAAAATACCTAGGAATCCAACTTACAAGGGACGTGAAAGACATCTTCTAGGAGAACTGCAAACCACTGCTCAATGAAATAAAAGAGGATACAAGCAAATGGAAGAACATTCCATGCCCATGGGTAGGAAAAATCAATATTGTGAAAATGGCCACACTGCCTAAGGTAATTTATAGATTCAATGCCATCCCCATCAAGCTACCAATGACTTTCTTCACAGAATTGGGAAAATCTACTTTGAAGTTCATATGGAAGCAAAAGGAGCCCACATTGCCAAGACAATCCTAAGTCAAAAGAACAAAGCTGGAGGCATTACGCTACCAGACTTCAAATTATGCTACAAGGCTACAGTGAGCAAAACAGCATGGAACTGGTACCAAAACAGAGATATAGACCAATGGAACAGAACAGAGCCCTCAGAAATAATGCCACATATCTACAACCATCTGATCTTTGATAAACCTGACAAAAACAAGAAATGGGGAAATTCTTCCTTATTTAATAAATGGTGCTGGGAAAACTGGCTAGCCGTATGTAGAAAGCTGAAACTGGATCCCTTCCTTACACCTTATACAAAAATTAATTCCAGATGGATTAAAGGGTGGAGCCAAGATGGACGAGTAGGAACAGCTCCGGTCTACAGCTCCCCGTGTGAGTGACGCAGAAGACCGGTGATTCCTGCATTTCCACCTGAGGTACTGGGTTCATCTCACTAGAGAGTGCCAGGCAGTGGGTGCAGGACAGTGGGTGCCATGCACCGGGTGTGAGCTGAAGCAGGGCGAGGCATTGCCTCACTCGGGAAGTGCAAGTGGTCCGGGAGTTTCCTTTCCTAGTCAAAGAAAGGGGTGACAGATGGCACCTGGAAAATCCTGTCACTCCCACCCTAATACTGCACTTTTCCAATGGGCTTAAAAAACGGCACACCAGGAGATTATATCCCGCACATGGCACGGAGGGTCCTATGCCCATGGAGTCTCGCTGATTGCTAGCACAGCAGTCTGAGATCAAACTGCAAGGCGGCAGTGAGGCTGGGGGAGGGGCGCCTGCCATTGCCCAAGCTTGATTAAGTGAACAAAGCAGCTGGGATGCTCAAACTGGGCATAGCCCAGCGTAGCTCAAGGAGGCCTGCCTGCCTCCGTAGGCTCCACCTCTGGGGGCAGGACACAGACAAACAAAAAGACAGCAGTAACCTCTGCAGACTTAAATGTCCCAGTCTGACAGCTTTGAGGAGAGTAGTGGTTCTCCCAGCACACAGCTGGAGATCTGAGAACGGGCAGACTGCCTCCTCAAGTAGGTCCCTGACCCTCGAGCAGCCTAAGTGGAAGGCATCCCCCAGTAGGGGCAGACTGACACGCCACAAGGCCAGGTACCCCTCTGAGACAAAACTTCCAGAGGAATGATCAGGCAGCAGCATTTGTGGATCACCAATATCTGCTGTTCTACAGACACCAATATCTGCCGTTCTATAGCCACCGCTGTTCTGCAGCCACCACTGCTGATACCCAGGAAAACAGGGTCTGGAGTGGGCCTCTAGCAAATTCCAACAGAGCAGTAGCTGAGGGTCATGTCTGTTAGAAGGAAAACTCACAAACAGAAAGGACATCCACACCAAAACCCCATCGGTACGTCACCATTATCAAAGACCAAAAGTAGAAAAAAAAACACAAAGATGGGGGAAAAAAAAAAAACAGAGCAGAAAAACTGGAAACTCTAAAAAGCAGAGTGCCTCTCCTCCTCCAAGGGAACACAGCTCCTCACCAGCAATGCAACGAAGCTGGATGGAGAATGACTTTGACCAGTTGAGAGAAGAAGGCTTCAGATGATCAAACTACTCTGAGCTACAGGAGGAAATTCAAACCAATGGCAAAGAAGTTAAAAACTTTGAAAAAAATTAGATGAATGGATATCTAGAATAACCAATACAGAGAAGTCCTTAAAGGAGCTGATGGAGCTGAAAGCCAAGGCACAAGGACTACGTGATGAATGCACACGCCTCAGGAGCCAATGCAATCAACTGGAAGAAAGAGTATCAGTGATGGAAGATGAAATGAATGAAATGAAGAGAGAAGGGAAGTTTAGAGAAAAAAGAATAACAAGAAATGAAGAAAACCTCCAAGAAATATGGGAGTATGTGAAAAGACCAAATCTACTTCTGACTGGTGTACCTGAAAGTGACGGGGAGAATGGAACCAAGTTGGAAACTTGGTTTCCAACCGAGTGTTGGAATACTCTGCAGGATATCATCCAGGAGAACTTCCCCAATCTAGCAAGGCAGGCCAACATTCAGATTCAGGAAACACATAGAATGCCACAAAGATACCCCTCGTGAGGAGCAACTCCAAGACACATAATTGTCAGATTCACCAAAGTTGAAATGAAGGAAAAAATGTTAAGAGCAGCCAGAGAGAAAGGTCGGGTTACCCACAAAGGGAAGCCCATCAGACTAAGAGCTGATCACTTGGCAGAAAGCCTACAAGCCAGAAGAGAGTGGGGGCCAATAGTCAACATTCTTAAAGAAAAGAATTCTCTACCCAGAATTTCATATCCAGCCAAACTAAGCTTCATAAGTGAAGGAGAAATAAAATCCTTTACAGACAAGCAAATGCTGGGAGATTTTGTCACCACCAGGCCTGCCCTACAAGAGCTCCTGAAGGAAGCATTAAACATGGAAAGGAACAACCGGTACCAGGCACTGCAAAAATGTGCCAAAACGTAAAGACCATCAAGGCTAGGAAGAAACTGCATTGACTAATGAGCAAAATAACCAGCTAACATCATAATGACAGGACCGAATTCACACATAACAATATTAACTTTAAATGTAAGTGGGCTAAATGCCCCAATTAAAAGATACAGACTGGCAAATTGGAAAAAGAGTCAAGACCATCAGTGCTCTGTATTCTGGAAACCCGTCTCACATACAGAGACACACATAGCCTCAAAATAAAGGGATGGAGGAAGATCTACCAAGCACATGGAAAACAAAAAAAGGCAGGGGTTGCAATCTTAGTCTCTGCTAAAACAGATTTTCAACCAACAAAGATCAAAAGAGACAAAGAAGGCCATTACATAATGGTAAAGGGATCAATTCAAAAAGATGAGCTAACTATCCTAAATATATATGCACCCAATACAGGAGCACCCAGATTCATAAAGCAAGTCCTTAGTGACCTACAAAGAGACATAGACTCCCACACAATGATAATGGGAGATTTTAACACCCCACTGTCAACATTAGACAGATCAATGAGACATAAATTTAACAAGGCTACGCAGGAATTGAGCTCAGCTCTCCACCAAGCGGACCTAGTAGACATCTACAAAACTCTCCACCCCAAATCAACAGCATGTACATTTTTTTCAGCACCACAGCACACCTATTCCAAAACTGACCACATAGTTGGAAGTAAAGCACTCCTCAGCAAATGTAAAAGAACAGAAATCTCAACAAACTGTCTCTCAGACCACAGTGCAATCCAACTAGAACTCAGGATTAGAAAATTCACCCAAAGCCGCTCGACTACATGGAAACTGAACAACCTGCTCCTGAATGACTACTGTGTACATAACGAAATGAAGGCAGAAATAAAGATGTTCTTTGAAACCAGTGAGAACAAAGACACAACATACTAGAATGTCAGGGACACATTCAAAGCAGTGGGTACAGGGAAACTTATAGCACACGAGAGAAAGCAGGAAAGATCCAAAATTGACACCCTAACATCACAATTAAAAGAACTAGAGAAGCAAGAGCAAACACACTCAGAAGCTAGCAGAAGGCAAGAAATAACTAAGATCAGAGCAGAACTGAAGGAAATAGAGACACAAAAAACCCTTCTAAAGAATTAACGAATCCAGGAGCTGTTTTTTTGAAAAGATCGCCAAAATTGGTAGACTGCTAGGAAGATTAATAAAGAAGAAAAGAGAGAAGAACCAAAGAGATGCAATAAGAAATGATAAAGGGGATATCACCACCGATCCCACAGAAATACAAACTCCCATCAGCGAATACCATAAGCACCTCTACACAAATAAACTTGAAAATCTAGAAGAAATGGATAAATTCCTCAACACATACAACCTCCCAAGACTAAACAGGGAAGAAGTTGAATCTCTGAATAGACCAATAACAGGCTCTGATATTGTGGCAATAATCAAGAGCTTACCAACCAAAAAAAGGCCAGGACCAGATGGATTCACAGCCGAATTCTACCAGACCTACAAGGAGGAGCTGGTACCATTCCTTCTGAAACCATTCCAATCAATAGAAAAAGAGGGAATCCTCCCTAACTCATTTTATGAGGCCAGCATCATCCTGATACCAAAGCCTGGCAGAGACACAACCAAAAAAGAGAATTTTAGACCAATATCCTTGATGAACATTGTTGCAACAATCCTCAATAAATTACTGGCAAAGCAAATCTAGCAGCACATCAAAAAGCATACCCGCCATCATCAAGTGGGCTTCATCCCTGGGATGCAAGCCTGGTTCAACATATGCAAATCGATGAATGTAATCCAGCATATAAACAGAACCAAAGACAAAAACCACATGATTATCTCAATAGATGCAGAAAGGGCCTTTGACAAAATTCAACAATCCTTCATACAAAAAACTCTCAATAAATTAGGTATTGATGAGACGTATCTCAAATTAATAAGAGCTATCTATGACAAACCCACAGCCAATATCATACTGAATGGGCAAAAACTGGAAACATTCCCTTTGAAAAGTGGCACAAGACAGGGATGCTCTCTCTCACCACTCCTATTCAACATAGTATTGGAAGTTCTGGCCAGGGCAATTAGGCAGGAGAAGGAAATAAAGGGTATTCAGTTAGGAAAAGAGGAAGTCAGATTGTGCCTGTTTGTAGATGACATGATTGTTTATCTAGAACACCCCATTGTCTCAGTCCAAAGTCACCTTAAGCTGATAAGCAACTTCAGCAAAGTATCAGGATACAAAATCAATGCACAAAAATCACTAGCATTCTTATACACCAATAACAGACAAACAGAGAGCCAAATCATGAGTGAACTTCCATTTACAATTGCTTCAAAGAGAATAAAATACCTAGGAATCCAACTTACAAGGGATGTGAAGGACCTTTTCAAGGAGAACTGCGAACCACTGCGCAATGAAATAAAAGAGGACACAAACAAATGGAAGAACATTCCATGCTCATGGGTAGGAAGAATCAATATTGTGAAAAAGGCCATAATGCCCGAGGTAATTTATAGATTCAATGCCATCCCCATCAAGCTACCAGTGACTTTCTTCACAGAATTGGAAAAAACTTTAAAGTTCCTATGGAATCAAAAAGGAGCCTGCATCACAAAGTCAATCCTAAGCCAAAAGAACAAAGCCAGAGGCATCATGCTACCTGACTTCAAACTCTATTACAGGGCTACAGCAATCAAAACAGCATGGTACTGGTACCAAAACAGAGATATAGATCAATGGAACAGAACTGAGCCCTCAGAAATAATCTGACGTATCTACAACTATCTGACAAACCTGAGAAAAACAAGCAATGGGGAAAGGATTCCCTATTTAATAAATGGTGCTGGGAAAACAGGCTAGCCATATGTAGAAAGCTGAAACCGGCTCCCTTCCTTACACCTTATACAAAAATTAATTCAAGATGGATGAAAGACTTAAATGTTAGACCTAAAACCATAAAAACCCTAGAAGAAAACCTAGGCAATACCATTCAGGACATAGGCATGGGCAAGGACTTCATGTCTAAAGCACCAAAAGCAATGCCAACAAAAGCCAAAATTGACAAATGGGATCTCTTTAAACTAAAGAGCTTCTGCACAGCAAAAGAAACTACCATCGGAGTGAAGAGGCAACCTACAGAATGGGAGAAAATTTTCACAACCTACTCATCTGACAAAGGGCTAATATCCAGAATCTACAATGAACACTAACAAATTTACAAGAAAAAAATAAACAACCCCATCAAAAAGTGGGCAAAGGACATGAACAGACACTTCTCAAAACAAGACATTTATGCAGCCAAAAAATGCATGAAAAAATGCTCATCATCACTGGCCATCAGACAAATGCAAATCAAAACCACAATGAGATACCATCTCACACCAGTTAGAATGGCGATCATGAAAAAGTCAGGAAACAGCAGGTGCCGGAGAGGATGTGGAGAAATAGGAACACTTTTACACTGTTGGTGGGACTGTAAACTAGTTCAGCCATTGTGGAAGTCAGTGTGGTGATTCCTCAGGGATCTAGAGCTAGAAATACCATTTGACCCAGCCATCCCATTGCTGGGCATATTCCCAAAGGATTATAAATCATGCTGCTATGAAGACACATGCACACGTATGTTTATTGCGGCACTATTCACAATAGCAAAGACTTGGAACCAAGCCAAATGCCCAACAATGATAGACTGGTTTAAGAAAATGTGGCACGTATGTGCCATGGAATACTATGGAGCCATAAAAAATTATGAGTTCATATCTTTTGTAGGGACACGGATGAAGCTGTAAACCATCATTCTCAGCAAACTATCACAAGGACAAAAAACCGAACACCACATGTTCTCACTCATAGCTGGGAGTTGGACAATGAGAACACATGGACACAGGATGGGGAACATCGCACACCAGAGCCTGTTTTGGGGTGGGGGGCGTGGGGAGGGATATAGCATTTGGAGATATACCTAATGTTAAATGACGAGTTAATGGGTGCAACACACCATCTACATGGGCCATGTATACATATGTAACTAGCCTGCACATTGTGCACATGTACCCTAAAACTTAAAGTATAATAAAAAAAAGAATGCTCCTTGAAAATACTTACAAACTGTTTAATTTTCCATCCCTTTATATATTTTTATATATGCATGTATATGTGTGAGTGTGTGTGTGTGCCTGTGTATATGTATATATAAATATTTAAGGGAGGTTATAAGTACTTACGTACATGATCACAATAGGCTGCCTGAAAGCTGAGGAACAAGGAGAGCAAGTCTGAGTCCCAAACCTGGAAGAACTTGGAGTCCACTGTCTGAGAGAAAAAGTATCCAGTATAGAAGAAAGATGTATGCTTTGGAAGCTAGTCCCATCTCGCTTTTTGACATGTTTCTGTCTGCTTGATATTCACTAGAAGCTCATGAGATTGTGCCCATCAGATTAATGTAGAGCTTCCCATTGACTCAAATGTTAATTTTTTGGGGGGGAACCACCCAAGAAACTCATCCACGATTAATACTCTGTATCCCTCAATCCAATGAATGAGACACTCAGTGTTAACCATCACAAGTCCACCCCTTGTTAACTCGAATCAAATCACATCTCCTGCTATAATACATAATCTTCAAATGCAGACAGAAATGAGGTAATAATTACACCTAACATAATACAATTATCCTCTTACAACCAGGAATGCAGCAATCCCCAATCCAAACACTATTTCATAAAGTTTACAATACACAAATGTTGGTAAGAACTCAATAAATCTTACATAGCATGATAAAGGAAAATAAAAAAAATATTTTCTTAGTACATGTGTATACATGCGCAAACTTTTTTTTTAACAAAAGAAGGAGGAAATACTTAAGACAATTAACGTCCTCATTTCTGCAGCTGGTCACTTGTTTATAGCGGATATGGATGACTAACTTCTTCTAACACCCATTCTGCCTTCCTTTTGTCTTCCTCAAGCACCTCAGCAGGTTGCGGTTTTTATTGTTTTGTTGTTGTTGTTCCTTTTGTTGTTGTTACCCTGGTGAGTGACCCAAACCTTAATACCTGAAGGGTCTGATCCAACTGTAGCCCTGTCAGAATTGGGCTGTTGTAGTTTTCCACTGACCTTAATCGCACATCATGGTAATTCTGGAACACATCTTAATGCATCTTCTGTATTTTATGCCACACTCTTTCTTCCCTCCATTGTGGAGGACTAGGCTGATTTCATCTTGATAGTTCAGGTCAATCACCCCAGTCAACACTGTAACTGCCTTTTTACAATGCTGACGTAAAGGTAGGAGGAGGCCCAAGTGTCCAGGTGACAATCTTGACTTCCAGTTTAATGGAATCATTATTGTTTCATCTGGTAGCAACGCTTTTCCTCGGGGAGATAAGACCTCTAGGCCAGCAGAATATAATATCATAAGAAACAGGAAACAAAAATGTTGCTAGTGAAGCACCAGGAGCGATAGTGAGTGGCGAAATTTCTACTTCCATCGCTTGATTCCTGGACCGGCGAATTTTGGCTACAGAAGTAACAATACCATATATTGGATGCTGATTCAGAGAACATATGGTCTTCTGGAGAACTTTGCCACAGCCCTGCAAAGTATTGTCACATAGTTGGCCTTGCAATTGTAACTTCAAAAGGCCACTTCACAATCCTATTAATTTAGTTGCTTCAAGATAATGAGAAACATGGTAAGACCAGCGGATTTAATGAGCAGGAGCCCACTGCCACATTTCTTTAGCTGTAAAGTTAGTGCACTGGTCAGAGGAAATGTTGTGTGGAATACCATAATGGTGAATATGGCATTTTGTGAGTTCATGAATGGTAGTCTTATCAGAAGCATTGCATGAAGAATGGGGAAACCCATATCCACAGTAAGTGGCTATTCCAGTGAGGACAAACCTCTGCCATTTCCTTGATGAAAGAGTCCCAATATAATTAACCTCTCACCAGGTAGCTGGCTGATCACCCCAAGAAACTGGGCCATACTGAGGGCTCAGTTTTGGTCTCTGCTGCTGGCAAATTGGGCACTCAGCAGTGGCCATAGCCAGGTCAGGGTTTGTGAGTGGAAGTCCATGTTGCTGAGCACATGTGTAACCTCAATTTCTGCCACCATGGCCACTTTGTTCATGGACCCATCGGACAATGACAGGGGTGGCTGGGGAAAGAGGCAGAGTGGTGTCCCTGGAACCAGTGTTTTTATCCACTTGATTATTAAACTCTTTATCTACTAAGGCTGCTCGTTGGTTAGAACTCACATGGAATACAAATATTTTGACAGCTTTTGACCACTCACAAAGGTCCGTCCACATACCTCTTCCTCAAATATCTTTCTCACCAATATTCTGATCATGCATCTACCAAGTGCCTGACACCCTGACAAACCATTGGCTATGGACCATGAATCAGTATATAGTCAGAAATCTGGCCATTTGGGTATCGACATAGGCTGAAGGAGAGAAGATGGGGTGGCTGCAGTGGAGATCGTGAGCATTTGAACCACTTTCTCATGTAACTTAGTTGTGCCTTCGGATCTGCTTAAGCCTGGCCACGTGTATACCACATCCATTTCATGATGAAATGCTGCTGCGCACAACCCACTTTAAGACTCGATGGGTCAGAAAGCACCAAGTTCATGATAGGCAGTGTAGTTCACATGGTGACCTGATGACCAACATTGAAATGTTCCACCAAAGCCCAGCAATGGGCCAAGAGCTGTCTCTCCAAAGAATACTAGTTATCTGCAGAAAATGGTGCGGCCTTGCTTCAAAATCCTAGAGGTGTATGGTCTGATTCACCTGTGGGAGCACTGCAAAGTATTGTCACATCGTTGGCATTGTAATTGTAACTTCGAAAAGCCACCTAACCGTTCTATTTATCCAGCTCCTTCAGGAAAATGGGAAACAGGGTAAGACAAGTAGATTTAGTGAGCAGGACACTGCTGCCACAGTTATTTAGCTCCAAACAACATCCCTATCTGCCACTGAAATTTCAAGCACCATTGAATCTCCTGGTTCATATGGCCCAAAGAGTAGAGGGGTTTGCAACACAGCCTGAAGTAGTTGCAGAGTCTTTTCCTGTTTTGGATGCCCCTGAAAGCTGGCAGCCCTTTGGGTCACTAATAAGTGGGCCAGTGGGACATATTCAAATAAAAAATGTGCTGCTTCAAAAATCCAACTAGGCCTAGTAGGTACCGTGCCTCTTTCTTGGTTATAAGAGGGGCCTCACACAACAACTTGTTCTTCATCCTGGAAAGGATATTTTGACAGGCTTCCCAAGACTGGACCTGTAGGAACATTACGGAGGTAGAAGGTCTCTGAATTTTAGTCACATGTATTTCACATCCTCTGGTACATAAATGTCTCACCAATAATTCAAATGTGCTTGCTACTTCTTGCTCACTCATCACATCAGCCTAATTTCATCAATGAGATGGATGAAATCATCGTGATACTTTACAGAAGTGAAGAGCAATCGAGGTCTCTCTGAGTAAGATTATGACAGGAAGCCAGAGAGTTAATATACCCCTGAGCAAGGTTAATAAAGGTGTATTGCTGGCCTTGCCAGCTGAAGGCAAATTGCCTCTGGTGGTCCTTATAGACAGGAATAAAGAAAAGGGCACTGGCCAAGTGAATGGCTGTATACCACGTAACAGGAGATGTATTAATTTGCTGAAAAAATAAACCATATCTAGAATATCAGCTGCCTGTTGATTCACAACTGTATTAAGTTGCAATACTCCAATGTGATTATCCAAGGTCCACCTGTCTTTTGCACAGGCCAAATGGGAGAGTTGAATTAGGATGTGCTGGTAATTACCAATCCAGCATCTTTGAAATTTTTGATGGTGGCACCCATCTTCACAATCTTCTCAGGGTTTTGATATCGTTTCTTATTTACTATTTTTCTAGGTAGGGGCAGCTCTTGTGGCTTCCATTTAACCTTTTCTATTGTTGTAGCCCTCACCTTGGAGGTCATGGAAATGTGGGATTCTGCCAGCTGCTAAGTATATCTATGCCAGTTATGCAATTTAGCACTGGGAAAATGACCACAGGATGACTCCAGGGACTCACTGGGCACGCTGTAAATCTGACCTAATAAGCTAAAGCGCTATTAATTACCTGACCTCCCTCAGCTCCTACTTTAACTGCAGGACCACAATAACATTTTGGGTCCCCTGGAACCCACATCAGCACAGAGCTAGTGGCCAGGAGTTTCTCCAAAGTCTGACTATTTCCCTTTCCCTAGTACACAATTACCTTGGTAAAGCCTGGAGGTCTTCTTGGGGAAAGATTGTGTAAAGATTCACTGCATAAATAGTCAGTTGTGTTGTGGGTTTCTTGGTCAAGGGAACCCAGCCTCCTCTTCATTCGATGGATTCTCGGTCTTTAAACTGTCTCTAGCCTGGTAATTGATGGAGGGGCTGTACTTCTCTGTTTTCATCATTCCGAATAGTGTTTTGTCCTTTTGACCCAACGATTTCTGTACGTATAACGTAAGTATGAATGCAGTAAGCTTTCCATCAATTTCACTTGCACGAACAGCGTGACTAATTAACCAATGGCAAGGCTCTACAGGAGTCACATTATTTGACTGCCACTATCCCTTCACTGTGCCCACATTACCTTTGATGGTTGAGTGGTGCCACTTGACCCCTACCACACTGGGATCCAACTATTCTCATCATATTTAAATTTTGTCGTTGCATGACTGTGGTTTCCAGAGAAGAGCAATTACAGGGCAATTGTGCCCACCAGATTAAGGGTGGAACTACCTTCTCCAGCCCACTGCCCCTAGTGTTAATCTCTTTTAGGCAACACTCACACAGACACATGCCAAACTAATACTCTGTATCTCTCAATCCAGTTAAATTGATACTCAGTGTTAGCCATCACAGGCTCTTGGCGATAAATTTGCTGGTCCCCACTGAGGCTCCACCTTCAAGCTGGTTACAGCCTGAAGTCCAGGTTCCAGGCTGATGGACAAGAATGGGAACCACTGTTGCTTTTTTCTGAAACGCATGCATTGTTGCCAAATAATCCAATCAGCAAGCACTTTCTTTCCTTTGAAGCAAATAATATTCCTGGACTCAGCCACATTTGAGGACTATTCAAACTACCAGCTGTGGAGAGGAGCTACCTACCCAAGGGCCATCTCTCTCCTGCAAGCTTAGGAGATGTCAGGACTATCAGCAGTGGGCTGGAGCTACCCACCACAGTCTCTGCTGAAAGCTGGGGAGATAATGGGATGACCAGCTAGAGTGAGGAGCTACCCAGTCGAGGGTCTTCTCTTTGCTGAAGGCTTAGCCAATCTTGGAACCACCAGGTGTGAAGTAGACCTACCCACTCCAGGGTCTTCACTCTGTGGAGAGCTTAACATCTCATAATATGACCAGCTGGATGGAGAAGCTACCAAGTCCAGGGTTTCTTTCCTGCTGAGAGCTGGACACTAAGCCTTGACAACTTGCCTGTAGAGATAAGCCGCCCGCTCTAAAGCCGTCTCTCCGCTGAGAGCTGGACACTCATCAGAACATCCAGCCTGTGGAAAAGAGCTACCGAATCAGGATCTCTTTTGAGTTCTGTCCCTCAGTAAATCTTGTCTATAAAGGTCTCACTCTCCACGTGTCCATCTACCTCATTCTTCCTGGATAAAGAACTATTATTTGAGAATCACTGAATGGTGGTGCTGAAAGAACTGTAACACAAACAGGGAAAAAAATATCTCTTGCTCATCACATTGTGAAAGACAAAAATAAGAGGACAGCTAGGCTATCTCAAAACCAGGGCTGTGACACCCTCTTTAGGGCTTTGCTGTTTCTGGCATCCTGAAACTTCTGGGCACCACTACATTCCCCAGTATCAGCTGTGGAAGCTGCTTGCAGTATGCCTGGTCCAGCTGCTGCATCTCAGTGAGATGGCACTTCTGTTGGTACCTAAAATTTCCTGCTTTGCAACAGCTGGCAGGCCTGGCCGTCTATAGCGGCTGGACCCCACACTTGCTCAAACACCATTGCCACTCTACCTCACGTTTGCCTTTGGCAGCTGTTAAATCCTGGCCCATAATGCAAGCTGAGTGCAGCCTGTCAGGCAGAGTGGGTAGACCTAGCTTAGCAGGCCTGAGAAAACGCAGGCAAAGGCACCACTGGCCACAGAGGTTTTCAACTGGCAAGGTGACTCTCCCAAAATCCCATGACAAAAGGAGCATAGCTAGTTGCGTTTAAATGCCTTTCTTCTATTGGATCTTGAAATACTTAAAATTCAGTCTCCTACAATTTGGAATGTTTAAACCTTATTTGAAAATCATTATATTTCAAAATCTTTTGGGAATTAAAGTTGAAAGACTGGTATTTCCACTGAAACACCCTATCCCTCTTACTTGCACAGACATCTAGTCTCTGAGAATATACTTCTGTAATTCATGGCATTGGGCTTTAGGTTAGCACTCTTCCACTGTGTTATAAAGCTTTCTAATGAAACAGAATTTCTGATTTTGACATTTTGTACTCATAAAATTTCTTTATGTGAGGAGCTTTTGCTGTGCATTGCAGGATGATGAGCAGCATTTCGGGCCTCTTCCATTAAGTGCAATTGTAAACGCCTTTTTTTTTTTTTTTTTTTTTTTTCCGATGGAAGAAATGCCCAAATATGTTTGTGTCTTGTGGAAGCAAAATTGATGGCTATCTTTATCGTATAAGTTAATACCCATGAAAAAACTGATGGTAGTGAGCTAGTGCAGTCATAGGAATGTTTTTACATTGTTCTTTGGAATGTAAATCAGTACAGACAATGTGGAAAAGTGTGTGGTGATTCACACTTTTAGTCTTTCAGAATGCCAATCCCACTGGACTCAGCAATTTCATTACTGGGTGTATAGCACCCGCAAAATAAGTCATTCTATTACAAGGACACATGCTTGTGTATGTGTATTACAGCACTATTCACAAAATCAAAGTCACGGAATTAACCCAAATGCCCATGAGTGACAGACTGGATAAAGAAAGTGGGAAAACAACAGCTTCAGGACAAATAGCTAATTTATGCAGAGATAAATACCTAGGTGATGGGGTAATGGGTTCAGTGCACAACCATGGCACACGTTTACCTGTGAAATAAATCTGCATGTCCTGCATATGTATCATGAAACTGAATATAAATTTAAATTAAATTAAATTAAAATTAAAAGGCTTTCATTTTTGTAGCAGTTACAGTAACTTTGGAATGTGTGCCACACCTTATTTAAGAGATTTTATAAAATAACTATAAATCAGAGTTTTGACAAACTGCACCAAAAAGTAAATAAGTAGTATATTTCAATTCTCAGTTGATTGAATTTCTTTTCTTTCATTTTGAGGATGGAATCTTACACAGTGTCTTCAGCTGGAGTGCAGTGGTGCAATCTTGACATGCTGCAACCCCTGCTTCCTAGCTTCAAGGGATTAATCTGCCTCAGCCATTTGATTAGCTGAGATTACACGTGTGCACCAACACAGCTGATGGGGTTTCACCATGTTGGCCAGGCTAGTTCCAAACTCCTGATGTCAAGTAATCTGCCTGCCTCATCATCTGAAAGTCCTGGGATTATAGGTGTGAGTCAGGATGTCTGGCTGTTGAATGAATTTCTAATTGAGAAACTTATCCATCTTGCAAAACTTTATTTTCTATATCATACTTTTATGATATAGAAACTTATGATATGAGTTTCTTCATATGTCTCATAAGTCAAGAAAAATAATATAATGTTAATGCATTCTCTTTTCATTGGAAGTGAAGGTATATCCATTTATATGTAATTAAAAGAGAAAGTCTATTTAGAATGTCATTTTTCTTTTGTGTAAAACTCCGGGGTTTTAGAAATTTCTTTAAAAATATAACTTTGGAAACTAATTACATTTCTTGACATAAATGGTTGTTTTTTAAGGATCTTTTTTGGTAAGAAAATTCAAAATTGTTTGAAGATACAATGAGATGTTTAATTATATCAAGTAAATCTAAAGTTATTTTCTTTGAGAAAACAGGTTTTTCTTAATTTAGGTTTTCTACAAATAATATTATGATTACTTTCTCTTCCTAAAATTAATTTATGTTTTCATCTTCCCTGTATCAAGAGTTCACCTGCAATGTATAAGAAGTAAGAACTGCCAGCAGAACAGGCATTTCCAAGATGTAGGTCACCCACTACCATGAATCCTAGTTTGAGCTACTTGTTGCGCCAGGTATTGACTGTGTAAAAAAATCTAAAAATGAGAGTAGGCTCTTTGACTGCAACATATGACACAGACAAAGCAATAACTAGTGAGTAGTTTAAATTATAAATCTGATTTTATTCATCAATATTCATTTACTTTGGTTTGAAATACTACTTTTTCATTTAGAAAAAGAAGTAACTCACTTTTTTTTTGTTTGTTTGTTTTTGGTCAACTAGCCCAACATTTTGTAGTCATCAGGTATGTAAGTAGAAGAACTTTAGTGAGAGAATACAATTCTTTTGAAGAAGATGCCTTTCTTTAATGGTTTCCTATAGCTGGTTTTGGTAACTTAACACATGAGTTGTTTTTATCATATGTGAAAAAATACGGAAATGTTCCATTAACGAGGGGCCAAACTTAATGCTATAAAATGTTATATTTAAAATGTATGCACTGAAGTTGCTTAATGTTATTTTAATTAAATTCTAAAAGAGGAATGGTTTTGAAAATCATGATATTAGAAGGAAACATTTGAGTGCACTTTATTACTTCTAAATGTCCAAATAAGTTCCACAAAAAGGTAGCAATGTTTAAACTTACACAGAACTGAAACTCAAAGTGGGAGGTAATGTAAGCAAATTAACATACAGTAACATAAAACTTAGTGTATTTCAAGATTAAACTAAGTGTTAAGTATGTAATTAACAAACATATTCAGTATAGGCCTGCAATAAGTAAATATGAAATTATATATATATATATATATATGTATATATTTCCATGTAAGTATTTTTTTAACACATTGTAGGAGTTTCCAGCTAATTCACTGATTAAAAGATCAAATCTTCATTTGCATTGTGAGATCCATGTAGAGGGAAAGATTTGCTTTTAAAAAACACTTTTTTTGTTAATTTGTTTAATGATTGTATTGACGTGGTAAATATATATTTTTGCAAATGCGTTTTTTTAAACAAACACTGCTGTTGTTAAATGCTTTAGCTAACTGTTTTACATAGTTTATATATATATATATATATTTTCACTATACAGGATGATATATACTAACAGTTATTAACTGATCACCAATTTTATATTCCTGTTCCAGAGATTATCTCTGTGCCTGCAGTAATCCATATATATAGCTATTTATTTATTTTTTACACAAATGAACATATACAATAGACTATATTGTTAACTTCGTTCTGTACTTCGTCACACATCTGTCAGTATATGAAGATCCATTTAATTTTGTTTGTAGCTGCATAACTTGCAATTCAGTGTGCTCTAATTTATGCAGTCCACCGCTGAGATGGATTGACGTGTAAGTGGTATTCAGTTTTACACTAAATAAAGAAGAATTTACACTTCCACCATAATTTTAAACACACCGTCTCATTGACTTCATCTCACAACAAAATGCTGAGTGCAGGCAAAGTGATTATCATCATTTGCTGAGGAAAGAAGCAGATATTTACATGAAAGTTATAGCTTTATGAGTCAGAACAATAACTTAAAGGAAGTGCTCACTTAAAACTGGGAAAACTCTCATTTTTTTAATGTAAAGTTCTAATGGCAATGAATTGAATACAATCATTTTAAGTGCAAAAGTTTTTAATGAGTAAACTCATAATGATGAGTTAAGTCTGCGTTTAACACATGAAAATTTAATACTACGCCGTCTTCTATAACTCTTTCAAAGAAAGCTTTTTTTTTTTTTCTCTTATCTCAGCTTGTGAAATATTTACTGAGTGGGACTATCTGCCCCCGTTGGACCCCACCCAACAAAAGTATTTGTGGGACTCAAAGATGCTGGTGCCACTTATCAAATACATTCTGTGATCCAGCAGCTATACCTGATCCCTGTCATCGGCCACAGCATTTCTACCATTGAAAACACAGGTAGTGACATAGATGATGATCGTGGGGCTGGGAAATGAGGGTTTTCATCCTTCAGACTTCAGAATGGTTGGTCCATTGACAGCTTGATGGTGTGCCCAGAAAAGCCCGTAGACACTCAATGCCAGATAGTGAAAGCAGTTGGGAGGAAGGCTGTACCCCATAAAGCCTCATGGGGGAATCTGCTCAAGACCATGAAAACCCACCTCTTGCATCAGCATGACCTGGATATGAGACATTAAGTTAAAGAAGATCATCCTGGAGCCTTAAATTTTTAGTGCCTCATCAGATTTCAGATGTACTTAGGGCCTGTAATCCCTCTATTCTGGTCAGTTTCTCGTATTTGGAATATCTGCATTTTCCCAATGCCAGTACCCCCATTATATCTAGGATGTAACTAACTCGCTTTAATTTTTGCGGGCTCATAGGCAGAAAAAACTTGCCTTGTCTCAGATAAAATCTCAGACTTTGGACTATTGAGTTAATGCTTGAATGAGTTAAGACATTGCAGTACTATTGGAAAAGCATGACTGGTTTTGAAGTGTGAGGATTTGAGATTTTGGAGGGGCCAGGGTTGGAATGATATGATTTGACTATGTCCCCATCGAAATTTTATCTTGCATTTTTACATGTGGTGGAGGGGGATGAGATAGGGAGTAACCATATTGTGGGGGCAGGTGTTTTTTTGTGCTGGTCTTGTGATAGTGAATAAGTCTCATCAGATCTGATGGCTTTAAACATCAGTGTATCCCTGAACAAGCTCTCTCTTTGCTTGCTGCCATCATATAAGATGCGACTTGCTCCTCTTTGCCTTGCCAGATACATAAATCTCTAAGTAAATAAACTACTCTTCCTTGTATAAATTGCCCAGTCTAGCGTATGTCTTTATAAGTGCATGAAAATGTACTAATATAGTACAAATGTCATATTGACTAATAAAGCTCTGAAACTTTAGTTTCACAGTCAAGAAGTAAATAAAATGCAAGTATACGTAGGTCTCTGAAAATGTATATCAAACACTTTTTAGTTCAGCAACATTTTATTAACATCTTTTAATAAAAACAAGGCAGAAAGAGTTGTGAACTCATTATTATAATGCACTCTGTACTTGTATAATTTGTACTAACTTAAGACTAAAGCCATTTTACTTTTCTTAAGAGACAATTTTCTAGTGCTCCAGCTGGAATGAATACAGTGGTGCCATCGTCACTAACTGCAGCTTCTAACTCCTGGACTTATGTCATCCTGCTTCCTCAGCCTCCCAATTAGCTACATCTAGAAGAAAAGGCCAGTAGGCTCAGCTCATTAGTTAACATATATATATATATATATATATATATATATATATATATATATATATATATATATGCATATATATTTTTTAATTTTTTCTTAGAGTCAGAATCTTGCAGTGTTACTCAGACTGGCCTCAAATCCTAGGCCTAAAGTGATCCACCCATCTTGGCCTCATTAAGTGCCAAGATTACCAGTGTTAAGCCACCACATCTTCTCATTTTTAAAAACTTTTTGTAAAGATGGTGTTTCAGGATTTTGCCAAACTCTCTTCCAAATTCCTGGCCTCAACTGTCCTTTTTTTCCTTGCCCTTCCAAATTATTGGAATTATCAACATGAGAAACAAAATCTGATGTAAAAACTGATCCACTTTTTAAATTATAAGTAAAGATTTTGTTTAGAATAGACAAAGCTTAATACTGAATGATAAAGTAGAATAAGCTATGATACAAATTTTTTGAAGTCAGAGATAATTTTTAATTAAAAAATGCATATTTAGATTAGGGAATTTTATGTTTACCAAGAATTCTCACACAATTACTGCAAAAATGTTTTTCACGTATTTAAAAATTGAAATAATAATTTTGCTGTTAGGAAATATAAAGCAGTATAATAGACAATCAAACCAATTATAATTACATTATGAGTGAAATCCAAAGCCATGTACCAGTCACTGGCAGGAACACAAACATTTTTTGGTGTAAAATCCTGTGGTAATGATGAATATAGAGGCAATTTGTACGCTAATCATAGCAAATTCTTTTCCCTCCTGCAGAAAATAATTCTACTGTTCAAAAAAATTTATATATAGGGTCAAAAACATTTGTATTTTCAAGCTGTTAATAAAATATTTGTTAGTTAAGCCAAATCTTAGTGATTACCTCACCGCTTCACTGACTCATATTTCAAACTGCTTGAGTAAAAAATAATAATCAATATAATACATAAATGCTCTTCCATATTTCCATATATTAAAAACCAATATTCTAAGGTAAAGATATCTTAAATATTTTACCTTGAAAAAACTAAACCAAAAAGGCAATACATTCATATAAATTAGACCTAATGATTTCATAAAGAAAGAGCAAGAGGATTGAAGAAATAGATTAAACACATTCCATACCTTGTAAAAACTCCTACAAGCCAAACACAAATTACTTACCATAAAAAGCAAATCTAAATTGTTACACTGAGTACAGTTTAGGTTTTAAGAAATCTGTGTTTGCAGAATCTGTAGATGTAAAAGGTCACTTATTTGTTGTAAATTACAAAAGATTACTGACACAGACACTGACGCTTTTGTGGTTCCATATAGCCACTACTATCTGACTGTTACTGTTCTGATGTTTTCTTTTATGCTGTGAAGCAGAATTTGGTGTGAGTAAATTGAAGATACATGCTAAGCAATAATAATAGCAGCTGATATTTATAGCACTTAAAGAAGAGGTAATACACTAAGAGACACACAGATACTAATGAGTTTAATTCTCACAGTTTTTTTTCTTTTTTCTTTTCTTTTCTTTCTTTCTTTCCTTCTTTCTTTCTTTCTTTCTTTCTTTCTTTCTTTCTTTCTTTCTTTCTTTCTTTCTTTCTTTTTTTTTTTTTTAGATGATAGGGTTTTACTCTCTTCCCCTAGGCTGCGGTGCTATGGCAGGATCTCCGCTCAGTGTAACATATGCCTCCCAGATTCAAGAAATTCACCTGTCTCAGCCTCCCCAGTATCTAATTTTACAGGCATCTGCCACGACGCCTGGCTAATTTTCATATTTTTAGCAGAGGCGGAGTTTCACCCTTTTGGCCAGGCCGGTCTCACTGTCTTATATAAAAAAAAAAAAAAAAAAAAAAAACGTTTAAGACCTGGCCGGGCGCGGTGGCCTGTAATCCCACGCCTGTAATCTCAACACGTTGGGAGGCCGAGATGGGCAGATCACGAAGTCAGGAGATCCCAACCGTCCTGGCTAACACGGTTCAACCCTGTCTCTATTAAAAATACTAAAAAATTAGCCAGGCGTGGTGGCTGGCGCCTGTAGTCCCAGCTACTCTGGAGGCTGAGGCAGGAGAATGGCGTGAACCTGGAAGTTGGAGTTGCAGTGAGCATAGACCGGGCCACTGCACTCCAGCCTGGGTGACAGAGTGAGACTCTATCTCAAAAATAAATAATAAATAAGTAAATAAAATAAAATAAATAAAATACAACGTTAAGACCTACATATAGTTATTTTAAGAGGTTTGCATTAAGAGTGAGAGAGAGGGTGAAAAGAAATTGTTTCATTTCTCAGAGATGTGAATAGCAGGCAATATGATGTTACAAATGAACCACAATCTAAATGACAGCTAAGTTCACAACAATGCAGACAGTTTGGAGGTGAGAAGTTATGAAGTCCAAGAAAGACATCCATGTTATTTAGCTTATGTCTCCCAAGAGAGTTCTTCATTCCATCTTCCAAACAAGTTCCAAAGAGGTAAAACGGGCTGGTTAGGCCTAAAGAATGAGATCTGTTTGTGAAACTACTCGTGGTTGCTAAAATCTGTTGTAACCGCATAAAATGAAGAGGTATCTGTAATAGAAAGAGAATAATGTTTTCTTCTGTCAACTCTTCAATATTCAATCATTAAATTGCAATTTATCCTAGAGAGGACAGATGAAAACCGTCTGTGAGATCTTCTACATCCAAAATTATTGATTTAATAAGAATCATTTTTCTTCAAGTCAGTCGCTGTATTTTGTCAATATTATTTTCCTTTAAACAAATTATCATCTTAACTACCTGTCTGATACCACTAAAACAGTAAAGAGAAACCAGAAGTTAATTATGTAGATGAGCACAAACAACTCTAATGGCTTCTGGTTTTGTTGAATGAGATCTTTGTTTTTTTCAAAACTGAAAAAAACATGCATTTTATCCCATTTTACAACAACGTGGATTTGCCCCTTCCATTGGATATACTGTTCCAAAGAATCAAGAAGATTTTGATGACTGTTAATGTCCATATTTAAAGTGTTAAAATATTTTTCACATTTGTACCTAAAGATATTTTTAAAGAAACAAATTATAAATATATATTCTTCATGTTTTTGTTTGGTTTGGCTTGGTTTGGTTTTCCAGTGAAGATAATAGAAAATTGTCTTTCACAAAACAGGTCCCTTGTGCCAATTGTTTGCAAACAGTCACACATAGATTTATGCACACATAAATTACTGAGTAAAAGTTTTGAAGACAGAAACTCATAGTGTTATAGTAATTTGAATGAAACAGAACAGAAATGTTGACTAGATTTCAGAAAAAAAATGTTTTGAGTAGATCAAATAAATGAAAATAACTTGTTGATGCAAGAAAAAGGGAGTGTTGGTCACACGTGAGGCTATAGAACTGAAATAGGTCAGTAAGAATTACATATGCTAATTACACTTACAACCCTAAGTTTACAGTTTAGCTATGGAATCTAGAACCTCAAACTGAGAGATACAATGGGGAGTCAGTGCATTACAGGTGCACTGCAGACATTTAAAACAAATCTAAGTGATATGCTAATACAGAGAAGGGAGCTGCTGTGAGTGAAACAGAAGGAAGCCCAGAAATCAGAAGATCCCTTTTTCTTTCTACCTCTGAGATATCTATGAATTACCTTCCTGAAAGAACAATAAACTCTCATGAGAAGCTGCAGCTTGTTTTAGAAACTAGAAAGAGCTATATATTACAGTATACAGTAAAAAGTTGTGTGACAGTGTTTTATTGTCATGCATGCCACAAATTAGACCTTGATAAAATGAAGGAGACAAAGGAAACAAAATCGAGCTGTTATTAAGCTTTGTGTGTGTGTAAGGGTTGGAAGGGGCAGCCCTTCTCTTCATTGCACAGGTTGGAGTGCAGCAACACAATCACAGCTCAGGAGATGTTTTCATCTCACTGTCCCAGGTAGCAGGGACTACAGGTGCAGACAATTACACTCACCTAGCTAGCTTTTTGCATCTTAATAGAGATGATATATCACCACGTTACTCAGGCTGGTTTTGATCTCCTGAAATCAAGTAATCTGGCTGCCTTGGCTTCCCAAAATGTTAAGACTACCAGTGTGAAGGAACGTGCCTGGCACAAGCTTGCATTTATATATATATATGCAAATATATATAGATACACACACATATATGCATATATATACACATACACATATGTATTATATAAAGTTATACATTATATATGCATATATAAGCTTATCATATATATATTTTCTTGCAGGGCTAGAAAGGGGTACTTTCTTGACAGTGATGAAAATGTTCATTTGATAAGAAAAAATGTTTATTTGATGATGAGTAATGTTGATCTTTGATATACATAATCTCATGGATAAACATTACTCTAGAAACTAAAAGACGTCATTGATGCACTTATCTAATTTGAAAAGAGTAATGAAGGAACTTTAAGCATACACTGAAAGTCAGTGAATGAAATGGCATTTTACCTTCCCAAGTAGCTGATACTACAGGCTCACACCACCACAACTGAGTAATTTTTATATTTTTTGTGGAGACTGGTTTTTGCCATGTTGCCCAAGCTTATGAAATAATTTTTATTATGTGTGATGACAGCACCATGGTCAAATTTTAAGGAAAATCTTTACAGATGTGTTCAAGCACTTATAGAGATAAAATTATATACTTGAGATTTGCTTCATTAGAGATTTGCTTGTTAGATCAAGGAAATGGCTACATTTTAATGTTTAGTTTATATAGAGAGTATAAATCTTATTATAATAAGAATTTAATTGTATCTTAAGTGATGAAAGAATACATGGCCTGTCTTTGCTGTGACAATTTTTGTCTCTTTCTATTGGGATAATACTAGTAGAAATGACCAAGAAAGACAGCTATAATATTACTTTTGTTTAAATATTTAACATCAAATACATTATGGATTTTAAGATATATTTATCATTTTTAGTTTATGTAGAGTTGATTTCATCAGAATTAAATGATAACTCACCCATAATTTGCCTGAACTGTTTCCAAAAACTTTTGGGTACGTAGAATTGTAGTCAGAAAGCAGCTAAATCAAAGGATTGACCTGAAGATGTCTTAGGACACCAATATTGTACTCTTTACTATCTTCTGTCTTGTTTAATGCTAGTTTGTCTTCACATTTATGAGAATACTTAAATACATCATCATGAGGATGAGCCTTACTCTAGAAGCCAAAAGGCATATCTTTAAAAGTATTGTGAAAGTAGTTGAATGAAATGTATAACAAAACTGAGTTAATGAAATGATTCGCCATTTTTGTAGCATTTTCAAAGAACTTACTGTGTTTAATGTTTAACGTTAGTGTTTATTTCACAGGTGGACCATCATAAAGAGTATACAGAAAAGTTATCAGTAGAAATAATAAAATAATAACATACCTCACAGGTAAGAAAATAGACTACAATCTTCTCAAGTCGACAGGATTGGAAAGAAATCAGTGCTCTGCCATAAATAACTTACAAGAACTAAGTACTTTTTTCTCCTGGAATGCAGTGGCTTCTTGTGAGTATCATGCATTTTTGATACTTACATGGTATAATTTATGTGATGTATTGAGAATTATTACAAATCAATAAATATGACCATTAAGAGCAGTTGTGGAAGGATCAAGAGCATACACAGAAGTTCCAAAGGTCATAATTTCCTTGTAGCTACGGAACAAAATACAGCTGTTTTACACATATGCAACATGTTTCTCTATGCTTTGGTATGCATCTGAGGTTTATGACACAGAAATAAAAATTATCGGCTTCATGTCCTGACGAAGTTCATGGCACAGAAAAAGTAGCTAGGCAGACATGCATGCCACAGTGAAGGGCTGAGACAACATAAAGCACAAGCAGCTAAGCACAATGGTGGGGACTTAATTTGAATGCTATATTCTGTCTACTTCATTCGCTTCTTGCCAGTACAATTTGCCATCTCGATCAGTTTTCAATTCCAAACCCTAGAGGAAAAACCAGCTAGAGGATCAGGACCCAAATTCTATCTTTTTGTCCAGTAGTGGCTGTTAACCAAGTAAGAGTGGACATCCCATAATGAGATCCTACTAAAAGGAATGTTACCCAAGTTGTAATGCCTGCATAGTGTGATCTGTCATATCTAGAAAGGCAGAGACAAGTGTGTGTTTTGTAATCTCCGTAAACTTTAAGTGCTAAGATGTTATTTGAAGGCAAAGTTATTTCTGACCACTGAGGAAAAGAAATGTAGAAATTTTGGAACTGTTTACTACAGTTAAAATGTTCTAATTTCTTTCTTTAGTTTCTATCAATATCTACGCAAAAAAAAAAGCAAAGGAATGATAAACAGTTTGAGTGTAAACATTTCCAAAATTCAGGTTTTCTGTATTAACTTACTTAACAGCTACATCTTAAATATGTGATCTGCCACTAAAGCCTAACTTTTTGCTGCCTTATGATCAACCGAATACTTTTTATTTTCAACCAGGTGCTTTTATACCTTTAGTAGCCTCATTGTAATTGTGAAATAATGTTGATAACAGGTCCATGTAGCATTATCTGAAAAACGATTTTTTTCTTAAGCAGAAGAATAGCTAATTTGAGGAAAATATACAGAAAATCCTAAAAATAAACACAACTTATATAACACAGATAAAATTAAGGTCAAAAAATTAAATAGCATACTTCAAATACAAGATGAGAATATACTTATTAAAATAAATATTTTTTATTCTTAAAATTCTGAATTGCATTTACCATGTCATACAAATATGATTGTATCAATTGTGTTTTGAAAACAAACAAAAAATAATAAAAACTGTCAAGTAAACTTTCAAGTTATTAGATAGTGAGCACGAAAAATATGCCATTCATAGTATCTCAGACATTCTAGCCATATTGTGAAAATGCAGTCCTGACAAAATCTTACGAAAGTACAGCAATCTCAGGAAGAAAAATAGTACCTGGTATGAGAATATTAAAAACAAATAAATAATTAAAATTTAACTCACACCTTTGTTACTCACCTTTGAACAATCATTGTCTACATCACCACGTGTTTCTAATTGTAGAACTACTGTTTCTAAGCACTAACATTATGTATAGTTGCTAGATCACACAATTTATGTGACTAGTCACACCAGCCTCTTTGAGTCCCACAAGTCATTTTTGTGGGCAGGGTCTGATTGGGGGCAGATATTCCTACTATCTGAGTGTTTCACAACCTCAGAGAAGAAAAACTATGCTTATGCTACAAAAATGATGACTCTGTCCATAGTTCTTCTAATCAGGCTGGGAAATTCATCTTGTCAGGCTAACACAGCAATTTTCAAATGGTACCTTAAATTTTTATATCACCAGAAACATGATCCAATATATGCACCATTAACTAGAGATATCTTAATTCTGCATTTTTAATGGCATTGCTTCTGTAACAGTTTTATTTGAAAAAGTCATATAAGATGATATAATATTAAATTTCCATGTGCTAACACAGACTTAACTTTAATCATTATGTGTTAACTGATTGAAAAACTTTTGTACTTAAAATAAGTGTATTCAATACACTGTCATCAGAAATTTATATAAATGGGACATTAGAGTTTTCTCAGTTCAAACTGAGCACTGCATACAAGTTATTGTTCTCAAACCTAAAAACTAGAATCTTCACATAAATATCTGCTTTTTTCCTCATTACATAGTGATGATTAATTTATATTCATTTTATTATGAGATAAAGTCAATTAGGTGGTGTATTTAAAATCCCTGTGAGAACTAGAAATCTCTATCTTATAAAACTGAACACAACTTACACATCAATCCATCTTAGATGTGGACTGCATAAATTAGAGCACATTGAATGCCAAATTATGTAGCACAGAACAGAAATAAACAGATCTTCATGTATTGACAGGTGTGTCACTAAGTAAAAACAAATAACTATATTGTATATATTATACTCTCATTTCTGTAAAAAAAGATAAGAAGAAGAAGAGGAAGAAGAAGAAGAAGAAGAAAAAGAGGAAATAGCTTTATGTATGAAGAAGTGCAAATACTTCAAAAAACATCTCTGGACCAGAAATACAATATTCGTGGCAAGTTAATAATTTTTCTTGCATGCCGTCTTATATATTTGGAAATATATATTAACCACAAGGAAAGAAAAGGTTGACTTAACGTTTCATAACAGTAGTGGTTGCTTAAAAAATTTTTTTAAAATATTTATTCACTCTGCCAATACAATAGTTAAATGAATTAACAAAAGTCTGTGTTTTTAAAACGGAAACTCTCCTCTTTACATAGATCCCACAGGACAAATATAGATCTGTCCTTTTCAACAGTGAGTTTAGCTAGAAACTCCTGCGATGTGCCAAAAAATATACTCACAGAGAGAAACATATAAACTAACATAATTTCACATTTTCAATTAAATATCTGTACAGAATACTCTTGTTGATTATATTTGTAACTCTCTGATTTCCCTTGAAATGAACTAAATTTTATGGTTTTCATTTGTTTGTTTGTTTTGAGACGGAGTCTCGCTCTTTCGCCTAGGCTGGAGTGCAGTGGTGTGATCTCGGCTCACTGCAAGCTCCGACTCTCGGGCTCACACCATTCTCCTGCCTCAGCCTCCCGTGTAGCTGGGGCTACAGGTGCCCATCAGCACGCCCGGCTAATTTTTTCTATTTTTAGTAGAGACGGGTTTCACCTTGTTAGCCAGGATGGTCTCGATCTCCTGACCTTGTGATCCGCCCTCCTCGGCCTCCCAAAGGGCTGGGATTACAGGTGTGAGCCACCGCGCCTGGCCTATTGTTTTTCAATTTACTTACATTACCTCTCGCTATGAGTTTCAGTTCTGCGTAAGATTTGAACGTTGCTATCCGTTTTGTTTAATTGATGTGGACATTTAAAAGTAATAACATGCACTCCGATGATCTCTTTTCACATTATGATTTTAAAATAATACTTCTCTTGGAATTTAACTAAAACAACATTAAGCAACTTCAATGTTTGGGTTAGAAAAATCTTTTTAATGTATACATTTTTAGTATAAACTTTTTGTACCATTAAATTTGGTTTCTTCTTACTCAACAGTCTTACTATTTTTTTGTATATGATTAAATCAATTCCACTGTGTTAAATTACCAAAACCATATATGAGAACATTTAAGGAATACATCTTATTTAAAAAAAATAATATTCTCTGATATAAATGGTTTTAATTATATACCTGATGGCTACAAAATGTTAAGCTAGTTGATTAAAAACAAAGCAAAACAAAAGCGATGAGTTAATTTTTTCTAAATGTAAATAGAGAATTTCAAATAAAACTGTTATTAACGATAAAAAACCTCTTTATGATTTTTAATACCCACTAGTTATTTCTTTGTCCATGTAATATATTTCCATCAAACAGACTGATATCTTTGTGAGATTTTTTTACCCAGCCAATCTTGTGCTGCAGGTAGCTCAAAACCAGGGTAGATGGTAGTGGGTGAACTATGGACCAGAACAGCCTGCTCTGCTAGCAGTTCTTTATTTCTTAAATATTGAAGGTGAACTTTTGATGCCGGGAAAATTTAAACATCAATTAATTCCTAGTAACATACAAAAAGTAATCAGACAGTATTAGTAGAAACATAGCTTAAGAAAAAGTTGTCTTTCAAATTAAATACCTTTTAAGTTTATTTGACATAATTAAACAGCTTATTGTATCTTGAAACCATTTAGAATACTCTTACAAAAGAAAATGCAAAGGAAAAAAAAAATGCAAGTGTAATCAATAAATGCAATGAGTTTTCCAAATGAGATATGTAAAGCAATTTCTAAGATGTGAGAACTCTTCACCATAGAAAAATGACTTTCTACATAAACCTACTCTTTTAATTATGTATTAATGGAAATAAATTCATTTCCAATAGAGAGACAATGCACTTAAGTTATCTTTGTGAATTATGAGACATAAAATGAAACTCATCAAAAATATGATATAAAAAATAAGGTTTGTAAGACCAGTGTATTTCTCAATTGGAAACCCAGATGAGGGACGGCAAGCCTTGGTGGCTCATGCCTGTAATTCTGGCACTTTTAGAGGCCAAAACAGGCAGAGTACTTGAAGCCAGGAGTTTGAGACAAGCATGGCCAATATGGTGAAAACCCTTCGAGTGTGTTGGTGCATACCTGTAATCTCAGCTATTCAAGAAGCTGAGGAAGAATGAACATTTGCACTTGGGAGGCAGGGTGCTGCAGTGTGCTAAGATTGCACCACTGCACACCATCCAAAGAGACAGTGTGGGATTCCATTCTAAGAATAAAAGAAAATAAATTTGATCAATTAAGAATTGAGATATTCTCCTTATTTGCTTTTCAATGCAGTTTGTGACAACCCTGATTTGTAATTAGAAAATGTCTTAAATAAAGTGTGGCACACATTTCAGTTACTGTAACCTCACTTCTAAGAAAATAAACCCTTTCTAGTTTTATTTAATTTATTTAACTTTGTTGTGTATTAAGTTCCAGGGTACATGCAGGACATGCTGGTTCATTACATAAGTGACAGGATATTGGAACCGCAGAAAGTTAGATAAAAATAAGATCTCATATAAAACTTGCATATTTGTTTTGTTTTGTTTTTTTTTTTAAGACAGAGTTTCGCTATTGTGATGCAGGCTGGAGTGCAATGGCATGATCTCAGCTCATTCTCGCCTCCTGGTTTCAATCGATTCTCCTGCCTCAACCTCCGGAGTAGCTGGGATTACAGGCGACTGTCACCATGCCCAGCTAATTTTGTTTGTTTGTTTACTTATTGTATTTTTAGTAGAGACAGGGTTACACTATGTTGGCCAGACTGGTCTCCAACTCCTGACCTAGGGTGATTCTCCCAATTTGGCCTCCCAAAGTGCTGGGATTACAGGTGTGAACCACCCTGCGCGGCCTCTGCAAAACTGTTAAAACTGGTTTTTTTATTCATTCTTCCTAACTCTTTAGAATAGTCAATGTCAACAATTTAGCTTCCAGAAGACACTAAGATATTTGGACATTTCAACCATGGAAAAGGGATGTTACTATTGCACTTAGTGGAAAAGGTCAGAAATGCTGCTCAACCTCTTACAATGCACAGCAAAAGTGCCTCCACAAAACAAACAAACAAACAAACAACAACAACAAAAAACAACGTATGTGAGTGTATAATGTCAAACTCCAGGGATTAGAAATTGTGTTCCATTGGCAAGTTTCACAATCTGCTAAAAGAATGCTAATCTGAAGCCCAACGCTTATATTTCAGAAATACATTTTGTGAGAATCAGGTGGTTCCATGCAAATATATTCTTGGGATTCAGGTGGTTCAACGCAAATACCAATTATTCAAATTTTATTTCCAAATAATGTTGAAATATAATACTTTCCAAATAAGGATAAAATACGAAAATATTCAGGGTATTGACACTGAATTATCAGTGTCTCAGGATTTAAGAGAAGTAAGGCATTTAAACACAATTAGCTATGCTTCTTTTGTTACAGAATTTTAGGGGAGTCACTTTGCCAGATGAAAACCCCTGTGGCCAGTGGTGCCTTTGCTTGAGTTTTTCCCAGGCCTGCTACATGTGTTCTACCCACTCTGCCTGACAGCCTGCACTCAGCTTGCATTAAGAGCCAGCATTTATCGCCTGTCAAGGGCAAGCATGGTGGAGTGGTGAGTGTTGTAATGAGCAAGTGTGGGCCCCAAGCACTAAACTCATCCAGGCATGCCAGCTGTGGCAAAACAAGAAATTTTAGGTGCCAACAGAAGTTCCGTCTCACTGAGAAGCAGCAGCTGGGCCAGGCATACTGCAGGCAGCATCCACAGCTGATACTGTGAAACGTAGTGGGGCCCAGAAGCTTGGAGATGCCAGAAAATGCAAAGCCCCTAAGAGGGTGTCACAGTCATGGCATCGAGAGCCCCTAAGTCTGTGCACCCTGAAGGGCCACAGCTGTCCTCTTATTTTTGTGTTCCATAGTATGATAAGCGAGGGGGCGAGTTTTATCCATAGTTTTGTTACAGGTCGTTCAGCCCTGATAGTCAGCTGATCTCAAATTATTGTTCTGCATCCCAGAAGAGAGAGGTACATGCTGCCTTCAGTCTTTCCACCTCTACCTATAGAGATAAACCATGCGCTGGCTGAGGCCACAGTGATGGCCTCCCCTGAGTCAGTTGCCAGGTATGATAATGTTGATTCTTCTCAGAGGCCACCCCCAACATCTCTGTTTGGTTCTAAGCCTATAACTAAACTAAAGTACTGGCGGGCTCTTTAAGGTGATATTGAGAGTGCAACCCATGAGAAGCTGTGGTAAACTGAAAAACAACTGTTTGAGTTCTATAATATACATGAACAGCAGGCTAGAGAACACAGAAGCAAATGGATATTAAGGGTATGGGATAATAGCAGAAGGAACACAGGGTTGTATCAGGCTGAATTTATTGACTAGGGCTGACCTAGTAGGGACTCTGCATTTAAAGATGCAGCACAGGGAGCTAAGAATTTCTCATAGTTTATCTGTTTGGTTAGCTAAAATATGGATTCAAAGATGGCCCACTGTGAGTGAGCTCTATAAATGTCCGCTCTCCATTGGTTTAAAGTAAAGGATGAAATCCAAAGGCCTTGGGAGGTTGGAATGGTGGAGTGGATTAGTTCACTTTAGACCTACTCATCCCAGCTGAGAGAATCCAGAGGATATATTCTTGATCAATGCCTTGTGAAGGAGAGCAGTACCCGCATCTTTGAACAGCTCTGTAATTACTCTTCTGTGTGTCAGATCAAAGGGTGGGAACTGCAGCCACTAACTATAACATTGAAATACACTAGGGATAATTGAATCCCAAGGTGGCAGGAACCAAGTGGCAACACTCGACCATCAGAGGCAAGGTGGGTGTAGGTACCATAATGGACAGCTGTCGCAAAGCAGCAATCAGAAGAGTCTGACACCTGTGGAACCCTGGCACTGGCTAATTAATCAAGGTGTTCCTGGAAGTGAAATTGATAGAAAGCCTACTGCATTCCTACCTAAGTTATAGAAACAGAAAACTTTGGTGTCAAATAGATGAAGAACTATTCTAAATTATAAAGACAGAACCACAGCTTCTCAACCTATTTCCATACCAGAGCCAATTTAAAGACACAGAACCCCTTGAATGAAGGGGAGGCTGGATCCCCTTGAGGAAAGACCCCACTCCATTACCAACAATTTATGCAGTGAATCTTTCTCTCATTGTTCCTTAAGTAATGCCTGGACTTTTGTCAGGGTAACTGTGCATGGAAGAAAGGGAAATGATCAGAATTTTCGGGCTACTGGACCCTGGATCTGAGCTGATACTGACTCCAGGAGACCCGAAACATCATTGTGGTTCTACAGTTAAAATAGAACCTTATGAAGGTCAGGCAATTAATAAAGTTTTAGCTTCCGTCAGACTTACAGTGGGTCGAGCGTGTACCTAGAGGCATCCTAAGGTCATTTTCCCAGTGCCAGAATGCATTATTGACATAGGCACACTTAGCTGCTGGTAGAACCCCACATTTGCTTCCTGACCTGTAGGGTGAGGATTACTAAAATAGGAAAAGGCAAATGGAAGCCATTTGAGCTTCCTCTACCTGAAAATACAGTAAATCAAAAACAATATCACAACCCCGGAGAGATTGTGAAGATTACTACCATCATTAAGGACTTGAAAGACACACAGTTGGTCATTACCAGCACATCTGAAAGCAACTCTCCCATTTAACCTGTGCAGAAGACAAGTGGATCTTGGAGAATGACAGGAGATTTTGGTAAGCTCAACGACTTGGTGACTCGAATTGCAGCTGCTGTACCAAATGTGGTTTTATTGCTTGAGCAAATAAATATATCTCCTGGCATCTGGTATGCAGCCATTGACTTGGAAAATGCCTTTTTCTTCATTCCTGTCCATAAGACCCACCAGAGGCAATTTGCCTTCACCCGACAATACCAGAAATACACCTTTACTCTCTTACCTCAGGGGTATACCAACTCTCTACCTTTGTGCCTTAATCTTTTGCAGAGAGATCTTGATTTCTTTTGGTGGCTGCAAGATATCACACTTGTCTGTTACACTGATGACATTATGCTGATTTGATCCAGTGAGCAAGAAGTAGCAAACACACTGGACTTATTGGTGGGGCATGTTTATGCCAGATTATAGGAAATAAACCTGACTAAAATTCAGGGACCTTCTAGCTCAGTAAAATTTCTAGGGGTCCAGTGGTGTAAGACCTGTTGACATATTCCTTCTAAGGTAAAGAACAATTTGCTGCATTTGGCCCCTGATACAAACAAAAAAATGGGGGACAATGTCTAGTGGGTTTATTTGGATATTGGAGAAAACATATTCCTTATGTGAGGTTGTTACTCTCCCCCTTTTATTGAGTGACTTAAAAGGCTGCCAGTTGTGAGTAGTGTCCAGAACAGGAGAAAGCTGTGTAGAAGATCCAGGCAAGCTTTTCTGTCACTTGGGTCATATGACCCACAAGATATAATGGTGACTGAGGTGTCAGTGGTAGATAGGGGTGCTGTTTGGAGCCTAATGCCAGGATCTCACAGGTGAATCACAGCATAGGTCTCTAGGATTTTGAAGTAAGGGCCTGCCATCTTCTGCAGATAACCACTGTCCTATTGAGAGACAGCTCTTGGCCTGTTACTGGGTTTGGTGGAAACTGAACCCTTGTCTGTAAGTCATCAAGTCACCAAGTGAACTGAAATGCCTATCATGAACTGGGTGCTTTCTGATCCATCTAGCCATAAAGTGGGTTGTCCATAGCAGAATTTTATCATCAAATGGAAGTGGTACATTTGTGACCAGTCTCAAGCCAGTCCTGAAGGCACAAGTAATTTACATACGTAACTGGCTCAAATGCTCATGTTCTCCAGTCTTGCCACCATGGCTTCTCCCCTCCAACCTGCACTGATAGTCTCATGGATAGTTCCCTGTGGTCAGTTGACAGAATAAGAGAAGACTATGGCCTGGCTCCAGATGGTTCTGCACCATATATGGAGCCACCACCCAAGAATGAACAGCTGCAGCAGTACAGATTTTTGCTGGGATATCCGTGAAGAACAGTGGTGAAGGGACCTCTTCCCAGTAGACTGAACGTCAAGGAGAAATAACCGGATGTGTGATTATATACTGGTTCATGGGCCATAACCAATGTCCTGGTTGGATGATCAGGAACTTGGAAGAAGCATTATCAGTAAATAAGTGGCAAAGTAATTTAAGAGAGAGTTACGTAGATGAGCCTCTCTGAGTGGTCAAAAACTGTGAGGATATTTATATTTCATGTGAGTGTTCAACAACGGTGGCCTCAGAAGAGGAAAAATTTTGTAAGCAAATGGATAGAATAAACCATCCTGTGGAAACCACTCACTCTCTCTCCCGAGCTTCTGCTGTCATCACCCCGAGGGCCCATAAACAAAGTGGCCATGATTGCAGGGGTGAAGATTATGCATGGGTGCAGCAAAATGGACTTTTACTCACCAAAGCTAACCTGGCTATGGCCACTGCTGCATGCCCCATTTGCAAGCAACAGAGTCCAACACTGATCCGCCGATATGGCACCATTTCTCAGGGTGCTTTCACTGGATATGCGTTTGCCTATTCTGCATCCAATGCTTCTGCCAAGACTACCATCTGTGGACACGCTAAACACCTCATCCACCAACATAGCATTCCACACAGCATTCCCTCTGACAAAGACACTCACCTTATGGCTAAAGAAGTGTGGCAGTGGGCTCCTGCTTATGGAATTCACTGGTCTTACCATGCCTC